>NC_092811.1:84305698-84988198 GCF_040954645.1 Diabrotica undecimpunctata | reverse complement strand
CTTCTCAAAAAGAAAATATCGTTCGGACCTGATAATCAAAATTCCACTGTCAGAAATATTCGCACCAAACTCCGCGCCTTTCCCCACGTCAATCCCGTCAATCAAGTAATTTCTTGAACAGGTGACGCCCTCCATAGGTTATTAGATCAGCACCATAATATTTACACCATTGAAAACTTTTATAAATGAAGTAATAAAATCAAAAACTTGTAATTAATCAAACTTATTGTCTGCAGATTAATTACGCAGATATATATATATATATATATATATATATATATATATATATATATATCTGTGGCGCACCCAGGGGGGTTTTGGGGGTTAAACCCCCCCCCCCCAGGGCATATAAAGTGAACAATATATAAAGAATAGTAGGAAAATGTAACTTTTCTTTCACACACAATATACAAAAAATCCAAAACGCTAATTGAATAATTAAATTACCACTTTAAATATGTAGAACACAATAATTATTGTTTAAATACACAATAATTAATACACAATAATTTTTCTTCTTCGCATGCCATATCAGAATTATCCGACGTTGGCGATCACCATTGCGAAGGCTTCTCGATCTGCTGCAATATGAAACAATTGTCCTGCATTTGATATCTGAGTCCATTCACGAATGTGTTTTAACCAAGAAACTTGTTTTCTTCCTGTTGTAATATTTTATATCAACTTCCCCTTACTATATGTCGCAGATAAGACATTTTTCGATGTTTAGCAGTCTTTAGCAGTTCTCTACCTTTGTTGGCGCTCCTTAGTACTTCTTCATTAATTTACATCATTGCACAATCATTAATACATAATAATTAATAATATTTTTCATTATATTTAGATATAGATACCTAATATTAGGCTTATGAAAAAGTAGACAGAACGAGTCTGTTGCGAGTAGCATGCGCCTACAGGACTGTATCCGCGGCGGTCTTGTGGATTGTTTGTGTTCCTCTGCATGTGTTAGCAGTAGAAAAGAGACATCTCTATGAGAGAAGAAAGCATTTGACAACAGCTATAAAAAAAAGAAGAAAGAGAAGATCTTCACCAAGCTTTATAGTGGAAGACCACACCTTCCACTATAAAGCGAAGAGAGGATTTTTCCCGGCTCCCTTTGAGAACTAAAACCTCAGTTTTCTGAGGCGTTAGCTGTAGATCGTTCTTTTTGATCCATCTACTAATGCGACGTAGGGCTGTGTAAATCGCATTAGCCATGTCCGTTTTTTGACTCGCCTTCGCAACCAGTGCGAGATCATCTGCATAAGCTACAAGAATACATCCCCTTGGCATCTGTATCCTCAACACCCCATCGTACAGGACATTCCACAGGATGGGACCTAGTACTGAACCCTGCGGAATAACCTGTGACAAACTGATGCTGGTATCTTTTTCTCTTATGAATGCGTGAGTAAAGTATCTGTCAATTACGTTGACCAGGTACTCACTAATGCCCAATTCTCTCAGCCTGGACATAATTTTTTCCCATGATGCGGTATTAAAGCCATTCTTGACAATAAGCAGGATGAGAGCCACCCATCTCTTTGTATCCTGCGTAACTAAAGACGCTACTTCTGTGACCACATCTATGGTGGACCTTTTGGCCCTAAAACCATATTGGCGGTCGCTCAGCGCATGCTTTTCTTCTAGCTCTTACTCAAGGCGGCCTTTCACAAGCTGTTCGTACAATTTAGCTATCGAACTAAGAAGGCAAACTGGTCGAAATCGCACCTCTTCCTCTTCACCTCTACTTTTCGGGATAAGGATAACCTTAGCTTCTCTCAACATTGTTCAAAACTGCTGTTGTTTAAACAGTTTGTTTAGCAATCTCAGGAAAACCTGCGGGTATCTTTGTGCGGCGAGTCTTACTGTCTCCGGCATGACTCCATCTATGCCAGGTGCCTTTCGGATCTTCATCCGTCTAACAACGTCGCCGAGTTCCAACCCAATAAAAGGTTACGCATCTATGAAACCAATAACCCTTTCACGCCTATCTTCCACCTGAGGAAAGAGTTCCCGTATTAAACGAAGTTTCTCCTCCTCAGGCAGGAGGTAGGACATAGGCCATCATTTGTTTGATCTACATCTTCTATTTTGTCTTGCAAGTCTTGTATATGTCTGGTTAGTGTATCTTCATACAGGTCGTTGTTTTCTGGGGGAATCCATTTCTTTTTTCTTGTTTTTAGGATCATCTTTGTTTTTTCCCATTTGACATTTAATAGTGTCTTAGCTCGGATTAATCTGTGGTTGCTTCCGAGCAAAATTATGCAAAAAAATCTCATGGGAATATTTTTTCGGACCAACCAAGCTTTTCGCCTTGTCTATGAAGGAATTTTAAATTTACTTATAGACATTTATTATAACTTTTTATTATTATGATTTTCCTATATGCGCAGTAGGTATATATTTTTTTTTCACCAATTTTACCCCAAATAATATTCGTATTTTCATGTTTAAATGTAATTACCTTCAATGGAATTATTAGGACAAGCAATTATTAAAATAGTTTGTTTTGTTTGTTAATAATGAGTATTCTGATTAGTACATAACCTAATCTTAGAAATGATTAACACAGGCAAACTAATATAGATTAGTTCTATAGGTATTAGTTACGAAATAGTCAGACTCTTAAATAGAAAATTTTCATGCATTAAAAAAATCAAAATTTATACATGATAAATTGACTTAAGAGATATATTATCTGAAATAAATAGTTTTAACAATAGAAATGTAGGTGATGTGTAAACAACAGAATATAAACTTCAAAATAAATTTGAAGTAAAGAACATAAAATCTTTCTTCTTTTGAAAAGTGTAAAAATAAATAAATATGAAACCAAAAACACCCAATATACACAATTGTATACCTTGCTTACTAAGACCTTCATTTCCCATGGGATTCACATTGGTTTCAACTATAAAATTATCTTGCTGGCATTATAATGCTTTAGAAGCCAGCGCAAGGAAAGCATCTATACCTATAGTAGTCTTGACATTTGCATTTTTTGCTTTTATTATGTCATTAGATCTATATTTTTCATTTTCAGATATCATTAAATCATCGTCTTTAAAGGAAACATATTACGATATTGTTGTATCTGGTATGGGTTTGATTATAATGTTCGAAATCTCCCACTTTTACCTATTTTATAATGATCATTTCCAATATTTGACTACAACTATAGAGCTGGTAAAACACAGACAATTGTATTGTGTCGATACTTTGCTTAGTAAAAAGTATACAAAAAAAAGCATTCAATATGTTCGAGTAATTGTTGGATACACTTTTTTACATTACACAGTGTTTGGAATTTACAAAGTATACAAAAATTTCACTGTAGTGAACTCGATCGTTCAAATAGGAAGGTTTATGACCGACATTACATTTCACTTTGTATTTTTGTATGGCGCAATTTTGACCATGGCTTATTATACAATTTTTGAAGTACTTTTTAAAACTATGAAGGACATTTCTGCTTCTATTATTGAATTATCAAAAACCGAAAGACAATGTGTTTTTTTAAGACTGCAAAGAATGGTTCTGTTTTACTTACAGCTCAAAAGAAACTACCAAAACCATGTAATTGGTTTGGGAAGTCTCTTCGTATATATAACAGCTTACTCTTTTTCTATCATTTCTCCAGCTACTTTTGGCATAGTCCTTTATAATACAAGTGATGACCCCAAAGATATGTTTATTTTAATTGATTTTATGTACCGATATCACATATTTTTTAAATTAACAGACAAATACTACTTTCTGACCGCAGAAGATACTAAACATTTGGTAAGTAGGACTATTAATTAATAATATAATAATTAGTTGGGCTAACAACAATTTACCAATAGACTTTTAAAACAGATTTTTTAATTACTTTTCTGTATCGATACCGTCTTTTCAATCAACAGGTAAATATAGCTCTCTGACAGCAGAAAATAATATACATTTGGTAAGGTAAGAGTGATAGCATACGCGGATTATATGAGGACATAGAATAGGGCAGCAGCTATGCCATTAGATTAGATAAGATTAAGAGAGGTGGCCTTTCGGCCTATTCCACTGCGACCTTTTTAGATCTATTGTGGTCCTCTAGTCCTAGATAACATTCTCTAGCCTGACCCTTTTTATAAAGTCTAGTAGCTTCGAGACTGTACCTTTCATGTAGCTATTTGCCGGTGGATTTTCTTCTCCTAATGCAAAGAACCGCACATTTGCCAGACTGTCACACTGACATAAAATGTGCTCTGCTGTTTCTCAGCTATGCCATTACTAACTCCAAGGCTAGAGAAGAATGACTTCTTAATAGGCTTGGAATCAGATACTTATAGGCGATAAAATGGAGATAAGCAGGACACATAGCCAGAATGACAGATGGGCGATGGACAAAGAGGTTATTGGAATGGAGGCCAAGGGAAGACAAGAGAAGCGTCGGTCGACCACCTACAAGATGGACTGACGATTTAAGAAGACTCAATAAAAACTGTATGAGAGCGGCGCAAGATAGACGGGGTTGGAAACATGAGGAAGAGGCCTATGTTCAGCAGTGGACTCCTGATTCTGGATGATGATGATGAGGCGATAATCAGATATTGGTTTAATCGGTTGTAATACTGCAATGTGTAAGGCAAGAAGAAACCAATACACTAAATATTCTCAAAATATTATGACTATGGCAAGTTATGGAAATCAGTGAAGTTAGGTGGCCTGGATCTGGACAGACAAACATTGATAACCATGTGATCTACCATGCTGGTAATGACAATCTTCATTATTATAACGGAGTGGCATTTATAGTTGACAAGAAAAGCAGTAAATGTGTAAAGAACTTTATACCTATATCTGATAGGGTAGCTATTCTACAAATTAATACCATCCTCGAAATATTAACTTTATCCAAGTATATGCTCCTACAGGAGAAAAACCAGAAAGAGAAATACAAGAATTCTATCAAGAGATCAAACAGCTAATGAAGATCGCAAAGAAAACTGCTGTAAACATTATTATGGGAGATTTTAATGCCAGAGTAGGTAAAGGTTACAGGTTCCCTCTCTCGGGGAACCTGTAACCCTAGAGAGCGCGTCCCCAAGTGGCGGATAGGGGAATGCCCTCACCGGCCTGTTTGCAGCTAGGCCGGCGGGTAGGTGGGAAATAAAATACCACCCGCGGACCAACAGGTGGGATAGATAGGACTCCT
Organism: Diabrotica undecimpunctata; assembly: GCF_040954645.1. Lineage (NCBI taxonomy): Eukaryota > Metazoa > Arthropoda > Insecta > Coleoptera > Chrysomelidae > Diabrotica > Diabrotica undecimpunctata. The sequence continues at coordinate 84,983,004 of NC_092811.1, read as the reverse complement.
AAGCCGTAGAGAAGGCAACTTATCTAAGAGAAGGATACTCTGATTTAAAACCCTGGTCCTCCAAGTTGGGGGTTGAGGCATCGGGCCAACTCCTCGATATCCGGAAAAAATGATCAAAGGTTAAAAATTTCAGCAAAAAGACTTGGAATTCGGACGGATTAAACTATAAACGAAATTCGCAAAGAAAATGGATTATGAATTTGGGTGCTTGGAACATACACGGAATAAGAACAAAACAGGAGGAGGTCTTCCGTGAACTGAGTAAAATGAAACTAGACATCTGTGTATTAACTAAAGTAAAGAAAAAAGGAAGAGAAAATAAAAAGATAAACGAATACCTGCATTTCTATAGTGGCGTAGAAAAGAGCGAACGAGCTAAAAGGGGAGTGTCTATAGCAATACATCAGAAACTGAAAAAATGTATTAAATCATGGCAAGAAATAGATGAAAGAATTATCCTCATGGAAATTAAGAAAAATGGCCATGAAATAGTGGTAATTGGATTATATGCACCGACGGATGACTCAAGGGTTGACAGCAAGGAAGAGTACTTTAACAAGTTAACGACTGTTCTAGCCACAATTAATAAGAAGAAAGAAATTTGGATATTAGGTGATCTTAATGCAAGAACTGGAAAGAGCTCCAACAGTGAAATAATAGGGAGATATGGAGAAGACATTCTGAATGACAATGGTCAAAGATTAATAGATTTTTGCGAGGCACATTCTTTGAAAATATTAAATGGTTTCTACCCCCATAAGAATATATACAAATTTACATGGACGCAGCCTACCAGGAATTTAAAATCAATAATTGACTATTTCATTCAGCGTAAAGATTCTAAACTAAAAACGAAGGACGTGAAGGTGTTTAGAGGGCCAGAATGTGGAAGTGACCATCATATGATTATTGCAAAAGTAATGGTGACATTTAAGAGAGAACAATCAAGTCACAAAAATGATGAAGTAACAGATATAGGAACAACCATAGAAAACATAAAATATAACCTGGAAAGCTTTAAACAAGATTCGACAAAGTTCTTATATAAAATTAGAATAGCTCAGAAAATAAAAAATATATAAACAAAGACCCTGAAAGTCTGTATGAGGTAATTAAAAAATATATTCATGAAGCGGCAAATGAAGCACTGGGAAAAGTTGAAAATCGGAAAAAAGGAAAACCTGAATGGTTGTTAACGGAACTAGAAGAGAAAGTTCTCAAGAAAAAACAAGCATATCACATATGGCTTCAATATAAAGATCCTCAAGACAGAGAAATATACGCTAAATAGAATAGAGAAGTTAAAAAAGACGTGGATAAGGCAAAAAATATAAACTGGGAGGCTAAGTGTGATGAACTGGACAGATTTATGGGTGGAACAAAAGTGGCACAAGCTTAGAAAACATTAAAGCAGTTTAGGAAAAATGAGAAAAATGAAGACAACATTTCTCTCATAAAGTTAAATGAATGGGAAGAATATTATACGAAACTGCTGAAAGAGGATAGAGTAGAGTACAGATGGGAAAAAATAAGGGAATTAATAGACAACAGAGACGAAAGACAGGAAATCCCTATAATAACATTATCTGAATTGACGGAAACCTTAAAAGAGGTTAAAAACGGAAAAGCCGCAGGGCCTGGAGACATTCCCATAGAGCTGGTTAAATATGGGCCGACTGCACTTTTAGAATTAATGGTAGACCTTTTCAATAAATGTATGTGTGGAGACCAGGAAATTCCTAAAGATTGGAATAAATCTTATATAAGCTCCATATATAAAAGAGGGAATAAAAGAGACTGTTCCAATTATAGAGGTATTAGTGTGACGAACTCTGTGGGCCGGTTGTACGGCAGAATATTAAAGAAGAGGGTTGAAAGACAGATACAAGATATTGAAGAACAAAGCGGCTTTCGTACCGGGAGATCCTGGCTTGATATTATATTTATCCTACGACAAATAATTGAAAAGCGTGTCGAAAGAAGTAGAGAGACCCATTTGGTATTTATAGACCTTGAGAAAGCATATGATAGTATCCCGTTAAAGAAAATGTTTAAGGTCCTCGAAAGGTCCGGATTGGATTCGACGTATATCCGAGCGATATATAAATTGTACGAAAATGCAGTTAGTTGTGTAAAAATTGGAACCAGAACCTCAAATGAATTTAAAGTCACTAAAGGCCTAAAGCAAGGATGCTGTTTGTCACCGACACTCTTTAAAATATACGTCCAAGAAGCATTGAAGAAATTGGAGAAATAAATGTAGATTTATGGGCATTGAAGTGGGACAAGAAACTCTGTATACATTGTTGTTTGCAGATGATCAGGTGGTAGTTGCAGCCGATGAGGAAGATATAAATTATATGAATCGAAAATTATTTGAGGAATATGCCAAATGGGGGCTTACTGTAAACATAAGCAAAACAGAATATTTAAAAATTGGAGGAAATACCACAAATCTGAGGCTTGAAAACGCAGTCATAAAAGGCTGCAACCAGTATAAATATCTAGGAAGCATCATATCAGCAGATGGCAGAGTTAAGATAGATGTACAAAACCGAATAACCCAAGGGAAAAAATGCATCCGAATACTGAATTAATTACTGTGGTCTAATAAAATAAAGATGCATACCAAACTTCGCGTATACAGAGCAATTGTAGAACCAATTACCACATATGGTGCCGAATGTTGGACAATAACAAAGAATGAACGAGATAAAGTAGACGTTGTGGAAATGGATTATCTTAGAAGGTCATGTCGAGTATCGAGAATGGAAAAAATCAGGAATGAGGAAATACGAAACCGGACAGAAATTAGAGATACTCTTTCAGATAGAATACAAGGAAGGCAATTACAATGGTATGGTCACGTGATGAGAATGGAGGAGGAGCGGTGGTCAAAGAAAGCCTTAATGTATGTTCCGCCAGAAAGAAGGAAATGGGGAAGACCACCAAATTCCAGGAGAAGAGAAATTACAAAAACAATGCAATCTAGAGGCTTAGAAGAGGGAGATTGGAGAGATAGGAAAAGATGGAGGCTGAAATGCGGGAAGCGGCAATCGCCGTAGGACCCCCGTTATATGATGATGAGTAGGTGAAGGGCGGACCAAAGACGTAGTCGGAAACTTCGGTTTGGGCGAAATACATGATAGAGGAGAAATACTGGTCCAATTATGCCAAGAAGAAAATCTAATGATCGCAAACACCTGGTTTAAACTACCAAATATTATATACATGGAAAGCATCTGGATAATCAAAACTACATAATAAGAAGCCAGATTGATTATATATTAATTGACAAGTGGTATAGAAATGGAATCAGGGCAGTTAAAGCATATCCCGGGACAGACATCGGTTCTCACCACAATCCTGTTATCGGTAAAATCTAAATCAAACTGAACAAAATCAAACCCAGAGAGAAGATAAAACCTAGCCTTGAAAAACTTAAAGATCCAGCAGTACAGGCAGAGATAGAGAAAATATTCAATAATACACTCAAAGAAAAAGTCAGTGAAGCACCCGCGGTAGCAGAAGAATCAGTAGAAAGTATTTGGTGTACCTTCAAAACAACAATCACAACTATACAAACAGAACAACCACGACACAACACAAGAAAAACAAAGAATACATGGATGACAGAAGAAATCCTAGAACTGATGAACGTAAGAAGATCTTACATAAACGACAGTAAAGTCAAATATAAAGAAACCCAGAGAACTATCCGAAACAAAATCAGGAAAGCCAAAGAAGAATGGATGAACAGCAGATGTGAGGAACTGAGGGAATTACTGAAAAAACATGACTATTTTAATGCATACAAAAATATTAAGGAAGTCACAAATATGAAGAAAAAATTCACTACAACAACTCTAGTAGATGATAATAACCTAATAGTATCTAACCCAGAAAATTTAGGAAATATATGGGAAAAATACATCGAAGATCTGTTTGATGTCGAGAGAACAGAATCACAAATGAATATAGTACAAGACACAATACTTGATATATTAACATCGGAAGTTACAAAAACAATCAATACGGCAAAGCTACGAAAGGCCTCAGGTCCAGATGAGATATATGTAGAGATGATAAAACTTATCAATGAAAAAAATCTTCAGTCTGTAACGAGTCCGTTACTTTAATAATCCGTAAACATTTTTAAATACAATTCTAAAATCCCAATCCTCTTAATGCTTTTCTGAATTTTGAATTTCTAAGTTGGCTTAAACAGCGACACCTACGATGATGTAGGGCAACATGATCATCCGGCTAGCAATTAGCGCTCATTCTAGTTTTAACCTTTTGGTAGACAACATCGTTTAACACCAAAAAGGGTAGGCGACAGAAGAAGGCCAAATTTGTTTTAAAGAATATTAATTTCGTTGGGAAGGAAGAATATATACAGTTTTTAGTTGTTTCGTAGTGTATACCCGTTGATTTATAAGCCACTTCTAGTCAGTAAGTTGATTCAATTATAAATAAAAGTGTAAAAACCATCAGCCATTTTAACTTCTATAATATCGTCATTTTTCCCTTCGTTAGTGATATATCTATCTGTCATTTATCACATTATTTCATTAAGAAACATTCTGGATTTAGATATAGTAATGTTATAAAATCATATCAATTTTCTATTTTACTTCCCGGCCTTAAAAACATATAATTATCCATTTTTAAAACTATCTATTATCTATTAAGACTATCTGTAAAAATATTCTGCCTCATATCGTTCTTTTACATTTAAAAATATATCCGTAGCAAGCTTTTCGTTAAAAATTATCTATTTGATCAATTTATTTTACATCAAATATTGTCAGACCATGCGAAGGTCACATTATCTACAAAATCATTACAGCTCTTTTTCTTTGATACAAGCTTCCCAGCAATTTTTTGTAATATTTTTCAAATTATTTCATTTGTTAATAAACCTTGTATTTTTCCCTTCTTTTTATTAAGCGTAAGGAGGAACTGTAACACAATTGTTCTTTTTAGCCTACCCGAAGAAGTTAAATCCAGGATCGAGGATTTTTTTTTTCATTTATTTTTGGGGATTTTTTTTTACAAGGAGGAAAAGAATTTACGTTTTTGAATTTGCCCATTTGCCCGTCTGTTCCATCAGAGGTCCAGAGCTCTCTTAGACTACTCTCGGACCACTTCAGGATACCAGCCCGAAAGACCTCCCTTATTTAGAGTGTGGAACATTGTTCATTTTTTATATTTTTTTTATTCATTAATTGTTAATAATTTTGTTTATAATATTTTTTTTTCCAATCTTAAATCATACTATTTCATTTAATAATAAAGACCCGTCATTTTTTCTAAATAATTATAAAATACATAAGCATTAAAATTGTCACGTCCAGGTCGAGGTTTTAAATCCTCCCATTTAACTCAGTTTGTACGATTTTATGTGTACACATCTAATCAGAGAGTTATTTATTAAGATTTTATTATTATTATATTTTCCAACCTTTGGACATTTATCCCTTCAGGATATTGTCCTCATTACTTTATTACAACCTTCAATTGAAAGCCAAAGTAGAGAGTTGCATCTCTGAGGCAAGTAAATTACCTTTTTAGGTGAATCATTACAATTTTTCCTATATCTTATTATTGGTAAATTTAGATCATCAAGGATCAGTTGCGTATAACCAGGGCATTTATTTTTTTTGTATATAATTAACTAAGTTAACTGTACATAATTGGTGGTGGGTATTTTAGGGTAAATTTAGATTGTATATATTGGATAGGGATTAAATTTTTGGTGAAAACTAAATATTTCAATTCATACCTGTATCCTTTTTTTTTGTATTTCAGCAAATAGCTTTAGAAGATACCTTGGAAAGTTTATGTTAATACTTTCATGGCGCCCACTTACATTTTGGAGCAACTTCTATAATCACTTTTATTTACCTTAGTTATATACCTATAGATTGTTTATTACCTTGTCATTCATTTTCTTATTCTACGGTCTCTGTAGGGCATGCAAATTGGCTGAATCCTCCTTTGAGTGTCAAGTAGTCACTCTCTGGCACCTTCTGCTAGCCAGCTTTAAAGTATACGTTATTTTATACATTACCCCAAATACTTGTGTTTCATTACACACTTTTATTACATTGGCGACCTAAACCTGAAAGTCCAAAATTTTTTTTTGTTACAAGTCCTTAATACTACTATTTAATACGACATTTATACCTATACCCAAGAAAAATATTGCAAATAGATGCTCACAGTTCAGATTAATTATTACATCAACGTATATATATAGAGAATGCGAAAGAAATCTGAGCAACAATCAATTTGGATTTCGTATGGGGCTTGGTACGATGGCGGCATTATTTGGCCTCCAGATATTACTACAAAAATACCGAGATCAACGAAAAGACGTGTTTCTCTGTTTTATCGATTACGGAAAAGCGTTTGATCGAGTAAAACACAGAACTCATAGAAACCCTAACACAACATGACATAGACCATAGCACGGTGGCCCTTATTAAAAACCTATATCGGGATCAAACGGCGTCGGTTAAAATAGACAATCGTATGACAGCAGAAATTTTAATAAAAACAGGAGTTCGCCAGGTCTACTTTCTCCACTAGAAAGTGTTGTTTAATATATATTCCGAAAAGATCTTCCAAAATGCCCTCGAAAATATTGAAGAAGGAATAAAAATCAACGAAGAATATATAAAATTTAAGATACGCGGACGACACCGTCATTATTGCGGACAGTGCTGAGGGTTCGCAATGACTTTTGAATGCCATAACCATATAAACACAAATTAAACAAAAGTAATGGTCATTACACGTGCACCAAATACCGACGGTTGCTGGATAACAAACGATCTTGACTACGAAGTTGAAATATGAGCTCGTATAGAGTATGCTAGAGGAATGAAAAAATTCCTAATAAACTCTACCTTATCGTTGGATATCCCATACCAATTTGTGAAAGCATTCATTTATTCCATATTGCTATAGGGAGTGGAAACATGGACTCTTGGAATCACAAGTACGACACGTGTAGAAGCCTTTGAGATGTGTGTTTTTTGAAGGATGCTAAAGATCTCTTGGACAAAGCATGTGACCAACAACGAGGTGCTGAAAAGAATGGGGACTGAGAGAGAACTCCTAAATATTGTAAAAATCAGAAAAACGAGTTATCTAAGACATATTTACAGAGGAGAAAAATACAACTTCCTACGACTAATAATGGAAAAGAAAGTTAAAGGAAGAAGAGGTCCAGGTAGAAGAAAATGCTTCAGGTAGAAGAAAATGCTCCTGGCTAAAAAATGTAAGAGACTGGACAGACATGGACACACATTCGATACTAAGAACAGCTCAAGATAGAGAGTAATTTACTGTAGGTATAGCCAACCTTCAGTAATGGAGAGGGCACCTTAGGAAAACGGAGTAAAGAGTTTCTTTTTTACTCTTTGTTAAATTTTATAAAACACACTATATAGGTGTAACAGATTAAAAAATAAGATATTTTTTAACAAACCTAGTATTTGAGTTACACAAAACTAAACGAGACAAATGAAAAGCCTCACATCCAAACTACGTTGCTTTTGAAAGTCTTTTGAAAATTAAGTTACTTTAAAACTATTATCATCATAAAAGACACTGCACTGTCACTACAATTTAAAAGTTATTGTTTTCTCAACGTCTGGCTCATTAGAAACCTCCACTTGTAGTAAACTTGTGGACATTATAGAAAACTGTTATCCTGTTCTATGTCGCATTTACTCTAATACTCTAATCTGTTGCCAAAATGCAACATTCTCGCTGTGTCCTTCTGGACTTCCTCCAGTCACTCTACCTTTGTAAATTTTACACAATTTAACATTAACACTTATTTAACGCTTACTAATTAACACTTTTGTTAACACTAACAAGTTTTGTAGTTTTATTTTGTAGTATTTCTCGATGTAATTGTGGATTAAAGGAGAAGAATGAGCCCAAAATAGCATCTGTTAGCCGTGCAAATTCTGCGGTTTATCTCTGAGGTAGTATTATTTTCAGTGTTAAGGAGCACTCCCAAGTATACAAATTCGTTCACTGCTTTGGTGACGTCGTTTTTTATAACAAGAGGTCGTAGGATTTGTGGTTGCGTGCTTATTTTCATATCCTTTGTTTTGTTGGTGTTTATTATTAAACCCATTTTTGTAGCTAATTATTTTAATGCTACATACGCCTCTCGTACAGCATTTTTCGTTCTTCCAACAATATTGATATCATCAGCATAGGCAAAGATTTGCACTAATTTATTATATATTGAATCAATGGTTGTGATTTGTAACATACGTATTACTTTTTGCAGTGCCCGATTGAACAGTATACAGGAGAGAGGGTCTTCCTAGCGCAGCCCGTTATTTGTTTTAAAAGGTTCAGACAGTTACCCCTAAATTTGTACACTACATTCAACTTTTTCAAGAGTTAGTTTTATTAAATTTACCAACTGATTTGGTATTACTAGCCCTTTCATTGCTTTAAACATTTCTCACAGAGTCGTAGACTGCTTTGTAATCTATAAATATATGATGAGTATCTATGTTGTATTCCAGTGTTTTTCCTAAAATTTATTTCAGGGTTGCAATCAGATGAATTATCAATTTACCACTTCTGAAACCAGTCTGGTATTTTCCTACTATCCGTTCTGCATATGGTGCCATACAGTGATATATTACTGTGGAAAATATTTTATACGCTGCATTTAGAAGCGTTATTCCTCTATGGTTCTTCTTCTTCAGGTTCCTTCTCCTATCGGAGGTTGGAAATCATTATCGCCATTTTCATTTTATTGGCCGCGCTTCTGAATAATTCTAATGAGCTGCAACCAAACCACTCTCAAATTTCTTAGGCAGGATATTTTGCGTCGTTCTGGGTTTCTCTTTCCTCTCTTCCTTGTATCTTCCCTTGCATAATTAATCTCCTCTATGGTTAGAGCATTCAAAGATATCTCTTATTTTGTGTATAGTGCAAAGGCGTAAGGCGAATGTACGGAGCAGTGAATGACAATGGAGTGTGGAGAAGACGATACAACTACTTCGAAGTTAGAATAGAATAGAATATACCAGAAACCATATATTCGTTAAACATATGTAAATAGGGTGTCTGAGGAGGATAGGATATGTAATGCAGATAGAACAAAATGACCCAGCTAGAAAAACGCTTCTTGATAACATCGATAAAGACATGAGAAATGTGGGAATACGTGCTTGGCGGAAGAAAGCGATGGATAGGGACGATTGGAGAGAAATTCTTGAGCAGGCTAGAACCCCCTCAGGGTTGTAAAGCCAAGATGATAATAATGAATTAACACTTTTTTTAGATTCTGAATTCCAAGACATTTTTTGCATTCAGTGTAACAGAATACAGTATATACAGCTTTTGCTACCCTAAGAATCTCTTGCACTCTCATCTGACAAATAGTAAGACTGACAAATCTGTCTCTATCCTGTGCCGCTCTCAATATGAATTGAATATCCCGTACCAGATCTACTCTCTGATGTTTTTCAACCATGGACATTCTCTCCTACCTCTACCTCTGTTTTCTTTAATGTTCCCCTCTATAAATAACCTCAAGAGCTCATAATGTGTTCCACGGTACATGTCATAGGTAACTGGTTTTGCACTTCTTGATAATATTAAGAAATTTTCTGTTATGGCCCATTTTACGTTAGTGATATGGTCTGTCGATGATATTTTCAGGAGTTTTCTAAACACCCACATCTCGAAGGACTCTAACCTTATCATAGCACTTAGGTTCATTGTCCATGCCTTTGTTCCATATAAAAGAATAAAACATATGTATCTTTTCACCAATCGGTACCTAGTATCTAGTGAAAGAGTAATGTTAGTCAAAAGATATTTTATTGTAAGAAATGCAGATCTTGAGTAGTCAATTCAAACTAGTATTTCAACCTCTGGGTCTATATATTTGATTGTTTCTGAGCCAAGGTATTTAAATTTATGAACGTCTCTTATAGGGGTATTATAAATTTGAGTGTTAGCTTGAGCAAATGTAGTAGACTACAATCCAGCATTTCTGTGTAGAAGATCCTTTCTTCCCGCTTAATGAAAACCACATCTTTCTTTACTCGTGGTCGTATATTTCTCTTAAATATGTTTCAACATCACAGAACCCCAACCACGCTGTCACCTTATACACTTAATCGTTTTACATACATGTCATGTTAAAATAAACATGATCATCTTGGTTACCCTGCGATGACCAAATTATAACTTTGTGTTTTGAAACGGAGTTTTTAAAAATTATTTTATTTACAAATTTACAAAAATTATCAAACAAAAGTTATGAAACAAAAACTATGAAGCAAAAGTTAAGTAGCAAAAGTTTACTAGCAAAATATATGAAGCAAAAGTTATCTTAATTGAAAAGTCCCTCTATTTATAATATTGTATTGCGTCGTTTCTATTCTCCTATAATGTGCAGATTCTGTGGAATCCAGTGGCGTAACTCCTCCCTCACTGAGTCCGAAAAATAACGGAGTTATTTTTGGGATGCTGGTTTGTGGAATCTTCTTCAATGCCGGAATCTTCTTGTAATTCTATATCATGCTCGTTCCGTTGCTTTGATCTTCTTTGTTTAATAATATATAGAATGATCAAGATTAGAATAACTGCTATGACTGAGGTGGTCACCAATGGAGTCGTATGCGAAGGAATATTTGTTCCTCTAATTGGTACTAATTGTTTGGCCATATTATTAATTGCGTAAAGATTTTCAAAGTCAATTTTGGTAATATTATGGCTCTGGAATTTTTGTATATTTTCTGTGGAAAAATATTTTATTTTTGGTAAAATTAGAGCTTTCCCTCTATGAATTTTGATATTATTATTGAATTTTAGTTGGTTGATTATCACTTCACAATCTTCTGGTATACTGATGAGAGATGGACTGTGTACTTCGAAAATTTGGTCTCTCTTGCACTTTGATTGGACTCGTTCTGATGTCGATGGCATTATCAATACTTCATTATTAGTTACTTGTTCGATAATGGATTCTTGGAGAGTGACTTCTGTGGTAAAGCATTGGGTTGACCTTTGACCATTGAGGAAACGCAAGGTGCAATTGTCTTGTAGTATGGTATCTTCTTTGCAATAGTATGTTTCTTCTAAAATGGGACATTCTTCTTTCTGTAGGTGCGTCTCGTCAGAGGTTCGTGCCAAATAAGGGTATGTGGGAGTGAACATCTTGTTCTTTTGAATTATTTGGTAGATATGGTAAAAATCAAGGACAGTTGGTTTTAGGATAGGAATGTGAGTAGCAAAGATCAATTTTGAACTTGAAAAAGTTACTTGTGTCCCTAATAGCATGTAATACGTTAAAATATTTATAAATTTTGGAATTTGAGAAGGTTGGTAAATACTGTGCAAATATTTAATCATATCCTGAATTTCCTGACTCGAAATAATTGAACTATGTAATGTGTTTAATTTTGAAAACATAATTCCATTTACTATATTTTCAATAAAATCTATCATATTCTGACAATCTAAATTTATCTGACTTATGGTACCTTGAAAAGTAATATAATTTTCCAAACTGTTTATAGTACTTTGAATTTCTAATTGGAACTTCTGTAAGTTATGTTGCAGTTTTTCTTGGTTTTGCCAAAGTATTTCTAGAGATTTGTTATAATGATCAATTAGTTTTTTTATATAAAGATATTTGTAAGTTCGTTTCATGAATAATTTGTTTCTGATTATTTTCCAGTAATTCTATTGCTTTATCATATCTATCTCCGTCTTCTGAATCTAAATTTCCAAATAAGTATTTATTAACTTTACCTAGGCCATCAATTAGGCCTCTTTTTGATCGAATATGGGGATAGATGTTTTCTAATTTTTTCTCTAATGTATTAATTAAAACTTCTGTTCATTCTAACATGTTTTCTGCCAATCCATGATATGAAATGGGATTTGAGGCATTAACTTTCACTACATTAGTTTTTATTATTTGAAAATTAACTTTAAGAGATTCTACTTGTCTAACTATTTCTTTTAAGTTTATATAATGGATAAATGTATGTTTAGTATAAATTAATCTACATGTGCCTAATTTAATTGGGAGTAAAAGGTTTTCAAGAGGTGTTATATTAATATCGATGTCAACTCTAACCTGGTGGGACGTCTGGTATATCATCTGTATCAGAATCAAGACGATTATTTTCTTCATTTTGTTGAACCTGCAAAAAGTTTCTTTTATTAGAACTAGGTTTGCGAACTGTGCTTTTATGATACAATCCTTTATCTGTTTCCAACAACAAGCCACGATCGTTGACAATAGTTGTTTGTTTAAACTTAGGAAGTGCTTTGTTGCGACTTCCACTTTTAATGTATGCTTTGTTTTCATTTGTGTAATCGTGTGGGTCTGACCTCGTTAAATTGCGTTTTTCTATCTGTTGGTATTTTACGTTTGCATTTCGTTCATGTATTTTATCGTATAATATTTTACAAGATTCTTTATGATTCTGCACATATTGTGATAAAATTAAATGATCATTATTGTCGAATGGGTCTGGATTATTGATATGTCCTTTAATAATTTCAAATGGCGTAAATTTAGTAACAGAATGAATTGAATTATTATATGATAATATGCAATGTTTCATTAATTGTTCTACTGACATGTCTTTATTTGTTTCTCTAAGGCATCTAAAATGTTCTATTAAAGAAGAATGAAAACGTTTTACCGGAGAATTCGAATTGCTGTTCTTAGGAGTAGTAAAATGTAATTCTATTTTATGTAATTTACAAAAATCTTCTAAGTCATAGTTTTTGAATTCAGTACCGGAGTCAGTTGTTATTTTATAGGGTAATCCATGATGTGTGATATAGTTTAACAAACCATCGACTATTGAAATTCCACTAATACTAGGAATTTGATATGCTTGTCCGTATCGAGAAAATGCATCAATTATTGTAAGAAATTGTGTATTGGATATTCTAAATACATCCATATGAATATGATCAAATGGCTTAGAAGCCGTTGATGTAAGATTAAATTTAATGACTGGTGGGTCTCTATCATATTTATTTTTTAAACAAACTTGACAATTGTTGACATACTGTTCTATATCTTCTGACATATTGGGCCAGTAGTATCGTGAACTCATTGACATTTTTAGCTCATTTATACCACGATGTCCTTTTTTGTAAACATGATAATAGTTAAGTTTTTCTTTTTGTTCATCGGTAGTCTCAATATCGTCTAATATTTTTGTACAGTGCACAAATTTGAATGCAGAATTTTTGAAGTAATTTTGCAATGCAACTACAAATGTTTCAGGTGATAGTGGTGGTCTAAAATACAAGGCATATAATTTTCTTGGGTCTATATAATTTTTAACAAAATTTATAATTCCTTTTTGCATATCTCTTTGAGGTAAAATAACAAATAGTCTTGTGTTCTCAAATATCTTTTGTGTTTAGTTTTTATTTCATTGATTTCTCCACAAGTTAATAATATTTGATTTTTGTATAAATTCAAGGCTCGGTCTGTGATTGGTATACTAAGAATTGGATTTTCAGCTGAAGTATGTACTGTATTTCCATCAGTATCTTCATTTCCACTTGGGTTAACATTTGGGGGTCTAATTTGTATATCTGATATTATGTTTATTCTTTTTTCTTGTTCATTCTTGTCATCTAACGTTTCAGAAATTTCTTCATTGCTTAACTCAGGAAGATAAAAGTCATTTGGATCAAACAATTGATCTGTAATTTCTTGATTTGGAACTGATAAGTTTTCTATTTCTTTTTGTATTACATCATCTATGTCATCAAGATTTACACACAAAGATTCAGATTCTAGTACATTTATTTCATTATCGGTGTCTATTCGTGAAAGACAATCCGCAACTTTATTAAGGGTTCCGAAGTCTATTTTGTTTCTTTTACTACATTTGTCATTAGGTTTTTTGTTAAAATAATTGAAGTTGTATAATTCATAATTAGAATTTTATAAATAGCTATTTACTTGTTCATGTTGTGGTTCTCTTGGATTATTATTTTCGTTTTGATAATTATTTGTGTATAGCTCCTCAGCTATAGTATCAGGAATTCGTCTAGGGAAATAATTTCTCCGATAATTATTGTATTTATTGGGATTTGATCTAGCGTTTGAATTTAATGTATTTCTGGATGCTATTGACATAGGTTGTGGCTTAGGTAACCGATCATTAGGAATTCGGTTGGGCCTGAATACATTACTTTCTGGTCGGAAGTTCGTGGAACGATTCTGAGATGTGAAATGATTCTGAGAATGTTGAGGTGCTAAAGAATTTTGGTTTTGATAACCTTGATTTCGATATAAAAAGTTAGAATTAAAAGGGTTTTGATTTTGATAAGTAAAATTTGGATTTGTTTGATATTGATTGGTGGGATTAGAATTTTGGGGACGATAATGGTTGCTAGGCTGATTTGGCCTGTAAGATGGATTAAAGGAATTGTGTGACTTAAAATTATGATTGTTTTTTGGAAAATTATTACTAGAATGTCCATATAAATTTTCAAAATTATGAAACTCGTCGACATATGCAATGGCATCTTCAAGAGAACTCGGTTTCTTAAGGTGCATATTATTTTTAAGAACACCTGTACATCCTGCAATAAAAGTGTTTAGTGCGATTTTATCACAATGGTTAATTTGGCATAGTTTATCTGCATGCTCTATACTAGTATCGTTACTTATTCTTTGGGCTACATTGCTTTTTAATAATTGTATTCTTGTTCCAAAATTATGGAGTGTTTCATTTTTAAATGGTTTAGTTCGTGTTAGTTCTTGCATTAAGCAGTCTAAATCACGTCTATCTGCGAAACATTGTTCTAATGCTCTCTTTATACTACTCCATGTCGTTAGTTCCATACGATTTCCTACTAGTGCTTCTGCTTTTCCAACTAGTTTATCTTGTATGCATTCCAAAATGTGTTTATTTAAATCTGGATCGTTATATGTAGAATATGTTTGTATTAGTTCGTTGCATCTAAAGATAAATTTGTTGAGAGTATTGGAATCTCCATCGTAGGGTTTAATATTTTTTAGTTTTGATTTGAGAAAGTCCCAGTTAAGGGGAGTTTGAGTTTAAGTTGCAGTAGCCATATTTTCAAATAAAATTATTTGTCAAAATATCTCACAAAATTGTATAGAATTATGTATTATAAAAAAAATATATATACGCAATATAAATATGTTTCAAAGATTTTAAATATTTCAAAAGAATTATTCAATAAAAATAAATATTTTCAATAACATAAATATGTATTAAAAATGAATAAAAAATATCAGTATTCTTATTCAAAAAATTCAAATTCTTATTCAAAAATTCAAAAATTAATCTATCTATCCTCACAAATGTATGAAAGGAAAGGCGAAAAGGAAAGGCACTTACAGTTATCTGGAGCACCTGCTTCTCTTCTCCGAACTTTTGCTTCCTCTGGAACTCTGCTTCTTCTCGTTGATACCACTGTAGGGTAGAGGTTCGATTTGGATACGCACTACGATGTTGAAACACCAAAAACCGAAAAAGTTTTATCACTTGATGTGTAAAATGTTCTTTCCCGATCCGCACGTATCCTACTGACTGCGCCAATTATAACTTTGTGTTTTGAAACGGAGTTTTTAAAAATTATTTTATTTACAAATTTACAAAAATTAACAAACAAAAGTTATGAAACAAAAACTATGAAGCAAAAGTTAAGTAGCAAAAGTTTACTAGCAAAATATATGAAGCAAAAGTTATCTTAATTGAAAAGTCCCTCTATTTATAATATTGTATTGCGTCGTTTCTATTCTCCTATAATGTGCAGATTCTGTGGAGTCCAGTGGCGTAACTACCAACATGTTTTTCTACCGCTTTCAAAAATGACCCCCCTCAAAATTGACTGGAAAAAAATATGAAGGTATTTTAAGAAATAAAATATTGTATTAATAATTTAAATGTTTGTATTATATCAATAGATGATTAATAATCATTAGCAAAATACAAGTTCAATTACAATAGAACAAAAACAGGAAACATCATTCTGAACTTAGAACTAAAAAAATTTGAAAATATACACTAATTTACGTCGCCACAGCTATAAAAAACATTTTTTTAATATTTCTTACAGACAAAATGTTTGCATTTATGGCATTTTGATGTAAATTTTCTATCGGATGATCTACTGCAAATTTTACATCGGCCACGTTTTCTGGGATTTTCAATTGACTCTGTCTTCAGAATAGTTTGAAAATTGTGTTACCATATCTATAGCTATTTGAATATATTTATGTAAACCTTGACTCGGTTGAGATTGTATAAAGGATGTAACTAGCTCAAGGACTATCTTGAAGAAAGAGCCTACTATGAAAAGATTTTCCGTTTTTGTAGTCTTCATATTTATTTTTGTACAGGAAAAATGCATTTAAACTACCTATGTAAATCAAACTACCTAAATCAAAATGTACTTTTCTAAGTTTTATCTCTTTCTATTTGAAGCATACAGCATATAATAATAATAATAGTCTCCCGTTTTTATACCGCTCGCGGCTTTGGGAGTATAGCAGGGTAGTCCGCTATATCTAGGGCCTACGGTATACAAGGAAGGTAACATGGCCAGTGCTACGCTTCAACCGCCTATTATTACCCCTATTATTAATGTATATACAGCATATACATTACAAAAACATGCCAACACTGCTAAACCAAAATTTTTTGTTCCATTTTTGACATTTACAGCTATAAGCAGCTTGTACTTTTGGTAAACTCAACCGATATATTAGTTGGATGCGCGCGTTGTATTAATATGTGATATGAAATTTTGAAGTATGCTAGTACAGATGATTTTGGTTTGGAAAATGTCTTTAACTGAAAAGTGAATAATTTTGACATACAACCTATTTTAGTAACAGCGACGCACTGTCTAAAAATAGATTTTGATAAGTCGCAGTGCAAAATTACTCGGAATTCCACATAACAGACGGTATATGCCCTGCGGTCCATATGTATGGAATAAATTCATTTTTGGCGTTATTATGTACTATCTGAAAAAAACCTGAAACAGGTCGATTTTTATTCTTAAATTGACAATTTACAGTATGAAAATATTATCCCCTTCCAGCACCCCCTTTGAATTATAAGCACCCCCTCGAAAATTTTAAATAACAAAGGGGGTCGTGTGGCACCTTGTTAGAAAGGGATTTTAGTGTTCTGCTCAGAAATATAAAGTTTTTTAAGTTTGATGCAATCATAACTGAGAAAATTGATTTTTAAGATGTAAAATTTTGATAATGTCTCTATCACAAAACTTTAGCTTGAATGAAGATAATAATGTCACATAATATTTAGAATGTATTTTTCAATGTAATTTTTAATTAAATTAAATGTTCAAACTGACCACCATTCACTTCTTGACAATAGCCGAGGCGATTTTAGAATTTTCGCACATTTTGTACGACCTCGGGGGTTATTAGCAAGACTGTTTGGTCTATTAAAATATACTTTAAATTTTAAATAACCCCATAAGAAGTAATCGAGAGGAGTTAAATCGGGGATCTAGCCGGCCATTCGATCTTTCCACGTCTTCCTATCCACCTATTGGGAAAAACCTCGTTTAAATAATTTCTGACTATACGTGCAAAATGCGGAAGAGCTCTGTCTTGTTGGTAGTAAATGGATCGATCTATCTCATTTGAAAATTTATCGTTTTGTTTAAATGAAACATCGCTTCATCAGAAAAAACTATTTTGTTTATGAACTGAAAATCTGCGTTCATTCTGTCTATCATCATTTCACAGAATTCTTGCCTTCTATCGGGATTATCTTCATTTAACTTCTGAACCAACTGAACTTTGTAAGGGTAGTATTTTTCTTTATGCAAAACTCTCAAAATAGATGATTTACTTACGTCATTGACGGCAGCCAGTTTTCGAGTTGTCTTATGCGAATTTTCCTCAATCTCTAGAAGTACATCTAACTTTTTTTCATCAGTAAATTGACCATTTCTACCTGATTTTTCAATAATTTTTACATCTCCTGTATAACGAGGGTTTTTTTCAACTTGTTGACCAGGGTATTTATTATTAAACATTTCACAAACCTCCTTTTGAGGTCTTGTTTTATTACCAAAACCAATCATAATTGAAATGTCTATTCTTTGAGTCTCGGGCAAATGAGCCATAATTAAATTTAATACGCGCACAAATATTATACTGACGTCTTTTAGTAACTTTAAATATCTAAAATGTCCGCAGTCTACTAAATTCATATCAATTGTTTATTTGGCTTTTTGACTAATATTTTATCATCTTCAAAGTTTTTTCCCTAATGTTTAGCAGAACAGATACGAAAATACCTGATTATTTCTAAAGTATATTTTAATAGACCAGGCAATATTGCTGATTTAAAAGTTAGGATAACGAAAAAAACTAACAAAATAACCCCCGAGGTCATACAAAATGTTGTAAGAGAATTCCAAAATCGCCTCGGTTATTGTCAAGAAGTGAATAGTGGTGGTAAAGTTGAATATTTAATTTAATTGTAAAAATCAATTTTCTCAGTTATGATTGCACCAAACTTAAAAAACTTTATATTTCTGAACAGAGGACTAAAATCCCTTTGTAACAAAGTGCTACACGACCCCCTTTGTTATTTAAAATTTTCGAGAGGGTGCTTATAATTCAAAGAGGGTGCTGAAAGGGGATAATATTTTCATACTGTAAATTGTCAATTTAAGAATTAAAATCGACCTGTTTCAGGTTTTTTTCAGATAGTACATAATAACGCCAAAAATGAATTTATTCCATACATATGGACCGCATGGTATACTTATATACAGTGAACAGCTAAATTATGGAGTATTATCATTATTTCGAGAACCGTCGACTTTTGAGGGAAATCCCGAAACAGGTCGATTTTTGTTATAAAATACCCATGTTATAACGTACATGGAGTAGGGATGATGTCACCGGTGTAGGTGTAGTGATGTAATCGTTAACTTTTTTAAATAGAAATCGGTATAATGCAAAACCTTATTTAAACGATAATTTAATTCTCTATTTAACGACATTACATTTTTAACTAAAATATTTTATTAAGGGTACAAAAACAATTTTTTTAATTTAAATTCAACTAAATTACAACTAATGATTTAATTAATAATGTACTTTAAAGTAACCAAAATATGCATAATAATTATTTTAAATTAAATATTCGAATTGCCATCCATCGGTTTCTTGACAATATGCGAATCTACGGACACATTCATCAAGTACATTGCGGATGACTTCTGGAGTAATTAGACTCATTTCATGCCTAATTCTATCTTTCAAGTCCTGTAAGTTTTGGGGTCTATTGACATGAACTTTTGATTTTATGTATCCCCACAGAAAAAAGTCTAGGTGTTAGATCTGGCGACCTTGCTGGCCACTCTATAAAACCTCGTCTTCCGATCCACCTCCTGGGAAAACAATGATTTAAAAATTGACGTACTTCAGCGTAATGCGAAGGGGCTCCATCTTGTTGAAATCAGATATTTTCACTAGGTAAATTTGGATTATTGGCATTCGGATACATGTTAGCAAGGACAGGTATAAGTTGATTTCTCAAAAAACTTAAATAACGTTCTCCTGTTAGATTTTCTTTAAAGAAAAAAGGGACAATGATTCTGTCAATAATGATGCCTGCCCATACATTTACTTTCTGAGGATATTGCGTGTGTGACTCAGTCATCCAATGTGGGTTTTCTTGACTCCAATATTTGCTTTTGACGATTCACGGTACCATGTATAAAAAATGTGGCTTCATCGAAAAAAAAACTATTTGATTGATGAAATGTGGATTACGGATACATAAATCCTGCATAATTTCAGAAAATTGAAGCCGGCGATCGGAATCGTCGTCGTTTAATTTCTGATATAGTTGAATTTTGTAGGGATGGTATTTTTCTTTTATTTTAAATATAAAATATAAAAAGTTTCTCCAAGTTTTCGGACTATTTTACTTACTGTTGATGGGCTGATGGGTCTGTCTGAATATTTTGCGTTGAATAAATTGCATACCTCGTGTGTTCTTTTTTTATCTCCGCATCCGCTAAGAATTAATATTTCTATGCGTTGTGTTTTATTTAGGTGAGCCATAGTTTAGTATTCAAAAGTAAAAATTGCAATTGACAAATGATGACAATTCACAAATCAAAACATTTACGTCAATAAATATTATAGTAACTATGCTACTATCACTTGCTTGAATTAACATTTAACAAAAAGTTTCAGTGTTTATGAGATAACTTTTTTGTCCATTATTTTTATTAACATAATTAACAATTTTTATTAAGTGTACCTCAGTTTTTTTAATTGTTTATTTTTTACAGTTACTCCAGATGAAGCTATTAAATAAATGGCGAAATATTGAGCTTTAGAAAAAACACAGATTTTTATTTAATTTAGACCACATACCCGATATTTCCAACATACTTATAAATTATTTTTTGGTCGAAATAATCACATTAAATATATATATATATATATATATATATATATATATATATATATATATATATATATATATATATATATATATATATATATATATATATATACGTAATTAAGGAATAAAAATTATTCGTCTATTACTACTAATCTACTAATATGATATATGGGTATAGGCATATAATAGATACGCAACAGATAAAATCAGAACACTATTAATAACAAAAAAAAATTAAGCAGGTGCTATTAGTAATATAAACTACGTTTTATAAAGTTTTTATAAAATACTTTCAAATTCAAATTCCCTCAATGTTATTTTTTTTAATCTCTGGATCACCTGTACTTATTCCGGATCTCTTTCCGTACCATCAAATGTAAAGCTGCGATATTTTCAAGCCTCACGTTTTGGAAGCCAGTTAATGTGATATTAAAAGTCTGAGGTGCGCCAAGCAATTAATTAGCCAATTAATTAATTAATTAAACTTATTTAAATGATGCAATTATGATTCTATCACACTATTTAATTTTCTTATCTCAGGGTTATACTCGTGCTTCAATATCTATGCTTTACATATGATAGGTAAGGTCCAAAAGAATACCGGAATAATAAAAAAAATATATGATACAACATTATATATTGAAATAAAATTCACACTCAAATATCTTAAACAAAAAATATCTCATATAATGATTATCAAAATTTTGTTCTACGTACGTGAACCTTCAAAAATTAATGGTATATACAATATAAATTAAAATTTCAAATCAAAATTGTTGTTCTAAATCTCCTGATCAAAATATTCCTATCTTTTCTAAAGCAATTGTTAAAAAATGTGTTGTTAATAAAGAAAAACTGACGAATGGTAAAAGAATCTCTCTGATGATGAGTTGTCCAAATCCTTGTTCCTTGTAGCCTAAACTATCTATTCTTAGCAGTCCTCTAGGTAATCAGCAGTCTTACAACAAATTATTGCGAGCCTATCGTCTTTAATGATCTCCTTTAAATGCGCGTATCGTTCAAATGATGCTAGCCTCTTCTCCTCTCGATAAACTGAATCTCTCGTTCCGGCCTGAACAGTGACTCTTGGAATATAAGTAGAAAAATACAACTTACAATATTTTACTGGATCAGCTTCCGTCAGATACACTTACTCCGAGAAAACTCACAAACATTCACTTCTACTGCTTACTACCTCTGGAGAACCACCAGAGAACAACGGCTGTTCGCCTTGAACCCTTGGAAAAACAACTCATTCTCTTTTCTCCCTCAAAAATCTAGCTAAACTCTCATTGCTACATACCTATTCCACTTTTTTCAATCTTCTCCAATCAGAGTTCGTCACACTTATCCCCATCTACCAGTTAGATAACAAACAACAATTTTACCTACAATTATAAATTTCCTAAAAACTATTAACATGCTAATCGGTTTCTACAAATTCTTTAGAACTAACGGAGAATTATATTTTCTAAATATTTCTATTCTATTGTCTTATTCACTGTATATCGACGTACAAGTCTATTTGGAAAACCCGCTCGCATTGTTCACGATTTCACTAAGCTCACTCACGTCACTCGAATATATTTTACAAAGAAAATAATTTATCCATATCTATACATATCTTAATTATTATTGC
This sequence comes from Diabrotica undecimpunctata, assembly GCF_040954645.1. NCBI lineage: Eukaryota > Metazoa > Arthropoda > Insecta > Coleoptera > Chrysomelidae > Diabrotica > Diabrotica undecimpunctata. The sequence continues at coordinate 84,960,873 of NC_092811.1, read as the reverse complement.
TTAAACCTTTCAACTATTTGCCATTTTTATTAAGAATTTTAATTACATACACATTACTAACTACACAGTTATATTTTAAATATTCACTTTTTGAGAGTGGAATGAAATACAAAAGTGGTATCTGACCCTAAAAATATATGGCTGTTAAGAGTCGTATTTTATATTTCCCAATGGTGCATTTAAAACCAACTCTATTTCCAAATTTTTAATATGATTTGAAAATATTTTCTGAATTTGGAGTCAAAGACGGCCTTCCGTGTTCCATTTTTTCAATTATATATATATATATATATATATATATATATATATATATATATATATATATATATATATATATATATATATATATATATATATATATATATATATATATATATATAATTGGAACATGAAAGGCCGTCTTTGACCCCAAATTCAGAAAATATTTTTTATTCGTGAAATATTGGAAATTTTTGTCTTACAAAATATCTACAATGATATTAAATTAAGAAAAAAAATAATGAGTTAAAAATTGAAAATATTAATGTTAATATCCGGCAACTGGTACAGCCATTTTCTTTCTGCCCATACTTTCAGGTAGTTCCCTATATCGATAGTTTTTAGTATATTCTGATTTTATTGGGCATCCTTGTAACCCCACCTTAATATTTAAGTCATGTATCACTTGGGAGCCATATTGTTACAGGTTAGAGTTAAAACAGGTAATGTGTTATAATAATACATGAGCGCATAATTCCGTTTGATTCAGTGTTTTTTCCTAAAAGACTTTAAAATAATAAAATCAAAGACTCCCTAATAGTGGAGGTTTTCTCCTCGGGTACTGATTTGGGAATCACTAAGTAAATGATGGGTAGTATTAAGAGCTACGATATACTGCCCACTATAAGATAGATTTTGGGAAGTGGAATTCTGACCCTGTCTTCCGGTTCCAATCTCGCACAGTTCCTCGTTGATCAGTCCTTAGACAGATAAGACGGAATTGAGCCCGTGCACTAGCAAAAAGGTTAAATTAGTCTCTAATGTTGTATATTATTAAATAAAATACTTAAAGATATTTATATAAAAAAACTGGACTTAAAATACTGCCTTTAAGAGTCCAAGGTTCGTAGTTGTAGGTGTAGTAGTTACTTGATTTATTTTTAAATTTATTTTTCTGTTTGTATACAGCGAAGTTCGAAAGTTCGCTAATTGGTTATGAAATCCAATTAAAATCAATTTATACGTTAAATCATCTAATTATCAAATGCGCTTGTTAAATCGATCCAGCCAAAGTATCTGTTATTACAATTATTTTTTGTACTTCCAATGTTGACCTAAATTTTCTGAAACCATATTGTGTGTCAGATAGAATTTATTCTTTCTCTAACCATTGCTCGAGACGATTTATGATAAGCATCTTGAAGGTTTTCAACACAAATGAAGATAATGATATGGACCTATAAGAGGTTGGAATGGAATCCGGTTAGTCGTGTTTTTTATTGGGATGATAATATACTCCTTCCAACTTTTAGGAATTTTTGTTTGTCCTATCCATATTGCATTATTTATAGTTAAGAGAGATTTTTAGTTATTCCCAAATCCCTTCAGGAAATCTAGAAAGACAAAATGAAAATAGTAATAATAAAGATATAACTGCGATAATGTCAAACTTTCTAAATGAATTTAAAGTGTTATTTAATCAGTAGCTTAATCAGAACAGCATAATCCTCAACATGCTAATAACAGTCATAAGCAAAATAACAAATTAATGGTTAAGCAAATAAAAATGGCCTGGAATGCCAATGGTCTAACAAATCATATCCAAGAAATTACGTTATTTTTTCAATAAATTTTGTTTAAAAAAAATGTATGTTATAGGAAACGATACAAGAAAAAATAATTGTTGATAACTTTTGTAAAAATTTTGCATCCTAGAGTCTTCAAACTCAAGAAAAGAAAATGATCCCATTTGGAATCATCTGGCGTTGGTGGTACCTAAATTATCCATTTATAACACATGATGTAGCGGTATGGTAAAAAATTGACTATAACAGGAAATACGTTTATTATTGCACTTATACTATTAATAATTTAATTTTGTACAAGGAAACTATAAAAACAATTTTTATTATTGTTTAAACATAAAAAACACTGCATTTAGAACATTTTATTCTAGAGTAAGACTTTATACATCATTTGCACCTTGTGCGATTTTGATCATGTAGTGAAAAGTGTCCTACGCCATCAAATCGAACATCTTGCACTGGTGCAGGACTTTCCAGCTTTCAGTAACGCTTGTCCGACTTGAGATTAAGGAGAAGGGTGATGTGTTTCACTTGTTTTTGTTTGCAATGTCTTCGGTACAGCAACCAGGAGTTGACAATACTTGTATCAATAAGATTAAATAATATTCTCAAATAGAATCTTTTTGGTTGATTTTGATTCTATACAGTTCCACAAGCATGTTACGAAAATCCACATTCTCATCGAAATATTATATTATTATCCAGATTTAGCCATACGGCTCACACTCTATCTAAGGGAAAAATTCACTCATCCCAGATACCTACGGTATCAAAAGGATTGAGCTCTGATGGAACTCTTTCCATGTAATCGAGCCCTAGGTGACTTGGTATGCTGGAGTATCTCCCAAAAATTTTCGTACATATCTGAACGTCGCGAGGAGTACAGCTTTCTCCATGGTCTTGCAGAGATGTTCATTTAGACCCAGCTGTTTTATGTTTTCTAGGAGGTTTTTTGGGAATAACACCAGTAGTAGATAGAATAATAGGTACTTTTTTTTTTATTTAGTTTGATGGTCTTGGCCGAGCCAATTAGCCAGACAAATTTAAAGACAAACAATTTTTACAATCAGAGGAATTTTTTACAATTAGAGGAATAAACATATAATCATCCGTACAATCTAACATGCAATTAGTAATAAATTACAACTTATTTTTTATTTCTTTTTTTTCTTTTTTAATTTTTTTTTCCTGCGCTAAGACATAACCCGATTCAACATCTCTTAGGTTTACATCTTCCTTTTTTTTTAATTCTTTTTTTTTTTTTTTATTAATTTTATAAATATTTTTTTTTTTTTTAATTTTTTTAAATTTATTATTTTTTTTTTTCTATTTAATTTTTTTTTTTGCTATAATACAATATTTACTTAAATATAAGTTAGTTTTAAGCTACAATTTATATTTACAGTTTTTGATATGTTCGTAAATCGTTTTTAATATATTGATATCTCTAGAGAAAATCAAATTGTTCAGGTAGAAGGGAAGTCAAATTTTTAATATAATAAGATTATCATAAAATTTGTTTATGTATACTGATTCGTGGGAACATTCAAGAAAAATATGTAATAAGTTACCTTCTTTTCCACACTTGCAATTAGGTGACTCCGCGAGACCCAACTTGTACATATGAAGGGGGGTAAGAGCATGATTAGATCTTAATCTGTTTATAACCCTTATGAAATGGCGATTTGATAGAGTATGAAACCATCTTTTTATGGGTATTTCAGGCTGCATTTATTTGTAATTATTTCCAGTTCTCGTGTTTCGATAATATGTTTGCCATTTTTCTTTTTGATTCTGTTTACTAATTATATCAATGTCTGAAAAGGGGAGTAAGTTCAAGGGAGCTTCTTCGCCTATGTCTAGGGCAGATTTGGCTAGGCTATCTGCTATTTCATTGCCCTTAATGCCCGCGTGTCCCTTTATCCATGATATAATAATGTTTTTCCCTAAATTTGTAATTTTATTGTAAATAGTCATAATTTCTAGTTCTATATGATTTAGTTGTTTGGACCTATGTACGTTTGTTAGTCTGTCGACGACACTCTTACTGTCTGTAAATATTATGCAGCTGTAGGGTTCGTTACTATGTATATGCCTTAATGCAAGAAGAATCGCTGTCATTTCAGCAGTGTATATCGATGATTCAGCTGGCAATTTCAATAATTTTTTAAATCCACTTTGAACATTAATTAATGCACATCCTACTTTGTTTTGTACTTTAGATCCGTCTGTAAAGTAAAACTGATAATTTGGCCATTTATGTCGTGTAAATGATTGAAAAGCGACTGGATCTAAATTACTGTCCATAAAAAAGGTATTAATATGTTTTGAAAAAAGCTCTTCTAATATATGGGAATACATAGGTGAAACTTGATTTTCATACGTATAGAAAGTATGTCGGTATTGAGATATCCTCAGGTAACTATTTACCAGAAGAGAACATTTTTTCTTTGTCCAATATTTATGAGTTAGATCTAAAATTGATAAAATATGAATATCCTGTAGATAGTTAGTATTTTTCCCTATGGCTCTAGTAATGAATTTATCACTTAAAAACTCCCGTCGAAATTTCAGAGGTGGTTCTATCGCCTCAACTTCCATTATATTAACAGGTGTAGAATTCAAATATCCAAGACAAAGCCGAAGGCATTTATTTTTTTGTATTTCTAATTTATTTAAATGTGTGTTTGCGGCAGTTCCATATAAATGACAACTGTAATCGAAAATGGGCCGAATCATAGTACGGTAAAATAAAAGTGCTACATTTGGATCAGCGCCCCAGTTAGTTCTACAAAAGGCTCTTAGAATGTTCATTGCATTTTCAGACTTTTTTATGACATGATGAATTTGATCCTTCCATAGGAGTTTTCTGTCTAAATAAGTATCGAGATATTTTATACAATTTTTAATAGGGAACTGAATTTGACCTACTTCCAGATGCCCTTGTGGAATTTGATGTTTTCTAGAGAAAATACAAATTTCTGTTTTAGATTCTGATATTTCTAAACCAATATTTTCATAGTGATTAAGAACAGCTTTAATTGAGAGATCAAAATTATTTTTACATATATCCAATGATTTGTGGGATGTGTAAACTACTACATCATCAGCATATTGAATAATTTTTGTTGGGCTATTAATACAATTTTCTATATCCATATTATATAAAATAAATAGTATTGGGCTTAATATGCTACCCTGTGAAAGTCCTATATTTGTAAGACGTGGTGGAGAGATGGAATGGTTGATTTTTAAAAAAGTTGATCTATTAGTGTACAATGTCCTCAGAAAGCTAGCTATGGTGATGGGGAAGCCGATGTCTAATAGCTTTTTATGCATAATGTCCAAGTTAACGGTATCGAATGCAGAGGAGACATCAAGAAAAGCAGCCATAGTATACATATTATCAGTAAAGTTTATTAGTATGGATGAGACTAAGGCAGTTATGGCATCTTGGGTTGATTTTGATTTTCGAAATCCATACTGAGATTTTGGGAGAATATGTTCTTGCTCTAACCAATGTTCAATTCTATTTTTTATTAACCTTTCTAACGTCTTTAGGAAGCAAGAGGCTAGGGATATTGGTCTATATGATCTACTGCAATTTTCTGGCTTACCAGGTTTTTTAATAGGTATTAGAATATATTCCTTCCAGCTATCTGGAATTTGTGACGTATCATTCCAAATGTCATTAAAAATATTTAATAATGATATTTTATAGTGGTGAGGAATATGGTATATCATGGAATATGAAATATTGTCTTTACCTGGAGCACTGCTATTTTGTTGACTAAGTACTCGCTCTAACTCCCACATTTTAAATGGTTCTTCTATGCCAAACCTATCTCTTGACACTGTTTCGCTGTATTCTGGAAAATGTTGTGAAGGTACTCACTGTGGAGATATTTTCTTATGAAATTCATCTAGCCAGCTGGATTCTGGATCTATTGGAATCTTGTTGGACTGTTTGCGGTTTTTAAAAGCGTTTACTTTCTTTTACACTTCACTGATTTGTGTTTTTAAATTTAGGCTTTCGCAGTATTCTACCCAATTCTGTTTTTTCTTTTGTTTGAAAAGTTTTTTTGCGACAGCGTCAAGTCTCTTAAATTCAACTTAATTATTTCTTGTAGGATCTTGTTTATATTTTCCATATGCAATTTTTCGGTTATCAGCGGCGGTTTTGCAACTTTCACACCACCATTGGTTCGAAATTCGTCTCTTATGTGTTCCGTTAGATGAAACTTTGGTATTGCTAAATTGGCTGCTTTATTAATGTTTGCTATTAGAGTTTGATAGTTTCCAGGAGAATTTACAGCTTCTAGTACAGATGTGTATAATTTCCAATCGGCCTTGTTAAGATTCCAGATCTTGTGACAGTTTTGAGCTGTAAATGAAGTTATATGATCTGTTTCCATGTTAATGATAATCGGAAGATGATTGGATCCATGAGGGTCCAGTAGGACTCTCCAAGTAAAAAATTTTGAAATATCTTGTGTACAAAAGGTTAAGTCAATAGCGGATGGACTCTTACTAGTTGCTAATGTGGGCGATCCATCATTCAGGCATATCAAATTACAATGATCAATACATTCTAAAAGTTTTTTACCATAGCTGTCTTCAATTTCACAGCCCCATGCGATACTGTGGGAATTAAAATCCCCACCAATAATAAACGGTTTAGGTATGTCTTTAAAGAATTCCAACCATTGACTTTCAGATATCTTGGTCTTTGGTTCAATGTAAACTGACACAATATTGATGGGATTTTTACCTCGGAAAATTTTAACTGAAATACATTTGTGAGTGAAAGGATATCTATTTTTAAGATTTATTTCTTCGCATCTTAAGTTTGATTTTAATAAAATGGCAGTTCCACCATATCCGTCTGCCCGATCTGATCTAAAGCAATTGTAACCTTTAAAATTATAATAGTATTTTGATTTAAACCACGTTTCTGAAAGCAATGCTATGGAAATATTATTTTGATATAGCAGATATTCTAGATTTACTTTATTAGCTACTGCTGAACGACAGTTCCATTGCAGCAAATTTATGTTCGCGCTTGTGTCTGCGAATTTGAAGACAAGGTATGGTTTACATGTTTACTAATTAATTCCACAATTTCAGATTTTGATACATCGAAATTGTTTGTTTGTTTTATATTACTTATAATATTGAGAACTACTTCTAAAACTAAACTTATTGTTGCATTTAATTCCTCTGATTGTAATTTTACTCCGACTGAGTTTTTTAAATAATGTTGACTATTAAAAATTCCCCCTGAGACAAAAGAGGTTTTTGGTTGTGTAAGTATTTCTTTTCTTGAAATTTCAATGGGATCAGGGCTGGTTGGTCTGTGCCTTTTGTTTGGGTTTGAAGTTGTAGGGGAAGAAAACATATAATTAGTAAAATTGTTATTATAGGATTTGGGTTGTAAATTGTGGGACTGTGAGTACTGAGGTTGAGAGGAATGATACTGTATTGTACTAGAAGGGGTAGGTCCAGATTGAAGCCGTTGGGAATAATTTGTCGAGGATATTTGACCACTTTCCATGGCAGAAGTATTATGAGCGACTATGTTTGCGTACGTATTTTTTGGGACCTGTTTATTTGCATCAAAGAAATTAATATTGCAAGAGCTCATGGTTTCCTTTACAATTTTTTGTCTTTTAAATTCTGGACAAGCAGACAAATTAGTAGTAAGATGATTTCCTTGACAGTTAAAGCAGCGTGGTATGTAATCTGAATTTTTACAATCTTGTGTGGTATGGGACTCCTGACATTTGCTGCATCTTGGTTTACTTCGACACTGACCTCGCAGATGACCAAAACGGAGGCAGTTATAACATAATAATACTTTCTGGTTATACGGCTCTACTTCCTTGATAACTTTATTAATAGAAATATATTTTGGTAAGATTTGTGATTTGAAAATAACAATGCAAGACTTTGTGGGTACATATTCTACTGTTTTACCTTCATCCGTAATTTTTTCTACTTTACGTTTTATTCTTTTGACATTAGATACTTCAAAAGTGCAATGTTGATCAAATTGTCTTATTTTATCTTTTATGTACGCCTCTGCAAAATCTTTTTCTATATCTCTAATAACACCTTGTCTATGAAGAATGAATTTTGGGATATACAATACAAAGTTATTTTTAACAGAAATATTTTCGTTTTTATTATTTATTAGAAAATTTGCTGATTTATAATTCTTTAACTTGATCCTAACCCTATTCCGACCTATAGAATCAATACTTATAATTTTATTGTCTATCTCCGGAAAGTTAGAAAGAATAATATCTCCGATTTTAAGTGCATTTAATTTACCTTTAAATTCGACCGAATTATTCTCAACATAAATATGATACGGGCCTAAATCAGTACTTACATACAAAAACTCCTCTCTTTCTTTCGATGTGTTATCGTTATCGATGCTCATTTCTGTTGTTGTTTGTATATCATTTGTATTTTTTTGACGTATATCTGGGGGCGCTGGGTCGTCTGGGGGTTTCCCCCCGACTAACTGGTCCATTTAATTGTTCTTAACGCACAATCTAATTTTATTTTTACACCAAATCTGCAGATTTATAAAAACACAATTTTTAAACGAATACAGTTTAATTTAGTTTCGCTTTGTCGATAGGCACGTCCGATTCGTAGGTGAACTAGAACACTACTGAATAATAGGTACTGTCTGGGTACTTTTCATTCTCCATTGTCTCCTGATTTTTATTTCTAGATCTCTGTACTTGGCGATCTTTTCGTTGTATTTAGCACGTAAATTATTGGTGTCGTGTATCGCCACATCAATAAGTGTTGTTTGCCTAGTAATTTTATTAACTAGTATGAGATCCGGTCTATTATGCGCCACTGGTTGGTCTGTAAGCACAGTGCGGTCCCAGTACAGCTTGTAGTTGTCATTTTCAAACATGCTGTCAGGGACGTATTGATAATAAGAAAGATGGTCGGTTTGGCGAAGTCCCAGTTTGTCAGCTAGTTCTTGGTGGATAATCTTTCCTACTGAGTCATGGCGTTCTTTATAATCAGTATTGACAAATGCCTGGCAGCCACTGGTAATATGTTGGATGGTTTCTTGGGCTTGGCATCCATATCGGCATTTGTCATTTTGGACTTGAAGATCTTTAACAATATATTTCAGATAATTTTTATTTGGAACGGCAAGTAGGAAACCCTCAGTCTCGGGAAACATCTTTCCTGATGTCAACCAATAGTTCGACGCTGTATTGTCGACATATTCTTGGCTGATCTCATTGAGATGTCGCCCATGCAGAGGTTTACTCATCCAGGTGCGCATATTTTCTTGCTGAGTCAGGTGGTTTATGCGCATTTCTTGTTCCCTCCGTTTAAGCGGCAATTGTTCTCTCTACTGCACTTCGTGGATGATGTTTTTGCGCCTTTGTGAGAAGTGTTCCTACTTTCCGCTGAAGACTCTCTATATCCATTTTTGACCACTTTATAATATCAAATGAGTAGCTAAGCGCGGAACAGGCGTACGTGTTTAATGCCTTAAACAAATTTTTACTATTAACATATGACCGATTTAGTTGTCTTACTCTTCGCACGAACTCCGAAGTTAATTCAGTTTTCATTTGTTTATGGTCAATTTTCCGCGCTTGTTTTACTCCGAGATATTTGTACATATCATTTTCACCCATTGACTCGATGTTTTGGTCATCTTGCATATCGAAACCTCCGGGCTGAACCTTTACTCTGACTATATTTAGTATACGGCACTTGTCTAGTCCAAAATGCATACTGATATCATTTGAGAAAGTTTTTACAGTTTTTAGCATCTGATCTAGGTGGTGTCGAGTGGAAGCTATTAATTTCAAATCATCCATATACAACAGATGATTAAGCTTCGCCACAACAGTATTGTTATTTTTGATGCTAAATCCTGAGTGAGTGGAGTTCAGTAGCTGAGATAGTGGGTTCTTCGCTAAACAGAACCAAAGTGGACTCAACGGGTCCCCCCGGAAAAGGCCCCGGTTAATTGGGATATCTTCAGTTTCGATATTGGTTTCACCAGGTATTTGAAGGTGAATTTTAGTCTTCCACTCTGCCATTATATGTTTTAAAAAGGTCACTAGATTATCATCGACTTTATATTTTCAATATATTATTATATATATTATATATTTATTATACTTATTATAATATATATTATATTAATATATATACAATATATTATTATTATCAACTCCGAAATGTCCTAGCTTATGTAGAAGTCTGCGCTTAGGTACACGGTCAAAGGCTTTAGAGAAATCTAGATAAACAACGTCGACCGGCTGCGAACTGTTAAGGGATTACGTCCAGTCGTTAACACAATGTAGGAGATTGGTTGGAGTAGAGCGAGCAGAGACAAATCCATGTTGTTGTGTTGGAATAACATGTTCCTGTAGAAGGAATTTGGTCATCTCCTCGGAAATAATGGCTTCCATAACTTTAGTAACTACTGACAGCAAGCGCTAATCGGACGATAATTGTTGGGGTCGAGTTTGTTGCCTTTTTTAAAAATAGGGGTAACGGAAGCTAATTTCCAACTAGGGGGTAAGGAGTTCTGGATGAAAGAAGTTTGCATAATTAACGTTAAGGGTATTGCAAGCGTGTCTGCACACCTTTTTAACAGTTTTAACAGTTTTGGAGCAGAAAGTGAATCTATTATATATATATATATATATATATATATATATATATATATATATATATATATATATATATATATATATATACAATAGCACTAAAGGCCTTAGAGGCACATAGCTTAAAAAGTTTGTTCTTTCTTAATTTTTGCTTTCCTTTATGTACTGAGATCTTCTCTGGCTCGATATGTGATTTTTCTCCATTCCTTCTTGTTATTCATTTTTCTTTTCTGACCTTCTAGTCCAATTTCTTCCATATCTTTTTCTACCTCCTGATTCCATCTATTTTTTGGCCTTCCTTTTCTCTTTTTTAAAGTTATAGTGTAGTTTAGTACCCTTTTTGGAGTCCTCGTGTTCGGCATCCTTTCTAGGTGACCTCGCCATCTTAGTCTCTGTGCCTTTATGACTCCTATTATGTTAGGTTGATTATATAATTTCTTTAACTTATCATTTGATCTTCTTATCCATTAACCGTCCCTTATTATTCCTCCATATATCTTCCTCAGGATTTTCCTTTCCCATATCTCCAGTAAATTTTGTTCATTTTTTGTCATTGTCCATGTCTCACTGCAGTATGTTACTATTGGTTGTATAGTTGTTTTGTATAACTGTATTTTTGCCTTTCTTGATAAAAACTTGCTTTTCAACATTCCGCTAAGAGCATGTACACTTCTATTGCCTGCCATTATTCTAGCTTGTATTTCTTCTTTAATGTTGGGTTTACGTGATATTATTGTACCTAGGTATGTAAATCTTTCTACCATTTCGAATTCGTATGATGATCTTTTTTCTACTTCTACTTTAAACTTTTGTCCATCCCTGAACTGATCATCTGTCCACTGCACACGTTTTAGTTTCATTTATGTAAAGTCCCATTTTCTTTGCTGCGTTTACTATTCTCTGTACTATCTCCTGTAGCTCTTTTTTTCTCTTACCAAAACTTGGTGTCTTTTATGATATAGGAGTCCTTCTCTATTGATTTTCCTTTCTCGCATTATTTTTTCTAGGCATAAATTGAAGAGTAATGATGACAAAGGATCGCCCTGCCTTAATCCTTCGTTTACTATAAATTTGTCCGATGCATGATTGTTTACTTTGACTCTGTTTTCTGTATTCTCTAAAGTAAGATGTATCATGTTACGCAACTTTCTGCTAACTCCCAGTTAATTCCTTCCTTTTTATTCTATCGTATGCTTGCTGGAAGTCGATGAATAGCGCTATCGTTGGTAAGTTGTGTTCATAGCTTTCTGCTTGTAATTCTCTGATTATGAATACTTGGTCCGTTGTGCTTTTCCCTCGTCTATATCCGCACTGATATTCGCCTATTATATTTTCAACTTCTTTTTCTAGCTTATCTTTTATGGATTTTGATAGGATTTTATTTACGGTATTTAGTAACGCTACTCCTCTATAATTACTGCATTCTGTTTTGTCCCCTTTTTTGTGTAATGGACAAATAATGGCTTCCTTCCAATCTTCTGGTATTCGTTCTTTTATCCATATCTCCTTTATGATCTTGTATATACAATTATTTAGCAGTTTTCCACCATATTTCATCATCTCTGCTGTTATGTTATCGCTTCCAGGGGATTTGTTGTTTTTCAGATTTTTTATGATTTCCTCGATTTGTTCTTTGCTGGGTGAATTATCTTCTATGTCTTCTAGGTGTTTGATTCTTGCTTCTGCTTCCATACATTCTCTTTTTTTTGACTTATTATTGCCATTTAGTAATTCATCAAAATATTTTTTCCATATTTTGACTATTTCTGCTTCCCCGCTTATATTATTTCCTGCTTTGTTTTTAACGAATATGGGTTTTTGTTGGAAACCTTTTTTTTTCATTTCTAGCACCTTGATATAGGTTTTTTATTTTTTTATTTCTGTAATTCTCTTCTATTTCTTTTAGCTTATTTTCTATGTGTTTTCTCTTCTTTTCTCTCAGCACCCTCTTTACTTTTTGTCTTTGCTCCATATATATATTCTTTGTCTCTGTTGTTTCTTTCGTGATCATTTCCATCCATCAGTGTGCTCTGCTATTTGTATCTTTTTTAGTTCTCTTTCCATTGTTTTCTCGTATATTTCTTGCTCTTTCTTTGTTGCTAATCTAATTGGGTTATTTATACATTTCTTTTGTTTTTGTTTTCTGGTATCAGTTGCTTAATTTTGATACCCACCATGTAATGATCTGAGTCAGCGTCTGGTCCTCTGTATGTTCTTATCTTCTTTATACATTGCTGTTCTTCTTTTTCGATGAGCACGTGGTCTATTTGGTTTTTAGTCTTTCTATCTGGCGATATCCATGTTTCCTTGTGTATTTCTTTTCTTTCGAAATATGTGCTCATTATGATCATATTTTTTTCTCTTGCGAAATCTATCAGGAATTGTCCGTTCTCATTAGTTTCATTGTGTTTACTATATTTTCCTATTGTCGGTCTAAATACTTTTTCCTTCCCTATTTTGGCATTTGCGTCGCCTAGAATAATTTTCATATCATATCTGGGTATATTTTCGATTGTTCTGTTTAATTCACTATAGAAACATTCTTTGACATCATTACCTTTTTCTTCTGAAGGCGTGTGAATATTTATGAAGGTGATTTTTTGGTATTTTCCCTTGAACCTGATACTACATATGCGGTCTGATACTGGTTTAAACTCTACTATTACTTCTTTTAGTTCTTTTCTTATCATAAAACCTGTGCCTAACGTTCGATTCTTTCCGCCGCTGTTAAAAAACATTGTATCTTCTATTTCTAATATATCATTTCCCAGCTGTTTCGTCTCCTGTAAAGCTAATATGTCAAAATTGAACTTTTCGATTTCTCTCGCTAAATGTTTAAGTTTGCCTTCTTCATATGTGCCTCTTACATTCCATGTTACTAAAAGTAAGTGTTCTTTTCGTAATGTTTTCTTGTGTTTTGGTCCGGTTTTCATTTTTTTTTCTTTTTTCCTTTTTTTTTGTATTATCGCTAACCTTGTTCTGTGCTTGTTTCGTCAATGTTATTCCAGTAGTACATTTAGTTGCTAGTTTTTTTATGTTTTTTACATATTGCGCCTTCTTTGTCATTCCACTTCCATTCGCTGTTATTTACCCATATTTTTTTTACTCCAATCTTGACTTCATTTCCTTTATTTCTTTCTTCTTGAGCAATGTTTCTAATTGTTTTCTGTATTTCTCGTTCTTTTATGGTTGCATCTTCGTTAATATATATTCTGTACTCTTTAATTTCTTTTAACTTGTGCTTTTTTCCATTATTTTTCTTTTTTCTTCTTGGTTTTCTAATTCAATTAGGCATGTTTTTTCGCCTAACTTGTGAGCATTCCTTATTTTAACCTCTACCCCTATATGTTGTTTGATGAAAGTATTGATTGTTCCTTTTAACCCTGCTTGCTCATATGTGTCTATCCTTAGGCCGTTTATAACTATGTTATTTATTCGTCGGTGTTTTTCCATAACTTCCATGTTTTTTGTTATTTCTCGGAGTTCCTCCTTGATCTCTATATTTTCTTGTTTTTATTCTGAATTTTCTTCTCTCAGCTCTCTGTTTTCCATTATGAGCTTTTCTATCGTTTCCTTGCATTCTTTTTGATTTCTTTTTATTTCCTTAATATCGCCGGTGAGGTGGCTCATCATTATTAGTAATTGATCAATTTTTGTTGCCTCATTTTTTTTCTCTGGAGTTTTTGTTGGTGTTCTAGAGAACTTCTTGCTCTTTCTGAAAATGTTATCTTATTCCTCGCTGTCTTTATATCTGTCCTTCCTTTTTGCCCCTCCTTCTGAAAGTGTATCATCACTGTCTAAATTTTTCATATTTTTCCATTTTCCGGCGCCAAACACTGTCTTCCACCTCAACAGTTCAGAGTAGACAGCGTTTACCGTATTTATTTTATGTTTATTAACCGTTGTTATTTTTCTGTGTCTACCCCGAAAGTCTACTCACAACGGCAACGTCGCAATTTCAAAGGTCAGAGTTTCGTTTCTATGCTTTGATGTTAATTATTATAGGCTTATCAATTACAGCGATCTTACTTTTTATAGGGTCTTGGTGTTTTCGGATGTTATTTCACCGATTTTAAAGTTTTTTTCTTAGCACTCTCCTTCACTTAATGTCTTATATTGTTCACTGGATATTTTCAATAATTTATTTTCCGTTACAACTCTCAGAAATTGAGTTTATTGCAGACGACAAATAAAATATTTGTTTACGTTTTGGTTACCGTGTTGCCAATCCACATATATAGTGGATTATATAATTATATAGAATCTAAATTAGTATATAGAAATAGCCAGTCATTAAATTTGTTGGTAGAAAAATTTCGTGAATAAACGAAATTTCGTGATTCTCGAAGTGCCATTGATGTATTTAATAGTTAAGTCATGTTCACCGTTATTTTTGCGAGTTTCTAGCTCACTTCGGAGTTCTTTTAAACGTACTTATTGAATGGGCCTCTTGTCGTCAATTATTGAGAATTTTTCCGTGGCTTTGTTCTCCAGAAGTTTTTCTTTATTTCTCAGAATATCTTTAACGTAGTATTCCGAGCCCATTACTACCTTTATCATTCGGGGAAATCGTGGGTTTGCTTTGCCGACTCTGTAGAAGGTGATTTGCTTTTCCTGATAGCCAACAGTTTCCAAAATAAGTTTAACCTTATTCGCGTCGTCATCTTTTCTGCGTTATGTATCCCCAGAGGAAGATTCTGTTACGCCTGTAGTTAGAATATTTTTAGTACGTGTTATGCGATCTATAGCTTCGTTAGCAATATTATCCGTGAATTCGGTAGACCTAAATAAATCAATCTGGCTGAGCTTATTGTTTAACTCAGTTATTTTATTATCAAAATCACCAATTTTCGTACGAATTTCCATTTTAAAATTTAGCAGAAGATTTCTGAAATATTAGAAATATTGGAGCTGCAAGAATTACAAAGTTTACTTAAACCACGAATTTTCTGTCGGGTGACGCGATCCTCCAAAGAAAGGTCGGTGCATGTGATATGTATTTGTCGCTTAAATCCATTGCACTGGAGTTTGCGGTCAGCTGGTTTTCAAGCAGTTCGAACAAAAAGAGGTGGACGGCATGGTCCGGTTTTTTTTGTATGTAATTAGTAGTTGGTTTTATATTAATAAATTGTAAAATCGTACTCACAGTAATTACTCGCTGTAATTGCACTTTTTACACAAAATTTTTATAAAAACTACTGGCTATTAATATAGAGAACAATCATGCAAAATTTCTTTGCGAAATGATTATTTTCTACAGAGTAATCGTGAAAATCAATACGAGCACAAAATTTGACGTGAGAAATCAACCAAAGCAGGTTGTAGTTGTAATTCTTTGACAATTGCTGGCCGTTCGATTTTAACATAGGTTTGGTTCTTGTTGCACCATTTCTTTACTTTATCAAGAGGATATTGGCCTATATAGTTCGAAGCTAATATGATGGACTTACTGGCATACCATTTGAGAGCAGTAATATTTTTTCTTCTGTCTATTTTTACATCAGAGGATCCACGACCTTTTGCCATTAGAAATTTGTCTTCTGATAAAAGACAACCTGCCAGCCGCCCACTTCTTACAGTCCCTGCAGCAAGGAAGCTCCGTTCTTTCAGACTAATAATTAGATTATAAGATGTGAACCATTTATCCGTGAAAATCTTGAAATTCATGTGGTTTGGCAGATTTATGACCAACTTCAGTATTATTTTCCCACTAATTCCAAGACCTGATTAATATTGGACTGTTCTTTCCCCACATATATCTCAAAATCGTATAGTATGCCGCTGCGTCCTGCTCTTGCAAAAACTTTTATGTCCTATTTATAAGGTTTATTTTTTATATATTGCTTTAGATTACTATGCCCTTTGAATTGTATAATACACTCATCGATGCTGTTTAATTCCTCAGATTCTATCTTATTCATATTTTGCCAAACTTTTTCAATGAAAGGTTTTATTTTATATAGTTTGTCATTGTTGCTAGACGAGACTTTTAAATTATCTTTGACGTGAAAATATGCTCGCAGTTTATCAAAACGATTACGTGACATGATATCAGCTATCATATTATATCGCGTTTCTTCTGTCCAATACATTCTATACGAAGGAACACGAACAATTTCACTCAATACGTATATGCCTAAGAACTGCTCTATCTCTGCTGCATTTGTATCAATATTTTTACTGACTTTTTGCACAGAATACAAGTTTGTCTGCTTAGCAGACAGCTCAGCAGAAATATTGGAAAGACGTATAAATATTTTCATCAACCGAAAAATCACCAATGTATTCGCTGTTTACATTAATTAAATTGTTGTCTGTCCAAGTTGGTTTTTCTATGCTTTTTTTTTTCTTGGCATGACTTGTCTGTGGCTCTTCTGTAATTTCTTCAATAGTTTTTTCTTCTATATTCTCTGTAACTTGGGTGTTCAAGCTAGCTTCAACAATATTTTCCAATAATTCTTCTTTTTAAGTTTCTTCAATCATTTCTTCTTCCAAAGTCTCTTCCTCATTATCAACATTAAATTCGATATCAAAGTCGTCAAGAAGACCAACTACTTCTTCCTGGGACAGATTTTGCAATTCCCGAAAAGAAAGTTTAATTTTGGTAGTTTTGAACACACGATCCATCTGAAATAAAAATGTATATTGTACTTTTGTATTTTATTGACAGAAACAAAATTTACACGACTTCCCAATGATGCCATTTGGAGACCTCCACAAAGACCCAATGATTCCATTTGGATTCATTGATATTTATAATGTTTACATAAACAATCTTATAAATATGAGCAAACTATAATGCAAGTTATTAAATAAATACAATGTAAGAAGCAAAATAAATGTTTTCGTGCAATTACTGGTTCAATTACTCACCTTAGAATGATTTGAAATTTACAGTAAATTGATGATCGTTGTTTGACTACAAAGTTTTACATTGCAATGTGACTAACGCTTACTGATGGAATTGTCAAATAAATGAATGCAGCGTCATCTAGTAGAAAGGTGAGGCAACGCAATACCGTTCGCCAAATCGACATAAGTAGTTTCCTTTGCCGCTAAAGTAGAAAACATTGCTATGATCCCAAATGGGATCATCTGACTGGAAAGGGTTAAAAGTTGACAAAACAGATATATTATTTGTTTCAAGTAGTCATTCATCTGATAGAACAGTTGTCAAAATTTCATTTTACACAACATATTTTACCTCACGATCCACCATGGACCAGCCCATGGAGGATCTGCAATCATAGTCTGATCATCTGTTAAACATAACACTTTACAAAGTTAATTTACACTTAAAATTGAGAGCACTTCAATCAGAATATAAATCTTCTCGTGGCCATTGATTGTTGGAGTTATTTATTCGCCTCCTAGATATAATATCCAATTGAAGAGTACGACAGCTTCTTCCAAACCCTTAGCTCGCACTTCTTGGTAGTAGGTGATTGGAATGCTAAAAATACTTTATGGGGATCACAACTAACTACAACGAAAGGTAGAAACCTACATCGATCATTACAGAAAAACAATTTATTCTTCTTATCCACAGGACAACCAACATACTGGCCAGCAGATAACAACAAAATTCCAAATCTTCTAGATTTTGCAATATTTAAACGTTTACCCAACACGCATTCAAAAATAGTGCCTAGTTTTGACCCAAGTTCGGACAACACAACATTAAGCACAACTATAATATACAATCAACAGTCATTTAGACTATCTAAGAAAAAAACAAACTGGGAACAATTTGAAAACACCATTAATCAGAATATGACGTTAGGTCACCGAATAAAAGAATCTGATGAGCTGAAATTTGCAGTACAAAAGCTAAAGGCTGTAATACAAAACGCTGCTTGGAAATCTACTCCTATAAGTAAAAATGGTATCCTAAAGACAACAATGTGACATTAAATATCAAACAAATTCTAACCGAAAAAAGGAGAACGCGTACAAAATGGCTAAGGACATGAAATCCACTCGATAAGACACAGCTAAATAGACTAACACACCAGCTAACGTCAGCGCTAAATCAAGCTTGTAATGACACCTTTAATTTTTATATTAACAATATCTCTTTCAGATGACCACTCTATATGAAGAGCAACTAAAAAATTCAAGAAACCGACACTACCAATTTCTCCAATAAGAAAACCTGATAAAAGTTCAGCGCAGACTGACAATGAAAAAGCTAATGTATTTGCAGAATATTTAGAAAATATATTTACTCCAAATTTAGGTCAAAACATAAATGATAATGCAGTTAGCGAATATCTAAATACACCCTGCCAACTATCACTTCCAATAAAAACATTCTCGCCATTCAGGGTTCGCAGAATAATAATGAGTACCAACTCTCACAAACCCCCAGGATACGATTTAATCGATGGGAGAATCCTCAAACATCTACTCAGGAAAGCAGCTCTCATGCTTAGTATTATCTATAATAGAATGTTGCAGTTAAGTCATTTTTTAATCCAGTAGAAATATGCTCATAATATATTGATTTGAAAGCCAGTTAAATCGCCTACAGAATCTTCTTCCTATCGTCCGATAAGCTTGTTATCCTTGATGTCCAAGATATTTGAAAGACTCTTGCAAAATAGAATAGGCGAAACTGTACCACTCGAGAACATAATACTCGAACATCAGTTTGGTTTCCGTCAAAAATATTCAACAATCCAACAGTGTCATAAAATAGTAAATAAAATCAAGAAAATGTTGGAACAAAAGATGTGTGCCTCAGTGCTTTTCGATATTCAGCAGGCTTTTGATAAAGTCTGGCACAACGATTTGCTATACAAATTTAATTCTTTACTGACTAGCGATATGTGCCTTATCCTAAAATCCTATACTAACGAACGCTAATATACGACTTAACGGGAAACCTTAACGGCAGAACCGGAAGAAAAAAAACGATAAAGTAGCGGGAAGATTTGGAGAGGATGAATAAAACAATAACGGGGAACGTCTGATTGAATAATGCCAACTAAACAACCTAAAAATCACCAACGGATTCTTCAGACATAAAAATATTCATAAATATGCATGAACGTAAGAAACACGAAAGCTGAAATCGATAATAGACTACGTAATAGTCACACAAGATACCACAATAAAGATAAAAGATATGAAAGTCAGAAGAGGAGCAGAATGTGGAACTGGCCATAAACTACTGACAGCAAAAATGGGCATTAATTGGAAACATAACAAGACCCCCTCTACAGAAGAACCGTTGAACACTATAAGAGAAAAACAATACAATATTGAACTACTCCAAGAACAATCAATAAGAGACTATACAAACAAAGTCCAGACCAATAATTAATAGAATTCAGATACGGCAACATCGAAGAAATATACGAACATATAAAGGCGAGTATAAAACAAGCAGCATTAGAAGCCCTTGGAGAGAAAGAACATATAACAAATAAACAGTCCTTTTATGGAATAAATAAACCAACAAAAAGAATAATTGAAAATAAAAGCAACTATACAGAAAATAGCTGACTACAAACAACGATGTTTATAAAGAATATAGAGAAAAAGATCGAAAAGTGTAAAAACAAATAACAAGAAAATGAAGAATGGGAAAGAACCTGCTTGTACAAGAACTTAGGAGTCATGGAAAGTACTGAGAGGATTGAAACAAAATAAAGAAAAAATTAAATTGGAAAATATACAGTAGAAAGAAAGGACTATTACAAGGAACTGTATACAGAGCAAAGACCACAAATCATTGGAAAAGAAAAAAGGCGAAGAAAAAACAGATCCCCACAACAAGAAATAGAAATATCAGATAAAGAAATGAGAACGGACATAAAACCAAAATCAAATCAAATCAAAAATAAGAAAGCACCGGAACCTGGAGGCATCTCACCTAAGCTTATAAAGTACGGCTCAAAAAAATTACACCGGATGATAAAATGGATATTTTAGAAAGCAATAAATAGAGAACAGCTCCCAAAGGAATGGACGGAGGCATAGATGAGATCTATATTTAAGAAAAGAGAAAGAAAACGATGTGAAAACTACAGAGAAATAAGCGTAATATCATCAATAGGAAGATTGTATGGGAAGATACTGCGAGAAAAGATAGAGCAAGCGATAAAAGGCAAAATCGGAGGAGATCAGGCAGGCTTCACGGCAGGAAGATCATGCATAGACCACATATACACACTGAAACAACTGTTGGAAAAGAAGAAAAAAGCAAAAAATGGAGATATACATTTGGCATTTACGGACCTAAGAAAGGCGTATGACTCTGTACCAAGGTCAGAACTATGGGAGGCAATGTACAAATTAGAAATACAAACGGAAATCATAGAAGCTACAAAAGCTCTGTGTAAAGAAAATAAAGTGTCCATTAAAATGGGAACAAGAATCATAGGAGACTTCACCTCAACAAAAGGGCTCCTGCAGGGTTATTCCACATCTCCAACCCTATTTCTCCTAAGGCATGGGAGAACCGGTACGAAACGTATACCTATATACGTTAAGCTTTGCAGACGATCAAGTAGTGATTGCACAAGACCAAGAAGACCTCAGTTACATGATGAAGAAACTACAAAAAGAATATACCAAGGCTGTCCTAGATATTAACCTCGTGAAAACAGAGTACCTATTAGTGATGAGAAGGTCACATACCTGACGTCACATTGGCGAGTGTTGCCGATGGTACAGCCGTTTTAGTTTCAAACAAAGACCTAGACATAGCATCTGAAAATCTGCAAAATTACTTGCATACGTTAGAGAATTGGTTGACAAAATGGAAAATTAAAGTAAATAACGAAAAATCAGCCCAAAACACATTTACAACAAGAAGACGCACTTGCATGACCTGATTATAGGTGAAAATGTAGTACTGCATTGGACGGTACCCAAATCAAGTCAATATTGTCATCACATTTACTAATTACTCAATGTGCTGTGTATGAGTAGATTGTAAATATGCATTCAAAAAAAATGTAAACACGTGGCAAGGTCTATCATGAGGGTTAGACATTATTAAAATCGTACCGTATTTACAAATGTATCGACTTTATTTAAGCTCACCTTATATTTAGTATATAAATACAATCAAAAACTGTTAATAATATTAGAGGTGTTTTATGTTAATAATCGATAAAAGATATAAGTTATTATTTTCACAATAAACGACAAATAAGACTTTTCTATAAAAAAAAAATTTAGGTGAATCCTTGACATTAGAGAACGAGTATCTATCGTACTGGTCAAACACATTTAGAAAATAGATATCTACAGAAATTACTACAATATTAAGATCACTAAATCATTAGAGAGAAATTAGGAATATCATTAATATAATTATTTTGTGAAATTCAATAGCTTAAAATGCATCGCATCGAAAATTGTATACCCTGTTTGTTACGACCTATATTTAGAATAGGTTTTCCGTTGGTTTTTTCTTTGAAATTAACATGTCCTCACAATACTAATTTTATAAGTGAAATGTGTGTTAAAAGAAGACCTTCCTTGTGGATTGAAGTTATTTGTTGTGTATTTTATGCTTTATCGATATACTTTTCAGTCATCAAAATATCACAGTTGACGTTTAAAGAGATTTACTACGATTTCGTTATAACATTTATGAACTCAATTTTCTTTATACAATTTTTATTTTTTCATATTCATTTTAAATTCCACTTAGAGTATTTGAATATTTCCATTCAATTATTTGATAAAAGTGGAAACTATTATTTTAAATCAATGTTTGATAACCAGTTCTCCCGAGAGATAATTAATTTTTGTAATATTTTTACTGGCTATACATTTTTTCACTTTATATTATTTGGGGTGTACAGAATCTATGTGAATATTACCATAGTAAACTGTATTATAGAGGTCGGCAGATTTATGGGTGATATCATATTCCACTTTGCATTAAGTTATGGTTCAGTTTTGGCGGTCATTTACCATCGAGCATTCGAAGTTGTATTCAATACAATGGAAGATACATTAAGGACCTTAAATAAAAAACCGCGCAAAATGGATGCAAAATTTGCGCAACTCAACAAAATGGCATTATATTTGGTTTTCTTACGACAGAATTATCAAGATCATGTCATTTGTATTTGCTGTTCTCTAGTTTACATATTTGGATATGCCTTTACTATAATTTCTCCTGTAACTTTTTGTATTCATTTGTATAAGACCAGAGGGGAATATAAAGATTGGTGGATATTGATAGATTTTGCTTATCGATATCATATATTTTTTAAACTCTCTGATAAGTTTTATTTTGGTACCTCTACATCAGCCTCTAGTTTGGTAAGTAGTTTTGTTTTACATACAGAAAATACTAATTGAAATTAAAACAGTAAAAATTAAAATATCTTATTTTTGAGTTCTTTCTTTAACAAAAGATAGACTTAAGATCTACATTTAAAAATACTGCATTTAATATTTAGCAGTTTGTTGTATACGTACGTGTAATGTAATGAAAATGGTGTTGAATGTATTTTATGTTCCTTTATTTCACTAATTAAAAACATATGTGTGGTAACCTACATAACGTAACTCCGTAAGTAATGAAGTGAGTAACGGCCCATGGCATCTGTCAATGTCCAAGTGTCATGTCATAGAACTACTAAATGTCAAGTATATGACAACTCTCCTCCTCGTAAGGAAATGCTAAACTTGTAAGGTTAATAAATTAAAAACAAAAACATAATACAAGTCCAGCCTTACAGGCTTTTTTTTCACCCGTTGGGACCTTCGTAGTACGGGGGCGTTATCTGAGCTAGCTGCAGTATTTATAGTATCTAGTATATGTGGTAAGCAAATTGAAGTATTATTTAAATCATGTACATCTTTATCTTGAACTGAACTGAGAATATAAATCGGAAATCGAATTCAGGATTCAGCCTAAATCTATGCAAAATAGGCAGACGACAAATGTACATTGGCATGGAGATTTATAATTGTATTCACGTCATGCCAATTTGTTTAGACAGAAATCCTTCGGGAAAACGATTTCTTAATACTCCACGCTAGAGTAAAATAATAAAAATAAAGCCAAGAGTCAGAAATATGCATGCCAGCTAATGGTGGTGCGCTGTATTTACTTGTGGTACCTTATTTAATTTTAAATATGTTATTTATATTTTAAAAATACAGACAACCTATAGTACGAAACTCCGCGTCAGTCTACAGTACCGTCTATTGTTCCACTTTTTTTTGTAATTTTCTTTCAACTGAACTAGAACATGGTGCTGCTTCATTTGACGCAAAAGTATCTGGAACAATTGGATTATTACCCAGGTCAAAATGTGTCGGTTGTATATTAATGTATATAGGTGTACTTTTTCCTATAGATCTGATTTGATCTATATGTCTCTTCCATATTCTTGTATCGTCTAACTGTATAAGGTAGTGAAATTTCCCTAGTTTACGTTTAACTCTACCAAATTCCCATTTATCAGCATGTATGTAATCACGAGTCTCTACTCTATTTCCCACCTCTAAGTTTCTCTAAGTTTCTCTAAGTTTCCTCTAACTTGAGATGGTTTTGATTTTGTACAGGTGTTTTGTAAAACGATTTCAATAAATCTAATCGTGTTGGGATCTCTCTTCCAAACATCAAATTTGAAGGACTGACATCAGTTGTACTATGAGGTGTTCTTCTGTAATTTAGTAAGAATTTGTTGAGCTGTAGCTCCCTTTCATTATTATTTCCTTTTTGTACACGTAGCGCTTGTTTGAATGTTTGTACGTACCTTTCTGCCATTTTATTTGTAGTTGGATGATATGGTGCACTGAATTTGTGAAAGTGCTGCAAAATCTACATGAACTCTTTTAAAAGTGGTTATAGTTGTCTTCCATGGGTGTACTACTGTTTTTTCTGGATTATTCCTGATTTTGTTGCAGTCTGTACAATTTTTGCATATCTCTTCTATATAGAGAGATCCAAAAAACTAAAACTTCTTCTTCTTCTTCGTTTGTTTTTGGGTTTCGATTATATAATCATTTACCCAGTACATGTAAGGTTATGCTCGTCTTGCTCTAGGCAATGCACAACCAGGGATAAATTTCTACTTCTGTTTACTTAACTTTGACAGTTATTTTGACAATACTCATAAAAACTGGCAGCATCAGATAAAACATTATAAAAACTAAATGCATAGCTAGAAATATATTGGAGCAGTTTATTACATAATTAGTGAAATTTATTTAAAATTTATCTTTGAGTAATGGCTGTTCTGTTGGTAAACGATTTTAGAACACGTTTTTACTTAGTTTCCAACTGAGATAAAAGTTTTAGTTGTGTATATTCAATTCTATCAAAATTAAATATACACAACATCGTTTCTTGTTTATTTCTTTTATATTCCCAAAGAAGAAAATAAACAGTATCGAAGGTTTTAGTAAAAAAAGTACTATTTTTATCAACCTATATATATGTATATATATATATATATATATATATATATATATATATATATATATATATATATATATATATATATATATATATACCTCATTCTATTTTCCTGAATTTAAACCGTCGAATTTCAATACAAAGTTTAACCACGAGTTTATCCTTTAAGCCTTTTTATTCACTGAAAATGTCATATGAGATAAGCAAAAAGAAAAGGAAATTAACATTTGAACCTAGTTAGTTTTCCTGAAAATCGACGAAAATCGTCGCAGCACATGCGATTCTTTATACACAAGAAAATTCAACTTTCACGTAGAGTTTCCTAGGAAACCCCACAGTTCTCATATATTTTACGCTGTTTGATTTTATCTTTTAGTACTTTAAAAGGCATAAGGGATAAAATCGTGGCTAATTGTAAAATTGGGTAAAAATAGATAATAGATGAATTTTTTTTAAATATTTTTTCTTTTTTTCAGAGTGATGATTTAATCTCGTTCTTATACAAATTCCCAATTAGCAAACTTACCAAGGCTGAAGCCAATCAGGTAAGACATAAAAATATTTTGACATATAAATAATTAATATCACTTTGCTACAGACTTTTGTAAGTATACGTTTTCTTGGGGTCAGGTGCAGCATAGTAATGCCCAGTCTCAGCCTAAGAAGCGAAATGTGGTTAGTAAGAACACAAAGTCATTGATACTATACAGAGTGTCCAAAAACTCTCCTGGTAAACGAAAACCGGAGATTCCTCAGATAATTTTAAGACAATTTAACCCAATTTACCTCATCTGAAAATGCTTCCTAAGAGAGCTAGAGCTCTTTGATAATAACTGTTTGTAATCAGTTTCTTTTTAATACCTCCAGAACGCTTCTATTTAGAAAAATAAAAACTGGTACGGGGGACCGATTCTGACTGAGCACAAGTTAACCTGTGTTTTAGTTATGATCGTAATTTATGCAAAAAGTGCAAGTAAAAATCTGATTGATTTTGTGAAAGTTGTGCATATCAATAAAAAAGGTAGTAAGTGACCAACGAGATATTATTTTTCACTTAATTATTCCAAATAACAAACATTTTATTGTATATACCAATAATATAACATTAACCAAAAAATTTTCAATCGAGGTTTAAATTGATAAGAACTGGTTGAATTCCCATTAGGGGACAGGGCCACACTCACTCTTGCGGATAACACCTCTTATTTTAAAATAATTTTACCGAAGCAAGCATGGATATAAGTAATGCATAACAATTTGATTCCGAACCATCTCAATATAAAAGAAATGTACCAAAAAGCTACTCAGCAGTGACCAATCAAATTAAATTTCCTTCCAAAGAACAAGCACTAGTGTTTAGTGCAATTGAAAATACTTCGCTTTAAGACTACCTAATTCCTCTTGGTAATATAATTCTACCATGGTACCATCCAGTACCATGGTGGAATAAGGATTGCAAAGAAGCAATACGGCAAAGTAAAAAAGCTCTAAATAGGTTTAAATGGCACAAAACCCAAGAACGTAAAATAGAATTAAAACGATTAAAATCTAGAGCCCAATTAATCATAAAAAATTTTAAAAAAGTCTCATGTCAAAATACGTCTCAGAAATAAACAGTTCTACTCCAACAAGCGAAGTTTGGAAAAGGGTAAAGAAAATTTCCGGTTTAAAGTATTCTTCATCAATTAACACTCTTAAAATAAATAATATCACAGTCTCTTCTTCACAAGACATTGCTAAAACTCTTGCTTTCACCTTTGAACAACATTCCTCTAGCGAAAACTACTACATTAATTGTCTATCTTGACATATCATTATAGAGACTATCTTGTCTCTAGAAGAATCCCACGAAAACCCCCTATCTTAACCTCTTACTATTATAGAACTAAATAACTCCTTACAAGATATGAAAAACTCAAGTCCAGGACCCGACAATATTCATGTTGTATTCCTAAAGCTAACTAAAGGATATAAAATGGGATATCCTTGGTATATGCGAGACCAGAAGAAAAAGTGATGAGTATATAATACTAAAAAATGGCACACATTTTATACATAAAGGTGTATTCTTGGTAAAACAAAGCCTCACACAGTGTATCGAAGAATTTAAGCCCATATCAGACAGAGTAGCATATCTCATCATCAGGATTAATAAAAGAACCACTCTGAAAGTGATCCAAGTATTCGCTCCGACCAAAAGCCACGACGATGAAGAAGTAGAAATATTTTATGATGAAATAAGAACAGCTATAGATACAAATAAAGCAAATTACGAAATACTATTAGGAAATTTTAATGCTAAATTGGGCAAAAAAGAGGAAGATTACGAACATTTAATTGGTAACTATGGCTACGGGAAAAGAAACGATAGAGGAGAAATGCTTCTCAATTTCATGAATGAACATAACATGTACTCAATGAACTTCTTTTTCAATAAAAAAAACCAAGCAGAAAATGGACATGGATGAGCCCCGATAAAAAGACAAACAATGAAATAGATTATATCTTAACGAAGAATAGAAACCTAGTAGAAGACGTATCAGTATTAAATCAGTTTGACCTAGGAAGCGATCATAGACTAATAAGAACAAAACTAATAATTAACAAAAAACTAGAAAGAAAAAGAATACATGAAAAAAGATACAAATGGACATCTGAAGAAATCAAAAATAGTGAATTTAATAAAAAGATAGCGCATGCATTAAATCAAGTTAGCATGCAGCAGATAAACTTCAATGATATTGATGATTTAAATAACCTTATTACCGAAACAGTGAATAAAAGCCTTCTGCAACTGAAAAAACCAAAAACAACATACAATGAATTAGACAAAGAAATATTACAACAAATAAAAAGAAGGAAGATCTTAAATAAATCTAACAAAAGGGGAACCGACGAATATAGAGAACTTAATAGGCAGATTAGGAAAGGAATCAGACAACAAAAAAGAAAAGAAAACGAAAAATGAATAACAACAACTATTGAAAAAAATAAGAGTATGAAATGCCTCAGACCGACACTAGGACGACGTCAGATGATATCATTAATGGGAAAAGACGAAAATGAAATCACAACTAGAGAAAACATACTGACACGAATAGAAGAATTTTACACAGAACTTTACAGAACACATCAACAAGATGATGAGATGAGACCAGCACGGAAATTAATAAAAAATGTTGGATCAGAAATAATGCCAAAAGTAACAATTTCAGAGGTAACTACAGCATTGGAAAACATGAAGAGAAATAAAGCTGCAGGAGAAGATAGTATTACCACAGATATGATATTAGAAGGAGGTAAAGAACTAATTGCAATTGTAACTAAGCTTGTGGACAGTTGTTTACATCAGGGCAAAGTCCCTAAGAGCTGGAACAACTCTAAAGTAATCTTATTACACAAGAAAGGTGATAGTCGAAAATTGGAAAACTACAGACCCATCAGCCTACTGTCACGCCTGTTTAAAATACTCACCAAAGTCATAACTACTCGAGTAGTTAGCAGTTAGAATAACAAAGTTTCCAGTTTTCCTAGCATTTGTAGACTACGAAAAAGCTTTCGATACCATAGAACACACGGCCGTAATAAACGCAATGCAAAATTGTAGAATAGACAGCAGATATATTAACTTAATAAAAAAACTATGAACCAAGCTACAGCTACATACTACCTAAATGAAAATGAACACACGAACCCTGTACCATTAAACAGGGGAGTCAAACAGGGAGATACTTTATCACCCAAACTGTTCACCTTAGTTTTGGAGGACGTTTTTAAAAACCTAAATTGGAAATATAAGGGAATAAACATAATCCTGATAGCTACTGACCTACAAGAAATGTAAACCATGCTTTTAGAACTACATACCGAATCTTCTAAAATAGGACTGAAAATGAATTTAAACAAAACGAAAGTCATGCACAATCTAAACAATTGGCACAGATCAATTTTAACCTGGAGACCATACCAACACAAAAGACCCAGAGGCAGACTTCCTATGAGATGGACAGATGATCTGAAAAGGACTGCCGGGAAAAATTGGCTACAAGTAGCGTACAATAAAAAACAATGGAAAGGAAGACTTGAAGAGGTTTATGATCAGATGTGAACGTGAATGGCTAGACGAAGAAGAAGAAGAAGAAGATTTCTAAAGCATTTATCAATCTTAGCAGAACATCTACTGCAAATTTTCAATCAAATTTGGCAACAACGACAATATCCGTCTATATGGGCAAAAGCCACAATTTTGCCGTTTTTAAAATCCAGAAAGCCTCGACTTGATCCAGAATTATACAGACCCATCTCTCTAACATGTGCCATAGCTAAATTAATGGAGAAAATAGTCAATGCCCGGCTTATGTGAACACTGAAAAAATCTCATTGCTTCTTACCAGAGCAAAACGGCTCCAGACATAACCGGTCAGCAATTGACAATATCGTAGACTTACAAAGTGATGTCCAAGAAGTGTTAGCAATGAATCAAATGTGCATAGCTATTTTCTTCGATATAAAGAAAGCCTTCAAAACGTGTTGGAGATTCAACATCAATAAAAAATTGCACGACTCCAATATTAGAGGACACTGCTTAGCCTATATCGAAAATTTGTTAAAAGACTTGTCTTCCCAAGTAAGAGATAATAACGTTTATTTTGATTTTTGTACTGCAGAAAAGGTACCCCACAAGGCTCAGTACATAGTTCTACCCTATTCCTAGTTGCCATAAACAACATATTAAACAAATTACATAAACCTCTCAAAGCTCGCCTCTATGCCGACGATTTAGTGGTGTACATTAAAGGAGACATTTGACATTTTTAACCCAACTAGATGAATGGACAGCTAGTACAGGCTTCGAATTCTCCGTTACAAAGACAACTGGTATGGTGTTTACAAAAAAATCATCCATTACACCAGTCCTTTATCTTCACAACAGCATTATTCCCTTCCAAAACTCGGTGAAATTCCTTGGTATGTGGCTGGATCAAAAACTTTCCTGGAAAAAGCCCCTACAACACTTGGCGCTAACATGCAACAAAAGATTCAAAAACAATCTAAATGAGATTCTTGAACGAGACTACCTTAACTGCACAAACATCTTTATTGATGCCTCTAAATCTAATGATGGCATTAGTTGTGCATTTGTTACTCCAACGTATACCTTCAAATTTAAACTACCCCCTAGCTTAAGTGTTTTTACCGCTGAACTGTTTGCTTTGTACCGTGCCCTAAAACATGCAAACTTCTCAAGAATTTCAAAACCTCTGTTTTTCACCGACTCGCTCAGCTCTCTTCTTGCAATACAGCAACTATCATAAACAGCTATTGGAGCAACTAATAAAAACTGAAGTACAAATCGCCCAAGAGAACCACATAACTCCTAAATTTATATCGATCCCATCACATATAGGAATTATCAGTAATGAAGAGGCAGACACTAGTTTTCGTGATGCAGCAACAAGTGCGGAATCTGAATTAGTACGTGAGAGTGTATGTAAAGATCTCAAAACGTTTTTTAAACAAAAAGTGATTGGTCAGTGGCAGCGCGAATGGTTTCTATCGCAATCTAAATTAAGATCGCTAAAACCAGATAAACGACAGTGGAAAACTAGTGCCAGTATACGGTTTATTCTAACGCGCCTACGTATAGGACACACTTAGATCACACTCGTATTTACTTTCGGCCAGTAAACGCCTCCTGTGCGACCTATGTGCTACGCCTCTTACCGTCGTCCATTTGTTAATTGAGTGTCCAAAATACCATAGAGAACGTTCAATCAACAATATACCAAATACTCTACCAGATTTATTAGAAGAAAACTGTCACGTAAAAAACTTATTAAATTACCTAAGGTCAATTAATATTTTGTATCCGATTTAAAGTTTTGTTTACTGAGTAACGCCTCTAATAACCTATTGGTGGATGCGGCAATCTTTCTTCTTAATAAAAAAAACTGGTACGATTATTTATCGTCCAGAGTTAAATTGATTCCAATAATTGCAAATTTCTAGTACCGTTTATAAGCGTCCGTCTTGGGTAGGTCAACGGGTATTTTAACGCATAACTTTTTTATCTGTGACTTTTAAGCATATTTGTGATAATAATTATTAAATTTTCAGATATTTTAGTACTAACAGGTAATTTTACTTTAAGTCGGTAGAATACACCGTTTTCAAGAAAAATCGATTTAAAAATTTTTTTTCGTCATGGAAGTTAAATTAATATTTTTGCACTAGTAGGCAGTGAACTGTCAACAGATCTATAAACTATGTTTTTCCTTGTCAAACTCTTGACAGTTCGTGAAGTTTCTCTTTTAGTTTTTACTTTGTGGCATTCAAACACAATAATTTCAATTCAACAAAAATGGTTTTTAGTAGTGAGGAATACGCTGATATACATTTAGTTTATAGTGAAATGGCGTGTAGCGCTCGAGCAGTAAAGTAGATACGCTGAAAAGTTTCCCGATTAAGAGGAACATATTTAGTATTCCCAAAAAATAATGAAACAGAGAGACATAATAATGAAACATTACAATAAGTTATCACTTTAATGGAAGTTTAGGAAAATTTAGAAAAGTTCGAAGTATACTGTCATGTATCCCACAATTTCAAAATCCTCCGCAAGAAATATCTTACACAACGAAAATTTATATCCTTTTATTTTACAAAGGTACAAGGAGATTTTCCTGGTTAAAAAATTTTCAATCAATTTTTCTAGAAAACGGTGTATCATACAGACTTAAAGTAGTAGTACTTTTTAGTACTAGAATATCTAAAAATTTAATATTCTAGTATCACAAATGCTTAAAAATTACAGACAAAAAAGTTATGCGTTAAACCCGTTAACCTACCCAAAACGGACGCCTATGAACGATACTAGAAATCAGCAATTAATGGAATGGATTCAGCTTTGGAGGATAATTAATCATATTAGTTTTCATTTTTCTAAATAGAAGCGTTCTGGAGTAATTAAAAAAAAACTACTTACAAGGCGCATCTTCAAAGAGCTCTAGCTTACTTAGGAAGCATTTTCGGACTAAGTGAATTGGGTTAAATCATCTTAAAATTATCTGAGGACTCTGCGGTTGTGGTTTGTCAGAAGACTTTCTAGACACCCTGTATATTGATGCACGAAAACGACGAAAAAACAATGACCTAACATAGTAGTATATGATTATCTGCATCGGCATTAGGGTAAAGAAATTACAATTATTATAAAATAGTGTAAAAATTATTTCCATTTGTGATGGGAGGTCATCAATCCCCACTACAAATATTATTCTTTGTGATCAGAAATCTATCTACTACCGTCAAATTATTTAGATACCTTAAAACCTTAACTCTCTAAAGGGCACTTACTAATATTGTTGAAAATCTTACATAATTATCATTGTAATCATAATATACACATATCATATAAAATATCGTTTTTATGAAATTTATACACTAAACAACGTATATTTTAAGCATATAATTATATCTATTTAAAGGCCTAAATTTTCCGCAACTAAATGTAGGACTGTCTAAGTCTTGCCACTTATCACTATCTTGTTCATTTTTAACCAGTTTCAAGCAATTCTCTTTAGGTCGTCGGTCAATCTGCTGGTGGCGTGCCTATAATTATGTAAGCTTTGTGTCTAGGATGTCATTTACTTATCCTACATGTCTCGAATAAGAAAGATGTTTTTTCCTATCCGCGTCGATCCAAAGAATCGATCAGACAAAGGAGAGACGCTCTAACGACCCCCCTTTACCCCTTCGATCTCTCAGGTCGATGACCACATCCTGATAGTTTGTCGTTCTATTAATTTCAGTCCTTTTGTCAAATTTACAAAAGTTTGTTTTAATAATTCACGCAAAATTTTGCAAATTAACCTTTGAATATTGACAAAGTGTTGAGTTTGTAATATTACTTGATCGACACGTACATTTCTTGAGCATCTAAGTGTAAAAGAAATGCACATAAACCATCTAAAGAAAAAAATTAGCACAAGTAACATCATCCAGCTTCACAAGTCCACTGCTAAACATAGGCCTTTTTCTCATGTTTCCAATCCTCTCTATCTTGCGCCATTTTCATCCAGTTTTTTTCTTTTTGAATTGTCAGACCATCTTGTAGATGGTCGACCGACCCTTCTTTTGTCTTCCCTTGGTCTCCATTAAAATAACCTCTTTGTCCATTGCCTATCCGCCATTCTAGCTATGTGTCCTGCCCATCTCCGTTTTAGTCTGGCTATCCTTTCGATCACGTCAGTCACCTAGGTTCTTCTCCTGACCTCTTCGTTTTTTATTTTCTCTCGTAGAGTTATTCCTAACTTAGATTCTTCCCTTTGTAACTCTGAGTTTTCTAGCCGAGGCTTTTATTAAAGTAAGTGTTTCTGCACCGGACGTCAAGACTGGGAGGACGCATTGATCAAATACTTTTCTCTTTATGCATATGGGCAGCTCATTTTTAAAAGTTTCTCTCAGTTTTCCATATGCTGCCCACCCAAGACCGATTCTTCTCTTCAGTTCAAGGGTCTGATTATCCCTGCCAATCACAATTTTATGTCCTAGGTATTCATATTGATCTACAAGTTTCTCTGATACGAATTAAAGCTTTTTAGCACATGTCTCATGGTACCGTTTTTTGTTAAGTAAAATATCAAAATATCACGTCTATTTGACACGAATAAATATCAGAGAGAGAGAGAGCACATTTTCGTCTGTTATATATACGAGACAACAGCAGAGCGTGATCGAAAAAGCACTTCTATTGGCTACGAATGCCAAGATTAGAGATAAGTGTGAAAACATGCATCTTCGATGAACACATCTACAGTACATTCAACCAACTTACACCTCTAAACGATCAACGGAATTCGCAGAAAACCTTTCGTTGTAGTAAAAATCACGGTAAACTGCATTGGTGTTCTCCATAATGTTTAACACTTTGCTAAATTTGGGTATAAAATAAATATATGTGTCATTAACCCGTTATTCATAGTTTTGCATATTTTGTTACATATTTTTTAATAAATAGTATTCTTGCATAATGCTATTTAACGTAAATTTCTTTCACCTACTTGTTTAATAATTTTTTGTGAAACAAATACTACCGTGCTAAGGATATTATTTTATATTCAAAATAGATATACAAAGTACTAAATTATTACGTTATTACTTTTAATTTTTGTTAAAAAATACATCGGTGTAAACTAGAATATTTTGTCAATTTAAATAGTGGTGGTTAGATTGACCATATATGTATGTTAGAGTGTACCGTTTTTGAGACGTCTGCGATTACGGGTTAAAGTTAGGGTTTTGGTAAATATATTTAACCTTTTATTTTCAAATGAAAATACTTGTACTAAAAAGAAAATAATTGTGGGAAACATTTTAATTTGTTTATGTACGGTTTCCAACCATTTGTAAACTTTTTATCAAACATAATTAAATTATAAACGACATCCCTAATGATCATTAGGCTAATTTGCTTAATGTGTTTAGGATCTTTGTAAGCGGCTATATTATATTTTACCTCTCAAGCACAATAGTTAGAAAGTTTCTGTTGATCTAAACTCAGTATATTGTAATTCAAACGTGTAGTTTCAAGTGATCATCATGCCCAGACGTAAGTTGGATATTGATGAATTAATTGCAGATATTGGAACAATGGTTACTCTCCACCTTTTGTGCTATCCCTAAAAATACAAACGCTAAATATTGCAGTGAATACAGAACAATATCACTAATAAGTCATATTCTCAAATTATTCCTGAAAATAATATATGGTCGTATAAATAAAAAACTGGAAGAAGGAATAGATGATAGTCAGTTTGGGTTCAGAAACAGAATAGGAACCAGAGAAGCGTTATTTTCTTTTAATGTCTTAGCTCAAAGATGCATGGATATGAATGTTGATGTGCATGTTTGTTACGTTGATTTTGAAAAAGCATTTGACAAAGCAAGACATGAAAAATTAGTCCAAATTCTAAAGACAAAAAACATAGACCATAGGGACTTACGAATAATAACAAACCTCTACTGGAAACAAAGAGCACAAATCGTAATAGATAACGAACCTAGTCCAGAAATTGAAATCAGGAGAGGAGTTAGGCAGGGATGTA
The DNA here is from genome assembly GCF_040954645.1 of Diabrotica undecimpunctata. Taxonomy (NCBI): domain Eukaryota; kingdom Metazoa; phylum Arthropoda; class Insecta; order Coleoptera; family Chrysomelidae; genus Diabrotica; species Diabrotica undecimpunctata. The sequence continues at coordinate 84,925,913 of NC_092811.1, read as the reverse complement.
TTATGTCCCCATTACTGTTTAATGATTATAGTGAAGCCATTTTTGAAGAGGAAAAGTTTCTGGGAAAAATATGGACCAAAAATGAATATAAAAAGACCAAATACATGATAATAACAAAGAAAACAAATTATACCAACAAACATACATTTGGGAAATGTATCGAAAGAGAAGGTTGATAATTACAAATACTTAGGAACCTGAATTTCAGACAATAATGATCAAACAACCGAAATAAGAGCAAGGATAGAAATAGCAAGAAATGCGTTTGTAAAAATGAAAACAATTCTCTGCAACAAAGACCTTAGATTAGAACTGAGAGTAAAAGCACTGAGATGCTACATGTTTTCGATACTGCAATATGGGTTTGAAAGCTGGACATTAAAGCAAGAACACATAAATAAGTTAAAGTCCTTTGAAATGTGGTGTTACAGGAGGATGCTTAGAATAGGCTGGACACAGAAGAAAACTAAGTATTGTGAGAAATGGGCAAATAATGCGAAATAATAAACACAATAAAAATAAGAAAGTTACAATATCTGGGACACGTAATGAGGGGACAGCGATATGAACTGCTAAGGCTGATAATACAGGAAAGATAAGAGGAGGAAGGAGTATAGGAAGAAGAAGAGTGTCATGGTTGAAGAATTTAAGGGACTGGTTTAAATGCAGTTCTATAGAACTCTTCAGAGCGGCAGTAGATAGGGTAAAGATAGTGATGATGATATCCAACCACCGATCGGGAGACGGCACGGCACTTAAAGAAGAAGAATGGAAAAAGACAACGATGGACCTTTAAAGTCATTATTATGTATAAATCAACGTGTTAATGACGCACTCGGGATAAGTGAAAGTAAGCTAAAAACTGTAATGAAGACTGTCAGAGATTCTCAAAAGGATATTACTGTGACTGAGTATCACGAAGACAAGAAAACAACTCGTAAACATTCTAGAAGGATTGATCTACCTGATGGAAAAAAATTTGAAATTCACAATATTTTGTATCGAATGCGTAAAAACAATTGACATGTCCGTTTAGATATTTTACTAGCCAAAATCAAAGAAAGGCAAGTTTCTTGAATTAAGAGGACTAGCCTTTAGAAAGTGTTGAGAGATTTAGGATTTAAATTCAAAAAAGAAAATAATAGGTTACTTTTATGCAAAAGGAGTAGTGTGGTTCACAAAAGAATTAAATTTTTGAAAAATATACTAGACTTAAATCTGAAAATGCAACATTCGTATACTTTAATCAGACACAGATATTTGCAAAGGGTAAAAGAATTTTGGCAAGACGACGGCATACAATCAATAAAACATACAGATAGCGAAGGTAAAAGACACATCATTCTTCATGCAGGAGGGAAAGAAGGCTTTATAGAAAACGCAGATTTGTTTTTTTCTTTAAAATCAATATCTGCTGATTATCATGAAAACATGAATGCATATTTGTTAAATGGATTGAGGAGAAACTGTTACCTAATCTGAGTGAACCATCAGTTATAGTTTTAGATAATGCACCTTACTATTTGGAGATTTTGAAGAAACAACCAAAACAGTCATGTAACGTACCGAGCATAAAAAATTGGTTAGTTAAAAATAAGATCAATTTTTTAGAATACGCCTTTAAATCAGTTACTGGAAATTTCGAAACGTAATGAAAAAGTTATAAACGTAAGTTTATATAGTTAACAAAATATATCAAGTTATGGACATCAAGTACTACATGGTACTACGGTTACCGCCGTATCACTGCCAGTTTAATCCCATCGAATACATCTGGGGTATATGTAAAACGTATTATTATAATCATGTTGGATGCAGTTGATACAGCGACGATGCAGGTAGGAAATGTGGCAAGAAGCTCTTAAAACTGCTACTCCAAAAATATGGGTAAATAAATGTAAAAAATTAATAGAAGAGTGGTGGATCCGAGAAAATAAAATTAGTGAAATTAATCCAGTGATTATACATTTACATAATGATAGCGGTAGTGAATCTAGTGACAACGATGGTGATTTATAAATTTACATAATCAGTAACTACACTATTATAATGTTATTTACAAAATAATTGTATAGCAGGTTAACCATTATATTTATACATTCATTATTAGCCAAATAAACAATAAGGTTGGAAACAAAAAGGTACTCATTAGTAAAGTGTCGATAAATTTTAGCTCCGAATTAAACGTGTTTTTTGTTATTTTATACCAAAAATTTAAACACAAGTTTGTACTGGGAGTGAAATTAAAGTGTTTTCTAATTACAGAAGTGAAAAATTGTAAGTAAAATTTTTATTTGATTCACATAAAATCATTTAAATGATTTTATTGAAAACTAAACAACAGAAGATCTATTTTTATTTCAAATAAAAATAAGCCGATAAGCTGGCTTAATTACCTTAAGTCAGTAGCGGCTCTATTAATAATACTATTAAATGAATAAAATAAAAATTAAAAATGGGTAACAATTTAAAAACTGACACAGTAATCACCAAACCATTATTAACACCTTCAGCACCAACCTCTTCTTCAACATTAACCTACTCTAATGCCGTAAGCAACTTTAACTTTCCATCCAAAGAACAAGCAGTTGTTTTGTCATCGGTACCGAAAATAAAAATACACGAATACATAACAGCAATAGGAACTTTAGTACAAACAAAAAATATCATCTTCACGTCCAGAATCTTAAATAACAGAGTATGCATTTATCTCAGTAACACTAAAATCTTAGAAAAATTACTATATAATCACAAATCCGTTTCAATACAAAGAAACGACATAGAAACTAGAAAATTAATTACGCCTGCGAGCCGACTAGTGATATCAAATATCTGCCCCAGTATTCCAAACACTATTATCGAAGAAGAGCTCAAAAAATTGGAACTTATTGCAGTGCCTAAAATAACATTTTTTAAAGTTAGCATGTCTGAATCTGATGATGAATACAATCATATATTAAGATTTAGGCTTCAAGTATTTGTTGCTCCAACAACTAATAATCATATCCCAAATTCACTTCTGATATCTCATGACAATACTTCCTACAGAATTTATCTCTCCTTAGATGACCTAAATTGCTCTTAATGTAATACCACAGAACACAAAGATGAAAACGACACTACCGAATCAATTAATACGCAAAATACTGATCAGCTGTCTCAATCTATAAATATTACTATTTCTGAAACAGAAAATTATCCAATAAATAAAACATTCCTTACATCAGAAACCCCAACTGCTCATCAATCCAGTACTCCTGCTACTTCTTCAACCAGACCACTATCAAATACCTCCTCCAACTTACAAAACCTACCCGAATCACTATCTAATAATACCAACATAATATTATATACTTCTATAAAAAGATAAATGTCAACATCTCCTGAAATAATAGAGTCAGACAATCAAAAAATAATAATTCCTGTTTTAAAGAAATCTGCACCTAAAAGGATTAAAAAAGCTTTGAACATCGAAACCTCAATGAAACCTATAGAAGCCATTTTATCGTCAGCTACTACTCCTTACACACTAAAATACACAGAACTATGCGATTATATTACAAATGCTAAAGGTTCAAAGTTTCCTAAAAACGTAGCAAAGGATTATACAAATGACCTAGAAGGACTTAGCGCTGAATTGCAAAAGGTACACGCAAAAAAAAACGACCGACGTCTTAAAAATAACATTTCAAAGATCTTAAAAAGATACATGAAACAGACAACTCTTCTATACTGAGGAAGAAAGCGACGGAAACCCTATCCAATAACCAAATTTATAGTTCAATGGAATTTGAATGGCTTTTACAGCCATATCGAAAACTTAAAAATATTAATCAATGAATTCTCACCTTTAGTAATATGTTTACAAGAAACACGACTTTCTAATAATAATGAAAAAGTGAAAAACTATACACCATACATCAAAAATAGATCGGTGCAGCAAATAGCTAGCGGTAATGTTGGCATCTTTGTTAAATCTACGGTCGAGTCCAAAGAAATTCCGTTAGATAGAAATCTGGAAGCTGTTGCAGTCTCAGTAGTTCATCATTTCAAAATTAACATTTGTAGTGTATATTTACCACATCTGAAAGAATCCATACTCCTAGAACTTCAAAAAATGATAGAACAAATTTTTCTACCACTAAATTTCACCACTACTTGAGTGGAATACACTTTCACACTTATTTAACAGCGACCATCCATCAATTTTAATTACTTATATTAAAGACACAAACATTAATACAAAATCATACGAAACATGGAAATTAAAATCAGCGGACTGGGAAAAGTACACTAGTTTCATAACTGAACTAATGACTTCAAAATATTAGAAGATATAAACATCACAATAACAAATTTTAATGATATTCTAATAGATTTAGCTATAGAAACGATTGAAAAAACTAAAACTACCACAACCTCTACCCTGGTAGAATATCGAAATAGGAACTTCTTTGAAACAAAAAAACACTCCTTTAATATATTGAAAAAACACAATTCCGAAACTAACTTAGCTGGACTTAGAGCATTAGAGCCAGATCAAGGTTTCTAATCAAAAAATCTAAAAAGGAAAGCTGGGCCAATTATGTCTCATCAATAAATTCGTCTACGCCAATAAGTGATATTTGGCAGAAAATAGGGAAAATAAAAGGCTCCACCAAAATTAATCATATTGACTCCATTGCTACAGATAACTTCATTACTTCAGATAAACTAGAAATTGTAGTAACCTTAGCTGATCACTATCAACTATATTCGAGCAATGATCAATACAACTGTACATTCTTAAAACACAAAAAAAAAACCGAATTGTCACAAATCAAAATAGAAGATATTTTATTCCCTCTCAATATACCGATTACACTAGACGAGTTAAACTAAAGCCTAGGCAATGCTTAAAAAACTTCTTCAGGACCTGGTGATATTCCAACAATATTTATTGAAAAACTACCTGAAACAGTAAAAAAAATTCGAGTTTACATCTTTAACAATATTTACACAAATAAAACGTTTCCTTCAATATGGCGTCAAGCAATTGTAATTCCTTTTTTTTAATGAATAAGCCAAAAAACTTACCATCCTTCTATTGTCCAATATCTCTCACCAGTAACATTTGCAAAGCAATAGAGAGTATTGAGTAAAAGACTGAAATGACACTTGGAAAGTAAAAACTTTTTACTCTAATACAAAGACGATACCGTTCAGAGAGATCGACAGCTAATAACATTATTGCACTAGAATCCGAAATTCATAAAGCATTTACAAATTAACAAAAAGTAATTGCAATATTTTTCGACATCCAAAAAGCTTTCGACACAACATGGACGCATTATATCGTCAAAATTATGAAATACTGGAAAATAGTTGGTTACTTTCTCGCTTTCACCAAAAACTTTCTTCAAAACAGGTCCATACAAGTAAAAACGAATGGATTCATGTCAACATCGAAATCACTCCATAATGGAATTCCTCAAGGATCGGCCAAGTTCACTATTATTCTTAATCGCAATAAATAATATAACAAACCATATAAAGCTTCCCGTCAAAGCTAATATTTTTGCCGATGATCTAGTAATACATTTGGAGCCTACTCCAATAAGAAGCCTGCAAGTGATAGCAGAAGAAATGCCACTATACCTCAGAAGAAAATATATATCACTATGCTAAGCTTCAAAAATTCTAAGCGTAAAGGATCATACCTTGCTGGCAAGTTTAGTATAGGCAGAATCACTAGAACAATACGCAAATTATACCACCAAGACAGTAACATTTTACGAACGAGTTAAAAGACTATCGTATTATATCAATCATATCACCTTGGCACCCATATAAATATACCAGACACCTCCCTGGATAGTATTTTTACCAATAGTAGACTCTCCTTACTTAATCATAATAAGCATTCACATATTTCTGCTGAGGTCAGGCTTCAGTATGATGCAAATTTACTTAAATATTCCACTTACAAATTGTTCTTCACTGCTGACTCCAAAGATTGCAATGGAGTAGCAGCTGCTACTGTATCAGAAGACGTAATTTCTGCCACTAGATTAACTGACGTCTGTAGTATTTATACCGCAGAGCTTCAAGCAATACTTAACGCACTAAATTATTGTAAAACCACAAATGAAAAACAAATACTAATATTATCAAATTCATTAAGTTCTTTATAGACCATTAAACATGTTTATCCTACACACATCAATCTATTCCTATTTAAAGACGCGTTGCAACAGCTCCAATTTTATGGGAAAACCATATTATTTATGTGAGTCCCATCACATGTTGTAATAACTGGTAATGACCTAGCAGACAAAACAGCGTTTAAAGCAATAAACAATGTGAATATTCCGACTACAACAGGTATACCAATATCAGATACTAAATCTTTATTTAAGACTTATGTCAATAAAATCTGGCAAGAAGTATGGGATCAAACGAACACAAATCTTGAAGGCATCAAACCAGACGTATCTTCAAAATATCTTCCTATACCACCAAAACGAAAAGACCAGGTAATTATCAGCAAACTCCAGCTTGGGCATACACGACTTACGCACGACTATATAATCTCCAAAGAACCACTACCAATGCGCCAAAGATGCCAAATACCTTTCACAGTCAACCATATAATAATAGAATGTCCAGAGTATACATCAGTCAAGGCGATATTCAAGATAACCAACAGCCTGAAAGAAGCACTGGTTACAAAATTCATTGAAGTTCTGTCTTTTTTAAATTATTGTAAACTCTATAATAAATTATGATTTAATTTTTGTTACATGTACATTGTACTATATTGTTGTAAGAAATGACTTTTAAAATGTACCTCATTTTCTCTATTTTATCATAAACCTATCGCTAATAGCCGCGGTGGTTGATGCTGATAAGTAAATTAAAAACAAAACAATAATATTTAAAATTCAATTTGCATTTTTGCTCCTCATTAACTTTTCCATCAACTGATAATACAGGCAAACATATTCTAAACAAAGTAAATAATTAAAAATATTATGGAGAACTAAAGTGCAGTTTACCGTGCCTTTTATTAAAACAAAAGGTTTTCTGTGAATTCCATTAATCGTTTAGAGTTGTAAATTGGTTGAATGTACTCAAAGGAAGAGAGCGGAGTGAAAGCATATTTCTGGTATGATCATCACGATCAGAGAGAGGGACAGAGACTACTTTTTGTTAATTAAGTAGAAATTAGTGCTCAGGTTTGGATTAAGTAATGGTTTTTAATATTGGGTTTGAGAACTATAGGATTTGATACAGCGAAAAATAAAGCACTGTGTTTCCCATGTGAAAACTTGAAAAATAATAAAGTTACTTTTTCTACACAAAAGTTTAAATAACCGGCGATTGATTTAAGACTAAGCATTCAAATAATAATTTAAGTAACCTACCCTACCCTTAAAGTTTAATTTTGTTTTTTTTAGAATTCATAATCAGAAAATACTGATAAAATTTATAATATTCAGAACATAATAGGTATTTAGTAATATAATCTTTTCTGGAAAGTCTATAATCGTAAACACATGGACGGTGATATCTGTGATACCGCCCACTACGTTTGTGTGTACAACAAAGGAGTTTCACAGCCGAATATATACTTTAATAACATTTTATTTTAATAGATTTTACTAATATACTGCTATATATTCTTTTTTTTATGTAGACATGACTCTGTCGGCTTTTCAAGGTGCATCCAATAACTTTCCAATAGGGAACTGTAAATATAAGAATTACTCTATTTGTTAGTATCCGACTTATATGGTTGTTCTATTCTACTCTTCTATTTCTTAACCAGTTCTTGGTGTTCTCTATATCTGTATTTTTAGCTCTGTCCCATTGTGTCTTACCATCAATTTTTTTAAGTATTTTTATTTTTGCTGTTTCTAACATCCTTTTTGTCCTCTCTGTATCAGGTTGTGTTTCTGCCGCGTATGTCATTATTGGTATGACGACTGTTTTGTAAATTCTGGCTTTCATTTCTTTCCCAATATTTTTATTTCTCGATATTGTTTCATTCAGGCAGCCAGCTGCTCTGTTTGCTCTATTCACTTGATCTTTTACTTTAGTTTCGAGCGTTCCGTAGCGAATTTCGTAGATAATGTCATCTCTAGATATTTAAACTCCATCACTTGTTCTATTATCTGACCTACCAGCTCCAATTTACATTTTGGTAAATTTGCTGTTGTAACCATGCATTTTGTCTTTTTTGGGAAAATTAAATGTTAAGTTTTCTGTTATTTTCGGTTATATTAAATTGGTATAGCATACGTTGTCAATCGTCGTCACTTTAAGAGAGTAGTATTGCGTCGTCTGCATAGCAGATTATTTTAAGTTGTTTTTCTCCCATTTGATATATTCTTTTTTGGTTCTTACTTTTTTTATTTTATCCATAATCAGGTTGAACAATAGAGGACTCTGGTAATCTCTCTGTCTTATCCCATTGCCAGCTGCAATAGGGTCGGTTAGTTCTTCTTCTACCTTTACTTTTATTGTGTTGTTTTGGTAGATATTATCGATCGTTTTTATTATACCTAGAGGTAGATTCATGCACACAAGAAGTGGATAACGTCCTTTAATTTGACCTGATTAAATGCCTTCTTCACGAAAAATAGATATGCCGGTTTATTGTATTCTAATGATTTCTCTTTCACTTGCCTCATCACATATATATATATATATATATATATATATATATATATATATATATATATATATATATATATATATATATATATAAATATACAGCGTCGGCGATCATCCCGACCTAAAACCTTGTTCTTCTGCTACTATTATAACTTCATTCAGTTTATGTGTTATCACATTGGTTGTTAGTTTTAGTGTTGTGTTTAATAAATTAAGTCCTCTGTAATTTTCCGGGTCCGATTTGTCTCCCTTTTTAAAGAGAGGTATTAGGATGCTTGATTTCCATTCTTGAGGAATTCTGTTTTGTTTTATTATTTTTTGGATTAGTTTTAATAGCTTTTTGCTCAGATCTGATCCTCCATACTTTAGGAGTTCGTTTGGTATTCTGTCCTCTACTGGTGATTTTCTATTTGTTTATTTCCTTAATGATTCCTTTACCTTTTCCTTCTCAATATTTAGTTCTTTGTTTGTCGTCACCTCTGGTGTTGGTGGTTCACTATCGTCACCATTAGCAAATAGGGATCTAAAGTAGTCTTCTTATGTTTCCTTCTGAATGTGTTTTATTGTTATAAGGTCGTTCATCTCTTTTCTTTGTCCTCTGGTCATTCTCCATATTTCTATTTGTGTTCCGTAGAAGTCGTGTTCCATCTGTTCGAGAAGCTCTGGCAGTGTTCCTTTTTTATTTGTCTAACTAAAGTACTTGTTTCATTTCTGATTCGTTTAAAGTGGTAATAGGCCTGTTGTGCTTGTTGTGTTTTTTATTGTAAAATGACCTTCTTATTTTTTTCACATTTTATTTTCACTTCCTCTCTAAACCATGGTGTTTCTTTTGCTGCGTTAGTTATGTTATTGTTGAGTTTTTTCCAGCTTTCCTCGATGTTATTGTTGTCTAATATTGCATTCCCAGCAATCTTCTCTGTTATTCTTTTTCTGTATAAGTATTCCGTGGATTCCCTATTTAGTCATTCTACTTTGATTTTTATTTGTGTTGGCACCGCTCTCTTGTGTGTAAAAAATTTCAGGATGATTTTTATTTTAAATAATACTAGGCTATGGTCACTACCTACATCTGCTGAGTTGAGGCATCTTACGTCAATTATTTTTGATGGATGTATATCTCTGGTGGTTATAACATAAGCTGTCATAGATCTTTTTTTCTCCTTTTTTTTATTTCCTGAAGATCGCAAATGTCTTTTTTTTCTCTTTTGGCACTTCTGTTATTTCTTGGTTCCTTGAGTTGAGTGATCTGATATTTCAAGTGGTAATTCTCATCTGGGTTTTGGATGTTTTTCGCTTGTCCTTATTACATTTTATCCTGGCTTGGTATCGGTTGTGGTAACCGCAAAACTACTCAATCCACACCGAAATCACCCCAGGTAGTGTTTACTCCTTAAAAGTCGAAATACTGCAAGGCATATGCATTTATGACAAACATTAGAAATATGCAGCATATATATGTGCATATGCATTTTGCATATAATTCAGTCTGTAGTCGTTACTATTTGTTGCACAGGAATATCTAAGTATCCGTAGTTATTTGTGTATTAATTTTTAATAATAAAACCAACATACAATAACTCTGTAAGCTATTTAAATAATTTTAGGTTGAAATGTTAGTTACAACTTTGGTTCTGGAAAAACCCGAGCTTAGAGCTTCAAATATATTTACTGTGGGCACAAATTTACTATCATCGGTAAGTATAATAAATATTTATGTTTAGGAATAAGTTTAATAAGATTTAAGTCCGGAAGTTAAAAAATCTTTTTCTTTAATTAATTAATAACTAAAACGTTCGATAACGGGCATTACCCTGCTACATGCTTACTATACTGCTGTATAGTATAGAGAACGGAACAAAGTAAATTATAGCATTACGAGACTGAAGACCTTTAAATGCCGATATTACGTATTCGAAAATAATCATACATATGGATGTCTCATACGTATAACATTTCACGTTTTATGCAGTAAAGGAAACAGAAAACCAATATTATAAGGGAGTATCCCTGAAGTGAATTAAAAAAAAAGAGAGAAATAGCTGTCAAATATTTAAACAGCTTATTTGCAAAGATAACAAAGGCCCATTATAAAACTTAAGGTTGATCTGCACCCTATATTAATTTGTTTCTGATCCTAGAGGTAACTCTACTGTGGCATGTTGCTGTGGTAAATTTTTAAACTTAATTGTAGATTTCTACATGGTGACTGTAATATTTTCAATTCCTAACATAAATTACAGTTTTCTATCGTTATATCAATCGGCTGAGCTGTTAAGTTGTGTAGACAGTAATTTTATCAAATAAGCTCTCCATTTAATGCTGATCACTTTATTACTATAGTAAACCAAATAAGCAAAGATATAATGTTACAACATCTTTATGTATAATATTTTAATGCTCTGCTGTGTCCATCGGAATATAATATATATTATGGTATTCATACCATATTGTGAATTTATTGACAAACATGTTTCATTTTTTTATGTTTAATTTTTTTTGACGTATAGTGTAGGTTTACCAAATAATCCAAGTTACGTCTTTGCAGGAACATATTGTTTTTAGAAAAATAAGGTTCCATACACACATATCATTGAAATATGATTTATGTTATCTAAACACTTTCATCAACAAAGAAATAATGTAGGTACTTGGGCGGCGATATCTGTGAAAATCATATTACCATCAAATTCATACTTGTCATCATATATTACATGTTTGTTGATAGTTAAAAATTAAATGATCTGGTAATATTTAATATCTCCTTTTTTTCTTTTTTATCTTTATAATCAACTCTGCCACTTCTTTGGTATGCTAATACCTCTATAAAAGGTTGTCATTCCATCTTTTGCGCGGTCGTCCGATACTTCTTCTGTCGATTGGTGACTTATCTCTTGATATTTTGACGACACAGGTTTCCCTCATTCTACTTATGTGGTTATTCCATTTTTTTTTTCTATTTTGTGTCCATTCAATTATACACTGTACGTAACATTTTAGTCTAATGTCTTCACTTCTCTTTCGATCTTCCAGCGTATTTCCTGTAATTCTTCTCAGTACTTCTCTTCTTGTTTTCATCTCAGTAATAATGTGTCTGTTTCGCCATATAGTGTTATTAAGGCATCCTGCCAGTCTATTTGCTTTTTGTACTTCATCTCTCACTTCTTTCTCCAGGTCTCTATAGCTAGACAGTGTAATTCTCAGGTATTTTATTTCCATTGTTCAATACTGATGCCATCAATTTCTATTTTACATCTGGTAAGTTCTTTGCTGACTACTATTGTCTTAGTTTTCTGAGATGAGATTGTCATATTAAATTTTTTTGCTATTATGTTAAATCTGTGGACAGTATTTGCAGACTATCTTCATCTTTGGCTATCAATATTGCGTCGTCTGCGTAACAGAGTATTTTGATTTCTTTGTTTCCCATTTTGTATCCCCATCTTTTGTTAACGCTTGTGATGATTTCATCCATGATTAAATTGAAGAGCATTGGGTTCAATGAATCACCTTGTCTTATTCCGCTGCCTATTTCTATAGATTCTGTAATTTGTCCATCTATTCTGACTTCCATTTTGTTGTTTTGGTAGATGTTTTCGAAAGTTTTTATAATATTTAAGGGAACCTCTCTATAATACAGAAGAATCATTACATCTTTGAGTCTTACTCTGTCAAACGCTTTCTTTAGGTCAATAAGACACAGAAATGCTGGTCAATTATACTTAAGTGATTTCTCATTAATTTTCTTTATAACGCTTATATATATATATATATATATATATATATATATATATATATATATATACATATATACATATATGTATATATAAGCGTCATAAAGAAAATTAATATATATAAGAGTAAGAAAAAAGAATGCTTTACACAAACAGAAGACCTTTTTGTTGAAGTGTAGATCTAATGGATGTTTCCGTGGACATGTTACAAATGGCCTAGTTAATGTTAATTCCCTTTTACATCATAGGACTTGGAATATTCATCATGATGCTCGGAAATTATGTGACAGGTTTGGAAGAAATATTATTAATTTAGAGATTAAGATCGCTTTTGCTAATACTAACTTTTTTTAAAGAAAATTACATGAGTTACGTACCAAGGCTTATAATATCTTAAATTTCCACACATTTAATGAATTTAATCGTAGACAAAGAATTAAATACAACACAGAATTTCATAAAATCAAAAAAATACAAATTAATAAGTTCAATAAATTAAAAATAGAAGCTTTTGATAAAATAAAATTTCAAGAAAAATGGTTTAAAAATCTAACATCTATTCATTTTCCTTTTGAAATTAAAAAATTTTTAGCATTAGGACCTAAATTTTCCTTATGTCCTTCCAAATCTGATATTAGAGTTCCTAATTTACTTTCTGATATTGAATCAATAATCAGACCACTTAATGATAGTCAAAAGGATGTTGTTAGATCTAAATGTGCAAACGTTATTACAAACTTTTTGCATAAAGAAGACAAAGATCATTTTTTAAATAAATACTATGTGCAAACTAAAACTTTTTCTTAAAAACTATCCTGAAATTTACATTGTCAAAAGCGATAATGGTAACGTAACTGTTGTAATGTACAAAGAGGATTACCTACAAAAAACTGGAGAACTCTTAAATGATACTAAGTATTACACTACATTTAGAACGAGTCCTGTTTGTACTTTGCAACAAAAAGCAAATTGTCTAGTATCTAACTTAAACGGAAAAAAAATTATTGATAATAAAAAAGCAAAAGAGCTCAAAATTTATAATTATATTGCTCCACGGTTTTATGCTCTACCTAAAATACATAAACCAACTTTATCTATGAGACCAATTGTTTCATCTTTATGCCCTCCCAATGGACCAATAGCACAGCTCCTCACTGACATCTTAACTAATGCTTATAATTTAAACAACAATTTTTACATTAAAGATTCATTTGATTTTATTTTAGTTCTTTCATTAATAATTTCCAATTACCACAAAATTATGTTTTAGTTAGTTTTGATGTAACATCTCTTTTTACCAATTTGCCTTTAGATTTAATCATAAGTAGTGTTGAAAAGCTAGCGCTAACCCATTAGCTAGCGCTAATGGGTTAAGAAAGAACATTAATTAAGAAGATTGTTATATGTTATAATATAACTGTTTATGAAAGGAAAACAGTGAGAAATAATGAAAAATTTAAACGAAAAACTTATATCCATTTCTTTAGGTTAGATGGTTCAGAAAACCCATATGTATTAATAGATTTATAAGCTATTACTCTCATCATCCAAATAAGATGAAAATGAACATTATAACGGGATTAAAAGAACGTATTTTAAAGCTTTCTCATCCAGATTATCTACAAGAAGATCTTTAATTGTTAAAAAATATTTTAATTGAAAACTCTTATCCTCCAGATATGCTACATAGGACGCTTTTTTCTAATATTGTTAATATAAATAACTTAACACCATTTTTTGCTAAATCTCAGAACATTATATCTAACAATCAGAACATCTATTATCATTCACTACCTTTTATACCATCATTAACACCTAAATTAATACAAACACTAAAGGTTATTGACAATATAAAAATAGCAACAAAGAACATCAAAACTATTTCATCTTTATATTCCAAAACTAAATATCCTATAGACAAATTTGAGAAAACTAATGTAGTATACAGCATTAGTTGTACTCAGTGTGAAGCTGAATATGTTGGTGAGACCGGAAGAATTCTTTCCAATCGCGTTATTTCTCACAAAAGTGATTGCAGAATTAAAAAACCATCTTGTGCTTTGGCAGAGCATGTAATCGATAAACACCATATTATGGATTTTGATAACATTAAAATTTTATGTAGTGAAAGTAATAAATTCAAAAGGACTTTTTTGGAAATGATTTGTATTAGCAAAAGTGATAATAATTTAAACAAAAGATCAGAAATTCAAAATCGAAGCAAAATTTATAATTATATTATTTCTTTATAATTTATGTATAAAACTTGTAAAATATCACATTTTGATTTAATTTTCCATATATCTGTTACATTTTTTTAGACATCTATCAATGGTGAATAAATCTTCTTCTTTTTTGTTACTAAACAAGAAAACATTTTTAAACAAAATTTTATTTTTGGCAATATTATTGTCAAAAATAAAAATTTTAAGTCGGCATTTATGACATTGAGGCTTATTTGTAATTGGTCGCTATTTTAACTTATTTATAAATTCAATTGTTTTTGTGTTAAGAAAATGTTTTTAAAATTATATTAAAATTTCAGAGAAGCATTTATTAGATTAGGACATTTTTGTATTAATTCTTTTTTAAGATGTATTAGCAGCAATTTTATTTACCAAACTAATTTTATTTGGTAAGCTAACAAAAATTTTTTTCTTTCTAGTTCAACTTTGTAAGATATTTTGTCTTTTTTAGCAGCTCTTGATAATAATTGTAAGCACAATTGAAATATGTATATATATATATATATATATATATATATATATATATATATATATATATATAATAATGCTTATATTTAATATAAGATATAATGTAATATATTAGTGGGAATTATATTTAGGTACATGGTCAATCGTCAAAAATGTTATTTAAAACATGCGAACATGTCTTCCTTTTGATCTGTTTATTACTGGTTTCAGGTTTATTATCTTCCTAATTAATGCGTCTTGTTCTCTTCTTTATATATGTCCAAACCATCTCAGTCTTTGTGCATTCATAAATTTTACTATGTTTTCCTTTTCAGTTATATTTCTATTTCTTATTTCATGCTGCATTAGTCTTATATATTCATCTTGTTCTGTCTTTATTGGGTCGTATTTTTATATAATTTTTCTTTCAATAATTCTTAGTTATTCTTCATCTTTTTTCATAAGACCCATTACTTCCGCTCCGTATGATATCACCGGTCTAATTGCTGCTCTATAAATTTTTGTCTTTGTTTTTTTGCTGTTCTTTTTGTCTGTAGTGGGTGATATTCCCAAAACCACCTTTTAAATAAAAAAACAAAATTTGTTTAATTTACTAGTGTTTGTACTGTGAGAATGATTTCCTACTGTACTGTGATGATTGAGAAAGTGGAAATTGAAACTTCAATAAACTTAATTTAACCTTTAATTGTGGCTTGTTCCCATTTTGAATAGTAATTACTTTAAAATGCCAAAAGAAAATAGCTTCAGAACAATAAAAATTATTTATCCTTTATATACGAGTATATCCTTCTTTTTTAATACACTAAAGATGTCAAAATCTAAAAATTTTCTAGTCTTGTTCAGTTTTTCTAATCGGGCGAAATTGATTTTTTTTATTCTTGGAACTAAGCGGATTCGTGTCATTTATTTTCTAACTGAAAAAACATTTATATAGTTTTCCCGTAAAATCCAATGTTTAAGATATCTTAATTTTTCCAAATTTGATATTTTTCGGTATCAAAAAATTGCCAAACTAAAAAAACAGTAGTACACATTACACATGATTAGTTTCGAGTTAGTATCAGACCGTTTATTAAACAATGAACATGGTATTCCCTTCAAATTGCTCCGTTTATCAAAAAATATCATATTTGAAAAAAATCCAACACATACCATCGAATTCTACGTAAAAAACTGCATAACTAAAAGATTTAAAACAAATATCCATTAGAAATCAAGAAACGACTTACTGTGACCTTGCCAAATTTTATTTAGCGCCAAATCATAATATAATTACTATTTAAATGGGAATAAGCCACAATTAAAGGTTAAAATACGTTTATTGACGTTTCAATTTGCACTTCGGAAATCGTTCTCAAAATACAAACATTAGTAAATTAAACAGTGGGCCTGCGTAGCGCAAGCGGTAGGATGCTTGACTCGCAAGCCGGTGGTCCGGGGTTCGAATCCCACCGCCGGCAAAGAACATCTAGACATTTTAAAAAGTCTATAGGCCCCAGGTCGACTCAGCCTGAATAAAAATGAGTACCTTGGGTAAAACCAGGGGTAATAATAGACGGTTGAAGCGTAGCACTGGCCATGTTACCTTCCTTGTATACCGTAGGCCCTAGATATAGCAGACTACCCTGCTATACTCCCAAAGCCGCGACAGCGGTATAAAACGGGAGACTATTATTATTATAGTAAATTAAACAAATTTTGTTTTTTGTTACTTAGTGAAAAAGTCTTCTAATAATTTAATTTTATCTGACTCATCTATATTGACAATTCAGACATACCTTATACATTTTAAAGTAGACGACTTTAAAATGATATTGCCAATATTGTTGAGTTGCGTTCCTGGGACGACTTTACTTATAAGATAGTTCATTCGATTACATGAAATCAACTTTAACTTGAGAATATTTGTCAGAAAAAATCATAACATGTAATTCGTCTTTAAAAAGACAAATACATGCCATGATGACAGTAAAATTCTCCTGTTAGTGATTCCATAGTAAATTATGAGGGAAAAACCAGGAAAAAATCTCATAATACTATCCCGACATGATCTTGCATTTAGTTTACCTTCAATAAACACCAAATTCCGATTTTATATGTTTGTTATTTAAAAAACATTTTTTTTTTTTATGGCATAGACATTAGTCATTCAGCCAGTTGCAATAGATTTTCCAATCAGACAAATACACAACTCTATCCCTAATCGAAAACTAACGGATAATTAATAGAAGAATATACGACAAGGAAACTTACAGGGTCACTTGCTTCTCGTCTAGGGGCCCATCAAGACATTCTTAGTAGACAAACAAAACTGGACCACGGATAAGGTGTTATAACATTTAGGGTAAACAAAGGATACAAATCTAAATTTCCACACGATCATGAAAAATTCCATTCTCGCGTACAAATTCTATAGAACTGTGCATGTGTCTGACAAGAAATCTATAATGATATTATATACTTGTTGTGAGCCTGTAGCCAATAGCGACTGGATATTGAATGGTGCATACATATTAAATTCAATTAATTTTTTGTAGAGAGAGTTTGAATGCTGTTGAAACTTAGGACATTCAAAAAAGATGTGATCAAGATCACCTAGTTTTCCGCAATGTTTGCAATTATCATCTTCAATCACATTTATTTTATATAAATGACTTGGATAACAAGCATGTCCAAAGCGTAGTCTATTTATGGTAGTTATATATTTACGTGGAGATTTAAAATTCTTAAACCAAGTAGTTTGTGGAATAACTGGTTGTAAAGTGGTGTATCTTGTTGGGTTTGTAAAGCAGTAAAGATTCCATTGATCTTTCCATGTCGATAGCTGTTTTTTTTTTAAAATCGTAATGGCATCTGATACACATAAAGAATATGACAATAAAGTGCCTGATATTATACTGGTTTTAGCTAAGTAATCTACATATTCATTATCTTTGAGTCCAATATGTGCCTTAACCCAAATAAATTTTATATTAAAGCCAGAGTCTGCTAAGTGCTTTAATTGATCCTTTATTAAAAAAATATAAGGATTACTAAATGTTTTGTGCAAACAAGTATTTTTTATGTTCTGTAAAACTGAAAGACAATCTGAAAGAATTAACGATTTTTTAATATAAGAGTTTTTAACATATTTTAAAGCTTCGAGTATGGCCAATGATTCAGCCGAGAAAATTGAGAACTCATTGGAAAGTTTGTACTTAAATTCAGAACCTCCTGAGGGTAGAAAATAGGCACAGCCAGTCCCTTCTATTGATTTAGATGCGTCCGTGTATATAACTGTGGCATCACTATAACAGTTCAAAACAGATCTCAGAATATTGTTACTCAATTTGATGTTGTCACTATATGTGGGTATTATAACTTCAGTTTTATGGAAGAAAGCAAAGAAGTCTAAATTTTTGTCCACTTTGGCCAAATTCTTTGAAAAAATAGAATTGTTCTGTAAAGCAGTGCATAAAGGTGGAGATGGCTTTTTAATCCAATATTTGTGAGTTAGGTCTGATTCGTTAAGTTGACATATACTGGAAAATAATTTGGGATTTGTTGAGTGGGCTTTGAGTACCCATTTTTCGCTTAATAAATTTCTTCTAATTTCAAGAGGAGGTTCATAAGCTTCAACGTGTAGTGGTTCTATAGGGGTAGATCTCATGGCACCTAAACAGACCCTTAAGGCAGAATTTTGAAAAATGTCAATTTTTCTTAGAAGATTTCTAGACGCGGAACCATAAAGAGTAGATCCATAATCTATAATGGATCGTATATAAGCTCTGTAAAACAATAAGGATGTTTCAACATCGCAACCCCACCACACTTTAGTTGTCATTCTAAGAAAATTAATACCTTTGTTGCATCTATCCAGCGTATATTGTATGTGTTGTTTCCAAGTCAATTTTTTATCCAGTATAAGGCCCAGGTATTTGAATGGTTTTTAAATGTAAAAGATTGATTATCAAGAAGTATATTTTGATTTAGAGAAAGGTTGTGTCTTGTAAAGACAGATACTGCTGATTTGGCAATTGATAAATTTAAGCCGTTCTCTAAGTACCATGGGAAAAGAGAACTCCATACTCTGCTTAGGCCTTGCATACCGTTTTCATATTTCTTACTTTCTGTATAGACACAAAAGTCATCTACATATTGTATTATTTTAAATGGAATGTTGTTTATTTGCATATTATGTATGTCAGAGGTGTACATATTAAATAAAATTGGCGATAATACCGAACCTTGTGGTATGCCGTGATAGTTGTGTCGAGGTCCTATTAGTTTGTTATTATGGTCTCTGACGTAGATTATCCTGTCTGTATAGAAACCGATAATTGTGTTCACGAAAGCAATTGGCAAATGAAAGAAATTTACCATTTTGAATTTCAAGGTTGACAAACAAACTGATTCATATGCTCCTTCAATATCCAAGAATAGGGCTGTTAAATAGTTATTCCTAGTTAAGTTATTCTGTATATCTACAATAAGTGTTGTTAAAGCGTCTAGAGTTCCCAAACCTCTTTTGTAGCCAAACTGGTTTACTGGTAGTAAATTCTCTTTTTGCATCCACCAATCTAATCTAAATTTTATGAGTCTTTCTAGGGTTTTGAATACGCAAGAAAGTAAGGATATTGGTCTATATGAACTCACGATATTTGGATCCTTTCCGGGTTTAAGGATAGGAACGACTAAGATATTTTTGAAGGAATCGATAACTTTGTTATTTTGGATGATATCATTGAAGATATGTAAAAGATGGTTTTTTGCAACCTCTGGTAGGTTGATTAACATTGGGTATTTTACATGATCGATTCCAGGAGAAGCGTTAATGTGATTTTTAAGGGCGAAGTCTAATTCAGTTTTTGTAAAAGGTTTTAACAGAAAGTGATTATTTGAATGATGACTTTGTGTAGGCTGTCTAGGCGAATGTTGAACCCATGGAGGAGATACTCTATTAAAGAAGTCGTCTAATAAAGTATCATTGAAGGGTTTTGTACTATTATGGTATTTTCGGTTCATTGTTAGCTTGTGACCATATTTCTTTAGAAGAAGTATTTTTGCTTAAATTAGAACACCATTTGATCCAACTAGCTTTGGCTTTTTGTTTCAGCTGCTTTTTAGTATGAGCAACATTTTTCTGACATTTTAGATAATTATTAAGGCTTGGTGAACGTTTATAAACTGCTAATGCTTCTTTTCTGTTATTAATTATCAGATCACATTCTGGGTCCCACCATGGCGGAGGGGATCGATTTTTGAATTTAAAAATTTTATATTGAGGAATAGATTTAATAGCAGCATCATTAACCTTTCAGTGCTAACGCATGGTCTCATAGACGGAGCTAACCTATTCATACCGATAATTAACGATCCGTTCCGATATTCGCGCTAGGTCATTCAATAGCTTCATATTTTGCCTAACCGTTGTTAGTATTAAAATATTGTTGAATGTAGATACACGGTTCGTTCGTTACACACGATTTCGGTCTCAGAGACGGATGTTAGCTTTTGCGGCTGTACTAAAGGTAAGGATTGTAACTTTTAGCGTTGTATTTTTAGTGAATAAGATATTATTTTTTTACTTTTTAGAAATAGAAATGAACTACGAGGAGGAGCAAAAATATTTGCAGAAACTTCTAGAGGACGTTGATAGTAATGATGAATTGGAATGCAACGATTCTTCGGATAGTTCTGAAGAAGACGAAGTTGAAATACAAAATCTCGATACAGAGAGTGAACAGGATATATCAGAAGCAGAAAATGATATATTTCATGAGGCAGAAGCAGAAAATATTTGCCGGCGAATTCCTATTTTTTTGGTAAGGATAAAAAAACTAAATGGCGAAAGCATGTTGGTAATAAGCGAGTGCGTACAAGAGCAGACAATTTACTGAGACATTTACCAGGAGTAAAGGGGGATGCTAAGGAGAAATTAATCTTTAGTGATATTTGGGGATCTTTTATAACAGACCAGATGTTGGAACTTATTGTAATAAATACAAATATAAATATTGAACTACATGCTGATCCTTTGAATAGAACCTACAGAAAGACGGATATACTAGAAATAAAAGCACTTATAGGCCTGTTGTACATAGCAGGAAAGTTCAAGAATAACCATCTCAATGCTCGCGACTTGTTTAGAAAAAACGGTACTTCCTTAGAAATATTTCGCCTTACAATGTCATACGAGCGATTCAAATTTTTATTGGCATTTATTCGCTTTGATAATAAACAAACTCGTGCAGAGAGACAAAAAATAGATAAATTAGCTCCTATTCGAAACTTTTTTGAAGACTTCAACACCAATTTGCCAAAACACTACACCATGTCACACTATTGTACAGTTGATGAAAAATTAGAAGCTTTTAGAGGACGCTGTGGGTTCAAAGTTTATATGCCAAAAAAACCAAATAGGTACGGTATAAAAATATACGCCTTGACTGATGCTAAATTAGCTTATACCTCAAATTTAGAAATTTATGTTGGTCAGCAACCACAGGGACCCTACCAGCAAACCACAAAGACTTTGGATTTAGTAGTACGTTTGTGCAGACCTATCTGGGGTACAAATAGAAATGTTACACTTGATAATTTTTTTACCAGTAAGCAGCTAGCTGATACATTATTGGCCAATCATCAGCTCACTATAATTGGAACTCTTCAAAGAAATAGACCAGAACTGCCTTTGGAATTTACGGCGCCTATAAATAGGCCTACTTCTACAAGTATGTTTGCATTTCAAGATAAATGCACTATTGTTTCGTATATTCCAAAACCGAAAAAAGTTGTGCTCCTGATGTCAACAATGCATTATGAAGATGATACGTTGGATCCCCAGACTGGTAAGCCTAACATAATAATTGATTACAACGCAACCAAGGGAGGAGTGGACACTATTGACAAGATGTGTAAAAGCTACAATTGTGCAAGATCGACTAATCGCTGGCCCATGGTGATATTTTATGCACTACTGAATATCGCCGGCATAAATTCATATACAATATACAAGTGTAATTCTGCTCGGAGAGCCCAACGCATACCACTTAGAAGAACATTTTTAGAGACAATGGGTATTCAATTGCTTGAACCACATGCCAGACGTAGAGCAATTGCACCAAATATGCCAAGGATGATAAGTATGCGACTCAGAGAAATGTTTGATATTACGTTGAATGTGCAAAATATTGCAAAATGTCATGGTCGTTGTTTTTACTGTGGAAGACAGAAAAGTCGAAAAACAAAGTACAGTTGTTACTCGTGTAATAAATTTATGTGCTTAGAACACATAAAGGGTATATGTGTGGAATGTTCAGAAAAAGATTGACTTTTTTTAAGTTTAAAGTTACCTCGTATTATTAGAATTTTTTAAGTGTGGTTATTATAAGTGGATAATGTAAGCTTTAGTTTAAAAGCAACTAAGCAAATTTTTTGTTTGTAGTAAGATTTTAGGGTTTTTTCCCCACATTTTAGAATAGTAGCTTGTTTTTGTTAAGTAATTATTTTTGTCAAAATAAATGTTTATAAACATAATTTTTAAATAAAACTGTATTTATTTTAAATAAAAAAGTATTTAATAAGACCCTTAAAGTAATTAAATTTTAAAAATTAGTAAAATTTACAGTACTAGGGCATGTATAAATATACGGTCCCAGAGACGGACGTTAGCACTTACGTCAAAATAATTCACGTTAGCACTGAAAGGTTAATGCAATCTATTAGAAAGTTATAATTTTCATAAGTATTAAGGGAGCTACTTTTATTGGAAAACATGTTTTCAATTAAGGATGTATACAGGGACCAATTTGCTTTTTTGACATTCCATTTGCTTTTTGGATAAATTGTTTCCTGCGATGTGTTGGTTATTGAAAAATTCATAGCTATAGCAAAATGATTGGAGCCTAAGGTGTCAGATAAAACTGACCAGGTGATTTTACTAGCTATATTAGCTGTGCAGAGCGAAATGTCAATCATCGATTTTTGCGTACCATATCTAGGAAGATAGGTAGGCTCTCCATTATTCAAAATTACAAGATCTAGATCCTCGACACTACTAACAATTTGGTAACCAACTGCATCATTTTGTAATGAGCCCCACAGTGAGTTATGAGCATTCATATCTCCTCCAATTATAAAAGGTGAGTTGACTTGTGAGAAGATATTTATCCAATCGTTTTTGGAAGTACGAATTTTAGGTGGTCTATATATAGATAGAAAACTTAATTCTGTTGTATTAATTTTTACGATAGCACCGCAGACTAAAATTTCATCGTTAAAATTGTTTCTAATATTTATTTGACAAAAAGGTATGGTTGTTTTAATTAATATTGTAACACCTGCGTACCCGTCGTACCTATCTTGGCGAATTACATTATAACCTTTAAATACATAATTCTGATTTGGTTTGAACCAAGTTTCGCTTAATAAGGCAATGTCAATATTTTCAGTTATTAAAAAATGAAGTAAACTGTTTTTATTCGAAACAACGGATCGAGCGTTCCATTGCAAAATTTTTAATGATTTAAGTTCTGTGAAGATGTTATTTATTGATAATATCCTCCAAAATCGTTTTTATTCCATGGTAAATACTATCTTGACTTATTGTTTTTATATCATCTACAGTTTGAATATTTGTGATTAAATTAAAAAAGTAATTGGAAATAAGTGTTTGTAAAACTGTCTGATCTGGTTTATTTTGACAATTAGGGATGTTTAAATTAGCAGGAAGGGGTCTAGTGGGGCCAAAATTAAAAGGAAACATAGGTGCATTATGTGGGGACTGTGGGGTAGGAGAGATTAATTTTCGTTTTTTCGCTATACTATAGTGACTTGAGGAGGGTTGTGATGTATTATTTGATAATATGTTTTGATTTCTACGCGTGACTACTTGTGTGGCAGCAGAAGGGGTTGAATTTTTTGTGAATGGTGGCAGGGGAGGAAAACTATTTCCGATATTTTCTAGTCTGGAATATCTATTCTGAGTGAACAATCCCGAGAAGGATGATTCACAGTAAGTTTTTGCCTCGATGAAAGAAGTTTTTTGCTCAATCATTACGTGTTTGATCTTCTTCTGCAGTTCATATTTTGGACATTTGTTGGAAATGGATACATGATCCTTACTATTGCAATGGATGCACTGAATATCATTATCCTGGCACGCATGATCTTCATTTTTGGTTTTCCCGCATTTTATGCAATGTGTCTGTGTACTGCGACACTGCTTGGAGATATGTCCAAATCTCAAACAATTATAACACTGAGTGACCTTGCCAATATAGGTTTCCACAGGAAAAAATACACTATTTATTGCAATGTAGCTAGGTAAAATATTTCCCTCAAAGGTGACTATTACAGTCCTTTTCGGTACATAGTTAGTTTTTCCTTCCGTGTCAACCCTTCTAAAAGTTCGTTTAAAACCTAATATGGGGGAGGGAGATTCACTGTTATCTAACAAATAATTTTCATCGTATTGGGTATCAACATCTCTGATTAGACCTTTAATTTCTAGTAGATGATTAGGAATATACGCTACCAAATTTTCATTTTTTAACTTTAAATTTTTAACCAAATTATTTGCATCAGAAATAGACCTTAACAGAACTTTAATTCTGTTTTTTCCAATGCCTTTAATTTCAATAATATTAGGAATATTCAACTTTTTATGCAAAATATGCGCAACAGTTAAGGGATGCAAACGGCCTATATTTTCATTGTTGGTTTTTTCTATATAAACATAAACATTATTAAAATTGTACTTATCTGATTTGACGTTGAAAAATTTTATCGCTACTGCTTTTTGTGTTATTTCTGGTTCTGGCAATGTTGTAGTACGGTCACTCGTTTTATTCGCAGTTTTTGCAGTGGAATCATCAAAATTTTCGATTAAACTGGATTCATTAACATGCATTTCACTATTATCACTAACACATGAAAAGTTTAAATCACCTATTGGCGTCTCTGGGGAGATCGCGTCCCCCATGGGGGGGTCGCTTATAGACTTATTTATTACACTGAGTTAATGTCAAACTTTGAATCACCTGTACTAATTTAAAATCGAGTTAATTAGTGGCAAAAGACACTGGGCGCTTATTATTGTCGACCTATCGCTTCGGAAGTTCGAATAATACTGATTTAAAAAAAAAACATAAATGATGCATGCTCTATATGTTACTGACTTACCAATACTGGTATTTTCCTTTTAATAACTTTCTCTTTCAATATGGGTAACCAGATCCTACTACATTCTGCCGAGGAATTCGCGACACAATTGGTCTCATTTAGCATAATTAGAGCCGCTTCTTTGATTTTTCTCTTTTTATCATCCGTTTCTTTTAGGACTATATTTGAATCATTCCATTGAACCCTATGTTCATTATCCCATGCGTGTTTACAGATTTGAGATCTATCAAATTCTCTATTTTTAATATAGGATTGATGTTCACTTATTCTAACATTTAATGGTATTGATGTTTCACCTAAATAAAACTGATCGCATTCACAAGGTATTTTATAAATGCAATTCTTTGTGCTTTCTTGTTCATTGTTAGGTTTGGTTTTGGACAAAATAGATCTCAACGTGTTTGTTGTTTTGAATGTTGTTGAAATGTTGAATTTATTTCCTACCCTTTTAAGCTTTTCCGATAATCCTTTTATGTATGGTATTGTTATTTTCCTCGTATTATTCCTTGCATATGCTGTAGGATCTCGTTCTAAGTTGTTTTGTTCTATTCGATCGATTGTTGAAAATTCCTTATTTATAAACGATAAAGGATAATCATTTTTTAATAAAACAGATGTTAACAAATGTTTTTCCTCCAAAAAAAAACAGATGTTAACAAAAACATTTGTTAACATCTGTTTTATTAAAAAATGATTATCCTTTATCGTTTATAAATAAGGAATTTTCAACAATCGATCGAATATAACAAAACATTTTAGAACGAGATCCTACAGCATATGCAAGGAATAATACGAGGAAAATAACAATACCATACATAAAAAGATTATCGGAAAAGCTTAAAAGGATAAGAAATAAATTCAATATTTCAACAACATTCAAAACAACAAACACGTTGAGATCTATTTTGTCCAAAACCAAACCTAACAATGAACAAGAAAGGACAAAGAATTGCATTTATAAAATACCTTGTAAATGCGATCAGTTTTATTTAGGTGAAACATCAAGACCATTAAATGTTAAAATAAGTGAACATCAATCCTATATTAAAAATAAAGAATTTGATAGATCTCAAATCTGTAAACACGCATGGGATAATGAACATAGGGTTCAATGGAATGATTCAAATATAGTCCTAAAATAAACGGATGGTAAAAAGAGAAAAATCAAAGAAGCGGCTGTAATTATGCTAAATGAGACCAATTGTGTAGCGAATTCCTCGGCAGAATGTAGTAGGATCTGGTTACCCATATTAAAAAAGGAAGTTATTAAAAGGAAAATACCAGTATTGGTAAGTCAGTAACATATAGAGAATGCATCATTTATGTTTTTTAAATAACAAACATATAAAATCGGAATTTGGTGTTTATTGAAGGTAAACTAAATGCACGATCAAATACTTACCATGTCGGGATAGTATTATGAGGTTTTTTTCCTGGTTTTTCCCTCATAATTTACTATGGAATCACTAACAGGAGAATTTTACTGTCATCATGGCATGTATTTGTCTTTTTAAAGACGAATTATATGTTATGATTTTTTCTGACAAATATTCTCAAGTTAAAGTTGATTTCATGTAATCGAATGAACTATCTTATAAGTAAAGTCGTCCCAGGAATGCAACTCAACAATATTGGCAATATCATTTTAAAGTCGTCTACTTTAAAATGTATAATGTATGTCTGAGTTGTCAATATAGATGAGTCAGATAAAATTAAATTATTAGAAGAATTTTTCACTAAGTAACAAAAAACAAAATTTGTTTAATTTACTAATGTTTGTATTTTGAGAACGATTTCCGAAGTGGAAATTGAAACGTCCATAAACGTATTTTAACCTTTAATTGTGGCTTATTCCCATTTAAATAGTAATTAATTTAAAATGCCACAAGAAAATAGCTGCAGAACAATATAAATTATATTATACATTTGCTATTTATCCATAATCCCAGGGCCTTATTTACTTGCTCATTCTGTATGTAGTAGGATCGGCGAATATGCAAGAAGGTGCCCTTAAAAAGTCACCCTTATGCCGTTGACATAATTTGGATTCATTCAAATGATTCAGCCGCACTCTTTTAGCAAATTTTGTTTAACCGAATGATCCCATCGCATACTCAGCAGAAACAATTTATAAATAGTCTTAGGTCAATAAGATTTGTTTATTTAGATTCCTCCTGACTAAACTATAATGCGGAAAAAATGAAATATTAAGTGGGTGTCCATAACAATTATATTTTTTATTAGCTAGGGTGACATATTTTAAAAAATATTGATAAGATATTACTGTCGGCGTCGCAATGCAAGAAGATTATTTTTATAATTAGAGGGCGGCTATTCTCAAAATATGGACAATTAATTTCAGAGCGAAGAAGTCGTCGGCTGGAAAAGAATGTACAAAATATTTTATTTTTACATTGTAATTATGACCTTTGAGCACGTGTCAAATGTGTTTTTTTTTAATGAATATTTTGATTCGGTATGTATATTTATGGTATTGTTTGTAATGCGCATAAGTCCAGTTTTTCAAATTTTTATTACATATATTTTTTTGCGTCTCATAGAGTCTTTAAGCATATACCCGAACTACTAAAACCACACTCAGTCCTAACTGCAAGACGCAAGAGTCTCGCAGGCTTAGTCTTGTTCTTGCTTAAATCTTGCACGGTCAGTCTTGGTCTTGGTCTTGCTAAAATTAGGCGGTCTTGGTCTTGGTCTTGCAAAAACGCAAAAACAAGACCAAGACTGCAAGACCAAGCCCGATTTTGTGTAACATTAAAATTGAGACGTCGTAGGAAGAGATACAGATTAAATTTAATTAAATAACAATTAAAAAAAAAACGTTAAAACGTTTGTAACGTATTATAAAATTATAAATTAATAAGTAGTCATTGTTGTATACTTATATATAAAAATTCTTTTACTCTTTTTAGATTTCTGGTAACGTGGTTACATATGTCTTAGTGGCTTTACAGTTTAATGCAGCATTTTCACAATAAACCATAATGATTGAGTTAAAAATGACAAAAAACGCTATAAATGGTTTATTATTACATTAGACTTAAAGGAAAACTCAATTGGGAATGAAGTTAAGTAATGTCGAAAAAGTATCTACTATACTACTAGTTACTTTATGTTCGTTACTATCCAATACCCTAAGTATCTAATAACAAACCAAGAATTATATATCGTTACTTCATTATTCTAAATACTTCGCTATTTTGTTTACACGGTAGGCGACATTATCTGTTATTAATTTGTCTTGTTACTTTTGAATATTAGCCGCACTCTTTTAGCAAATTTTGTTTAACCGAATGATCCCATCGCATACTCAGCAGAAACAATTTATAAATAGTCTTAGGTCAATAAGATTTGTTTATTTAGATTCCTCCTGACTAAACTATAATGCGGAAAAAATGAAATATTAAGTGGGTGTCCATAACAATTATATTTTTTATTAGCTAGGGTGACATATTTTAAAAAATATTGATAAGATATTACTGTCGGCGTCGCAATGCAAGAAGATTATTTTTATAATTAGAGGGCGGCTATTCTCAAAATATAGACAATTAATTTCAGAGCGAAGAAGTCGTCGGCTGGAAAAGAATGTACAAAATATTTTATTTTTACATTGTAATTATGACCTTTGAGCACGTGTCAAATGTGTTTTTTTTTTTTAATGAATATTTTGATTCGGTATGTATGTTTATGGTATTGTTTGTAATGCGCATAAGTCCAGTTTTTCAAATTTTTATTACATATATTTTTTTGCGTCTCATAGAGTCTTTAAGCATATACCCGAACTACTAAAACCACACTCAGTCCTAACTTCAAGACGCAAGAGTCTCGCAGGCTTAGTCTTGTTCTTGCTTAAATCTTGCACGGTCAGTCTTAGTCTTGGTCTTGCTAAAATTAGGCGGTCTTGGTCTTGGTCTTGCAAAAACGCAAAAACAAGACCAAGACTGCAAGACCAAGACCGATTTTGTGCAACATTAAAATTGAGACGTCGTAGGAAGAGATACAGATTAAATTTAATTAAATAACAATTAAAAAAAAACGTTAAAACGTTTGTAACGTATTATAAAATTATAAATTAATAAGTAGTCATTGTTGTATACTTATATATAAAAATTCTTTTACTCTTTTTAGATTTCTGGTAACGTGGTTACATATGTCTTAGTGGCTTTACAGTTTAATGCAGCATTTTCACAATAAACCATAGTGATTGAGTTAAAAATGACAAAAAACGCTATAAATGGTTTATTATTACATTAGACTTAAAGGAAAACTCAATTGGGAATGAAGTTAAGTAATGTCGAAAAAGTATCTACTATACTACTAGTAACTTTATGTTCGTTACTATCCAATACCCTAAGTATCTAATAACAAACCAAGAATTATATATCGTTACTTCATTATTCTAAATACTTCGCTATTTTGTTTACACGGTAGGCGACATTATCTGTTATTAATTTGTCTTGTTACTTTTGAATATTAGCCGCACTCTTTTAGCAATTTTTGTTTAACCGAATGATCCCATCGCATACTCAGCAGAAACAATTTATAAATAGTCTTAGGTCAATAAGATTTGTTTATTTAGATTCCTCCTGACTAAACTATAATGCGGAAAAAATGAAATATTAAGTGGGTGTCCATAACAATTATATTTTTTATTAGCTAGGGTGACATATTTTAAAAAATATTGATAAGATATTACTGTCGGCGTCGCAATGCAAGAAGATTATTTTTATAATTAGAGGGCGGCTATTCTCAAAATATGGACAATTAATTTCAGAGCGAAGAAGTCGTCGGCTGGAAAAGAATGTACAAAATATTTTATTTTTACATTGTAATTATGACCTTTGAGCACGTGTCAAATGTGTTTTTTTTTAATGAATATTTTGATTCGGTATGTATGTTTATGGTATTTTTTGTAATGCGCATAAGTCCAGTTTTTCAAATTTTTATTACATATATTTTTTTGCGTCTCATAGAGTCTTTAAGCATATACCCGAACTACTAAAAACATACTCAGTCCTAACTGCAAGACGCAAGAGTCTCGCAGGCTTAGTCTTGTTCTTGCTTAAATCTTGCACGGTCAGTCTTGGTCTTGATCTTGCTAAAATTAGGCGGTCTTGGTCTTGGTCTTGCAAAAACGCAAAAACAAGACCAAGACTGCAAGACCAAGACCGATTTTGTGCAACATTAAAATTGAGACGTCGTAGGAAGAGATACAGATTAAATTTAATTAAATAACAATTAAAAAAAAAACGTTAAAACGTTTGTAACGTGTTATAAAATTATAAATTAATAAGTAGTCATTGTTGTATACTTATATATAAAAATTCTTTTACTCTTTTTAGATTTCTGGTAACGTGGTTACATATGTCTTAGTGGCTTTACAGTTTAATGCAGCATTTTCACAATAAACCATAGTGATTGAGTTAAAAATGACAAAAAACGCTATAAACGGTTTAACCTATAACCCTATAAGATGTCCACTACACGTCACAAGTAATAATAATATTTAAATACGTGTGAATTATTATTGTTAATTAAATTTTAGGAAAAAGTTTTATTAAATAGTTTGACACTTTAATTACACTAGTAGAATTGCCAATTGTACTAATTGAAATAAATGTTAAAAACTGTCTTTTATTTTTATTTACTTATTTGAATTTTTCCAAGAGTATATTGTAAGTTCTTAGCTTAAGTCTAGCATGTATCTATATATATATATATATATATATATATATATATATATATATATATATATATATATATATATATATATATTATATATATATATATATATATAGAGAGAGAGAGAGAGATAGAGAAAAGGAGTACGACCGTCAATACAAGATAAACTAAGGAACACTCGAAGAGTGGTGGGTTTTTCGGTCAAAGTGGAGAAATAAAAGACAAAGAAGGTGGCTAATTTATCTATTTATTGAAGACGTTTCGCTTCTTAATCAAAAAGCATCATCAGTTCATCTAAAAAGAACAATATGAAAAACCAAACATCCATGGAAAAGTTATTATAAGTTGGTTACCTCAAAACGATATGTAGCAGTCAAAGATATAAAATGTGTAAGGAAGCTTATGATACTGGACATTAAAAATTATATTGTATAGACAATTAATTAAACTGAATACAGTTTACAAATTAACTCAACTTAGCACAGCAAAAGACATGTGGTAATAGTACATGTGTATAAAAAAATATGTGAAAAAACTTAAGTAAAAAACATTAATATATAGAGAACCAAAAAGATCATATGATGCACTTCCAATAATTATTTAAATTTGATCTTAAGTTTAGGTAACATTATTAAAAATTAAATTATAGATATTTAAAAAATATATATAATGAAGTTACCACTCTTAAGCTTCTCAGTCGCTGTCGGTGAAATGCGACAGGAATCTAGGTACCACGCCGAACGAGAAAATACAGTAACCTTGAGGTCAAAAAATTTGACAGAACAGCAAGGCATTGTTTAAAAAGTTAATAATGTTGTAGCAGAATAGCCAGCAACAGGTAAAGATTGATTCAACCTCCATCAGTCCAAGGTTCATACATTTGGAACTGAGAATAATATAGATTCTATGAATATATTTTATTATTAAATTTTATTAAATTATTCGAACAGAAACAGAAAAAATTATTTAAATATGTAAAAGTAACATTGACAAAATAATCAATAAAATGTAAGTTGCAAAAATCTAAGTAAGTAAAGTATTATATTAGAATATATGAAAATATAATAGAAACTACAAATTAAAAGACAATTTTTAAAATAAACAACACATTAAACCTAGTTCTGCAATATTAATGCATGATAAATTTGGCTCAAGTTACTAATGTCCGTTCTCTTATTGAGAGCGGTAGGGTGTTTAAGTATTGAACACAATTCCAAAAACTGTCTTTTAACGATATTGCGTTCATTGCTAAGAATCTTAACTTCATTAAAGTCAACTTTGTGTTTAGTGTTAATAGCATGCTGGGCAAGAGCACAAGTATGCTTAGATAAGTTGATATCACTGCGTTGAGTCGTAAGACGCCCTCTCAGTGATCTCCCTGTCTGCCCGATGTAGCATGAGTCACACTCAGCACAAGGTATGTGATAGATGACATTTACTTGTTCCAGAATGTACAAGGGTGTTTTAGTTTTAGAAAACAAATTCCTGACAGTCTTAGCATTTTTAACTGCAATTTTAACCGGTTCATTTTTCCGTTACAGTTTAATAAGTTTTTTAGTAACTTGAGGAAAATAAGGTAAAGATGAGTAATGGATGGTTGGAGTCCCAAGTACAGTATTAGGCAGAACAGTGTTATTAATTGAATTATTTGATATTATTCTGAGTTTGTCACCATTGGGCATGTCATTTAAAGAGGAACCATAACCCTGTGCATAAAAGTATTTATTAATGAGGGATAAAGGATATGAATTCTCAATTAGAATATTTTTAAGTAATTGGAGGGATTCCCTTCGATTAACCGGATGTGTCAGTCTATTTAGCCTACAGCTTAAAGCTTTAACTAGGTTTAATTTATATTTGTAGGGATGACAAGAATGGTAGTTCAGAAACTTATTAGAGGCAATTGGTTTCCTATACCAACTTGTGTTTAAGGTGTTATATCCCATTCTAATGACACGCATGTCTAAGAAGGGAATACTATTAGTGGTAGGGTCAATCATACAACAAAAATTTCACCATATGACAAACACCATCAGCCTCTATTGGAAGATCAATGGTACCAACAACTGATTTATTCGAACCATCTGCTAAGCAGACATGTTTAGTAGATGTGGGATTATATTTGATTTCTTGAGAATCCAAAAATTTAACTCCAGCGGCACCTAAAACGGATGTAGAGCAACCACTGTCTAGAAGAACTACAAAGTTTATAGAAAAAATGGAAATATTAACATGAGGACGACTATCAAAATCTTTCTTTTCAAAAATTAAGTTTAACGATGACTTATAAGGTCTGTCGATCTTATATCTATTAGATGTACAACTGCCGACTGGCTGTACACCACCTAGTTTTTTAAACACCTGGGACAAGAAGATATAGTCACACCTTTATAACCACAACGAGAACAAGATACTGGCTTGCTTCTACAGTCACGGGAAATATGACCTGGCCTATTACAATTAAAACAAATAATCTTTTTCGGATTTCTGGGAGCATGATAAGGGGGAGACTGCATTAATGGAGGTGGGGATGAAAAAGATTGCATCATTGGGGGTGAAGGTGAGAAAGATTGCATCATTGGGGATAGGGATGAAAAGGACTGATTTCTTACTTCAGTATTCTCTGGTGGACTGGGTCTATCATTTTCATACATATATTTGGGATTGGGTCTCCTAGAAGAATTATTTTTTCTGTCCTGTCTGTTACCTACTCCACTTTTGTCTTGCTTATTTTGGTTACCCATCACATGAACTTGTTCTTTGGGCTTTTCTGAATTATCAATTGAAATACCAGCAAGACCCTTAGTAGTCTGCAACAAGGGCAGGACATTCTGCTCCAAACGTTTTATAGTAGCTACTAACATTTCTACTGTAGCGAAATCTTGCAGGGCTATTAGTGGAATGTAGTCCACTAAAATATTTTTTCTCATTATTTTCACCTTTTGGGCTTCACTAGGGTATGTTTCCAAACGTTTAAAAAGGTTTTCCATCACTGCTAAATAAATGATTATGGATTCATTCTTTTTTTGCTTTCTACTTTTAATTTCATCTAAGAGATTATCATTATAATCTGGGTGCAAAAAAGCAGATTTGAGTAGGGCTACCAACTCATCCCAACTACTAGTTTTATCTCTAATACTTCTATACCAAATAGCAGCATTACCTTCAAATAGTTCAATGGCTGAACGAAACAGGATGTCTTCGGAAATATTCCTAGACATAGCAGAATCTCTAACTTTTTCTAAAAATGTGGGGAGGGCTTTACTTTCACCATTCAACTTAATATGTAAATCAGAAATAATGACTGGAGTTGAAACCTGTATTAATTGGGGCTGGGACTGTACAACTGGGAACTACAGGTACTGAGACAGGGCTACTAGTGGATGGTTTGGATATTTCATCAGATATTTCCTCTTTTTCCAACACATCACCTTTCAATATCAACAAATCATCTTTACACTCATTCACAAACTTTTTTACATCTTCCTCAACATCATTCATAGGAAAATTTTCTAATCTGGTGTCTAAATGAGTAGACCTTGTCTCAAATCTAGCAAAATCAGCTTTAGTTGATTGTGCATTCATTGATTGAGCACTACTATATAAATCTTTCATAATTAATTTAATCTCACACATTTCCTTCTCAGGATCTACTACATTATTAACCAAATCGACTAAACTTGAAGACGAAGTGGCCTCCTTGGCCAACAAAGCCCTTAAAATCTTTCTCTTATCATTAACTGTCTTATTTGGGACATCGCTACCTCTTATGAAAAGCTCATAAGATAACTCTCCTGTTTTCAAATGATTAACCTGGGTAGACTTCATTTTTCAAAAATTGGATGAAAGCAAACACACAAAATAACTAAGATCAAACTCAACAACTAGTACAAAATATGACAATTTTAAGAAACATCCGTTTCTATTTATCACCTGATAGTAAGTCTCACTTGCACATCTACGCACTGGAATCCAAAACTCAACCAGTTTGTTGCAACTTCTGCTCTTGACTTAGTAATCAGTTGATAAACAAAAATGAGGTCTCTAACCTGTCTCTTAAAAATTTACACTTCCACTAACAAGGACTAAAAAAATGGTTTTAAACAACATGGGACAACATGGACACTAACAAGCAACATAAACTTTACATACAAGGGGAGACAAAACACTAATAATATTGAAAACGTGACGTTTGAGTGAGCTACACTGAATAAACACCAAAATAAACCAACTCTTGTTCCGAAAACTAAACAAGACTGCTAGTCAAAACTAAAACAGCATCTCCTGATCACAAATATTACACTTGTGGTCATTCAGATACAAGAAAGGATACACAACAAACAAACAATCTACTATTGAGACTAAACTTAGTCGAACATTCTCAACGACTCACAATGACTACTTTTGGTACACAAGCTTCAACTAACCTGTGGCATTTAATACGCCGTCAAAGATGGTTAATTAGAAGACAAAATGCATAACACTACTTCACAACTACACAGCTCAAGCAAAAGGTCACTCAAAACAATACAGACATTTACTAAAAATGACCGAATAAACAAAAAAATTGCAAAAACCGAATATTCTGCAAAATCTGTCAAAACAATTAAAAATAAATGCAACAATAACGGTATTATTTGTTACTGTTATTAACTTTTAAAATTCTTTTCAATATTAAAACATTATTTAAAATACATATTTAAATAATTAATTCTCAAATATTTGCTTTCATTACCAAATCGCATACAATACATATACAAATAGTTCTACAGTAGATTGCATAAAAAAACAATAATACATATGTTAATATACAATACAATATTGATATAGGTACATTACTAAACAATTACTGTTTGTGAGACACTGGGACACTATTCAAAAAAGGGTTTCATATACATGGCAGAAACTAGGGAAAAAATTGAAAAAGATATATGGCTTCGGGAAAAAGGACAAAAATCTAAAAAAAAATGAATTATTAATTGTAACGAAATATTTTGCCTACCGTAGGGTAAGATTATGGGGGTAGAAAATTGGGGACAAAAACTAAAGGGGTTAAAATAGGGCAAGCAAAACAAATCGATACTGGTGCGGACGGCACTCAGGGGTTAACTGGAAAGCTGGGGTCGTGGGTAAGTGAATGACAAAGGGGTCGGACTGAGGTAACTACCAGAAAATGAAACAAAGGGATACTCACATAAATCTCCTGGACAACTGGGCAAAGAAAAATACTTCTAGCAATTTTAAAGGAAGGAGGCCGCTACGAAGAATCCTAAACTTGCTGGATTTAGGAAAAATATCCCTAAAATAAAAAAAAACACATAAAGGGTTGGAGATTATTCTAAAATAATGACAAACAAAATAATCAGACAAATAAAATAAACATTTATTTTTGTCTCAAACAAACTGTTACAAAAATACAGATGGCCCAAAAAAATATACTATATTGTAACGAAATAGTCCATCTCCGATACGTCATAATTCTTAGAAGGAAAGATCTAGAGAGCACAAGAATTGGGATTTCAATATCGCCCGTCTTCGATGGTTCTTTCAATGAGACGAATTAGAGGTGGGACAACACCAGAATATTCTAGAACATAGTAACTTTGTTTGTTTGTATATATGTAACGTTTTTAAGAGTGAGTTTTTAGTTTATAAGAGAGTACCGAACTGTAAACTATAAATAAATATATTTATATAAATTCGAACCGTTCGTTTTATTTAATCTCGCTACAGTTGGTGTCCGGTGTGAGATTTGCAAATAAATTCAGCAGTGACTTTTGAAAAAGACTTTTGAACTTTTGAAAAGTATTGTTCGTGAACATCCGCGTAGTTCGGTAGTGTCCTTTGTACGAAAGAACATTTAAAAAGTACGTGTGTGCTTGACCAAAGATGCTGCTAGTACTCTCAGTAAAACAGTTGCGAAAGCAACTAGAAGAACGTGATGAAGATTGCAGCGGGTCCAAGAAGATCCTCCAAGAACGACTGAAGAATGTTCTTAACAAGAATGGAGATAGAACAGAGACATTCCAGTTTCAGTCAGCAGAAGAAGCAGTTTTAATGAAGATAGAAGAAACTTCTAAAAAAAATTGAAGAAACTTCTAAAAAAATTGAAGAAACTTCTAAAAAAACTGATAATAAATTCGAGACTGTTTCCAAAAGATTCGATAAAACGTCTCAAATGATAGAAGAATCTTATAAAAAAAATGATGATAAATTCGAGAACGTTTCCAAAAGATTGGATGAAACGTCTCAAATTATTAAAAAGTAGGTAGACAAAACGACGAGAAACTTAAGAATATTTCTCGAAGATTCGACCAGAAATTTGAAAATGTTTCTCAAATGATGGAAGAAACTTCTAAAAAGAATAATGAAAAATTTGAAGAAGCTTCTAAAACATTCGAAAAAGTGGAAGAGAAGATCAAACAGTTAGAGAGCATGATAACTAATACAAAAGTGCTACAACCAGTTAATACAATAGCCTTAGATCCGGTACTAAAAGAAGAATCACCTAGAGATGAAACGACACATAATATAAGATTTAAATTGCCACCATTTGATGGAAAGTCTTCTTGGTCCATATACCTTAGACAATTTGAAGCTATTGCGACAGCCAATCATTGGAGAGAACAAGAAAAGGCTGTCTCCTTGACTGCTGCTTTACGAGGTGATGCTGCGGATATCCTAAGATCGATTCCTAAGAGTCAAGAAAAATGTTACCAGACCTTGTTCACTCGACTAGACAAACGTTACGGAGATGCCCATCTGCAACAAGTCTACAAGGCGCAACTAAGAAGTAGAATTCAACGAGCAAGTGAAAATTTGCAAGAGTTTGAAGCAGATGTTGGTCGTATAGTGCGGTTAGCTTATCCAGAGGCACCAGACAACATGTTGGAAGAAATTGCTGTAGATATCTTCGTCAATGGGTTAAAAGACAATGAATTACAGAAAGCTTTACGACTATCAAGACCGAAAGTTCTAGATGAAGCGCTCGCTATTGCCTTGGAACATGAAACGGCTAGTCAAACTTCACGGACCCATCTAGTAAGAATCATTGAAGAAGGCGACGAACCAAACGATGAACGTCTGGAAGAAATGGTACGAAA
Source organism: Diabrotica undecimpunctata (assembly GCF_040954645.1). Taxonomy (NCBI): domain Eukaryota; kingdom Metazoa; phylum Arthropoda; class Insecta; order Coleoptera; family Chrysomelidae; genus Diabrotica; species Diabrotica undecimpunctata. The sequence continues at coordinate 84,887,843 of NC_092811.1, read as the reverse complement.
AGTAGTTCGTAACACGATGCCGAAGAGACGCGAGCCCAGATGTTGGAATTGTGGTGACGTAGGTCACATTCGCCGTAATTGCAAGAAGATGATACAACAGTCGCAAAACTAGAACGGGTTGACACCAAGGGGCAACTGCCGACCTCGAGAAGTTCTGGAAGTTATCTAAAATCCTCCGAAAGGACAAGAAACCCATACCTCCCCTACACGGAGTAAACGGGATTGTCCATACGAAAATCGACAAAGCCGAAGTCATGAAGGACGAACTAGAAAGGGCGTGTAGAAACAACGAACACCCCGACGATGACATAGATTTTGAAGAAGAGGTAGAAAGAACAGCGAAAAGACTTAGAAGGAAAAAGGGTAGAATAGGTATTACACATACATCTCCCGAAGAAATAAAGGAACTTATAAAAATGACAAATGCCAAAAAAGCCCCAGGACCCGACAAAATCACAAATAGGGCGCTGAAAAATCTACCAACAAAAGCTATTGTTTATATCACTAACATAATAAACAACATGCTAAAACTACGATATTTCCCAGATAGGTGGAAAGAGGCACACGTAATAATAATTGCAAAACCTGATAAAAACGGCACATTTCCGCAAAATTACAGACCTATCAGCTTATTATCATCTATAAGCAAGATAGCAGAAAGAGTCATACTAAAAAGACTCAATGAAGAATCACAAATGCTAGGAACCATACCAGAGGCTCAATTCGGGTTCAGAAGCGAACACTCCTGTGAATTACAGCTACTACGACTTACAGAATTCATCACCAAAGGATTTAATGAAAAAATGTACACAGCTACAGCTTTTCTGGAAGTCAGCAAAGCCTTCGACAGAGTCTGGCACCATGGACTCATCTATAAAATGAATGAATTTGGTTACAGTGAGGCGATGACATGCCTCCTTGCGTCATAGCTTGCCAACAGAAGGTTCAGAGTTCGAATAGGGGCAACCCTATCCAAGGTCGGGACCCTGGAGGCGGGTGTGCCTCAGGGAGCGGTGCTGTTGCCGTACCTGTACACCATCTATACGGCCGACACGCCAAAAGAGCCAGGCTCTCTGTTGAGTCTTTACGCTGACGACACAGCAATAGCTGTTAGCTGGCGAAACCCGGATCATGCAGCTAATCATCTGCAAAAAGCACTAAACAGATTTCAAAGATGGTGCATAAAATGGAAAATAGCCCTAAATCCAGACAAAACACAGGCTGTAATGTTTAGTCACAGAAGAAGTGTACCAAATCGCGAAATTACAATCGAAAACACCCCAGTAGACTGGACCAACCAGGCTAAATACCTAGGGGTACATCTAGATAAGAAGCTAACGTTCACTGAGCACATCAATCAGCAAATACGCAAAGCCAAAGCGTTGAAAAGTCAGCTCTCAACACTTATTGGAAGGAAAAGTAAACTAAGATTTAAAACCAAAATCAGGGTTGCGAATAGTATTATCCTGCCAGTCCTAACATATGCATCCGCTGCGTGGGGACACACCTGTAAAACAAACAGGAAAAAGATACAGACCACTCAAAATCAAATAGTCAGAGATGCCCTTAAGATACCAAGGTACGTACCCTTGAGATATGTATATAGAGACTCAGGACAAACAAGAATCCTACGCACGTTAGACGAGAGAGCATATGAAATTTTCAACGGACTAAGAAACCACCCAAACAGAATGTTAAGAGAGCTGACTAACTACAATGAAAACACAAGGACGGTACATAGAAGACCAAAACAACAGATAGATCGATATAGGGAGATCCCGAACGAATAAATAAAGAATGAGATGGTTGCAAGAAGAACGAACAAAGAAATGCAGTCAATCAGAAAACACACCAAAAAAACTCTGGCGAGAGGGTACGCTTTTCTTTTTTAGGTTTTTAGGTTTTTAGGTAATTATAAGTCCAATATACACCGGGGTGTGTGAGAGCATTATACACTTGGGAATGCACACCCCAATACACGCACACAAATAGGATTAAGGAAAAAAGGAAAGAATTGTTGCCCAGGCATTTTATAGTCCCGAAGCCACAAGGAAGTCCACAAAAAAAAATGTGTTTTCTGATTAAATAACGTAAATTCATATTGATATATTCACACTTTTCATTAAACCGTTTAACGTAAATTTACCTTATATAGCAAATATAGAAGGGGCTCGTCAGGCCTTCTATATACCGCTCCGCGGACTAGGCCCTTAAGGCAGATCGAATGAAAGATCTACTCGCGAAATCCGAGCACTGAGGTCATGTGCGGCATACATGGGCTTGGTGGCCGGACCACTCTCGGGTGCTCAGCCGGGCGGCGAGGAGAACAAAATTTATTTTGCCAAATCGGCGGCTGAGTGACCGAGCACACACTCTTTTCCGGACATAGAGTCATCAGCTCAGGCTGATGGCTCTATGGTCGGAACACACGCTCTTTTTTCTTTTTTTAGGGACTCAAGTCCCGACGTAAAGCTAGAGTAAAATCAATAGAGTCAGTAAAGTAAATAGGGAGAAAAGCCTAGATGTGGCTACCCCTACAGTTAGGTGGCATAACCACATTCACTAAAAACCGAGGATGTCCTATTACCCAGGGCATCTTAAATAAATTTCAGATCATAAGCCTCCTCACGTAAGTCACACGATGAGGAGGGGTGGTGGAAAAGCCTGGGGGTCAGATAGGTACCACTTCGACTAGCGAAGTGTGACCGGTTTGATCTTCGGACGTGTGGATCCCATTCTTACATTGGTATACACATGTTCCTAGGGGCAAGGTTGATCACTGCGTGTGTGTGTGTGTGTGTGTGTGTGTGTGTGTAAAAGAACTTTGATCGGACAGTGTGGTCCCGTGGCTTCGATTTGTTCCATGAATACTAGTGAGAAACCGTCGAAATATAAGTATCCAAAGGAGCTTTTTGAGACGATGATTAAAACGGGCCAAGATCTTGATGATGAACGAACTAAAAAAGTGAAATCTATGCTGATAGAATTTCAAGATGTTTTTGTCTTGGATAAGAAGGATAATGGCAAAACAAGCATAGTAAAGCATAAAATTAATACCGGAGACGCTCAGCCAATCAAACAACAACCTACACGACTTCCATTTGCGAAAAGAGATGAAGCCGAAGACATCATCAAAGATATGAACAAACAAGGGGTAATTGAACCATCAAATAGTCCATGGAGATCACCAGTAGTGCTAGTAAAGAAGAAATATGGTTCAACACGTTTTTGTATTGATATACCGACAGCTCAATGCAGTAACTAAAAAAGATAGTTATCCTTTGCCCAGAATAGACGATACTTTGGATACACTTTCTGGTTCTCGTTGGTTCTCCACACTCGATCTGAAAAGTTGATATTGGCAAGTAGACATGGAGCCAGCTGATCGTGAAAAAACCGCATTCTCGATAGGATCAGGGCTTTGGCAGTTCACAGTTATGCCCTTTGGTTTATGTAATGCCCCGGCCACATTTGAAAGATTAATGGAGGCAGTTTTAAGAGGTCTAACATGGAAAACATGCCTGGTTTATTTGGATGATGTAATTGTAGTTGGAAGATCCTTCGATAAACATGCCAATAATCTGGCAGAAGTCTTTCAACGATTGCGGGCAGCGAATTTGAAGTTAAGTCCAAAGAAATGTCACTTGTTTCGATGAGAAGTAAAGTACTTGGGACATATTGTAGCAAGTAATGGTGTAACAGCTGATCCAGAAAAACTTGCAGCAATTAAGGATTGGCCTGTACCAAGAGATAAACACGAAATTAGAAGCTTTCTTGGCCTATGACCTTTCCTGACATATTACCGACGTTTTGTCAAAGGATTTGCCAACATCTCCAAGCCAATAACAAAGTTGACAGAAGAAGGCAAAGAATATACATGGAGCGAAGAGTGTCAAAGAGCTTTCGAAAACTTACAAATGGCTCTGACCAGCGCACCGATTTTAAGCTACCCTAGACAGGCAGGAAAATTTGTGTTGGACACCGATGCAAGCAACAGTGGAATAGGAGCTGTTCTCTCACAAATCCAAGATGGACAGGAGAAAGTCATCGCTTACTTTAGCAAAGTCTTGTCGAAACCAGAAAAAAACTATTGCGTTACTAGGAGAGAATTGCTAGACGTAGTAAAGGCTTGCGAGCATTTCCTTAAATACTTGTATGGCAGAAAGTTTCTTCTTTGCACGGATCACGCTGCTCTAAAATGGCTCCTACAATTCCGTAATCCAAAGGGCCAGATGGCACGATGGTTAGAACGATTACAAGAATATCATTACAAGATCGAACACAGGGCTGGCAGAGTTCATTCAAATGCTGATGCCCTTTCGAGACGGCCGTGCAGTGCAAATTGTAATCACTGTCTTAAATTAGAAGAACGACTTTGACCCCGTGAGACGAACCACCGTCATTAATGATCAATGGCAGCCTCAACAGCTACAAGCCGGTCAAGCAGATGATCCACGTATAAAAAGAGTATTGGATTGGATACGTCGAAGTGAAAGACCTTCTTGGCAGGATATTAGTGCATGTAGTCCCGAAGTCAAGTGTTACTGGAGCCAATGGAATTGCCTAGTGCTGAAAGATGATCTTCTGTATAGAACCTTTGAGAACGATGATGGTACAGAAACTAAGCTTCAGTTGATTGTACCTAAAAGTAAAGTGTCAGAAGTATTGCGTCAGTTACATGACGATGCATCAGGTGGACACTTTGGTATCACGAAGAATCTGCAAAAAGTTCAAGAACGGTTCTATTGGGTAAACTGTAAAGATGATGTAAGAAGATGGTGCCGGAAATGTGAACTGTGTGTAACCAGTAATGGTCCAGTTGGTAAAAAGAGGGCACCCATGAGACAGTACAAAGAGGGTAGCCATGGATTATTTTACGAAATGGACTGAGGCCTATGCGATACCAAATCAAGAAGCTGCTACCGTTGCTGAGGTACTTGTTAAAGCATTCTTTAGCCGATTTGGGGTTCCCTTGGAGATCCACTCCAACCAAGGGCGAAACTTCTAGTCCACCCTTTTCCAAAACGTTTGTGAACTGTGTGTAACCAGTAATGGTCCAGTTGGTAAAAAGAGGGCACCCATGAGACAGTACAAAGAGGGTAGCCATAGATTATTTTACGAAATGGACTGAGGCCTATGCGATACCAAATCAAGAAGCTGCTACCGTTGCAGAGGTACTTGTTAAAGCATTCTTTAGCCGATTTGGTGTTCCCTTGGAGATCCACTCCAACCAAGGGCAACACTTCGAGTCCACCCTTTTCCAAAACGTTTGTAAATTGATTGGTTTCAATAAGACCAGAACGACACCCCTGCATCCTCAATCAGATGAAATGGTCGAGAGAATGAACCGAACAATGGGTAAACACCTGTCCAAGGTTATATCAGAACATCAAAGAGATTGGGACCAGCACATTTATTTATTCCTAATGACCTACCGCTCGGCCGTAAATGAAACTACAGGCCAGACTCCAACCTGCCTGATGTTAGGTTGTGAAGTTCGTTTGCCCTGCGACCTAGAGTTTGGCTGCAGACCTTCCGAAGAACATGTTGCAAGCGAAGATTATGTCGATCGCCTGAAGTTAAGAATGAACAACATTCATGAACTTGCCCGACAACACATCCAGTTAGCCAGTGACAGAATGAAAGATCAATACGATTCTCGATGCAAGAGTGAAAGCTATGAAGTAGGTGATCTTGTTTGGCTTTATAATCCACAACGTCCTCGAGGCTTGTCTCCCAAACTGCAACGACAATGGGAAGTTCCGTATGAACTTAAAAAGAGAATAAATGACGTCATATACCGAATTAAGAAGTTGCCGAAAGGTAAACCAAAAGTAGTTCACATAAATCGTCTTGCACCATATGCTGGCTCAAATGAAACAGGAGAAGCACGAACCCTTCAACATGAGATCAAAGATGACCAGCGACCAAGCTTTAATGAATTTATGTCAAATTACGCAGAGAGAAAGAGTACTAGATTCGGCGTGACCACAGAAGTTCAGCAAGATCTTTTTAATGTTCCGCATAACGTCTCTCTAGCCCACTGTGTTGCCCAAGATCTTGAGATGACTAAAGGAATCTCATCCGTATTTTATAAGAAATTCGGTCGTTTGGACGAGTTAAGAAACCAGCAGCCTAAAGTTGGAAGAGTACTGAGATTAGAAGATGGTTCTCGATATTTGCTGTATATGGTGACCAGGAAGTCGTATACAGACAGGGCAACCTACGAGGATATATGGCGTGTTCTAACTAATTTGAAGAAAATCGTCTGTAATTACGACATTAAGAATTTGGCCTTACCCAAGATAGGCCATGCACTAGATAATCTGGACTGGAAGATTGTCAGAAGCATGCTTGAAGTGATCTTCCGAGAAACCGGCGTACGAATTACTGTATTGCATTAACCCGATGTGATCATATCCTTCAAAGTCAGTCGACTGTTATTTCTTTCTAAGGGGTTCATGCAGAGCTGGAGAGCTCTGTAGATTCCGCCATCCTGGGCCTACATCTGGAGTTGCTGATCAGGACGCTCAGATCTAAAAGGGGAGCAGTGTAACGAAATAGCCCATCTCCGATACGTCATAATTCTTAGAAGGAAAGATCTAGAGAATACAAGAATTGGCATTTCAATACCGCCCGTCTTCGACGGTTCTTTCGATGAGACGAATTAGAGGTGGGACAACGCCAGAATATTCTAGAACATAGTAACTTTGTTATATATATATATATATATATATATATATATATATATATATATATATATATATATATATATATATATATATATATGTAACGTTTTTAGGAGTAAGTTTTTAGTTGATAAGAGAGTACCGAACTGTAAACTATAAATAAATATATTTATATAAATTCGAACCGCTCGTTTTATTTAATCATGTTTCATCAATTTAATATTTATAAATTAAATATTGATGAAGGTAAACTAATCCTTCTAGATATATTTAATCAGATTTTCATTAAAAAAACCTTTCCTATAATCTGGTTTCAATCTATAATCATCCCCATTTTAAAACCATATAAAACAAAAACTGATCCCTCTTCTTACCGACCAATTTCTCTTACGAATAATATTTGTAAATTACTTGAAAAAATCTTAAATAATAGATTAGTTTGGTTTCTAGAAAAAAAACCAGCTACTGACCTCCATCCAAAATGGATTTAGAAAGGAAAGATCGACAAATGACAATCTAATATATTTTGTAAATGATATATGTGAATCTTATAGAAATAATCAACAAGTAATTTCCATATTTTTTGATATAAAAAAAGCCTTTGATACTGCATGGCGACATCGCATTCTGAAAATAATGGTTAGCTACGGCATACAAGGAACCTTTCTAGCCTTTGTTAAAAATTTTATGAGTAACAGAACATTTCAAGTTCGTGTTAATGGCATCAATTCAAAGACTGAGCACTTACAAAATGGAATTCCACAAGGTTCCACTCTAAGCCCTACACTTTTCTTATTAGCTATTAATAATATTGCACAAGAAATAAAGTTACCATTAAAAGCAAATTTGTATGCTGACGATCTAATAGTTTACTCTAGAAGTTGTAATATCTCTCTCGCGACAAAAATCTTTCAGGCAGTTCTTCACAAACTGGAAATATAGTCCCACAAAAGTGGTTTTACCTTTTCAAGTGAAAAGACCTATTTTATTATCTTAAGTAAAAATAAAACCAATAGCAAACCTACCCTAATTCTAAATGATATTAACATAAAACAAGTAGATTCAACAGACTTTCTAGGATTGAGATTCAACAGTCATTTGAAATGGACAGACCATATTAAAAAATTAGCCTTATCCTGTCAGCCAAAAATAAACCTCCTTAAAATACTTTCTAACAGAAATTGGGGTGCTGATACAACTACTCTGCTATATTTATATAAATCACTCATCCGTAGTAAACTAGATTACGGTGCAATGTGCTATTCTACTGCTAGTAAAAAAATTTTTAAAGTCTTAGACGTTATCCAAAGTGCATCTTTGAGACTTGTGCTAGGTGCCTTCCGTACTAGTCCGGTGGCAAGTCTTCAAGCTGCACTAAATGAGCCACCTTTGTTTATAAGAAGGCAATATACCACACTAAGATATGCTGCTAAACTATATAGCAATATTAACAACCCTAACTACCTACTCCTACATACAAATAACACCACTCACAAAAGTAACAGACAATCAAGATATTTAACCTTTAAAAAACTTGTAATGAATTGTGGATATAATAAAAATTTGTTGACATACTCGCTATCTACATACCTAACTGAACCCCCCTGGACAATTAATAGTCCTACTATTAATAAATCTCTAGTAGCTTACCCAAAGAATACCACAAATCTTATCCTCGTTCGTACATTATATAAAGAAATTCTATCAAAATATGACAATTAACTTTTGAACAGATGATATCGAATATGCTATACGAATACCTACTTTTGGCAGCGTATTTACTGGTGAAGCTATTGCAATTTTAAAAGTACTTGAATTTTGTCAAAAATATACAGATACTAATCTTCTACTATTAATACATCTCTAGTAGGTTACCCAAAGAATACCACAAATCTTACCCTCGTTCGTACATTATATAAAGAAATTCTATCAAAATATGACAATTAACTTTTTAACAGATGATATCGAATATGCTATACGAATACCTACTTTTTGCAGCGTATTTACTGGTGAAGATATTGCAATTTTATAATCACTTAAATTTTGTCAAAAATATACAGATACTAATCTTCTGTTTATCTCAGATTCATTATCTGTACTCCAAAGCATCAAACAAGTCTATCCAACACATAAAATCTATACTTCATTATTTACTAAACAAAAATGTAAACATTCACTTCCTCTGGATACCATCACATATAGGTATTTCTGTAGTAATGAAAATATTGACGCCTTAGCGGTTAAAGCAACCTCAAATGAAAGCATGGATATTATCAAACAAATCCAGTCACAGATATCTAGCTTAATATCAAACAATACTGTACAGAAGTTTGGCAGCGATACTGGGATTCAAATAACTCAAATTTTAAAGTAATTAAACCCTCTATCGGTGTCCGGCTCCAAATTTCAGAAAAAAGAAGAGAACAAGTGGTTATAAATCGCCTAAGAATTGGTCATACAACATTAACCCATCAACACTTATTAACGAAGCAGTACCACCAGAATGCTAATACTGTAGATGCCAAAAAACAGTCCAACACATACTTACAGACTGTCCACTTTACTCATATGAACGAAGCACCAACAAAATTTCTGAAGAACCAGGTCAACTTAAAAATATATTAAACTGTAACTTAACGAATACGATCAAATATCTTAAGGACATTAACCTATTCCATAAAATGTAATTTTTCTTTTAGTCGATAAATTTTTATGTTACCTAACCTTATAATATGTACAATACCATATATATTGTAATAAACTTCCGCTAATAACCTTTTACGGTTGATACGGCATTTTGAAAATAAAAAAAAATCATTTTGGGTAAAACTTAATTTTTAAAACTTATTGTTTGTTGTTGATAAGAAGCCCTAAATTAATGCTTATTTTGCTTATTATTTGTAATGTTGGTTCAAATGTTTATTTATTATTTTATTAGTTTGCTCGCTACCAGTTAAATTACAAATAAATGGATAAATATTCAATAAAATGTGTGAGTTCAGACTAATATTCATGGCCCCAAATGTTTACCTATTTTTTTTTTAATATTATTTATACTTGATTTCAAAGCAAACTTTTTCTAGTTTTGTGCTAAACATTTCACTACATAGTAGTAAAAGTTTCAAAATTATATTATCGCGATTTAAAATATAGTTAGTGTATATTATATATGAACAACTTTATCTACAGAAAAATATAATTTTATTCATTTGGATAATTAACTTTGTTCAAGTGTCATTGCATTTTGTAAATACTTGTTAGTATATTCTGGTTTAAGATTTGGGACGAAAATTTTACGTTTATAGTTTAACTTATTTTCTATTTATGAATATATTCGTAGTCATCTAGTCCCTTTTATTCTCTTCTAGACTTAATATTATTACAACAACTAAAGTTTCTGCACTTTTCACTGTATGCCTTTTCTTAGCCGTTCTCTCCAATATTCTGACACCATGTTTACGTCTGGTTTAATCAATCTTTGTTGCCCTGTCCCTGTTGCCAAATACTATTATACAGGGTCTAACAAAACGGTAGGTTTTAAATTAAATCATATATCCTTGAAATAAAAATAGTTCGATTGAATCTAACTTACCTGAGTACAAATATGTATATATAAAAAGTTACATCCCTTTGAAGTTAGGCAATAAAAATCGATTTTTTTTTTTTTCAATAAATCGAAAACTGGGCAAGGACCGCAAAAGGAAAACTGGGAAAACGATTTTATATGGGCAAGTGGCTTTCTTACTGTAGGAACATGTTAAAAAAAAATAACAGTGAAATTTGTGCACTCCATAAAAATTTAATGGGAGTTTTGTTTCTTTACACCTCCCAAAATGTTTGTGTATATTCCATTTAAATTATTATTGTGGCACCATTAGTTAAACATAATGGTTTTAAAACTTTTTTGCCTCCTAGTACTTTTTGGATAAGCCAGTTTTTATCAAGATACGGCTTCTTTTTTAATGTTTCAAAATTTCTGAGTAACTAACAAAATGTAAATTAAAAATAAATTTTTCTTTGGTGAAATTTAAAAATGTTCAAAATGTTATCTATTTTTTTATACACATTTGGCACCATTTTAAAAAGGAAAATCTAATATTTTGGAAAATCATGGGCTTCTGACAAAATCGATTTATATCTTCCATGATTCTATTTCTTAGTTATTGTTCGTTAATTATTGCTACGAAATATACGTCCCCTTTCATAAAATCTCAGAAACAAAAGTCAGTGGCCAAGAAATAGACACATTAGGGCTCCTTTCAATTCAACGTCCAGGATACTTACCGAGAAGATATTCTCTGATTTTATTATGGTAATGCACTGGAGCGCCCCTGTAAAAACCACTTTTTAAATTTGTAAAAGTTCTTCGTTGATAAGAGAATTTTTTGCGTGGGGGTTTCCTCGGCCCAGATGTGTGTGTTATGATCGTTCGTGATAACATTTCTGTTAAGTTACTCTTGTACTGCTTCCAGGCATTTATTTAATTGCTTCTAAAAACCTCCCTGTTGTTTATATCTACTTTTGGTCGACCAACAAGTTTCAATCGTATTATCTGTCTCTCATAAACGACGATGAATCGTCTATGCAACTTTGCAGCTGTTGCACTATTCTCTGGGCATTCACCTTTAATTACTAAATTACCAATAATTCTCTAAAACCCTAATTTAGCCTGCTCAAACTTACCCAGAATTAAAACCACCTATGCTATTTCTGAAAACATGTACGACATTGTAATAGAAAACTTAGTTTTTCTTAATTATCTTAAGTGCACAATAATTATAATATTTATTTCTGACAATTTGTATAGTTGATGCTACTCTTTTATACTTAGTATCCCCAACAACATCAAGTGTTGTACAGCCAACAACAAAACCACAAAAAAAATTTTATGAGGTACACAAATTTCATTGCAATTTTTTAAAGATGTTGCTACCAAAAGTTGTTTTCGATGTATTGGAAAAAATCGATTTTCATTTTGTAAATTCAAAGGGCTGTAACTTTTTCTATGTGCACATATTAAATATTTTTTTATTCAAATTTTTTATTTCCACATTTAATAGCTATTCATTACGTCCATTCCTAATATAACATCCTCTTCGATGTCAGCAACTATAACAGTATGGACGAACTTTCCTGCTCCAATTCCCAATTGTACCTGGATTTCTCCATGAATGTTGGCATTTTCACCTGTAGCGGTCCGAAGTCGCAACCTCGTTGGTAACAGTTTCTTTCGGCTGTTTATAACTGTCGGGCGTATAATGGTTCTGGTCGCTCCGGTATCCACCAACAACGTATGCTTTTTACCATTTATGTCTCCATCTACATAGACACTATCTTCACGACATTTCAAAGAAGCTATTAGTATGAGAGGGTCTTTGGAAAAGTTCTGGGTCGAAGCTGCCCCCCTAAGGCTGACCCGTTCTAGTTTTCCTGATGGTGAGTTTCTTGATTGGCGTCGTACCTAGGGTGCTTACAGGAGCTTCGTACGTGTCCTATTTCGCCACAATTCCAGCATCTGATGGTCTTCGTTTTCTTGTATGCCATGCTTTGCATCATATTAACAAGCTGGTCAAGTTTATCTTCATCTCTTTCCTCTTTTACAGTTCTAACTTTACTGTACCCGGCAGAGGCCTGCGTAGCTGACTCGTATTCGAGGGCGGCGGATAAGACATCAACCAGCGTTTTGTGACGAGCTAATCGCAGTGTTCTCTGCATTTCATGATCACGAAGACCATCAATAAACGTCTGAACGGCCAATTTTTCCATCATGTCTTCGGGAGCTGTTGGATAAGCATATCGTACTAATCTGGCAATATCTACCTCATATTCTTGAAGAGCCTCATCTTTCTTCTGTCTACGATTTTTAAGCTGCGACTGATATACATGCTCCAAACGTTCGTGGCCATATCGCATATTTAACCTCTTCTTAAGTTGTTCGAAATTATCCGTCTCTTCTACGACTATGGTCTGAAGCACATCTAAGGCATCTCCTCGAAGAGCGATAGTCAGGTTTACAGCCTTTTCTTTTTCAGACCATCCATTCGCTCTTGCGGCTGATTCGAACTGTTTCATGTAGTTGTTCCATGATGATTTTCCGTCGAAAGTTGGGACTTTAACATGAATAGAACCTCCACTTCCTTCAAATTTCGGCCGTGTCTCCAACTTACATTTCGTCTCGTCTTCTTTTATCTCCACTGTAATCGGATTGTTTCCTCTTTCTGCTATCCCTGTTTCCTCCAGCTTCTTTTCCATCTCTTTCCATATCTTTTCTTCGAAGGCCAACATATCGGCAGCAACTTGGTTTTTTAACGACGACATTCTATCGTCGAGGGCAGACATCTCCGAAGTGACTTTAGAGATTTCCAAAGAGATGCTAGCAGAAACTTTGCTTTCCAAAGAAGAAATCTCGTTAGAAACTTTGTTCTCCGATGATGCGATGTCACCAGAAACTTTGTTCTCTAATGATGCGATGTCACCAGAAACTTTGTTCTCTAATGATGCGATGTCACCAGAAACTTTGGCTACATCACCAGAAACTTTGGCTACATCACCAGAAACTTTCGAAATCGACGAGAGGACAGCATCTTCAAATATATAAGTCTCTGGATCTAGTCCTTCTTCTAGCAAAGCGTTCTTTAGTCGTTGGACTAACTCAGCCTTTTTTCCGGTAGAAGCTAATTCTCTGTCTTTAAGATGTCTTCTTAAATTAGTCACTGTCAGCTCATAAATCGTAGCCATTTTCACAATTTATTTTATATTCACTTCGGAACAATACTTGTTATGATTACTATAAGTCTAATTTACTTTTATTTCACTTCCGACACCATTGAAATGATATTTATTTAACTGTTGTCTTTATTCAATTTATAATGTCTTTATTAAAAGGTTCTTATTTTAATTTATTAAAAAGCACGATAACTTATATTAATTTATTTATCACTAAAAATATATAATTTATTTAAAGGCGAACGTAACAATTAAATCGCGACCGCGAATCTTCAAAACTAACTAACTCTCCATATAAAATTTCTCTTTTATATAAACCTCCGTTAGTTCCGGAATTCCCTATAGCAGACTAGAACATTGTTGGTGGTGTTGACAAGAATAACGGGAACGCCATCGAATAAAATAGAAGGAGGTCAACAGCTAAAACTAGTTTTTCAATTGCTTGAAACCCTCGAGATGGATGACTCATCATAATTCGGGTCTAGAGGCTTCTGGTAAACAAACGCCGAAATTTCTACAACAAAACAGAATTAGTCATAATATTTAGGGTCAGAATTTATCGTAACACTAGTTTTGTCTCGTGGAGCTCTGTATTGCTGCCATTTTTTTTTCTTAACTTGACTTCTTTTTTGTTCTCTGATTTCATTGATTTCTTTTGAGTAGTTGTTTTATTTTGTTTTAGAAGTTATTGTGGGATTATTTTTCCAACGCCACCTGTTGGATATTTTTTAGAAAAACTTCTAATTCGGTATAAAGTTGCCACGTATTTCTCAATGGCACCGCAAGAGTAAGTTTGTGTTCAAGGTTTATTTTGAAACTCTCTCAGTCAGTTTTTTTATTAGTCAATATGGGATTGAACTCTTTTTTATTCACTGTATCTTCATAATTAAAATTATCCGTGAGTGATCAGAGTTCATGTTCCAGCCGTCAATAATATCTAGATAGTTAGCTGTAATATTTATGTAAATAAAGAAATCTATTAGTTCTGGAATTTTGCTCCTATCGGTAGGCCAGTATGTTGTTGTACCAGTAGATATTACTTTACCCTTTTGTTCTTTTACCTTTTTGTTTAACAGCTGACAATAGTTCTTTTCCTAAAGTTGTAGTTAGCCTAGAGCCCCAGTGGGTATTCTTTACATTAAAGTCGCCAACGATGATGTATCTTTTTCCTAAAATGTTCATAAACTCTTTATATTGTTCTCTTTTAATGGAGTATCTAGAAGGACAATATATTGAACTTATATTTACGAAATGTATTTTTATTTTCACATTTACTGTTTGTTGTACACTAGCTTATATGTGCTCAGTTGCATATTTTAATTCCTCAGGATGTAAGATAATATCTTTAATTATGATAGCGCTTCCTCCCTTAGCTGCATTATCTGGGTGTACAGTAGAATATACTCTATACCCCCTAAATTTTATATATGACTGTTTAGTGAAATGTGTTTCAGAAACGAGGCACAGATCAATGTTCTCAATGTCTAGTACTGCTTGCATCTCGATATGATGTTGTAACAGTCCATTTGCGTTCCACGCCATTATTCGGAGGACCTTAGCCATTTCTGATTTTCGGAATAGCTCCTTTAGCGTTATGCCCTAGTCGGGTAACTCTGAAATCGATTTGAGTTAGTTTGTCACCAATCTTGGTGAGCTTTTCCAATATAATTTTTAATGTAATATTAGTTTCTTTTTCTTGTTGCTATGGTGCATGTCTCCTTGAATTCTTTGTTACATCGCTGTAACTTCTATTTTCACTGACCACTACTGTTTTTAGTTTTTTGCTTTCAATAACCCTGTCTTTGTTTGTTGTCTGGTTCCTCATTGTTTGTAATTTTTTAGCTATATAACATGATCGATAGTTTTCGGGATGGTTTTTGTCCACAATGAACACATTTTGATTGATCTTCCGGTGGTTTTTGGCAATCTTTAGTAAGGTATTATCAATACATTTTACACATCTTGGCTCTTTTTTACAGTATTTCCACGTGTGTCCGTAAACCTGGTATCTTTTACATGAAAAAGCGTAATTATCTTTTAAGTTACCTTGTATAACACCAACAAACCTTATATTGAAAAAACGAGAACATTGGAGTCCAAAAATATTAAAATATACAGGGTGCTCATTTTAAAAAGAATATAAGTTTGTTCCACTCTGTTAATATGGGTGGCCCTATATATTTAAAAATATTTTTAAAGTATGCTGCAACTTTTACTGATGAAATGGACTTCCGCGCACTAATGCCGCACCCTATATATATATTATACATATTATCTAGTTTACATACTTTTAATATTGTAGAGTTTGTGGAACTAGGACAAGAGTGTTAAGTTGTATATTAATTATAATAAATATATATTTTCAACAGTGAAATAAAGTGAAGAAATACAGTGTATTAAAAAAAAATATGTCAAAAGTTAATAACTGTGTATCATGTATCGTAAGACCTATATACAAATTAGGTTTTCCTGTTATATTTACAACGAAACCAATTTGTCGACATGCGATGGGCATGAACTCTTACGTTAAGAGAAATCAATCACTTCTAGTATTTATACTATCATTTGCATTGATTATATTTGCGATGTATTACAGAATAATTAAACTAATTAAGAACACATCAATAATGGAGAACACATACGACTTTCTAGAATTATCACTATCTATATC
This sequence comes from Diabrotica undecimpunctata, assembly GCF_040954645.1. NCBI lineage: Eukaryota > Metazoa > Arthropoda > Insecta > Coleoptera > Chrysomelidae > Diabrotica > Diabrotica undecimpunctata. The sequence goes on along the minus strand of NC_092811.1, from coordinate 84,871,757 downwards.
TGCTGCAGTCGGAATAACTACAATGTACTACGCCATACATTTTCATTTCGATAATCTGGAATTACTTATGCAGTTGGTGGATAGCCGTAAGCAGTTCTATATTCATTCACTCATAGATGATGAAACGACAAAGAAGTTGGTAAAATTTTCAAATACTTTTATGGCCTATTCATCCACACATTTGCTATTATTTGGTGTATACAGGGTTTATCTAAATCTAAATTTACAGAACTTTATAGCCCAAATAGGATCCTCCATTGGTTGCATTTACTTGCAATATAGTTTAATTTATAGTGCCATTCTGATACTTATGTATCATGAGATGTTCAGGGTATTATTCAATGGTATGAAAGAAACTTTGGATGTTATACAAGAGCTTGAACTCAGTGTTGCTCATCTCCAACTAGACAAACTGCTGAGTTTTTATTTGATGCTAAAAGAAAACTACAAGAACACAATAATTTCTGTGCACTTGGCTATAAACTACATACTGGCTTATTGTAAGTATATAATATAAGAATTATTGTCATGTCAGATTTTATTTAAGTAAATATTTTTTCCTTTATATTATACTGTTTTATGTAAAACTAGAGGTCGCTGGTTAAATGAATTAGAATAATATTGAAGAAAAAAAATTCAATATTTGTAAATAAATTAGCAATTAGTTTAAATATTACGAAAATTTGCTGGCTTAACTTATTGCTGTTATCTGTACAAAGAAAAGACTTACGTTTGAAATATGGTGTATCAATTATTGTAACCAGTGGTGTAGAGTATATATATATATATATATATATATATATATATATATATATATATATATATATATATATATATATATATATATATATATATATATATATATATATATATATATATATTTATAAGAATTTTTCATTCTTACTAAATCTTTTTCTAATCTTCTAACATGCAAATACCGTCTTCTCTGTGATCTTGCTTTTCTTAAATCATGTCGTGACCATCAAGTCATTCCAAAATCTTTACAAGTTAAACATCACACCAAATTTTCATCAATTTCCAAAATTCTTAGAGCCACTGGTTTTTCGCTTCTTAGAAATTCAATTCATTCCACCCGACGCAACTTAGATACAGCAAATTCCCAACTTCTTAAAACCTACAATGACATCCACTCTTTCAATATCCATCCATTATTATGGGACACTTTCGATCGTCTTTTTCACCAAAAAGCCCAACACATTTCTGACAACAAAACCCAAACCCAGAAACGCAAACTGGACCAACTTATCTCTCAGCAAAATCCACCGCCCATTATAAATCAACAACCTTCTACTGTTGTTCACAATTTCTCAGATATTCACATATCCGATTCAGCTACCAAAGCTCTGTCAAAAGGCTTCAATTTCTCTGTCACTCCTCTTTCCATTCCAACTGAGAAAATTATTTGTCAAACTGAAGAAGCTATTTCCCATCTTCCTTCCGACCAAGCCGAAGTTGCCAGACAAGATGTCGCCAGAATTCTCCGTACTTCCAAACCCCCACCTTCAAATATCAGTCTTTCAGAAAGACGTGCCCTCAAAGAACTTTACAACAACCCTGACATCGTCATCCTTCCGGCCGACAAAGGTAATGCCACCGTCATTCTCAACTCTTCTAACTATTTCGACAAAATGTCCAAACTTCTGAATTCAACAGAATACAAACATGTCCCAAATTATCCAACCACATATCTAGAAAAAACGACCAAATCCATTATAAATAAGTCTACTCTACCTCCAGACCTCAAAAAATCTCTTATGCCCAGAGAAAAATCATCCCGAATTCCAAAGATATACGGCCTTCCAAAAATCCATAAGCCCAATGTTCCCCTAAGACCCATCGTCAGTGCATACAACTGTCCCACTCAGAAATTGGCAAAACATCTCGCTTCATCCTTACAACCATTAGCCGAAAACGCCTCGTCCTTTGTCAAAAACTCTTTTCATTTCATTGATCTTCTGAAAAACTTTTCCATTTCACCCTCAGACATACTAGTCAGTTTTGACATTGTTTCTTTATTCACCAACATTCCCATCATGAAACCATTTCCATCTTGGACTCTAAACATCAAATTCCCCAAGACACATTATCTCTTATAAAACACTGCATGTCTAATACATATTTCACGTTCCAAAATCATTTCTATGGTCAAATCAAAGGTGCCCCAATGGGATCGCCTCTTTCTCCCGTAATAGCAGATATATACATGGAACATTTCGAAACAGTAGCCTTGTCCTCTTCAAATCTCAAAATCACCTGCTGGTTACGGTACGTTGATGACACCTTTGTCATTTGGCCCCATGGTAAAGACACATTAGATCTCTTCCTCTCCCACCTGAATAGAATACATCCCAGCATTAAATTCACGATGGAAGTTAAGTCTGAAGCGTCTTTGCCATTCCTTGATGTTCTTATTCGGAAAAATCCACCTCACAGTTTTTCCTATTCCGTGTACCGGAAACCCACTCATACAAACCGCTATCTCAATGCCCAGTCAGATCATCACCCCGCCCAACTTAATTCGGTCATCAACACTCCTTCCATAAGACTTAGCGACAACAATCACAGGTCATCCGAAATCAATTCAATAAGACAAACACTCCTACAAAACGACTATCACAAAACCCAAATCAATAGAAGCATTCAAAAACTTCTAAACCACATTTCATCCAAAATCTTTCTACCTTTCATTAAAGGTGTCACTGACAAGATCAGTAGAACTCTTATCCCTCTTAATATCAAAACCATCTTCACCACTCACTCCAAATTGTCCAATCTCGTCAGAACCGTAAAAGACCAAATCCCCAATGAAGACCATGGTGTCTACGAGATACCTTGTTCCAGTTGCCCACGTACATACGTAGGACAGACAAACCGACGAATCCATAACCGTATTTACGAACATTCTCTATCAGTCAAACATTCCGATACCACTTCAGCCCTAGCCCAACATCATATTCAGACAGACCATAAAATAGATTTCGAAAAAGCAAAAACCATCGCTCCTATCCGCTCATTAAAAGCGAGAATCATTCGTGAAGCTATCGAAATCGAAAAACGGCCTAACAGCTTGAACACGCGCGATGACGCGAAACGTTTGCCGGCAACATGGCGACCCCTGCTTCAGCGACCTCCCGCCCACACCGCTCAGGCCACGTCAGTTCAGACCACGTCAGCGCATACCGTTCCCACGCATACAACGAGTATAAAAGCAGCCACACAGGGTAAGACCGGTTGTCACTCGACACTGAGGAGTAGGCAGATTGAGACCTCACTGCCGAGAGACAGTTCTTGCAATATAGAACACGATACTGGTACGTCTCGAGTGAGGGGAGTAGGCAGATTGAGACCCCGAACTCGAACCGAACCGTATCACTCTTGATAATGGCTCCAAAATGGGTGCCGAAACGTCGAGTTTTAAATTCTCAACGCGGTTCTTCCCGAGAACTCAGTAATTTTCATTTATCTGACCGCGGAAACTTATCCGAACATATATATACATATATATATATATATATATATATATATATATATATATATATATATATATATATATATATATAGAAATGTTTCTTCAACGTTGAGTTTCCCAAAAAAAATCTTTATTTCGAAATAAAAGTTACAATTTTGAGAAATTCTACAAACTACTACATTTAATGATTTTAAACTTGACTATTGAAACATAATAATTACAATAATAATAAAAATATTGATTTCTTCCTATTTATAACGTCGGATATCGGAATCTGCTGATTCTTAATAGTAAGGGAGCTTATGGCTACATTTCTCCTCCCTCCATTGGTTGGGACTTCGTCCTCGAAGTTTTGGTTACTTCGGCTATCAGCTCGTCTAATATCTGGATCTGGGTAGGATGCAATTTTTCTCCAAATAGGATTTTGGAAATTCGTTGTACATAGTTGGAACAAACTATGTTATCGCCTTGTCCTATACAAGTGTCGAACCAATATAATTATTTGTATAGTAGCTTGCAGGTGGCAGGATCTTAACATGATCTTTGTTTGGAATGGGATAGATTTTATAGGTAGTGTAAGGAATTTCATGGAGTATAGGGATTTTAATTATTATGAGCATTGTATTGGAAGTTACACAAACTAAAGTTTTTGTTGACTCTATAAGTTCATAAGGGTGTTCATTACTATTGGGAATTGAATTTCTGGGATAAATTTTGAGAAGGTTCTCTTTAAGGTCTATTATTTCCTTTAAAGTGAATAATTCTATATTAGAGATATTAAGTTTAGATAAAGTAATGGTTCTTATAAGTTTCATTAGAAATTCGTTTATATTTTGGAGATTTATTATCTCATTGTGTAGAATGATATAGCTGTCGAAATCAGCTGATAATTTGTTGAGTGCAGATATGAGAATTAAATTATCAGAATTTAGTTTTTCTAAAAGTTTATCGAATCTCGTGTTAAAAGAGTTTCCATAAGATATTTGGTTATTAAATTTTTTTAATAATTTCGTTTTGTTTATTTTCTAAAGAGATTAGGTGTGATTTTAATAAGTCTAAGTCAGAGTCGTCTGGATTTGAATCGTTATTTAGAATCTTCTGAATACTCAGTGGATGGACCAGGGCGAGGATTGTCCTGTGAAAAATTTGGGTCTTGAATAGGTTTGTCTACATGTTTTCGTATTCGTTTTACATATTTAAGGTGAGTGCTTGTTAAATTTTGTTTATCTGTTTTACCGATTATTTTTGTTTTGTCTTGTGTTTCTGGATGAATAGTGGAGAAAGGGGCTTGTAATTTGGACTTATGTTTTTTCTTAGAAACATATAGGGATTTTGTAAAGTCTATTTCCGGAATATCTTCGGCATTTTCGTTTTGTCTATCTAAAAGTTGTTGTCTTTTTTGTTTTTGTTTATTATATAGTTCTGCAATAAAGGGTTGGAGTTCTTCTTTATGTCTTTGATTATATGTTTCGTATATCGGAAGATCAAAGTCGAAATGTATTTCTTCTGCATAGGGTCCGTACAGAATTGAGAAAGGGGAATAATCTGTGGAACTGTGGATTGATTGGTTGTAAATAAGAATGGCGTGTGTTAGAATGTCATCTAACGAATCATTTGGATTTTGGGCTTGTAAGGTCCTAAGTTTTTCAATAAGAGTTGAATGAAAGGGCTCTACTGGAGAGTTTGAGGAAGAATTGTTTACTGTTCTAAAATGTATTTCGATTTTGTGGATATTTAGGAATTCTTTAATGACTACGGAATTAAATTCGGTGTCGCTGTCGCATACAATCTTTTTTGGATAATGGTGGTGCGAAAAGTAGTGTCTTAATTTATTTAGTATGGAAATGGAAGTTTTGTCGGTGAGCTTATAGCATTGACCGTATTTGAAAAAAGAATCTATTATTGTGAGATACAGGTTTTTATTGCATTTGAATAGATCGATATGTAATATATCAAAAGGTTTTTGACCTAGCAACGGTCCTAATTGGGGAAGTTTATAAGGACGTCGTTCGTATTTATTTTTTAGGCAAATTTCGCATTTATTGATAAAATTAGAACTAGTTGTCTGCATTGAGGGCCAATAAAATTTTTGTTTTAAATGTTTGTAGGTTTCAATTATTCCGTTGTGATTTTCTACGTGATATTTCTTTATGCATTCTATTTGTTGGTTTTCTTCTTCTATGTCCTGAAGTAGTATATTGCAAAATATTGCTTTGACTGTGGAATTTATTTTTTCTTTAAAATAGTTACAGATAAAAGGTCTAAATTCGTGAGGGATTGTTATTGCAAATTTTTGATTTGGTCTAAGGATATTTTGGAAGGTATTTGCTATTTCTGTTTTCCAATTATTTGTCAAAGTGACAGTGTAACGGTGTTTGTTAAAAATTCTTTTGTATTTAATTTCAAAATTATTTGACTCTGGTTTAAAAATAATTTGGTTTGAGGATAAATTAATTGGTTCAGGTGAAATCTCTATTCCAGTGATAGGGTTCTCAACTGATGTATGTTGTGTGTTAGTACTTTTTTGTAAGTTGTCAAAATCGGCAAGGAAATCGTCAATGTCGAAATTGTCGGGTGGTTCAGCACATTCTGAACTCGGTGGTTCAGCACATTCTGAACTTGAGCTAATGGCATTTATTTGGACTCGGCTAAGAGCATCAGCAACTTGATTCTCTTTGCCTTTTTTATATTTAACTTCAAAATCATATTCTTCTAGTTTAAGTCTCCATCGGGCTAATCTAGAAGTGGGGTCTTTAATTTTGTAGATCCATACGAGAGGATTGTGATCTGTTTCTACAGTGAATTTTTGGTTGTATAAATACATACGGAAGTGTTTACAAGAATCTAGTATGGCTAAAAGTTCTTTTTCAATAGTGGAGTAGTTTTGTTCTGCGGAATTTAGAGTTCGAGAATAGTAGGCAATAGGGTGATTATTTTGAGATAATACTGATCCTATAGCTTTATTATAGGCGTCTGTAGTCAGTACAAAAGGCTTTTCGAAGTTTGGGTATTGTAAAACTGGGGAATTAGTTAACAATTGTGTGCATTTTGCAAAACATTCTAAATAATTTGGATTGGTAGGGTCAATAGTTGCTCCTTTTCGAGTACATCTCGAAAATGGGGATGTTATTTTTGCAAAGTTGGGTATGAATCTTCGGTAGTAACCGATTAAACCAAGAAATGATTTAATTTCTTTTACTTTTTATGGTAGAGGATATTTTTGTATAGCTTCGATTTTTGCTGGGTTAGGTTTGATTCCTTCGGTTGTCACTACGTGACCTAAGAAAGAAACTTCTTTCATGAGAAACTCAGATTTGTCTAACTAAATTTTTAAATTATTTTTCCTGAAAGTGTCAAAAATAGTCGCAATATGAACTAAGTGTTCTTGCAGTGACTTGGAAAAAATAATGACATCGTCCATGTAGACGAAGCAAAACTTATGAATAAAGGGCCTAAGAATATTGTCCATTAACCTTTCGAATGTTGCTGGGCTATTCTTTAAACCAAAGGGCATACGTAAAAATTCAAAGTGACCATGCGGAACTGAAAAGGCTGTTTTCCGAATAGAATCCAGATGAACTTCAATCTGATGGTAACCTTGAGCTAAATCTAATGTTGTGAAATAACTGGCTTTTCCTAAGTTATCCAGTATCTCATCTATCTGAGGAAGTGGGTAGCGATCACTTTCAGTATGATCATTGAGCTTCCTGTAATCAATTACTAATCTAAATTTTTTCTGACCTGAGGCATCAGCTTTTTTTGGTACTATCCAAACTGGAGCTGAGTACGGTGAAATTGACGGTCGAATTATCTTATTATCTAATAAATTATTTATTTGTTTTTTTATTTCTTCCTGCATTGCTTTGAGATGCCGAAATCCCTTTACATAAATCGGATTTTCATCCTTCGTTTTAATTTCGTGTCTAACAGCTGACACGTGAAAGTTAAATTTTTGTTATCATCGTAAAATACCTACATCTTTATATTTTTTGCAAAGATTTATAATTTTATACTTTTCTTCGTTATTTAAGTGCGAAGTACGGATTTTATTTTCATTAAAATGCGTTGTCGGAATTTTTACTATATTATAATTACAGAAGTTCTCAACTTTAATTCTCTTATTAAATTTCATAGGCATAGGTAAGTCGATAGTGTGTATAAAACCGTTTTTTGCAACGTGAATAGAATGGGGAATTTTGATACCTTGAAAGTGTCTTTCGCGCAATAAAACTTCACCATTATGAACGCTTACTGGAATTTTTTGGTATAAAGTTTCAAATGGAATGCTAACATGAGGATTCTCAAAGGTTAAAATATGAGTTGCGTAGCTAATTGTGGCGTGGAATCTTTTCAGATCGTAAGTTCCAAGGAGGATATCAAAGTGCTGACTAAAGTCGGCAATTTTTACGTCGAATGTTTGTGGAATTCCATATTCTAGGAATAGTGGCGTCTTAATATTTAAGTCGTGCTTGGAAGTAATTTTCATTGACGTTAGCGAAAAAGGTTTTCGATAAATATGATTTTTATCAAATAGTTTGAGAGCTCGCGGATTTAAAATTGAATGGGAACCGCCGGTATCGATTAAAACGCGTAGATGTGTTTTGGGTGTAACGAAGCAGGGTAACCCAGGGGAACTTTCGATATTATGTAGGTTTATACAGGGGGTGGATGATCGTCTAACGGGATGGCTTGAAAATCCTGATGATTTTCATCATGCAAATCGGGCTCTTGTTCATGAAATATTGGGTATCATTTGAGTCTATGTGAAAATTGTGGCTTCTATTAGTTGTAATTGTCATGGGCTGATGGTTTCTGGTTGTGGTAGTTTGAACACCGCTCATTGGAGTAGCAAAATTTGGTTGGGGTCGAGGAGCCTTATATTTATTTAATCTTTGTTGGTTGTTTTTCGGAACATTGTTTCGTTGGAAGGATTGATTTTGTTCGTGAGAACTGAAATTTTGTCTCTGAGAAAAATTATAGTTCTGTTGTGGAGTGAAGTTAAAATTGGGCTCTGTGTTGTGAGTTGAAGGTCTCACATAATTTGAATGCGTGGGTTGGAAGTTTATTGAAAGTTTGTGGATCTTTGATTATTCGAAGATTGATAGGGTTTATTTTTGAGTGGGGCCTTTTTGTTTTGTTGGCTCTTAAGGAAGTTCATGTATTGTTGTTGATTTTTGTGGTTATCGTAGGCAATACACTTTTGAAGGGCTTCTTCTAGGGAATTTAATTCAAAATGCGATAAGTATTCGCAATAAGGCTCGTTGATTCCGGTACAGAAAGTTTTGAGGGCAATGTTTTTGAAGTATGGAGTTTTAAAAGTGACTGTCGCGGGATTATCGTTTAGGGTGATGTGTTGGAGTAAATCGTTCAGATTTGTAGTTATTTTCTGATGATAATTGTCGTAGGATTCACTATGTTTTTGGACGGTAGTGGATAGTTGTGTTACTAATATGTCTTCGGAACGTCTGTCTCCGTATTTAGTTAATAATGCTGGACGAATTTCTGTCCAATTGGTTTTATTAGAATAAATTCTTGGGACGGATTTAAATCTTGGGTGCCTAAGAAAACTATTAAATTATCTACTGCTTTGATAAAGGTGGAGAGGTTGTCTCCAGAAGAGAATTCGGGCAGAGTTGAGCAAAGGCTAGCAATATCGCTATTGGTCATCGGCATTTTGGAACGTAATTTAGATGCAGGCTTAGATTTAGAGGTTTGTAGATTTCTTTTTATTTTTAGATTTAAACTGTCGAATAGTAAACTTAAATTTTCGATACTATTTTGGGAAATATATCATTCAATGTACTCATAAAATATATGCAAACATGTAAAAATATAAATGCAAATATATATAAAAAATTCGTTGAAGTAAAAATGTTATAAATAATATAAATTCAATAAACAATAAATATTAAATTCAATGTAAATGTTTAAGAATTCAATTAAAATAATAAATGCTCATAACAATAGTAAAGAAAGGAAAAACTTACGCAAGGATGATCGTGTTTGATTTCCAATACATTTTTCTCTTTTACCAGGTTCTTCAGGATTTCATTAAACTAATGTAGACCAGGAAACGACTATGTTTCTGTATGAAATATCCTGTGGTTCGCAGCGCCAGAAATGTTTCTTCAACGTTGAGTTTCCCAAAAAAAATCTTTATTTCGAAATAAAAGTTACAATTTTAAGAAATTCTACAAACTACTACATTTAATGATTTTAAACTTGACTATTGAAACATAATAATTACAATAATAATAAAAATATTGATTTCTTCCTATTTATAACGTCGGATATCGGAATCTGCTGATTCTTAATAGTAAGGGAGCTTATGGCTACATTTCTATATATATATATATATATATATATATATATATATATATATATATATATATATATTGTTCTGAAGGTATTTTCTAACCTAAACTGGAATAGTAATTACGAAAGTAATTACTATTTTAATCTGACGAATTGGACACGGAAAATTACAGATGCGTTAATTCATTAAACACAACACTAAAATTAACAACCAAAGTGATAACAAATAAATTGAATGAAATAAAAACACTAGCAGAAGAACAACAAGATTTTATTTCGGGAAGATCATGCACCGACGCTATATTTATAATGAGGCATATGCAAGAGAAATCAGTAGAATACAACAAACCGGCATATCCATGTTTCGTGGATCTTACAAAGGCATTTGACCTAGTTAAATTAAAAGACGTTATCCACTTACTGTACGCAAAAAAGATACCTCTAGGAATAATCAAAATGATCTAAAATATCTACCAAAACAATACAATAAAAGTAAAAGTAGAAGAAGAACTAACCGACCCTATTGAAGCTGGCAATGAGGTAAGACAGAGAGATTCATTGAATCCTCTATTGTTCAACCTGATTATGGAAGAAATAATAAAAAAAATAAGAACTAAAAAAGGATACCAAATGGGAGAAAAACAACTTAAAATAATCTGATATGCAGACGAAGCAATACTACCCTCTCAAAGTGAAGAAGGATTTACAACGTATGCTGCACCAATTTAATATAACCGCCAGAAAATTTAACATGTTAATTTTCCCAAAAAAAAACAAAATGCATGGTTACAACAGCAAATTTACTAAGATAGTTACAACAGCAAGTAAATTGGAGCTGGAAGGTCAGATAATAGAACAAGTGATGGAGTTCAAATATCTAGGCATCACATTATCTAGCTACATCTAGTATAACATCAAATGAATAGAGCAAACAGAGACGCAAGCTGTCTAAACGAAACAATATGGAGAAATAAAAATATCGGGAAAGAAACGAAAGGCAGAATTTACAAAACAGTCATCAGACCAATAATGTCATACGCGGAAGAAACAATACCTAAAACAGAGAAGACAAAAAGGATGTTAGAAACAGCAGAGATGAAAACACTTAGAAAAATTAATGGTAAGACACTATAGGACAGAGCTAGAAGTACAGATATACGACGTAGATGCTAGAGAACATAAAGAACTGGGTGAGAAATAGAAAAGTAGAATGGAACGATCATATAAGCCGAATGAAAACAAATAGATTAGTAAAGACGGCAAGTAACGGTTCCCCAATAGAAAAACGATCAGTAGGAAAACCACGAAAATGATGGAACGACAACTTACTAGAGGCACATTGAAATCAGACAGTCATGTCTATATAAAAAGAACAAGAAGAAGAAGAAGCCACAATTAAAGGTTAAAGTAAGTTTATTGGTGTTTCAATTTCCACTTCGGAAATCGTTCTCAAAATACAAACATTAATAAATTAAATAAATTTTGTTTTTTGTTACTTGGTGAAAAATTCTTCTATTGATTTTGTTTTATCTGACTCATTTATATTAACAATTCAGACATATTTATATTTTATTATTATATACATTTTAAAGTAGACGACTTTAAAATGATATTGTCAATATTGCTGAGTTGCGTTCCTGAGACGACTTTATTGTAAGACAGTTCATTCGATTACGTGAAAACAACTTTAACTTTAAAATATCAACTAAACCTAACAATGAACAAGAAAGGACAAAGAATTGTATTTATAAAATATCTTGTGAATGCGATCAGCTTTATTTAGGTGGAACATCAAAGCCATTAAATGTTAGAATAAATAAACATCAATCTTATAAAATAGAAAATTTGATAGATTGTGAGAGTGGATTTTCCAAATAGACTTGTACGCGGATACGGTGAATAAAACAATAGAATCTAAATATTTAAAATGTATAATTCTCAGTTAGTTTTTAAGAATTTGTAGAACCAATTAGCATGTTAATAGTATTTAGGAAATTTATAATTGTAGATAAAATTGTTTGTTTGTTATCTAAATGGTTGATGGAGATACGTATGACGAACTGTAATAATTGGAGGAGATAAAAAAAGGTGGGATAGCTATGTACGGATGAGAGTTTAGTGATAGTAAGCATTAGAAGTGAATGTTTGTGAGTTTTCGTAGACTAAGTGTATCCTGACGGAAGCTGATCCAGTAAAATATTGTAAGTCATACTTTTCTACTTATATATTCCAAGAGTCACTGTTCAGGCCGGAACGAGAGATTCAGTTCATCGAGAGGAGAAGAGGCTAGCATCTTTTGAACGATACGTGCATCTGAAGGAGATCATTGAAGACGAGAGGCTCGCAATAATTTGTTGTAAGATTGCTGATTACCTAGGGAACTGCTAAGAATAGATAGTGTGGGCTACAAGGAACAAGGATTTGGACAACTCATCATCAGAGAGATAGTTTTTTTTACTATTCGTCAATTTTTCCTTTATCAACAAAGTTTTTTTTTAATTGCTTCAGAAAAGATAGAAATATTTATCAGGAGATATAGAACAACAATAGATATTTCAAATTTTGATTTGAAATTTTCATTTATATAGTTTATAACATTAATTTTTAAAGGTTCACGTACGTAGAACAAAATTTTGATAATCCTTATATGAGATATTTTTTGTTTAAGATATTTGAGTGTAAATTTTATTTCAATATATAATTTTGTATCATATATGTTTATTATTCCGGTATCCCTCAGACCTTACCTATCATATGTAAAGCATAGTTATTGAAGCACGAATATAACCCTGAGATAAGAGAATTAAATAGTGTGATAAAATCAGAATTGCAATCATTTAAATAAGTTTAATTAATTAATTAATTAGCTAATTAATTGCTTGGCGCACCTCTGACTTATAATATCACATTAATATATATATATATATATATATATATATATATATATATATATATATATATATATATATATAGGTATATATATATATATATATATATATATATATATATATATATATATATATATTATAAATGATTCTAGAGTGGGCATTAGAATAATAACATTAACTAGAGCATGTATATTTAAAAATAAATATTTTAACGAGTCACTCATTTAATTTTTTTCATATCACGCTTCATTGTGAAAATATGATTAGATATGATATTATATTCTCCCTTGTTTTTTTGCAACTTCCTTATTAATTTGACTTTTTCTAGGTACGGTGATTCTATCAGCAGCTATATTTTTTGTCTGGATGAATCGGTTTTTCCAGGATCCTAACAAAAATGTTTTACTCTTCGCAGATATTATTTTCCGTTTCCGTATCGTGTACGATATATATGCTTATTGCATGGTAGGAAGGGAATCAAAAATTAAAAGTTTGGTAAGATAAACCTTTAATTATAGTGTAGATCCGTTGTTTTTAACCTGTGGTACATGTACCATTATTTGCGGTGATACACAAAACGCAAAAACACAAAAACTCACAAAATTAGCACTCCATAAATAAACACAAAACTAAAATACGGAGTCATTGTCGAAATTCCGGTCACGCCGTCAACACTGATTGTGAAATCGAGAAGTAGTTGCCAATCGCCTTTTTAGTTTAGTATGTATTTGACTAAGTTGCTCTATTGATAAGTCCGATACCAGACGATATAATTCAAATTATTTAAAAATGGGATTTCCTTTTGTCGATGTTAACGAAGAGCCACGTCCGCAATGTATAATATGTTTCGAGGTCTTTTTAAATCTTGCAATGAAGCCGTATTTGCTGCAGCGCCATTTTAATTTGAATTGAATTTGAAGTACAAGAAGTTATCAGGCAGGGTCAGAGCTGACGAGGAAGGGAGAAATGATCCTCCGAAAAGGGGGTTGGTGAGCAAGGTTACCAGCCTACCTACTGTCAAAAAGATCAATGTCCATAGAACCGAAAAGAAGCCTCGGAATTGTAAGGATACCCAGATGACGAACCACGCAAGAAAAACAACAAAGAGACCAAATAATCTACGAATTGGCACTTGGAACATCGCATCGTGGAACAAACGGTAACAGGAAGTTATGCAGGAATTAAAGCTCCATAAAATTGATATATGTGCCCTGAACGAAACAAAAAAGAAAGGGAAAGGAAGTGCCAATAGAAACAAATTTATATTCCTGTACAGCGGAGTAGATAAAAGCAAACGAGCTCAGGCAGGAGTAGGCCTCTTAATACACAATAAATATAGTAACAATATTCAAGAAATAAGATACATCAACGAACACATAATGCTGATTTGCCTTAAACTTCACCAGATGATACTTAATATTATCCCCATATATGCACCGGACAACAACAAAAACAAGGAAGACAAAGATGCTTTTTATGGACATCCCCAAGATCTACTGGACACCACAATAGCCGATAGTAAAACAATAATTCTCGGCGACCTAAACGCCAAAGTAGGCAACATACCTGTGGCTGGAGTTAAACAAAGATTTAACGAAGAAACTCTCAACGATAACGGAGAAAGACTTCTAGAACTTTGTTTAATGAATAACCTTCGAATTAACAACACATACTGGGACCACCCAATTCAACATAAGATCACCTGGTCAGATACAAGAGGACGTAACTCTATGATTGACTACATTATAACAAACAGACAAATACACCCCAAAAATATAATAGATGTGCGAACTCTATCTTCCGCCAATGTGGAATGCGACCATGGCATGGTACTAGGAAAAATAAATATAGCAATTACCACACAAGGCAAGCGAAATACAAAAGTGGAAGATAAGTTAAACATAGAAAGCTTAGAAGAAGAAGGGACACAAAACTTGTATAGAAACAGACTAACAGAAAAGCTAAATTGCCATAACCTAGAGACTAAAGAGAATATAGAAGAAACCTGAAAAATTATTAAAAAATGTATACTACAAGCAGCGGAAGAAGCTTTAGGTAAAAGAAAAGTTAACAGAAATAAACAAGAATACCAAACTCCATGGTACGATGAAAGGGTGAAAACACTGTGAAGACTCCGGAGGCACGAGAAGACTACGTGAGAATCAGGAATAGAGTAAACCAAGAAATAGATAACATCAAAAAAGAATACTGGGAGAAATTTATCAAAGATATGGAATACGACCTCTATGGATCCCAGAAAAAGGTGTGGAAGATGATAAGGAGACAAAAAACAGAAATGAATGAATTTGTACGCATAGATAACATTACGGAGGAACAATGGACTGAGCATTTCACGAAATTATATGGACAAGGAGTGGAAGAGAACAGAGAAATAATCATTAACGAAACCCACGATAGAGTACTAATATCAGAAGCAGAGCTGCAAGAACGAATAAAAAAATTAAAAAACAGAAAAGCACCTGGCCCTAATAAGATAAACAATGAACTGCTAAAATATGGAGGAACAACACTACCCAAATGGCTCCTAAAATTATTCACCGATATAATAAATACCGGAGTAGTACCAGCGGCATGGAAGGGAAGGCTCCTGCTACCGATACTTAAAAAGGGAGACTCAAGAAATCCTGAAAATTATAGAGGCATTAGTCTGATGAATAGTACATTAAAATTGTTAACGGCAGTCATAAAAGATAAAATCGAGGAAAAAGCGAACATGGCAGATGAACAAGGCTTTCGGAAGAACCGCAGCACAATATACGCAATTTTTATTATCAGACAAATAATAGAGAAGTCTATTGAATATGAAAAACCAGCATACATGTGCTTTATAGATTTAAAAAGTGCTTTTGACAGGGTGAAGCGAATTGACATCTTAAATTTATTACAAGCTGAACAAATAGACCGTCAGATAATAAGGACAATTAATGAAATTAACAAGAACAACAAGACCAGAGTTATAATGCCAACAGAAGAAACAGAATGCATAGAACTAAAAGGAGGAATCCGCCAAGGAGACTCGCTCAGCCCATTGTTATTCAAGATGGTAATGAATCAAATAATTCACGAAGTAAGAAAACGACACGGATACCACATGGGAGCGCATAAAATCACGATACTATGCTATGCCGATGATGCAGTACTAATTGCTGATAACGAAGATGACCTAAAAAGGCAGCTCCACACATTCAATATCACAGCAAAAAAAACTTAATATAAGAATATCAGTAGAAAAATCTAAATGTATAGTGATCAGTAAAGAGCCGCGTAGATGCAAACTAGAAATAGACGGCAAAATTGTGGAACAAGTAATGAAATTCAATTACCTAGGAGTAGATATTACTAGTGACAGGGATATAAGAACAGAGACCACAAGGCAAAAGAGACAGAAAAACCAACAGAAGTATACGCAAACAATGCAAAATTCAAAATATTAACAGGTGGATAAAAACAAGAAAAAAAAACTGAAACGAACATGTAAACCGAATGGAACCAGGTGGATTAGTGAACATCTGTAAAAACAACAAACTGTATAGCAGAAGATCCGTTGGAAGGCTGCCATAAAAGGGGAAAGATAATATACAGTCAACAACGATTAAAATATAATAAGAGGCAGACAAACAGGAGTAATCCTAGTCGCACGAAGAAGAAGAAGAAGAAGAAGAAGTTATCAGGAAAACCGCTAGAATTTTTTTAAATGAAACAAGATAAACTTAAGGTTGGACAGTTGAAAACAGTTGCGTTTTCTAGAAGCAACGAAAATGCTGTTAAAGCTTGTGATGTAGGCAGTTTAAAGACAGCTAAGTATGGAAAATCCCATACAATTGGGAAAAAGCTTATTTTACCAGTAGCCGAAGGCATCGAAAATTGTGTTTTGGGGGAAAAGTCAGTCAAACAGTTAAATTTCGTTTCACTTTCTGATAGTATAGTTAGCAGTAGAATACTTAAAATGGTCCGTTGTGTTCAGAAAACCGTCAGAGACAAATAAAGTCCAGTATTTTTTTCGCCTTGCAAAAGGACGAAAGTACTGATTTTTCCCAATTTTTCCCAGTTAATGGTCTATTGTCGCTTTTTGCACGGAAATGTAATAAAAAAAGAATTCTTATTTCATCAAATCCCGTCCTTTTACGACAACATCAATCAAAATATTTAATACAGTGAATGATTTTATTACAAAACATGGTTTGGATATGTTCAGATGGTACACGTGCAGTGACAGGAAAACAGAGAGGCGTTGTTACAAGAATGAAAGCAATCACACCAAAATTGTGTCTTTATTCACTGTAACATACACAGGCAAGCTTTAGCAGCTAAAGAGATGCCAGATGAATTAAGCAGGTCTTGAACGACGCTGTTAAAGCAATAAATTTTATTATTATTATTTATATTAAAACGAATATATTTTTCCTACCACATAGGGTATGATTATAAGAAGTAGTGATTGCACAAGACCAAGACGACCTCAGCTACATGATGAAAAAACTACAAGAAGAATATACCAAGGCTGGCCTAGATATTAACCTCGCGAAAACAGAGTACCTATCTACAAGTGAAGAAGACATAGAAGATCTACAGATTGATGACAACGTAACAATCAAAGGAAAGGATAAATTCAAATACCTGGGGTTTATAATCACGAAAAAGGCAACAACAGAGGAAGAAATTACACAAAGATTAGGACAAAAAAGAACAGCAATCCGACAACTTAACTCAGTATGGTGGGATAGACACCTAAATATGAAGACAAAAACGCAGATTTATAAAACATTAGTGCGAAGTATTATGACATACGGAGCTGAAAATTGGATCATAAACAAGAAAACCAGCAGTAAGATAGTAGCAACAGAGATGGAATGCCTGCGAAGATGCTGCAGAGTAACAAGAATGGATAGGAGAAGTAATGACGAAATAAAGCAAAGAACATCAATAGAAACAGACATACTAACATATATAGAACAAAAAAGACTAAAGTGGTATGGACATGTAAGAAGAACTAGCGACAGCAGATGGATAAAGAAAATAACCGAATGGAGCCCCATAGGAAGGAGGAAAAGAGGACGACCCCGAAAATCCTGGAGGAACGAAGTAGACGACGCCATGAGTAAGAGAGGACTGAACGATGGAGAATGGAACAACAGAGAGAGATGGAAACGGTTGAGCGAGGGAAGGCAGTGAATACTGTAGAATCCCTAAATATATATATATAGAAAATTGGGGACAGAAACTATGGGATATATATGAGATAGGGCAAGAAAAATAATCGATACTTGTTCGAACGGCACTAAGGGTTTGTTTTTAGAGCTGAGGTCGTGGATAAGTAAATGACAAGGGGTTTGGATTGGGGCAACTACAAAAAAATGAAACAAAGGGGTACTTACATGAATCTATTGTGACAAACAAAACAAAAGGAAACAGGAAACACCTCTAGCAATTTGAAAAGGACGCCGCTTCGAGGTGCCAAATTATAACTATTACAACAACTTGTTGTAACTAGGGAAATAATTATTAGAAATGCAAAACATATCTTTTTCAAATGAAACTCAAAAAAGGGTTAGTTAAAAAAGTAAACAAAATGATAAGAAAAAAAAATTTAACATTTATTGTGTCTTACCACAAATAGTTATAAAAATAAGACAAGACAAAAATACTACATGAATAGTTACAAAGTACAAAAATACAAAGAAAAACTTCTATGTGTCCTATTACAATGGGGAATTGCTACAAGAACTTTCAAAATTGTTACTGCATGGAAGTTTTTTTTTAAACAAAACAAATTAATATCAAAAATAATAAAGCTAGCTGTCATATGTTAACATTAAATTTTAAAAACTGAAAACAAAGAAATTGACACCTAAAGTCAAACTCTAAAATTTACAATTTTTTAATTATTAAAAATTTAAATTGTTATGAAACCAATTATTATTATTATTAAAAAAATGTCTTTTTACTTTAAATTTTAAACATAAAAAGTTACCTTTGAATTTCACTAAATGTCACTCTGCATAATGCCTGGGGTCGGGAACTGGATCTATTTAAATTTCTGTGGGCAGGATTAGATTCCTGCTTTATTTTCATTCATATATGACGGGATTTAAACTTAATAATTATACGAGGGGATTCCAATATATATCAAGGAATTTATATACCAAAGAAGTTGCAAATGCTATATATTAACTAAAGAGCTTTGAATTCAAGATTTAGAATTTTGTGTTCCGAAACGGGAACTATTCACGACAGTTTGTTTCTACTTACGGAGGTTAGGTAGCTTTCTTGTGAGCTTCTCGATTATTTAAGCTTCGTTCCAAAGTTAAACAAAATCATGGAATGAAAGACAAGTTTACTGACGAAATTTTAGTGTCATCTGGTTGTGACAATTAGCATATCTCAGTAATATATTTAGCAGACGTCCAGAATGCTTTTAATACTTTAAAATAGAAAGTGGTAATGAAGGCTTTACGAGAAAGAAGGTGTCCGAGGTACTTGATGAATTTGATCTCCGACTATCTGTCAGAGAGCAGAATTGTGGTATAAAAGGGAGTGGTGGTTGACGTGACAGCTGGAGTGTCGCAGGGGTCGGTTTTAGTACCTACGCTGTGGAGGAATGGGACCAAGGAAAAGCGACAAGATAACAGTCGAATATGCAGGAGAAAGAGTGATTCCAAAGAAATGCGTGAAGTATTTGGAGGTGACTCTGGGTCAAAACAGAAAGTGACGGGAGCACGTAAAGGCGGTAACTCAAAGAGCTGCGGTGAAATCCGCCGCGTTGGGGGATCATGCTCAACATCGGACGGCCCAAAACTTAGAAAAGGGTGACCCTTTATTCTGTTGTGCAATCAATCGTCCTCTACACTGAGACTGTCTGGAGTACTGCAGTTTTAACAAAGGCGTATAGAAAGCAGTTCACCAGAGCAGATAGGAAGAGTCTATTGAGGATGTCATGTGCATAAAGAACAGCCTCTGCCGAGGCGCTGGGAGTTATAACCGAGTGTATTTCGATACACGTACTAGTGAAGGAAAGAGGAAAAATATACTAGAGAAGAAATGAAGACATAGCAACAGAACGTTTAAAAAAAAGAAGAAAAGGAGAGATCCATAATGGGGTGGAAGAGGAATGAGACGAGATGAGAGGGGTGTGTAGTGGACGAAGTCGCTGATTCTTAATCAGTGAAGATGGATGGACCGCGGGCACAGGCGTTTGGATTAATTCCTGATGCAGATGCTCACAGGACATGGCTGTTTCAGAGCATACCTTTACAGATTTGGAAAGGCAGAAAATGACAAATGCCTGTATTGTGAAATATCGGACACTGTTTCACACACTATATTGGTATTCGATAGGTAGATACGTAAGAGAAGCCTGCTTGAGGGAGAGCTAGGAAGTAGAGTGCAATAAGTCACGGAACTGGTGGAGGAGCCGCTTAGGTCGTCAGATAGGTGGAGAGCAGTTCAGAAATATGTGAGCAGTACGTTGGAGAGAAAGACACAAGAAAGATAAGGCAAAATGAGAATGGGTGAGATTGAACATAAACAAAGAGAAACATAGGGAGAGAAGAATTCAGTCGTAGTAAGAAAGTGCTAGAATGCGTGAGAATTGTGCGTGAATGAGAGATCGGATGAACGCCATGCCGATGTTGCGTCTTAATCAGGACGATCCGGCCAGTACTTCGCCGCTGAGGAGGGTGTTTTTTTTAGCAGATAGGTCTCTGGTATTGACAGCGATGGTGTCCGAACAACCCCTGCGCGCGGTGTCACATATCATCGTGGCCACACTGGAGGAATCCTACATAACCGAGGCTTAAAGGCGGTTCTGACCACTTTTTAGGACCGAGGTATGTTTCGAAAATTTGGACCACACCCCCTCATAAGAGGCGAAAAAAAAAAGACTAAATGATTTGAATTTTATTTTACAAGGCAAACATACAACTCACTCACTTTGTTAATATTGATAAAGTTGGAGCGCACCTAAAGAAGCTTGAACTTGTAAAAACAAGTCTTGAAAATAACTTTCTCCACCATTTCCAAAACTTGAAAGCTTCGTTACAGATACCTAATGAAATTAATAATAATTCTGAGGTATTGATAGGTTGTAATATTCACTGTGATAAATAAATCAAACAATTTATTAAGTAGGTTTTCATAGAAAATTGTTCTGACTTCGAAAGGATACGCAATCCCTTTTTTGTTAAGTCGTCGACCCAGGATTTAAGTGCAATTGAACAAGAAAAACTGATTGATTTGTCGTGCAATGGTGAACTAAAATTAAACTTTTAGCAATGCGACCTTGATAAGTTTTGGGCAAGAAGTAATTTTAATTTCACGTCTCTTGCAAAACAAAACGGGTTTTAAAATACTTAATACCGTTTTCGAAAATATACCTACCTGTGCGAGAATGGATTTTCGGCAATGCTAAATATTAACAACTTAGATTTAAGCAAACAATGTAGAACCCGAAATTACACTACTCTACAATAATTGAAGTGGATAATTTTAAAATTCCTAAAATTAATATATAAAACTATTTTTAAAATAATTGCCTGTACTATACTCTATATGCTATCTTTATTGCCAATATTTTTTGTATGTGGTTTTTTTCTCCCTAATCTTATCGGCCCTTGGTATAGAAGCTCATGGCATTACAAGAATGGAGTGGCCAGCGTATTCACCTGATATGAATTGCATTCAACATGTTTGTTGAACATAATTTAATAAGAGGTCTTTCAAATAGAGTTAGAGTACTAAGGCGACACAGAGGTGGACCTACACACTATTAATTTTTCTTTTCGGGATATTAGAAATTGAGCAGGAATAGAAATTTAAGGTTGTTAATTTTACAATTTGCTGTTTATTTTCTATTTTTTTTTTTAAGAATTCCTTTCGTTCGATTTATCTGTATGAAAATACGAAGTAAAAATAAATCTTTATTTATATCACTCCATTTTTCTATTTGACCTTTTGAACAAAAAATAAAATACACATTTTCATAATATCCACTTAAATTGTTGAGAAGTGTAGTTTGTTATATATAAAACTACTAATACTACAATATACTAACTACTTATATATCAAATATCTATATATATATATATATATATACATTATATAGCATATAAATTATAGTTAATTATATTAATTAGATTACCTAACTATATAGGTATTTCAGTTGGGTGGTATCAAAAATAATAAAAAGAATTTTGTGGTACATGACCCAAAAAGGTTGAGAACCACTGGTCTAGATGATTGCAATTGTCAGCTCATTACAAATGAAAATATTCGATCAGTAGGTAAGAGCGGTCTTCAATACCATACACCTGTTGTATTATTATTAACCTAATTTATTGTTTTTATTTATTATTAAAGGTTCTACATTTATAACACTTATAAGTTTATTTAAAGTCTTCATTTGCACAATATAACTAATTTATATTACACTAATACTTATATAATTTATCTACGTGCTTTACATTTTAAAAACTCGACGCGATGTTCAAAAACTAACTGTCCTGTTTACAACAAAATTTCCTGCTTAAATATAAAATACAGTTATTCTCGAAGTGGGGTTGACCTTCCAGAACTTATCCAATCGTCGTGGAGCCAAACAGGTCTCTTACCGTAGGGGACTAGAAATTTCTGCTGGCAGGTATATGATCTGGAAAATACTTGAATGACAAAAGATATTTACAGTTAAGATATTACGAGTCATTATTTATCGTAACATTGCCCCCCTCTTAAAAGATGGTTCCTCCTGGAACCTTGTCGGGACTGGAACTGGAACGGTACGCTGGTATCGGTAACTGGACACTCTTTTACAACTTCCAGTTGTATAAAAATGACAAGGGACGGTTTTCTCTTCGCACCAGTAACTATGCGGATTGCAACAGACTAACACCTGGACTTCGGTGTCTTTAAAGATCTCCTCTACCATACTTCGGATAACCCTCCAATATAATTTACGGCACTTTAACTTTAGCATGGCTAACTTTTACACGTCGGACTCTAGTACGTGCTCTCTCAATTGAAGTAAGGCTTCCCATACATTTCGGTAGGTAAGTTGCTCACGGGCAGTGTCTTTGGTTACCAGGTAGAAAAGGTAACGTGATGCATCTTAGAGTTTCAAGGTTTTCCCGGGAGCTAGCACTTGGCATTGAAGTTCTGCAACTCGACCGAACTTCCTTCGAAATACGGATGCCAACCCTAGTGCGTCTTTGATACTGGCCGGGATGGTGAGGGCCAGCAGGTAGTCATCGGAAAGCGCGAGTAGATCTTGCTTTTTTTCAGTGGTAACACCATGTTTTGCTTTACCGGTACCTCCATAGGCACCCATGAATTCCTCAAACGTGAGGTCAGACACATCTTGGACTTGGTTTACTTCCACTTCTTCATCTACGTCGTGGTAACCTTCGAAAGACGCCAGCCGGCTATGGTGTACTATCATCGGCTTTCCCCTCGGAATCTTGCCTATGCGGTAGATGACATCGTTGATCTTCTCCATAATGAGGTACGGACCTTCCCAAAACTGCTGCAATTTGGGAGAACAACCTTTTCGCTTCTTGGGATTGTAAAGCCAGACTTTGTCGTTCTTCTTAAAGCAACCGTTTTCGGCTTGAGTATCGTACCGTTTCTTCATTCGGTCGCTAGCGATCTTAAGGTGGGAACGGACCAACTCATGTACATCGTCCATTCTTCTTCGTAATTCGATCACATAATCTTCACCTGCTACATCTTCTCCAGGTCGACACCCAAACTCTAGATCACAAGGTAGTCGCATTTCGAGTCCGAATAGGACTCTGGCTGGTGTCTGGCCTGTTGATTCGTTAACAGCAGATCTGTAGGCCATTTGAAGAAGATATTGGTCCCAGTCTCGCTGATAATCGGACACCATCTTTGTCAAATACTTGCCAACTGTCCTATTCATTCGTTCTACCATCCCATCCGATTGCGGATGATATGCTGTAGTTCTTGTTTTCTTCATGCCTAGTCTATCACATATTCCTTGGAACATGTACTTTCCTCCATTTTTACTTTCTGGAAATAGCCCAGCGATGTCCAAAGCTATTCTTTCTAACGGACTTCCAACAGTATATTGTCTCATAGGAGCTCTCTTTTTTTGGTAAGGCCCGTTACTCGTAGCACAAATAGTACATTTCTTACACCAGTCTTTTACGTCGTCGGAACTGTTTATTCAATAAAACCATTCCCGAATACGCTGAAGGGTTTTCTTTACACCAAAATGCCCTCCTGATGGACTGTCGTGTAACTGACGAAGTACTTCGGCTATTCTACTCTTTGGGATCACCAACTGTCTTCTCTTCTCTGAACCATCATCATTTTCCAGGACTTATTTGAGCAAGCTATCTTCCATCATTGTTCTTAGCACTACTACTGCCTTGGATTCCCTTTTGTTACAGTGGGAACACTCTGCTGGGCATGGCCTTCTGGAAAAAGAATCAGCGTTTCTGTGGCTAACTCCGGCCCGGTGCTCAATCTTGAAATCGTATTCTTGGAGTCGTTCGATCCATCTGGCTATCTGACCCTCTGGATACTTAAACTGCATCAACCACTTAAGGGCGGCATGGTCGGTTCGGATTAGAAACTTTCTGTCATAGAGGTATTGATAGAAGTGCTTTACTGATTTAACTACTGCTAGAAGTTCTCTTCTCGTGACGCAATAATTCCGCTCAGGTTTTGAAAGAACTTTAATAAAATATCCGAGGACTCGTTCCTGTTCTCCTTGAATCTGAGACAGCACTCCTCCAATTCCCACATTACTTGCATCTGTATCTAAGATGAACTCTCCTTCTGGCAGCGGATACCCTAAAATTGGTGCTCTAATTAAATGCATTTTTAAGGTCTCAAAAGCATTTTGGCGGTCTGTATCCCAGCGGTAGTCTCTTGCTAAACCTCCGGTAGTAAGTACAAAGTCCAAGAAAACTTCTCACTTGATGTTTGTCCGTTGGTACTGGACATTCCGTAATGGAATCGATTTTTCCCTTATACACGGCCACCCCTTCTTTACTGACTATATGACCCAGATAATTGACTTTACCTTGAAATAGCTGGCACTTCTTGGGGTTTAACATCAATTGGGCAGCTTTAAATTGATTAAAAACGTTTTCTAAATTCTTCAGATGATCTTCAAATGTCTCCCCCAAGACGATTATGTCATCTAGATAAACCAGGCATGTTTTCCAAGATATTCCTCTCAACACATTTTCCATAAGCCTCACAAATGTCGCAGGAGCATTACAGAGTCCAAATGGCATAACGTTGAATTGCCACAATCCAGATCCTGTGGTGAAGGCTGTCTTCTCTTTATCTACTGGGTCCATTTCTACCTGCCAGTATCCAGACTTCAAATCCAAAGTAGAAAACAATTTACTTCCAGCCAATGTGTCCAATGTATCGTCGATCTGAGGCAGAGGATAACTATCTTTCTTGGTAACGTTGTTCAGCAAACGATAATCCACACAGAACCTCGCCAGAGGCCTGCGTAACTGACTCGTATTCGAGGGCGGCGGATAAGACATCAACCAGCGTCTTGTGACGAGCTGATAGCAGTGTTCTCTGCATTTCATGATCACGAAGACCATCAATAAACGTTTGAACGGCCAGCTTTTCCATCATGTCTTCAGGAGCTGTTGGATAAGCATATCGTACTAATCTGGCAATATCTACCTCATATTTTTGAAGAGCCTCATCCTTCTTTTGTCTTCGATTTTTAAGCTGAGACTGATATACATGCTCCAAATGTTCGTGGCCATATCGCATATTTAACCTCTTCTTAAGTTGTTCGAAATCATCCGTCTTCTCTACGGCTATGGTCTGAAGCACATCTAAGGCATCTCCTTGAAGAGCGATAGTCAGGTTTACAGCCTTTTCTTTTTTAGACCATCCATTTGCTCTTGCGGCTGATTAGAACTGTTTCATGTAGTTGTTCCATGACGATTTTCCGTCGAAAGTTGGGACTTTCACATGAACAGAACCTCCACTTCCTTTAAATTTCGGCCGTGTTTCCAACTTACATTTCGTCTCGTCTTCTTTTGACTCTGTCTACTGTAATTGGCTTGTATCCTCTCTCTGCTGTCCCTGTTTCCTCAATCTTCCTTTTCATCGCTTTCATTTTTTCTTCGAAGGCCAACTTATCGGCAGCAACTTGGTTTTTTAACGAAGATATTCTATCGTCTAGGGCAGACATCTCAGAAGTGACTTTAGAGATTTCCGAAGAGATATTAGCAGAAACTTTGCTTTCTGTGTCCTATATATCTTATTCCCTGTGCTTTGATTATCGTTGTTATTTTGGTTCATTCATTAAAAAACTATAGTTTTTTAAGTTCTTTATTATCCTTTCTTCTCTGTTGATCATCAAGTTCCACACCTTCATAAATTGTCTTTTGTATATTTATCTCCCATCTTTATCTCCTATTTATGTAGCTGCAGGCCTGATAACTGTTTTGTAGATTCTAATCTTTGTGTTTCTTGAGATATATTTGGATTTCAATAATGATCGTAATGCTCCATACTTTTTGTTTCATCTTTCTCTTCTTGTTTTTGTCTTTTCTTCCTCTTGTCACTTTTCATATAACTTTACACCCAGGTAAGTAAATTCTGAAGCTCTTTTGATTATGCAAGTACTTTCTCCTTTTATCTTCAATGTTAAATTGACTTCTTTTTCTTTACCTGTTTCTCCCATTATGATGTATTTTGCCTCTTCTTGTTTATTAGAAGCCCAAATTTGTTTTCTTCTTCCATTATGTTGTTCATTAATATTTTTAGTTCTTTCTTATTTGTTGTTATTAATGATAATTATGGGTAATTGTTCTAATTACTTATAACCCTGTAACGCTATAAACGTCACATCTTTATTAATTTATATTTAAATAATTATTTTATTTTAATTTCTTTAATAATTTATTAATTCCTTAACCTCCAGTTTCTTTTTTTCTCTATTTTTTATTCAAAAATTAGTTGGCGCACTCTGTCTTTCTTTTCTTTCTCTTTCTTTCCGGTAGACTAAATATTTGGCTTCACTCTCTCTCTGTCCGGTAGACTAAATATTTTGTTCTATGTTGACAGAAAAGCTAATTCCATCATAGGCATACATCCTATGACATCTGTGCTAACTTCATTTCAGTCTCCCACTTACATTCTGTCAACCAGCTTTTCTGACATAGTGGGATATGTTTTTTTTTTCTATAATTAAAACTTATAAAAGAAGGTAAAAATTATTATAAGCTTAATTTTATGGTCTGCATAATTCTCTTGGGTTTATTGGCTGTATAGAAGACTTTATTGGAGAATATTGTAAAGAATATATCAACTAACTGCAGATGTCAGGAGGGCCTAACCCTGGTTGTTTTTTCTACTTAAATATTATTTTTTATTTTAAATAAATATGTCTAGTTAAATAATTGTTTTATTTGCTATCATCTAGGGGTTCATGGTTTAATTCCTAGTTTAAGACAAGACGAATTCAAACTTGAGATACTGAGCTGGGCGAAGCATAGACGATAAGCTATGGTTGATTGAGGTATTATTGTTATAATAGTGTTTCAAGTCTCTTTGGTAGTCTTATCGTTACAATCTCACTAAAGAGAAGAGCGCCAACTTGAGTTTATGGTTTTACTGTGTAACCCAAAGCGTGTCACTTTAGGGGTGTCTTGGTTGTATAATCGGCTCGAGTAAATGATGAAAGCATTTTTGACCTGGGCTTGATAGAGATACCTGAATGACGCTTAGAATATTACTTTATAACAAGATTTTTTTTTTCGTACAGAAAGACATTTTTAAAATAGATATCTCTCTCTCTTGTCGTTTCCTCATTGCTGAGGATCGTGATTTCCTACAATGCGGGCTGTCAATTCTCTCCATCTCTTGCGATTTTGGGCTGCTCTCATGGACTCGGAAAACGTCTCTCCAGTGGCTTTCTGTACTTGATCTGATCATCGGATAGGTGAGCGTCCTCTGCCTCTACGTCCTTCTACGTTTCCGCATACAATTAATCTTTCTAAGTTGTCATTGTCTCTTCTCGCAATGTGGCCAAAAAACTTTAAAACATTTGCAAGACACTGAGAGGAGAGTCTGGTCTGAATGTTTAGCTCTTCGAGAATCGACTGATTGGATCTGTGCTCCGTCCACGAGACGCGTAGCATTCGTCTCCAGCACCACATTTCGAATGCGTCAATCCTTTTCCTATCCTCTGATTTTATTGTCCATGTTTCGGCACCGTAACTGAAGATTGAAAAAATGAGTGTCCGTACCAGTCTCATTTTGAGTTTTTTGGATAAAGAGCGGTCCTTCCATATTTTTGACAGTCGACTCATCGCGTTCTTGGCCATCCCTATTCTTCTGCGAATTTCCGTATGGGAGGAGGCTGCATTGCTTAAGGAAGATCCTAGATACGTGAACTCGTCTACTTTCTCGAATTGATTTAGGGCGCCTGTTGTTTGGAGGATATTCGCGTGGTCCACAATCATGATTTTTGTTTTCTGATTATTAATCTTGAGCCCACACTTGTTGCTTTCGGTTTCTACTCTCTTTATCAGTCTCGACATCTCCTCTTCAGATGTTGCTATCAGTGTTGTATCGTCTGCGAATCTTAAGTTTGAGATCTTTTTTCCTGCAATGGAGATGCCGCCTCTCCATCCATCGAGTGCGTTCCTCATTATGTATTCTCCATATAAATTGAACAGGTCTGGAGATAGTATGCACCCTTATCGTACACCTCTGCTGGTTTTGAAGGTATCAGATTGCTGGTTTTCAATTCTTATTTTAACTGAGTTATCTTCGTATAAGTTTTTAATTAATATTGCCAAATGATCTGGAACTCCCATCTCATGAAGAACTGTCCAGAGAACTTCCCACTTCACACAATCAAATGCCTTTTGGTAGTCTAGAAAACAGATTATTATTGGAATTTTAAATTCGCGGGCCTTTTCTATGAGCTGCCGCATATTAAGGATTTGCTCTCTCGTACCCTTCCCTTTGACAAAGCCTGCTTGTTCTTGGGGAATTTGTTTGTCTAAGTATTGTTGCAAACGGCGTTTAATGATTCTTAGTAATATTTTGCTTGGATGGGAAATCAGTGAGATGGTACGATAATTACTACACTTTGTAGTTGTTCCTTTTTTATGGATTGGTATGCATAATGATGTGCGCCATTCTCTGGGCCACTTTCCGCATCTCCAAATTTTATTACAAAGTTTCCACATTATGTAACATCCTTTGTCTCCCATGTTCTGAAGGAGCTCTCCCGTGATATCATCGCAGCCAGGGGATTTATTCTTCTTGAGGTGAGTTACAGCTTCTTCAATCTCGGACAGCAGAATTTCAGGTTCAGGGTTGTATGCGATGTTTTCGAGGGCCGAAGTGTGGCCTAGATTTACGTGTTCTTCCCTGTAGAGCTCTGAACAATAGTTTTTCCATGTTTCCAACACTCTGTCGATATCACTTATGATAATACCCTGTTTGTCCTCTATTGCATAGTTCTTGGGTTTAAATTCTCTCGCAAGAATTTTCACTTTCCGGAAGAGGTCTTTGGTTTCATTTCGATATCCGTGATTTTCTATTTCTTGACAGATTTCAGAGATGTATTCTTGTTTGTCTTTTCGGCATCTTCGTTGAATATCTCTGGAGAGAGCTTTATATGTCTGTTGATCACAGGGGCCAACTTTAAGTTGCTTTCTTTTTTCAATCACTTTCCACGTGTTTCTGCTGATCCACGGTTTAATGCTATTATTTATAGATGGTTGGCGACATTGGTTCACTGTTGTTACGATGGTTTCTTTAATATCTGTCCAGGCTTCATCCACACTGTGTTCTGCCTGATTGTTCTCTATTCTGGTTAGTGCTGGTTCAATTCTCTCTTTAAAGGTAGCTAATTCGGGGTCCGTTAGCCTAAAAGAACGGGGAGAAGCTTTGCGTATGTTCTTGAAACGTATTCTGTAATCAGCCATCAAGAGCTGGTGATCGCTTCCGCATTCTGCTCCTGGAAATGTTTTTGCGTTGGTAATTGAAGACTTCCATCTCGAACTGATCAGAATAAAGTCTATTTGATTTCTTGTTCTATCTCCAGGTGATTTCCAGGTATAGAGTCTACGCGGATGATGCTTGAAATGCGTGTTCATTACAGAGAATTTCCTTTGGTTGCAGAATTCTAATAGTCGGTCTCCTCGCTCATTCCTATCTCCTAGACCATATGGCCCTACAATCATCTTCATGTGGTCATCTAGATTCGTTCTTCCAAGTTTGGCATTGAAGTCGCTTAGTATCACCACTATGTCTTTGTTTGGTATTTTATCAAGTACACCTTCGAGTGATAGCACACTGAAATAGACAAGATATAGCACACTGAAATACAAATACAAAATAGATATAGCACACTGAAATTCACCGTTAGGATTTTCGAGGACGGGCTTCGATAATAATATAAATAGATTATATCCATAAACGTAAATGAGAAAAATTATACTGAATCAGTATCAAAACGAGAGCGAGGCTATAGTGTGTTCAGATCCTTATGAGTTTCTTCTTCTTCTTTTGGCATCATAACTCTGGATGGGTCTTTGCCTGTCTGTATATGTCCTTCCATTCAGATCTCGCTTGAGCCCTTCCCTTCCATTGTCTTATATTTTTCCGCCTTCCTACCGGCTTCCACTGTAACATCTTCTTTATCGTCTTTGTGTCTTCTTGTCGCTGAACATGTCCCAGCCATGACAGTCTTTGACTTTTCAAAAATCTTACAATGTCATACCCTTGATTCAGTTCATTAATCTCGTCGTTTCTCCTAATTCTCCATGTTCCGTCTTCCTCTTGCACCGGGCCATATACTTTTCTCAGTATTTTTCTCTCGAATGTCCTGAGTTGGGCTTCCTCTTTTTTCGTCATCATCCAGGTTTCACAACCATAGGTAACGTCAGGTCTAATCAAAGTTCTGTACATAGTCATTTTGGTTCTTTTGACGAATAATTTTGATGTCATCAATCTTTTATTAGCATATTATGTAGGAGTTCCACTGGAAATACGTGCATTAATTTCGTTACTTACGGAATTTTTCTGATTGATTTCTGTACCCAAATATGTGAAGACATCCACACGTTTATTAGTATAGTTGTCTATTGCTATATTATTTTCATTCTCAGGTGTTCTTTTGATGGTCATGTACTTAGTTTTTGTTTCGTTTATTTTAAGCCCTCTTTTTTGTGCTTCGGGATCAATTTCCTTGATCGTTTCCATTGGTCGTGTCTTGCTTCTACTAATAATGGCGACATCGTTAGCATATGCAGTAATTTGTACTGTTTTAGTGTTTATATGGCCGGTTACATTGGTTTTTCTGATGACTGCTTCAAAAACTAGGTTGAACAGCATGGTTGAAAGTGCGTCTCCCTGTCTGACCCCCATGTTAATGTCAACCAGAGGAGACAGTTCTCCATC
Source organism: Diabrotica undecimpunctata (assembly GCF_040954645.1). Lineage (NCBI taxonomy): Eukaryota > Metazoa > Arthropoda > Insecta > Coleoptera > Chrysomelidae > Diabrotica > Diabrotica undecimpunctata. The sequence goes on along the minus strand of NC_092811.1, from coordinate 84,840,620 downwards.
TACTCCAACTGCGGCTTCTGAACCCTGCACCGTTATTTTTATGAAGCTGATATATTTTTTTGGTATACCTAGATTTCGGAGGTCTTTCAGCATTTTGTCTCTTTTCACACTATCAAAAGCTTGTTGTTTAAAGTCTATATACATATTATATGTTCTATGTATGAATATGTTGTCTGTAGTGGCTCTATTTGGTCTGAATCCATTTTGATAATCACCGATTATATTTTCGGAGTACTCTGACAATATAGTGTACATAATGCCAGAAAGGATTTTGTATACTACATTTAGCAATGTAACAAGTCTGTAATTCTGGCATTTTCTCTTATCTCCTTTTTTATATGTATTGGCTGTATAAGACCAACTGCCCATTCCGCCGGCAGTTGCTCTTTGGTCCATACCAACTTTATCAGGTAATGGATTCTTCCCAGAGTTCGGGTTCTCCATATTTCACCAATTCTGCCGAAACTTTGTCCGTTCCTGGCGCTTTACTGTTTATTAGTTTCTTTATTATTTGAACTACTTTTTCATAACTCGGATTTTTAATGTGCTGCTCCGCCGTAAAATATATTGTCTCGTTTTGATCACTTTCATTGTCTGCATTTAGGTTTTCCTCAAAGTATTCTTTCAATCTCATTATAATTGTTTGTTTCTCTGTTAGTAGTTCTCCGTCCTTGTCTTTGCATATTGTCAATTTTGGTCTAAATGACTGTGTGCTTTCTTTTATTTTTTTATAGAGGTTTCTACTCTTGTGTCTGTTATTCTAGGATTTCTTGTACTTGTTTTTTCAAAGCCTCTCTTTTTTTCTTCTGCATATTCTAGTCCCTTGTATTCTTTTTTCGTTATAAATTTCTCTACTTGTTCTTGTTTCTTTAAAGTTGGTTAAGCCTAATTTGCCTTTTTTACTCTAATTGAACTACATACTGATGATGAATGCTTACTGCATTCCGCATTTATACTATTCCGCATTTCTTTGCCTTTTAGCTTTTCTGGCAGTTTCCTCTGCAGATTCCGTTATTATTGTTTTTAATTGTCTCCATTCTTTTTCTGCAGTATCTTCCTCTCCGATTCCGTTGAGTTTTATTTGGAGAGTATTTTGATATTCTTGTGTTTTTATTGAACTTTTGAATCCTTCAACATTCCATTTTTTAATTTGGCTATTTTTCCCTTTTGCCACCGATTTTCTGCCGCAGTTTTGTCCCCACAAGATAGTTATCTGAGTCAGAGTTCGCCCTGCGATACGTTTTGACATTAGTTATGTCGGTTGCACATCTTTTTGAGATGAGGATGTGGTCAATTTGATTGGCTTCATTGGTTCCTGGTATTTTCCAATGTTCCTTTATGGTTATCTTTTCTCTGGAAGTTAGAGTTTAGTGAAGTTGCTGGCGTTGATCATCTTTATTTAGATTCCGGCTTTACAGTCTCTTGTTTTGTATCGTATTTTTCTAAATAGATCTCCGGGCTGATTCTTTTGATCGTGTCTCTCAATTTCTTTGCAAATATTGTGATAGAATTATTGTTTATCAACCTTGCATCTTCTTTTTATTTCTTTGTGGAGGTCTCTTAAACTAGCTTTTTCCCTTTCACTATGTACATCAATTTTACATTTCTTCTATTTTTAATGGTTTCATCTGTTATTCAGTGTTTTTGTTTCACTGGATTATCTGGATTATTAACCTTTAGACGATTAATTGGTGTTGTTACACAATTTTTCATAGTCTCCTATGTTTATAGTGAAATACCCTTACCAATAGAGGGCATACTTTTTGCACTTCTTGGAGAAGGTCGTTCTTCTTGCTTAGTTCTATCCTCTTTGTCTCTCTCCGTTTGTAGAACGCTTTACTTTAGCTACGAGGAGAGTATGATCTGATACATATTCTTATAATACTACTTTAGTATAGTCCTTTAATCAATGTGTATTTATTGTTAATCTATGGCACACTAATAGTGTATAATAATAATTTTCTTTTTAGAGTAGAGACTGTCTATCTCATCTCCAAAAATGTACTCTTAATAAAATACCATACCTAGAAAGATGCCAGGTATGTCTGAATTATGTTAATTTAATAGAAAATATTAAAAACTACACTAATTTTGTTTTTCGAGTTATTTTCTACCTACTTATTTATTTGTTTACAAAATGTGCACTTTGATATTACATTATTTTATATTTTTCTCTATTCAAGCTAAGTAGAATCTCCAATTTATTATTTTAGAGCTTTAGTGTTATATTCTTTCGACACAATCCACTCATTTTATTCGTTTATTATTCGTTTTTCTTGTTTTTGCTTTTTTCAGTCTTAGTCCTAGTCTGAGTGGAAGTGATTTTTCTACACGAACAAATTAGCTGATTTGTTAAAATATAATAAATATAAATAAATCTAACACATTTTTCTATAATTTACAGATCGAAATGATAATAACAGCCTTAACTACGGAAAAACTAGAATTGACAGTAAATAATATGATTATTCTTGGAAAAGACGCATTATCCTCGGTAGGTATTTAGAATAAATTCAAAGCTACGATCTTTCATTTTTATTTTTCTGCAATCTCTTTATGCTCGTTCCAAAAGCCTAAATGTCCGTTCATCCTTTGGGTTACTCCTCGATTTTAAATATTGTCTAACCATTGTTATCTTGAGCTTCCCGTACCTATATCTTTTTCCATTATGTGATTCCACCATATTCCTATTCCATTCTACCATTATATGTATGTGATAGTTCTATTCAATCTTCGTTTTCTTGATTCACAAGATTATTGCTTAAATTTTGCACTTATTGTTTTTGTATTATTAATAAACACCTAAGCTTTGTTAATACCAGTAAAATATGGTCACAGTTGATCAACGACTATCCACTTTGCTCTAACACAAAACAGCACTATGCTCTGCTTTTACACCAATTAACACTTTACACTAATTCAAATGGTTTTCTTCGTTTGAGTCTTCTTTCTAAACCAGTATTATCGAAGAGCTGGATGGCATCTATGTTTACATAACTATGGAACCTTATCCGTGGCTACCTGCCATCTTCTGGATAACTTTATCTACATCTTCCATCTCAAGGTCTTTGTGGAGGTATACATTTCTGATGTACCAAGGAACATCAACGATGTTCCTTAACATTTTATTCTGGAATCTCTGGATGACCTGTATATTACTTGACTTGGCACAGTCTAAGAGTTGGCAACCATAAGTCCATGCTGCTCTCAGTATTTGTTTGTATAGCATTAGTTTATTAGGTGTGGACAATGAGTTTCTTAAACTGAGTTTCTTACCATCAGCCAATACATTTTTTTGTAACGAATACCTAGTTCCTCTCTTTTCTTTTTAATATGGACTTTCCAGCGAAGTCTTGCATCAAGTGTGATACCTATTTTGCGGAAGATGCATATGGTATTTGGGTATCATTTATGTCTAATTGGAATATTTTGGATATTTTTTATTGGTAAAATTAACGTAAATTGATTTAGATTCATCTAGCTTTATTTCTCATTTTTTTGTCCAATTATGGATTTAATTATTAACAACTGTAATTTTTCTGCTGCTTCTTCGCTGGTATCACCTACTGCTAGAATAGCAGTATCATGGGTAAATATTACTAAAGTATAATTTTCTGGTTCAGGTATGTTTTATGTGTATAATATGTAGAGAACCGGACCTAATACGCTTTCTTGAGGGACACCTGCTTTGATTTCTTTTAGATCTGTGTACACTTATTTTTGCTTAATTATAAAATATCTATCAGATATGTATGACTGCAAAATCTATAAATATTGTTTAGGTATAAGAATTTTGAGTTTTTAGAGTAAACCGGCATGCCATACCTTGTCGAAGGCCTTAGAACTAAACGTCTAAAAAGATTGTAGAACAAACTTTTCTTTCTTCTAATGTTTTTTCAATTATGTTGGTAATTCTGTGTACTTGATCAGTTGTAGAATGTGTATTTCTAAAGTCAAATTGGTGGATTTTAATTATTTTGTCTCTTTTATTATTGGTTTCATTCGAATGAATGAAATATATATCATATAATGACCTATATGAGAAGACTTCATGTGGTGATTTCCCTGGTTTTGATAATCTCAGCTATTTTCCATAAATTTGGGATATATCTCAATCTAAATGCAGCATGGATGATGTTGGTCAATTTGACTATGGTTTTATGAGGCAGGTATTTTAGTAATTCTCCAGGGATTAAATCATATCCTGGTGCTTTATTAGGATGTATATTGTCTTTTATTTTATCAGTTACTTCTTTCGGGGATGTTGGTCTAATTCTCTTTTCTGCCTGATTATTTAATATTTTAATGTATTTTCTAAATATGTGACAAATCTCTCTTCCTTTTGTTCATTGCTTCTAGTCCAGCTACCGTCTTCCAGTTTAATGGGTGGAGAATAAGTTACTAGTATTTTTAGCCTTTTTGTTGTTTTCGTGCTGCTATCATCCTTTAACTCTCTCAGGTAAGAACTGATTGATAGTCTACAAGCCCATTTTTAAGGGGTCAGTTGACTTAGCATAAATCACAAATAAATCAATACTACAATATGTAATAACATCTTTAGAAACTATGCCGTCAATTTTTATCGGTAGTACAGGTGAGTACTCTGGTAAGATAAACTTACCACTCAAAGGGGGAGGAGGTTATTTGGTCAAACATTTTTGTACAGCATTTATAAACTTAGGTAGGTAATAAAAAATAATGACCTCCGACCAAATGCCATAAAAAAATATTGGTACAAAGCTTGTGAAATTTAAGGTGATACTTGACAAATTTGTCCACTTGCGTAGAAAATTAAGTGAGAACGCATTCGGAGGAAAAGAGATACATAATTCGCTCGGTCTCTTCGCCTCGTTGGTACACTCCATACTACAATTTTACAGAGAGTGACCTTATTTATTAATGGAGCTTCTATGATATGTCTATATTGTGTTATTTTGACGTTTCAATTTTTCCTTCGGAATTTTTTCTCAAAATACAAAATATTTTGTTTTTGTTATTTGGTAAAAACTTTCTTCTAATAATTATATTTTATTTGACTCATTAATATTGACCATTCAGTCATGTTGAAGTGGCAGTTTTTTCGAACACTTCTATAAATGTCTCGTTCTGTAATTTTATAAGAGGAATATTGGCAGAGATGAAAGCTTTACATTTGCGTTACAGTAAATTGTTTACACGTCCTTCAGAAAGGTGTTTCGGTGCCGCTGGCGCTCAAACTCACTGATTGGTCTCATGTCTAATACTACTTTTAGATACAAATTACTTGACTACACAAGACACTTGAGATAATTTAATTTATAATTCACCACAAAAGACACAATTAAAATTAAAGTTCGTCTTCTGTCTCCGAACTACTATTTTCTAGAGAATCCACACTATCAGTGTCACTATCTATCTGCAAATGTATTATTAAATCGTCTACAATTAAGTCTAGAGCTGGTTCCTTTTCCATATAAAAACGCTCATAAGAAATAGCATGCTCGCAATATTTTTTTCACTCATCTTTTTGCAGAAAAACTCATCACAATATGTTTCAACATTTTTGAATTTAAAATCTACATTTTTATTTGCCACATATTGTTTTAGAGCAACCCACACTAACTCAATTGGATTTAAGTCCGGGTGGTAGGGAGGTAGTCTTAAGACAGAGTGACCTGCATTGTTCATAATTTGATCTATTTCATAAGTTTTATTTCTGGGTTTGTGAATTTTTATTAGATTATATAATTCTGCTTTTATCATTTCGTCTGAAAAGGAAATGTTCTTTTGTCTTAACCATTCCTTCATTTCGTCTTTTCTACACCCCATAGTGGGACATTTTTGCGCTTGGACATTGTGGTATGATGCATTGTCAATAACCAATACACTACGGGCTGGTATATTAGGAATAAGTTTTTCATGAATCCATTTTCTATAATTATTAGAGTTCATTTCGTTATGATAATCTCCAGGCTTCGTATCAGATTTAAATGTCAAACATGCGTTTTTTATGAACCCTATTTAGCCGCCGGCGTGAACAATAATCAGCCTTTGCCCTTTGGACACTGGCTTGTGCAAACTTTCGGTGGTATTGTCTCTCCAGTATCTGTCATGGGTATGAGAGGAATGAATATAAGTTTCATCCATGTAAATTATGGGCCGATTTTCTTCCCTATATTGTTTAATATTTCTGAGAAAGTGCTCCGGAGAAAGTTTCTCCGGAGCACTTGTATATCGGGTTTTTCCAGTAGAATTTTCCTGTTATTCTTCACTTTCTTCCATCGAAATCCCATATCTCTCATCACTTTTCTCAAAGTTTCATGCGACCCTGTATAAATATTGTCTTCATTAATTTTTTTGTTATATGTCGCAATGTAGGAACTCGTTTTTCCGTGACATAATAATTTATTATTATACGCCGAAGTAAACCTTTGTCAAAATCGCCCACGTTGGATTTTGGGGCAGATCTCATTCTTTTGTTAAGCGTCGAAAATGATGTAGCAGCACCTTCTTCTATATTTTTCATTTTACGAGAGATCCGTTTTATAGTGGCTATACTTACTCCCGTTGCTAAGGAAGCACGATCTTGAACTTTTTTAAAATCTTTAACATGCGGATTTTGCATCGCTTCTCTCTGCATAAAAATAATTACATTTGCTATTACCTCCCTCGTTTGTCCAGACAAGACTTTGCCTTCTAATTTTGAATGAAAATCCATGTTTATAATTTAAAATACTTAACAATAATTATTTAAAAAGTCAAATCTATTGTAATACGATATTTCTTCAACACACAGTAACTTTAAACATAAGTAAAATAAAAAAAAATTTTGTCGCAGACTATACAAGTACCTTGCACTTCGAAGGGACAAGAAATAATAAGGACGAATTGTGTTGTGGTCGAATGCGCATCGTGGGTGGAGCCTAATTTCAAATCGGCCAAGTATCACGTTAAATTTGACAAGCAATAACAGGAGCAGGGAAAATTTTTTCATTTCGGAAAATTTTGACCCCATATTTTAGCGATTTGATAAGTACGGCATTCATACACATAGTTTCGGATCGTTATTTAGATTACTTTTTTTGCAATGCAGTACATATCGGCTGGTACAGGGGTGAGAAAACTAGGGCGCACCCCTCGATTTTAAAGTATTACAAGGAAGTCATTTGAGCCAATATGAAACTCGCTAATTTCAATTTAGCTGCATAATGAAATACAATTTTTGGACATGCCGTACATTTTTCATGGTATATGTGTTTATGAGAGGAAAATTAATTTCTCTTTCATAACTGGGATATTACGATGAAACATTTCTGTACGGCATTGATATATTTTGTTAATATTGACATCAATTATCAATAGAAACAAAATGCAATACAAAAAATAGTTTTAAATGGCTTTAAATGTATTACAGTCCAGGTTGTGAGGCCGCTTCCGTAGAAAAAATGTTTCTGATTCAGCTTCTTCACGGATTTATATAAAAAAATGTTCATTTTAAACAAATCAGAGCACAATCAAAAGGAAATATTTCAGCACTTGGTTGAACTGGCAGCTTAGTAGATCCTTCATGTTAGTAGAGAGATTATTTTTTCTTCTTTCTTGGGTTATGTTTTGCATTCTAACAGAATATGTTTCACAGTGATTTGGATCTTGCAGTTGTGGCAGAAAGGGATGGCTTCTTTATTTATTAAGTAAATATGTGTTGTTATAGTATGTCCTAATCGTAGTCGAGTTCTTATCACTTGTTCACAACGTTTGAGTGGGAGTGGTAAGGTGGTGCCGACAGTTTTTATAACATCTTTTAATTTGTTGGATGTGGAATTCGTTACTCTGCCATAAGTTGGTCTACTGCTTCGTTTCCCTTGATTCCTACGTGTGATGGCACCCATAAAAAAGTTATTTCTATGTATTATAATTTCATTTGATGGATACAATTGCAGACGATACAGTTATTTTAAGTGATGACATGAATGGATTACAATGCCTTTTAAACGCCATTGATACAGTGGGAAGAGAGTTTGGCCTAAACATAAACTGTTCAAAAACAAAACACATGGTGTTTAGCCGTTTAGCATATCAAGATGCACGATTATATGTTGATGGTCATATAATTCAAAGAGTGTCCAGTTTTAATTATCTTGGTTGCCATATTACTGAACAACTAGATCCAGATCAAGAGATAAAACGTAGAATCGAGATAGCCCGCACGACATTTTTAAAAATGAAGTCATTCTTCTGTAATGATAACTTGCAACTTCAACTTCGAAAACGCATGGTTAAATGCTACATTTGGTCAGTCCTCTTATACGGTGTCGAAGCATGGACATTAAAAATATCCACCATTAATCGTCTGGAGGCCTTTGAAATGTGGCTGCACAGACGTATACTAAAAATTCCATAAACGGCTATGCTGACAAATGTGGCAGTCCTTGAGAGAGCAAATGCTGCTCGCGAGCTGCTTGATAACATCAAATGTAGAAAGATGGCCTATTTTGGACACGTAGTAAGGGGAGACCGATATAATATTCTTCAACTTATTATGATGGGTAAAATTGAAGGACGCAGAGGAATTGGTAGAAAGCAGGCCTCTTGGTTGAAGAATATCAGGGAGTGGACAGGAATGAGGAAAGCTGAGCAACTCTTTAGAATATCTCAAGACAGAGACAGTTTCGCCATGTTAATCGCCAACGTCAAGGGGACTTGATAGGGCACGTTAAGAAGAAGAAGGATACAATTGCTGTAAAGCCTTTAGGGTATTTAATGAGTCAGATATTATATTATAATGAGGTGCGGATTTTCTTCTGCAAACTTTCAGTGCCTCTAAAATAGCCAGTGCTTCTCCAGTAAATATGCTACAACTCAGAGGGTGTCATATTTTAAAATGGTCTGCTCCATGTATGTGTCACCTCGGGGAACAATTAAGGGTCTAACCACCTTCTGATATCTCCGGGTGCTCTGTAGGGGGCTTCGAATATACTGTCGAGAGCTCCTCTACTTAAGTCCATTTTCGGGTTATGGACTTGGAAAATATTTATCTTCGGTGTCTTGCCTTGAAAAAGGCAAGATATTTCTTACATGACAATTTCTTCGTCGAAATAAAACACCAAGTTAAGTTGAAATAATTCTCAGCCACAGAGTATGGAAAATAAATGCAGAAAGCAGAGCCCCGAGAGCACTAAGCTCTCGGAGAGCCCGTGAGGGATTGACCTGACCTGAAAATTGCCAATATTTATATGCGCTGTTCGTGCGATAAATAGGGATTTCCAGGTCAAGAGCCAATGGTAAAAATTCGAGGCGTGGCGATGCGCATCGAAATGCGTACTAGTCCACAGACTATGGCATTCGATGACATCCCCCCTCCTCTGGAGACTCTGCGGCTGGGAAAAAATATTTATTGATAAAAAAATACAAATGTCAAAATACACAAGAAAATATGCATAAAAATACAAGTAAAATGTTCAAAAAGAAATTCACACAACACTGCACTACTTATAGGGAGAAATCGGTGGTGATGACGGCATCTCAAGCTCCTACAGGTCCATCCTCGGTCGGTGTGCCAACTCCTTCAACGGGCTCGTCTTCTTCTCGGTCGTCCGGATCCCATCTGTCATATCCAACGGGGTTTCGTAGATTACCAGCGTGCCGAAGCCTACGTGGTCGTCCAACCACTTTCGGTAGGGGGCGATGACTGGGTCTACTCCGGGACTTCCATCGGCATCTGGGGCTTCTAACTTCGAATAAGCCTGGCTCGTCAAAGGTGTCTGCACGTCGAAGGCGTCAGGTCTGTAGAAGGCCTCGATGTCGGAGTGTTAGAGTATTGCTTTCTAACACTACGTGGTTCTCCCCATTCTTCTCTTGACTTCAACTTATGTTGAAGTCACTGGTGTGTTGTCTTCTGTGAATTCGAGCTGGGTCGTGGGTTCGGATTTTAACCACGTTGTCGGGCGCCATGTCACCTCGGGGAACAATTAAGGGTCTAACCACCTTCTGATATCCCCGGGTGCTCTGTAGGGGGCTTCGAATATACTGTCGAGAGCTCCTCTACTTAAGTCCATTTTCGGGTTATGCACTTGGAAAATATTTTTCTTCGGTGTCTTGCCTTGAAAAAGGCAAGATATTTCTTACATGACAATTTCTTCGTCGAAATAAAACACCAAGTTAAGTTGAAATAATTCTCAGCCACAGAGTATGGAAAATAAATGCAGAAAGCAGAGCCCCGAGAGCACTAAGCTCTCGGAGAGCCCGTGAGGGATTGACCTGACCTGAAAATCGCCAATATTTATATGCGCTGTTCGTGCGATAAATAGGGATTTCCAGGTCAAGAGCCAATGGTAAAAATTCGAGGCGTGGCGATGCGCATCGAAATGCGTACTAGTCCACAGACTATGGCATTCGATGACATATGTACGCCGCTGCTAGTCCTGATTGAGTTTTTGATGCATCAGTGTAGATTGTAGATATGTTCAGAATTTGGATATAGGGATATTATTTCATGGTATGATTGATGTATTACTCTTGGGTTAGTGAATGTTTTGGGATAGCGAGTAAGGGATGTATTTACAATTGGTGGACTAGTTGATCAAGAGAGAAAGTTTTGGGTTGGATTTATGATGGCACTAAACTGCTCATAGTGGTAACCACTGAATTTGATTCTTTCATGAAAAGGGAGTGTATTCATAGGTTTATTTTTGTAATTACTGATACATTTAGGTTTTAAGATATTTGAATGCATGGGATTTGGATGATTTGATGATACACGAGTTGCATAATTTAGTGACAATTGTTGCCTTCGTAAGTGTAAAGGTAATTCGTTAGCTAATACTTGAAGGCTATTGGTTGGGCTAGTTCTAAATGCGCACAGAGCAATTCTTAATGACGTTGTTTGAATTGAGTTTAGTTTTTTTAATGTAGTTTTTTTGGCAGTACTATAACCTATTGAACCGTAGTCTAATTTGCTACGTATAAGTGATTGGTATAAGTTTAATAGGGTTCTTGTATCTGCTCCCCACGTACGGTTTGAGAGAATCTTCAGGAGATTAATTCTAGGTTGACATTGTTTTTGCAAGGTATGTATGTGGCTTTTCCAGTTTAGGGTGCAATCTAGAGTTAACCCCAGACAATTTATTTCGTTTGTTTCTTTTAGAGTATGTTCATTTAAAGTTAAGATTAAAGCTCTTTATATTTTTCCATTTGCTGAATATTATGTACTGTGTTTTACAGGAGAAAAGTTAAAACCAGTTTTAAGTGACCGTTTTTCCAGCGTGTGTAAAAACTTCTGTATTACTTCAGTCGCACATTCCGCTGCTTTTGTGGTAGATAATCAAGTCGTCTGCGTATAAATTGGCTTTAATCGGTAATCTCATTTTCCAAGATGTTATTTATTGCGATCAGAAACAATGTTGGGCTTAAAATGGAGCCTTGCGTAATTCCATTTTCAAGATAGCGTGGACTAGAGTTATAACCGTTAGCTCTTACTTCAATGTGTCTATGAGTTAAGAAATTTTGTATAAAAGCTAGTGTGTGACCCTCAATTTCAAATTTTTGTAGTGTTTCTACGATATTTCCATGCACTGTCGAAAGCTTTATTGATATCAATAAATACAGCTAGTAATTTTTGATTGTGTAGAAATGCTTCATGGATTTCAGACTCAAGCGATACTAAGTTGTCCCCCATTTTGACCCATTTTGATAGGGGGATAATAACATTGAGTTTTCTAGATGCCATACTAGTCTGTTATTTATAATCTTTTCCATTAGTTTACACATACTACATGTCAAGAAGATTGGACGATATGACAAGGGATCGTCTTTAGGTTTGTTGGGTTTAAGAATTGGGATGATAATTGCATGGCACCATATCTTGGGAAATATATTATTGAAAAATATTGGGTTAAATAGTTCTAGGAGGATAAGTTTAGCTGATTCTGGAATATTTTTTTAAAAAATAGGTGGAATATATACACAAAATACAATAGGAGATGAAAATACATTAATGCACATAACATAAAATAAAACATAAAATATACAAAATAAGACATATACCAACATAGTGAGTACATCCATGTTCATGTTATTGCCTTGAAGTGATCAAAGTATTCAGTAACAGAGTAAAAAGCAAATCTCAAAAGGTATTTTTTCAGACTTACTTTAAATTTGTTCATCGAAAGTTGTTTTAAATCTTTAGGTAGGACATTGTATATATAATAGTCAATTGAGTTTTTTTGTGATTTACTCAAACGATACTTAACTGTTCTGATGTTATTTGCACCTCTTGTGCTATAGTTATGTAAGGCAGAGTGTTTAATTAAAGTATCAGAGTTTTTGTGTATTTCTACATTAACGCTGTATAGCCATAATGTTGGCAAGGGCATTATCTTAGATTTAATAAACAATGGTTTGCAAGATTCCAAATAGCAAACTTTTGCAATTTAAATATTGTTAGTGCATTGCAAGAGTTTCCCCACAGAATAACACCATAGCTTAAAAATAAATGAAACAAAGAAAAGTACGTTATTTTCAAGGTATCAACACTTGTTATAAGTTTTAATTGTATTAGTAAAAATAAGGTACTAGAAAGTTTACCTTTGAGATGGTCAATATGGTTATACCAAGTCAATGTGTTGTCAACTGTTATGCCCAACAATTTGACATTATTTTTTTCAACACTCACATCGAAGGTAGACGAAAAAATTAAATTTTAAGTTTTGTTATCATTTAGTTTAAGTTTATTTGCTAAGAACCATGATTGTGCATTGGAATTTACATAGGTACTATGTAAATATGTAACCTACTCAGACGTGGTTTCTAAAACTGAACGATTTTTTCAGAAAAAACAAAAGTAGTGTCATCTACAAATAAAACTGTTTTAAATGGAGCCATGAAATTGGACAAGTCATTATTATATATTATAAATAATAGATGGCCCAGTACTGATCCTTGTGGAACTCCATGCTTTATCTGCTTAAATTCAGAGAGACAATTTCCGTACTTGACTGCTTGGTATCTATCCTTTAGATACAATGAAATTAGTTCCAAAGGAGTACCTCTTATACCGTAAAAATGCAGTTTTTTTAGCAAAATACCATGAGAAACACAGTCGAATGCCTTTGAAAGATCACACAGCGTTACGGCAGAGTGATTGTGCTTCTCAAGGCCATCAACTATGGCACTCATCACATCTAAAAGTGCATGTGTTGTAGAACGATCCTTTCTAAACCCATATTGTGAACTAGTAAAAAAGTTATTTGTTTCGAAGTACGATATAAGACGCTTCTTCAGAATTTTTTCGATTATTTTACTGAATATCGAAACGATGGAAATTGGTCTATAATTGTCTACAAGGTCACGATCCCCCTTTTTAAAAATAGGATCAATCTTGGAGTATTTAAATGAAGTTGGGAATATCCCAATTGAAAAAATACTATTAATGAGATGTGTTAAAGGTTTAGTAATTATTTCACTAGTGTTTTTGATAAAAGATGCGTTTAGCTCATTAGTATTCAAACAATTTGAATTTTTTAATGTTTTTATAACTGTAGATACTTCTTATTCATTGGTTGGAGACAGAAAAAATGAATTCGGTGGAGCTGGAAATTTTTGATAGTTCAAAATTGTATCGTCTGGTGTATTTGGAAGGGATTTGATAATATTCTCAGCAATTTCAACAAAAAAGTTATTGAAAGAGTCACAAGATATGTTGGTTGTTGAATTATGTAAACCATTTGTTTTATTTCGCTCATAGTTAATTACCTTCCAACACGTTTTGGATCTACTCTTTGACGTTAATATCAATTGATCATATGCCAGCTTTTTCGTTCTTTTCAACTCAGCATTGTAATGATTTTTATATATTTTATATTCGCTGTAATGTACTGGGTTTTTAGTAGAATCAGCCCGTATTTTATATGTTTGCAAATAATTTCTCATATTTTGTCATTTAACCAGTTTACCGGACATCTTCTGTCTTTGATAACCAGTTTTTTTAGTGGAAAATATTGAGATACTGCAAGATTATAATTATCTATTAAAAACGTTGCTAGGTAATTTACATCAAGATTATCGTTAAAAATGTTCCAGTCTAACACGGATAAAAAGTTTCGCATTTTTAAAATACCCTTCTGCGTAAAGGCTCTAGTGCAAACACTTGACTTTTGCTGAATTGATGTTAAGCTTATACTGATATACTGGCCGCGATGATCAGAGAAACAAGGTTCAAGAACATTTGCCCGAAACTGATCTTCTTCAACATTTGTCATAATATTGTCTATGCAAGTGGCAGATGTATCAGTAATCCTAGTATAGGCATGGATTATTTGTTTTATTCCAAATGATGATATTAGAGAAGTCAGCTCACTAGTATTTGCCGTTTTCGCAATAAAATTATTATTAAAATCTCCCAAAATTATTACTTTTAAATTTGGCCTCATAATGGAACCTAATAAATTTTCGAAATTTGTAAAAAAAAAGACTTAAAATCGTTACATTTACTCGATCTGTACACTGCCAATACAACCGTGTTAAAATCTGGTAGAACAATTCCACAAAATTCAGATGTTTGTTCGATATTAAATTTATCACAGTTAATAGCTTCGAATTTTAAAGTATTTTTAACATATATTACAGTACCGCCGTTCCTTTTATTTTTCCTGCGGAAACTGGTAGCAAGTAAATATCCATCGATGTTTATGTATCGGAGATTTGCTTCACTCTGCCAGTGCTCTGAGAAGCAAACAACATCGAAGGTAAATTCCAACAAAAATAAATCGATCATTTGTACTTTATTTGCTAAACATTGAACATTAACATGGAACATACTCACCAGGCTTTTGCTATTTAAAATATGAATTAGTTTTTCAGGAACTTCTAAACTTCCTACGTCTCGATCTAGATTGTTTCCATTTGTGCGGACTGCTGCATTTCCACTACAGTTTTGTAAAGTCTCGATATTTTTGATTACAAAGGAGTTTTCTTCCCTTGTCTCTGCTGCAGGCACATCTGTAACTGTAATCAAAGTTATGAATTGTCTGCTGAATGCGTTCTTTCCCGAAAATTTTTAATGAATTTGAATCTTCTTACGACAGATCCACTGGGCCATATAGATGGGTTGTATACATTGTCTAGACTTTCTAAAGGGAAGGACACTTTATAAGATGATTGCTTATCAGTTCTATTCCATTCCTCACAATCAAAACATATTTCAGGCGCCGTTTCTTTTAAAAAAATCCTTCAAATCATTTGAATTCATATTGGCACCGACACGTGAAACGTGCAGATGCCCCCGTCGATGGAGTGTATTAAAATTAGAAGAAATTTTGCTACCGAAAATCGGTTTGTTGTATTTATTTATTTTATTTTGTGTCGGGGAATTCCTTTCGGATTCTCCTACGGGTTTTGTATTTGAACCAATATTTTGTTCAGTAGGTTTTTGTTCAGGTTCATTAGCCGACACAATTTTTTGCTCGTTTATTTTATATTCACTTTTTCTAGAATTTGTATTTGTTGTTGATGTTTTGATAGAATCTGATATTTTACTGGTAGATGGCGGTACATGTTGCAAAATGGAATTAGTATTTTGTAGTTTTAACAATAATATTAAATCTTCTTGTTCTTGAGTTCTTTTTTCAAGTTGATAAAAAAGTCTACTTACGATTTCAAGTTCTTTTTTAATAACGTCATAATCTTTCGCAAGTCTTCCACAATCACAAAAGATAAATTTTCACTCGTGTCATGAAATTTGTCTTCTTTATCACTGTCTATTAAGTTCGTAGCTTTATCACTAAGTTTATGTACATAATTTATTAACTGAATGTTTGTCACTGTCACTGGTAACTTAAAATTAACTAAAATGTCCACAAGTTCGTTCTTTTTCAATTTATTTAATTCCGTGGTAATGATGACTGTTAAACTACTAGCCGGCATTTTGAAACTCTTGAATATATATATATTTTACATTTAAAAATTGACAAATAACAGAGCGGTTTAAAACGTGGTATAATCATGCCACTGTCCTATTTTGAGCCTTATAAATTTTATTTTTGTCATTTTACAAAAAAAAGACATTAGAACTATATTATAGGGAAGTTTTCAACTTCTTTATGTGCAGTCTTCTACCGAAGGTTGGCGACCATCAAACGATAGGTTTCTCTGTTTTGTGGCGCATGTATTATGTTCGCAGCTTCTGGTATTTGAAACCATTCTCTCAAGTTTCTCAGCCAGGATTTCTTCTTTCTGCCCAAACCTCTTCTACCTTCAATCTTGCCTTTCACGATAAGCTGTAGCAGACTGTACTTATCATTACGGAACACATGGCCCGGGTATGACGCTTTCCTCCTTTTAACAGCTGTTAACAATTCCACCTCTTTACCCATTCGTCTTAATACCTCTGTGTTGGTCACTCTGTCTGTCCAAGGTATTCTCAGTATGCGTCGATACAGCCACATTTCTAGAGCCGCTAACTTCTTTATAGTTGCTGCTGTTAACGTCCACCCTTCAACTCCGTAAAGTAGCGTAGAGAGTACGTAGCATTTCGTGGCGCGCCATCGGAAGTTAACGCTTAGGTGGCGGTTGCTTAAGAGCTTTCTCATTTTGATGAATTTGGATCTTGCTATTTCAATTCGAATCTTAATCTCTACGTCTG
Source organism: Diabrotica undecimpunctata (assembly GCF_040954645.1). NCBI lineage: Eukaryota > Metazoa > Arthropoda > Insecta > Coleoptera > Chrysomelidae > Diabrotica > Diabrotica undecimpunctata. The sequence goes on along the minus strand of NC_092811.1, from coordinate 84,824,005 downwards.
GGTCCCACTTATCATTTACTGTATATCCCAGATATTTAAATCGGTGTACTCTTTCAATACGTTCGGCTTCAATATTCAGGTCGATATGTTGAATGTTCTTTTTAATGATCACCATAAATTTAGTTTTCTTTCTATTGATCTCCAGTCGAAATTGGTTGCCAGTTGTATTTACTCTATTTAGCATCATCTGTAAATCTTCGATGTTATCGGCCAGTATAACAGTATCATCTGCATATCGAAAATTACTTATAGGTACGCCAACTATCGTGTCTTCGTTCTAGCTCTTCTATCTCTTGATATTTTTCTTGTAGTCATTTCTCTTTGGATTATTTTATCTTTCTGCCGACAGTTCTATCCAGTTCTTTATATTGTTCGGGATTATTCTTATTTTCTCTCCTTCTGTGCATAAGGTGTAATATTTCATCTGCCATCCATTCGTTCTTCTTTCTTCGCTAGTAGTCACCAATGACTTCTTTCGCACCGTTGTATATAGCGTCCCTTAAGTTGATCCAGTCTCTTTCAATATCATCAGTACTAATTGTTAAAGCAACATTACTATTAATGCTATTTGTAAGCTTGACTTTTATCTCGGGATTTCTAAGTTGATCCATATCTAATCTTTTGTTATTCTGTTTCTGGATTCAGGCTTTTAGTCTGACTCGTAATTGGTTTACAAAGGATTATGATCAGAGTTTATATCAGCTCCAGGATATGTTTTGGCTGATATTATTGTGTTACGGAATCGTTTGTTAATTGTTATAAAGTCTATCTGATCTCTAAAGATATATTATCTCTTATAGAGATTATAAAGATATAATCTCTAAAGATTCTTAATGGTAACTTAGACCAAGTATTAGTGATAATTAAGTTTTTCTCTTGACAAAACTGTATTAGTCGATCACCTCGCTCATTTCTTGTTCCCAACCCATACTTGTCAACTACTTCACTGACTTCGCCTTTTCCTACTTTGGAGTTAAAATCCCACATTACCATGGTTATGTCTTGTTTCTTTAGGTTTTTTATGATTTCGTCTAATTGTTCGTAAAACTCTTCAACTTCTTCATTAGTACTCTCAGATGTGGGAGCATAAACCTGAATTATATTTATGTCTAGAGGGTGCGCACTTATCTGGATCAACATGCAGCGTTCTTAATATGGAATAAATTTTTTTATATATGTTTTTTGATTTTATTATTTACTAGAACCGCTACTCCATGCCTATGGTTGACATCTTCTTCTCTGCTGCCTAAAAAAAATATTGTTGCATCCTCCTTCTCGCACTTACCATTACCTGGCCATTTTGTTTCACTCAACCCCAGAATATCAATTTTACGTTCCATGTTGCAGCCCGGGAACTCGACGACGCCGGTTGCTAATCGGGTTGCATGGCATATCATCTTTAAATCTCCTACTCGTCATGATGGTTTTACTAGGGATATATAATGTGGTAGTCATTCCATGGCTTTCCACATCCTTATGCAATTGACTACTTAGTAGTTCCTTCGCCTTCGAAGCCGATTTTTCAACTCCAGGACAAAAGAGTGTCCTACCACTTATCAACTCATCCGCCCGAAGCCGTTGGTCAGTAAGTGGGAGATCGCTTATACCGGCAATCACTTGGTATTGAGGAATTTAGGAGTGTGTGAATGGAGACCTCTTCCACTCAAACACGGTCAAGAGGACTCATCCGACACTCGGCAATCACTCAGTGAAATTTTCGCCATATCTGGCTACCCTCACTTAGTTTAGCCTGCAGACCAATGCAGTTGCCCGGGGTGTGGCACGTGGAGCCATAAGTGAGAGTTAGGTGTCTTATGAGGACCAGTTATCAAGAACAATCTCCCGTCTACGACGCTCGATGTGGTCGTTCCAATAAAAGGTACTACCTCTATAACACAACCCTACACCCCAATTTTTTAACTAATAATTTTTAAATTGATATAAGATTGAATGCTCGAATAAATGAACTTTGATCAAATAAAAGGCAGATATCAAGCACAGTTTATAATGAAATCTTGCCCAAGTACTTTCGCTTCCTAGGGCATCGAGTTTTTCGAAAAACTTCGAGTTTTTTATCGAAGTTATTAATTTGTCTTCAGTTAAAAAAACATTTCTTGGGCAAGATTTAATTATAAACTGTGCTCGATATCTGCCTTTCATTCGATCAAAGTTAATAATTTTTAATCATAAAAATCAGGAAATTGGAATACTTGGGGCACATCATGAGAGGTGAAAAATACGAACTACTAAGGAATATAATGCAGGGAAAAATCAAAAGCATAATGTGGCTACGCAATCTCCGTGAATGGTTTGGATGCAGTTCAGTTGAACTATTCAGGCGCGTAACCAACAAAATTATAATTGCCAGAATGATTGCCAATCTCCGATAGGAGCGGAACTTGAAGAAGAAGAATAATTTTTACTACAAATTTGTTTAATTTCATTAATTTCTCTGGGTTTTAGAGCTCTCCGATATTGCCCTGGCTCTTGAATATAAAAACGAATCATTAAGCTTAGTTTTTTATTTTATATTTTTATATTCATATAATTATTTTGTAAACATTCCTATGTTATTAGTTTAATATCGACTTTGTTCCCGTCCATGTATGAGGTATAGTCTGGAGCCGCATTTTTTTAAGTGGTATCTCCACTGGGCTTAATCCACGGACAATTTCCAGGGAAGATAATATTGAGCATAATTATATATTTAAAAGTTGTTTTCAGCATTGTTTTTTCAGTTTCTTTGAATGTCCAGGCTATGCTTTAGGATATAATTCGGTATCGAAGGTGAATATTTGCGGAAGAACGGGGGTTAGAAATGGCATCATTGGGAGTAATTCATCGTCGAATTTTTCAAATGTTTCGATTAATTTTAATATTTCCACTATGTTACTGTCAGTTTTACCAGAGCAATTGAGGCACACTACAGAGCATTTGAGTGTGCTCGTACACTCCTACACTTATTTCTTCTTCGACATATATATTCTCATATAGCAAAGATTTGTCAAACTTCTCAATTTTTCTTTATATTTTTTGTTTATTGTAACTAAGAAAAGTGGCGAATATTTCTTGTCTTTCTTTTTGGAGAGCACATTTGTGTCTTTAATAGCCATGATTCCTTTTTCGCTTAGTTATTGTTGTATCTTTATTGTTTCTGTTATTTCATGTAATCCTCTGATTACTAAACTTGTGGTGTGTTGTCTTGATCTATTGGATAAGCGATGTGTTTAATAGAACTCTTTGCATTCTGTTCTTTAAGTACTTTGATCATTGCAAGGTATTCTTCTCTGTTATTCGTCTGGATGATGATTAATCTTAAGGATTTTGTGAATTTATTCGCCGATCAGATTTCTCTTTCTGTGGTTTTTGCAGTATTTCTTGACTTTTTCCTATTGGTTTAAGGATACTCGCCGGTGATTTGGGCGCATCCTTCTTTGATTGTTCTTTTTCCATTGTTGTTACGGTATTTTGTTTCTGTGCTGGTGGTTTAGGCATATTCTTTTTCGATTTCCCGTTTTCTTCTCGGTGTCTTTCCATTTCAGTAAGTTGTTCCTCTTCTTGATCTTGTATCATTCTTAGCGTGCATCTAGCTACGCAGGCATCTTTATTTGGTTTCTGTCTTGTTAATAGCTTTTCGGCAACACTAGTTTTTTTTTTGGTTTTTCTTCTTCGGTGTTTTTTTCTTCCGTATTGGCATTTTTGATTGTTTTTCCCCTGGTTGTGTTGAACTATCCATTCAGTATCATTATGTTCTGTTTCCTTTAAGTTTTAGTTACTAGTACTAGGTCTTTCCTTTTCTTGTATGTTGCTTGTTTTTCTACGTTTTTTGTTATTGGGTCGTTTTTTCAGCTTGCGTCGGTTTTTTGTTCGGTTTTGTTACCGCCCTTTCTTTCTCTGCTATTTTATCCATAATTTCAAATAGCTTTTGACTCAATTTCTGAATTTCTTCCCGTTTGACTTTTTGCTTCTTATTTTCTTCATGCATGTGATGGATTTGATCCAATAGGCGCTTATTCTCTGCCTCCATCTTTTTCGTCTGTTCGACCGATGTGTCCATTGATCTAATACACCTTATTTCTTCTTTATCCGAGCAACTTCCTACGGAATGACATCTTTTCCTTTTCAGTTTATGTTTGTTGCTTATTTCATTTACTTCACTTTCACTTATTTCACCTTCTATTACTAGTATGGGCACAGAATTAATAACCACACAGAAGCGACACTCCTTGATGTTGTAGGGACCAAGATTTTTGATCTTGTGCACCACTTACAGAATTATACACTCAGAAAAACTATTTTTACTTACTTAATTTACTTACTATACTCACTATACTTTTCTCCGTGGATGCATGCACTCACATCCGCTCGCTCCGATTACCGATCGGAGAGCACGTAACATTTAATCAGTTTTTAGATAAAGGACGGCTTGTCGTTAACGTTAAAGATCTTCAGAGACTGGTGACCAGAATAGCTGGATATTGAAAAGAGTACGGTCTAACAATGAACGTCAAGAAGACGAAATTTATGAGAATATCGAAAACTCAAAGAAATAACGAGAATCTTCTAATAAACGGAACCAACGTCGAACAAGTGGACAAATATGCATATCTGGAAACAATTATTAACTCCACAAATGATTACATTTAGGAGATCAAAATCAGAATAGAAAAGGCTAGAGCAAATTTCAATAAAATGAGAAGAGTGATATGTACAAGGGATTTAAAATTGGAATTAAGAGTTAGGTTGGCGAGGTTGACTTTGTTTTATGGAATGAAATCTTATACCTTGAATGCGACATCAATTAAAAAACTGGAATCATTCAAGCTGTGGGGGTATAGAATTCTTAAAATATCGTGGATCACAAACAAAGAGGTTCTGTGAAGGATGAATAAAGAAATAGAAATTTTAAATACAATTAAAACAAGAAAATCGGAATATCTCGGACTTATTACACGTGAAGAGAAATACACCTTGCTCCAACTGGCAGGGAAAGATCCAAGGAAAGACAAGCATAGGGAGGCGTAGAATGTCATGGCTGCGCAACCTAAGAGTGGTACGAATGTATATCAAATGAACTTTTCAGAGCAGCCGTCTCAAAAGTCCGAATAGCTATGATGATTGCCGATCTCCGCCGCAGAGATAGCACTTGAAGATAAAGAAGTCGTTAACGTGACTTTAACTTCTCCTGTGTAATTGAGTAACGGAGAATCTTATCTATGTCCGAAAATTTGTTTAATCTGGTGATTTCATTTAGCATAGGTTTCACTATATGTAAAAAAAATACTCCGCTTAACATTAAAACAATAAAATTTTAAATTATGTTTTATAGTTTTTCTATAAAAAATATATTTCTAGGTATTTGTTATAAGTAATTTATATATTTATTATATTTTTAGATACTCGCCAATGTCGTGATGTATGTTCTGGTTACAATACAATTTGTAATATCTTTTTCAAAATAAAATAAATAATCACTAAAATCTAAGTGTATAAATATATTGATATACTTAATTACGTTATTAGTTTTATTCAAAAATTTTAAAATTAGCATATTTGACGTCCTAAATGTGACCTATAGTGCTAAGATATAGTAATAAAGAAGATGGATCAATATTTGATGTTAAATCTTAGGAGAAATATGGTTGCCTAATCTACATACCCCAATAAAAATCTTAAGCAACGTTTATAGTGTAATAAATAGCAACAAATCATAACCCCATGTCTTCGTCACAACACTGAAAAAAACATGACGTATAGGGGACACTGGGGAGGGATGAGCCACTTTGTTTTAGCGACCTGATTTTCTGCCTTGCTTTAGTAATCGCATAAAGTTTTTTACAAATTGATTAACTATGGGTTTTAGTTTATTAACGTAATAGTATAAATATTTTAAAAATTGTTATTTAAGCAAAAAATAAATGATTTAAGTACAACGTGCATTTGTCCCAAACCCCGTTTGTGAAGGGAAGGTTGAGACAAGCAGATGGAGGTTTGAGGCAAACATAAGGAGAGTTGAAATGAAGAAAGTAACTAGGTATTATTTAACCCTGCAATAACAATAATTACCATAAAAATAAAAACATTTAAAAAATATGTCAAAAAAAGTAAGTAGGTACCCTATCTCACCGTCAGACATTCTAGTAAGTTTTGACATCGTTTCAGTCTTTACAAACATCCCTATAGACGATATCCCAAACAATCTGGAAACTAAATACAGTATCCATCCAGACTGCTCCATCCAAAGTTAATTCTACAGATATATAAATGATGTCACAATTGGGTCCCTACTCTCTCCGGTAATTTCCAATATCTTTATGGAAGACTTCGAGACCCGAGCACTATCCACATCAACTCTCAAACCCACATGTTGTTTACGATATAGTCGTCATTTGGCCCCACAGCTAGGATACTGTAGTATGTTTTAAAACTCATCTGAATGATATGTATCCAGTTCACGATGGAGATAAAAACTAACTCACCCCTAGCGTTTCTCGACGTTCTCATAAAGAAAAATCAATCACAAGGTTTTCATCATTCTGTTTACCAAAAGCCCACCCAAACCAATTCGCCCTCACCCACCTTCACAAATTAAATCAGTCATTTATGTCCTCGTATCCATATCAATAAGCCTTTGCGATCATCAAAGTAGGTCAGGTAAGCTCTCTTCTTTAAAACAATCCCTCATCCAAAATTATTACCACAAAAATCACATTTAATAGAGTATCCACAGGCGTCCAAAGGCACACCTTTCCTTGCCTCAAAAAGTATTATTGATAAAATCCTCAAATCAGGAGGAATAAAGATAATTATAACAACTTTCATTTCTTGTCCGATCAGTCACAAACATTCCAAATGAACAACACGGGGTTTATGAAATTCCTTGTGCAGACTGCCCCTGATCTTACATAGGCTTAAACAATCGTAGAATTTAAAATAGAGATTATAAATATTCCACTTTTATTCGCAATTCCGATTTAATTTCAGCTCTAGGTCAACATCATCTTCATACTGGTCACAAAATTCATTTTGAAGACTATAGAACCACAGCCCTCTACCGTTTTGATAAACCAAGAATTAACCGATAATTGTCTTAATAAAAGATATGACGGCACCCGGTTGCCTTCGATATGGAGACCACTCCTCCAGAAAATATCTTCCGCTCCAATTTCTGCCGTCAGGAATCTTCACAACTCCCACCCAAAGACCTCGTCAGCGAACCACGTCATCGCCGACGGTAGAAATTAATAGTCCACTGTCCCCAGCAACCATAGTGTAGTGAATAGTTAACAGTAGTTTAGAGGGGGCTCAGGAGACTAAGACTCCAGAAGGAAACATCAGACAATTTGTAGAAACAGTATTTTCCCAAGAAAAATATAATAATTGTCTGCTTTCTTAATATGCTTTAATAATAATGCTTTCTTCTTTTTTTTTGAAAAGATGGCGTTAATGGTTAAAGATGGATTGACATCGTTAACACAGACAATGATGCCTATATATTCATCCGTTCATATAGTGAAAGGAACATAAATCGTTTTGTTTAAACCCTTGAGTCAACAAATTGGTCAGGTATTTAATACAATTTCTGCTGAGGATAAATCATTAGCTTTTTTAAATGCTATCCAAAATTACTTTCGATCCCATTTTCCACTATTTAAATGTGAACCTAAAAAATGTACACGTTCGAATTGGTTTACAGAGGAACTGTACAATTTAATGGATCAGCTAAAACTTTTAGAAACGATCTGTCAGCAAAATAGTAATCTTAGGCCAGTCCTTCATTTGGCAAAGGCAGAATATTCAATTAAATTAAAAACAGCTAAAAGTAGTCACTTCATGAGACAGTTAAACGAATCATCAAATAAAATGAAATGTATTTGGCATTTAGTAAACTTAACAGTCGGGAAACAAAATAACTCAAAAGTACCTAGTGATGATAACAGTAATTTAGCAGACAAATTTAACCACCATTTTGTTGAAATGGCTCCAAAGTTACTTGCCGCTTTGGATCCTACTAAAATAGGTGGGTTTACATCAGCATCAAAAAACCGTAATAGTTGTTCTATGTTTTTATATCCAACTAACCCACAGGAAATAACTAGTATAGTCGAAAGTTTTAAATCCAAACACAGTTGTGGTTTTGATCAGATTTCCCCTAAGTTATTAAAAAAATGCATTCATGCTCTCGCAGATCCACTGACGGATACCTATTTGTAATTCCTCTTTTCAAGAAGGAATTTTTCCTAGTATGTTTAAACTATCTATTGTAATCCCTTTATTCAAAAGTGGTGATAAAGATGACAAAGATGATAAAGATAACAACTATCATCCCATAAGTCTCTTATCTGTATTTTCAAAGATAATTGAAACTCTGGTTTATACTAGAATTAACGCATTCCTAAAAAAGCATAGTGCCCTGCATAATTTTCACCATGCTTTTACATTTTCTAAGTCTACAACTACAGCTCTTGCAAATTTCGTCAGCTTAGTGTTGGATGCCATGGACAGACGAGAGAAGGCATGTGGTTTATTTCTCGATGTGTCCAAGGCTTTTGACACTTTGGATCATAATTTGTTGCTAATAAAACTTGAGGGGATTGGTATTCGTGGTGTAGTTCTAAAATGGTTTACTTCCTACCTAAAGAATAGAAGACAAAAAGTAAAGATAACATCTAATGAATTTGTAAACGAATCAAACACATTGGATATCCATTATGGTATCCCTCAGGGTAGTGTATTGGGTTTTCTACTTTTTATAGTATTTATTAATGATATAGCTTTGGTAACTAATTCACTGACTGGGGTTAACATCATCATTTATGCGGATGATACCAACATTCTAGTCACAGGAACGTCTGATCAAAATTTGCAAAATAAAACTACACAGATACTATCCAACAAATTAGTTTTGAATGAAGAGAAATCAAAGTATATGATTTTCACGTCAAATAATTTATTAAACCATCAAGCCACTATAGAAGCAGCAATAGATAAAACAGACTGCACGAAGTTGCTGGGGGTACTTCTAGACAGTAATTCTAAACGGTCAAACCACATTTCTAATTTAAAATCCAGATTAAGTAGCGCATGTTATGCATTGAGAATTCTTTCACGTCTCTTTCATACATCAATATTAAAAACAGTATACTTTGCCCATTTTTACTCAATAGCCAAATATGGCATTGAAGTCTAGGGTTGTACCTCTAAAATAGAGCAGATATTCGTACTTCAGAAAAGAGCTATTAGGATAAAGTATAAAATGAAATTTAGAGATTCTTGTAGAGGCATCTTTAAACAAAACAATATTCTTACAAATCCTGGTCTGTATCTATTTTCGTGTATAATGTATTTACATAGCAAAATTTATGAATTTAATAAATTTCAATTTAACCATGTTTATTCAACAAGATTCAGAGACAATCACTTTATGCTTCCACAACTTCGTTCTGTTTTGTTGGAAGGTAGCACACATTATGCAGCCATAAGTTTCTTTAACAAATTACCAATAGATATACGAATGAATTTACATCAGCCAAACTTTTGGAGGTGTGTATATCAATACATTAAAATTTGTGAGCTAGAGCCATATTCTAAAAATAACTTTTAAGTATGTTTTATCGTGTTTATTAATTTATATACTTTTAAGATGTATGTCTCTAACTTTAACTTGTTTTATACACGTACTTTGTATAATGTCGAATGTGATCAATAAATTTGACTTGACTTGACGAATAAAATATACCAACTAACATAAAAATGTAATCCTTTATTATTAAATTTCACACTTTAAAATTAAATGTCCTTTCAAAGTAGTATTATGTAGTTATTAAACCATTTAAAACAAATTTCACATTTGTAGGCTTTTTCTCCAGTGTGCACTCTTAAATGTGTCTTCAAGTTACCCGCAGTACTAATTTGCTTAAAACAATTCTCACGTATATACATATAAGGTTTTTCCCCAGTGTGTGTTCTCAAATGATCTTTAAAAATTCTTCATTGCTTAAAACAAATCTCACACTTATAAGGTTTTTCTCCAGTGTGTACTCTCAAATGTGTTTTTAAATTTCTTGCTTGAATAAATTGCCTAAAACAAATCTCACACTCATACGGTTTTTCCCCGGTGTGTGTTATTAAATGATTTTTCAAAGTACTTTCTTCACTGAATTGACTAAAACAAATCTCACACGTATAAGGTTTTTCCCTAGTGTGCACTTTCCAATATCTTTTTAAATTACTTGCTTCACTAAACTGTTTAAAACAAGTTTCGCACTTGTATGGTCTTTGTCCAGTCACAACTTTCTTATTTTGATTTAATGTTTTGCCGTCAGAGTGAGTGCGGACTCATATAATTTCTTTCGTGAGATGAATGTTCAATTAGTGCCTCCATAATTTCCATTTTGATTTCTTCTTGGAGATAACCTAAAATACAAACTGACAATAATATAAACAGATCGAGAATAAGGGAGAATTAATGTAAAAACAAAGAAACAAAACACTTAATTAAATTAAAGCATAATAAAATTTAAGACAGCAAAAGTGTAGTAAATGCTATAAATATGCATTAGAAGTGTGTGTCTATTTATTATATATGTGTAATACTTGTCTTTCAATGCGCACCTCGACATATTTAATATGTATCAGCATATGAAAATGAAAAGAGCAATAATATTGTGCCGTAAAGATGATCGTGTACACGAAGGTACCAGAATGAGCGTGAAATTTATATGAGTCACCTTTTTAAACTGAACTTGTGGACTGTACCAGAATTCTCATTAAAATAGAAATAAGGTCCTTGTAAAATAAAGGCCAAGAAGTAAAAACCGTCTACAAAGTATCAGAAAAGATAAAATATTTAATTTTGGCGGATAGTATTTTATTTTTAATATATGGACGTAAAATATACGTCCAGTTTTGGTCCGGACGTTAAACGGACGTACTTGGGACGTACGAAGTGGGACGTACTTCAGGTGGACTAAATATTGACGTTCTCTGAATGTAAGTTCCTTTAAACATTTATGTTTTATTACTCAAAATTATTTTATATTTCTATAATATTGCATTTTTGTGTAATTTTGACATTGGATTTGTCCCGTTTGTTAATAATAAATAAATATAAATGAATGTAATAATAAATATAAGTTCTTTAAACATTTACGTTTTATTTCCCAAAATACATTCTTAATATGCACAGGATGAAGCCACTTTTAGTACTTTATACAATGGCGTTGACGTCTAATTTACATCCTTAGCGCTAAAATAGACGTCCGAAAGACATCACAAAAGTTCATCAAGTAAGTCCACCGGACGTATTATGGACGTTCGATTAAGGTCCATTTAACGTCCCTGTACTAGTGATGTAACGAATGTCAGTTTTTGAACATTCGCGAATGCGAATGCGAATATATGCCACCGACATTCGCGAATATGAATGCGAATGCGAATATTCAGTTTTTTTTTATTTGGTGACAATGTTAATTGTCTCCGGCACTGCCGGCAGTTTCATTTGTGTGAGGTGTGTAGTTAGATAAGTTGAAATAAATTTAGTAATTCAGCAATTTTCAGAACAATTATACAAATTATGTACTGTATTACATTGCGGTGTAGTGTACATTATAATATGTAAAATAAAATCCACAAGGAAAATAATTCCTGTAGCTGGCTGTATACCACGTATAACAAAAGAGGTTAGTCTTTGTATGTGGGTATATTTTATTTTATAAAAACCCTTAAAAGGGCAACATTACAAGCACGAACGTTTTCGGAACAACTGTTCCATCATCAGGTTAAAATACAGGTTACCATGCCTGAGCCACCAAAATATTTGGGTAAAAACCCTTTAAAACACACATTTCATTTTAAAGGGTTTTTACCCAAATATTTTGGTGGCTCAGGCATGGTAACCTGTATTTTAACCTGATGATGGAACAGTTGTTCCGAAAACGTTCGTGCTTGTAATGTTGCCCTTTTAAGGGTTTTTATAAAATAAAATATACCCACATACAAAGACTAACCTCTTTTATTATAATATGTATCTTGTCCCGAAAATTGCTGAATTAATAAATTTATCTGAACTTATCTAACTGAAGTCGAACTGTGTATGTTTGTTTGTTTAAACTCTTTACATAAAAACACATAGACTATTTTTAATTTGTAGTTTAATAATTCTTAGACTTTTTCAAGATGCTTGTCTAAAATTAAAAACTTTTGGATAATAAAAGTTTCAGAGAATAATTTGTTTTTGTTTGTTTACACTGCATCATTTATTTTTTGTTTTCTAATTTTATAGTTTTCTAAGCTTGTAAAATAAAGTGAGATTTTTTCTTAATAAAAAAACTGAGAAGTGAATGGATTTTTATTTTATTAACCTAATCTTCAAATTATTTTTTTTATACATATTTATATTCGCAAAACATTCGCACACATTTCGCGAATGCGAATGCGAATATGCAAAAATATGCGAATATTCGCGAATGCGAATATTCGTTACATCACTACCCTGTACGTCCGCTCGGGATGTTAAATGTACGTCCATAGGACGTTCGGCACAGCGACATTCGGACCAATATAGGACGTTAAAAGGACATACTTAGGACCAAAGCGGCGTTTGAGAGACGTCCCTAAAGTCCGTGAGAGACGTACTATGGACGTCCACTGGACGTACGTGTGCTATTAGGGTAGTTAATTTTTAGATAAAAATGTAAATACAATCAAAATGGAATGATTCGAAAAAATAAAGATTAATGTTATGTTAAGAAACTGCCGTGCGTAAAGCTAGCATAAGGGCCCTTCGGTTTTTTTAAATTTAATTATATTTCTTTAATCTTTTGGCAAGCGTACAAAATTTAGTAAAACACGATGTAAATAGTTTAAAAATATTTATTTTTCTTATTTTAATTTTTACAAAATTATCATTAAGATTATTAATATCTAATTTTAATACATACAATACATCATTTTCTATTGAAATTAATTTTAGACTATCAAGTATCGTCTGCGCCATACTTTTTCTTAAATATGTTTTAATTAAATTTAATTTTGAAAATAAGCGTTCACCACTAGTTACGCTTACTGTAGCAGTTAATAAAATTCTTAATGCTGTGGAAAAATTTGAAAGAGATATATGATTTGAGATTATAAATTTTAAAATTTATAATGGATTTTCTGGTATTGTCATTGTTTGGGAAAGTATATACTATTTCTTTTCATATTTTTACTATTAATATTTCTGTTACGGTACTGTAATGTGATCTAATATAATGCTATGTATCCTAACGACTTTGGTAAATATATTGCTTCCTGTAAAAACTGGTTGTCTCATGTATTATGTTATAAGTGCGGAGAATTTGACTTCCTTTGTATTCTGTGTCACAAATATGCACACAAGTGTACGGTTTCGTATTACGGTCTCAATTACAATACAATAGGGTGATTTATTGATGTACCCTCTTCGACCCAACGGCCAAAAGATTCTTTTCTGACCTGCAATCTCAAGACACTTCATCCCAAGACATCGAACTAAACAGACCTAGTGCGATAGGTTTTCGCCATCGAGCGTCGGCCGGCGCCCCGACGCGGTACCAACGAGATTTCCTTGGCTACGATTCCAATATTTCAAAAGGTAAGTCTTTCTTTGTACAAACATCAATAATGAGTAAGACCAGTTAATTTCCTAATTTATTGACAGTTATATTTGCTATTTTTCGCTAATTGATTTAGAAACAAATTATTTCATTTTTTCGTTATTATTATTTATCGAATATCATTTAACCAGCGACCTCATTAAGTTTTATACAAAACAGTCATATTTGTACGTACTAAAAATATCTTTAAATATCAAAATTTCCTCGAAAAGTTCTGTGGAGTTAACGTCTTTTAAAACCTATTAAAGTGATTTTTTTTATTTAGAAATTACAGCGTCATCCACCATGATGGTTATTAGCGGCGGCTACAGAATTACAAAAGTAGAGTTTATAAAATATTCCTATAGATTTTAACAAATTTACGATATTAATAACAGAAAAATTAGTGCCTAATAAATTACTTAAACTGTTAGGTATGTTAAATCTACGACGACAATTGGCAAATCTATGACATTCAATTAATAAGTGGTTAACGGTTATTTGTACATTACATGTTTCAAAAATAGGTTGATCACTTTTGGACAGTAAATATGAGTGAGTAAGTCTCGTGTGTTCAATTCGTAATCTCGTTATCACCAATTATTCTCTTCTGTTCCTGGTTGAGGGTTCCCAAGCTGTAACGTAATTTTTAATTTGCTTCAGTGATGTTTGAGAAGATTGCCATTCGTTTTTCCACTTGCACCAAAACTCGATTTTTTATAAAAGCTTTTATATCACTCGCGGTATTTCGATTCTCGGCTTTTTCTATATCGGCACATTTAGCAATTTCACTCGCGCACTGGTCCGCACTTTCGTTGCCAGTAATGCCAATGTGGGATGGAATCCATATAAATCTGATACTCCTAGAATTTTCTTGAGCCTTCATGAGTTCTAGTTTTATCAGTTTCTCAAGGGGACCTTTAGGATAGATCTGTTTCAGCGGAGAAAATCGAAAAGAAGGTTGGAAGACGAAATTGATATGCATCGCTTGGAGTAACGAATGCAGCACCTACTCCTTTATCACACTTAGATGCATCTGTAAAGATTTTATAGAAATGTTTGTAATGCTGACGGAGAATTAGATCTAGATTATTCTTAATGTCTGCGTAACAGTTAATATGTTTGTTGTATTGGGTTAGACAAGTATTTAAATTTGGGGTATTAATTATCCAAGGAGAGGAGCTTTTAATATTGATTGGAAAGGTAATTGGGAATTCGATATTAAGACATCTCAGGTAACACCGTACTCGCTCATAGTTAGGCTTATGTTTAGTACTATTGGTAAAGAGATTTATATATTTATTTAAATAGAGGTTTGTTTACATTTGATGCTACAGACGTTGCGTGTGAAAATGTTAAGGAAATTCGGCGGTGATATAATGCAGGCTCCCCATTTTCAGAATATAAACTTTCCACCGGTGACCACCTAGCTGTTTTAACAATGCGGGGGAAGCAGAGGCGTAAGCGATTGATCCATAATCAATTTTTCAGAGCCCCAATATCTATTTGACAGTGTTCTCATTAGGTTAAGTTTCTTATGACAAGTCAAAACTTATTGTCTTATATGTTCTTTCCAATTAAGTTGATTATCAAACCACATACCTAAGAATTGTACACATGATTTGAAGGATAGCGATGTATTGAAAAACTTGAGATTGGGATTATTTGAGTTCTTTTTTGAGAATACCATACCAATGGTTTTTGTAACCGAGAATCGAAAACCAGTATCGCGAGACCACTTTTCGAGTTTTTGTAAGAAACTTTGCAAAATTGTTAAAGTTAAATTAATATCTTTGCCTTTTACATAAACCACCAAGTCATATGCATATAAACGTGTTTAGTAGGACTAAGAATTGAGCCTTGAGGGATACCGTTTTCTTCCTCCTGCATTTCGGAATAGTAGTTGTTAACTCTTACACGAAAAGATCTGTTTTCTAGAAAGTTCTTAATAAAATGAAGGCAATTTCCACAAATGCTCCATGACTGTAACTTTTTTAAAATGTTGAATCTCCAACATGTATTACATGCTTTTCTTAAGTCAACAAATACTTGCGATACAATGCTGTTTTGTTGCCAGAGATTCGTGAATATCACTTTCCAGGTCTAATATGTTGTCTAAACCATTTTGTTCGTTTATAAGTAAGTTCGAATTTTCTAGATGCCAAGTCAGCCTTGAGTTAATAATTTTTTCTAGTAGCTTGCCCATTGCACAAGTTAAGCTTATCGGTCTATAGGAATTCGGGTCTAGACAAGATTTTTGGCTTTTGAGAAATGGGAGAATGATAGATTGTGACCAAACAGATGGGTACTGGTGTCGCTGCCAGATGAAGTTAAATAATTGAAGCATGTAATTTTTAGCAGAAGTGGGTAGGTGTTTTAAGAAAATAGTTGGGATATCATCAGGTCCAGGACTTGTTTCGTTTAGATCGTTCAGTGAGTTGTTTAGTTCTTGTAACGTGAGAGGAGCGTTTAATGGAATGTTATCGTTTTCTAAATAGAGGTTAGACCTTTCGGTCTCTAGTTTAGTTTCCAGAAATACAGGGTCAAAATTTTCATTGGAAGACATGTCTCTGTAGTTTTTAGCTAATGTATTAACAATTTCAAGAGGAGAGATGACAATTTGATTACCTATTTTAAGACTAGATATTGGGGATGACTCCTTTATACCAGAAATTTTACGTATTTTCTTCCATACTTCTCTTACAGGAGTGGAGCTGTTAATGCTAGAGACATATTGGGCCCAAGCTGTTTTGCTGGCACGTACTGCATCGTTATACTCCGAATTCCACCAAGGCACTGGAACATGATTTTTATTGGGCTTTGTTTTGCCGATGAAGAGCTACGCACTCTGAAAGATGACACTATTAAAAGTACCTAAAGAATCATTTATATTATCATTCAGTATAAGACTCTCCAAAGCCTTATCTATAAAATTTTCAAAATCGATCCACTCAGCCGAATTTATATTCCATTTGGGCAAGAAGGATATTGGGCAAGGCTGACCTGAGAGATTCTTAATGGTAATAGGGTGATGGTCGCTACCATAAGTAAACTCGAGAACAGTCCAAGAGAGACGTAGAGCAAGACCTGGATCACAGAAGCTTAAATCTATCACGGAGTATCTATCATGTGAGGATTCTCCAGTGCAGATGTTAAATCTTGTAGGTGAACCATCATTTAGAAAATTTAATTGAAGATCCTGCACTACCTTTTCTAAAAGTTTTCCTCTGTGATCAGTACGCTTAGAGCCCCAAATAAAGTTATGACCGTTAAAATCACCTACGATGATTCGAGGAGAGGGTATCTGTTCGATAAGGC
The DNA here is from genome assembly GCF_040954645.1 of Diabrotica undecimpunctata. NCBI lineage: Eukaryota > Metazoa > Arthropoda > Insecta > Coleoptera > Chrysomelidae > Diabrotica > Diabrotica undecimpunctata. The sequence goes on along the minus strand of NC_092811.1, from coordinate 84,807,071 downwards.
TTTTTAAATCTTCATATGTAGCTGAAGAACTAGATGGAAGGTAAATGTTACAAATAAAAATTGGAACGGGGGCGGTGATCTCTATAACTATAGCTTCAATGTTACTATTGACAGGAAAAACATTTGCAACCAAAGATTTTTTGACAAGTGTCATAACACCACCTGAAGAGAAATTATTGTCATGTAACAAGGAAAAGACAGTTAAGATTTTATTTCACGTATAGGGAGCTTGCGCATCCGTTTATACGTATTTCAGCCCAATAGGCATCATCAGAACGGCTTTCGCAAGCGCTCTGAACGTGAAATAATTCTTCTCTGTCTTAGGAAGCAACTATAACATGGCTTCGTATAGACGCAATGTAGCGACATCTGATAATAAAATCGTAGACTAATTTTCGAAACCAAATTCAAGAATTCCGCTTTAATCTGTGCCTTCTAAGAATTGCAAGGCAAAAACAGACGTTGATAAAGGTGTTAAGAGAGACATGGGGAATCTAAAACTTGCATTCCACAACATATCTTTTCAACTAAGCAAAATTCTTAGCGAATTGGTTTCTAGTACTCGTACAGAGTATATCGAAATAACAAGGAAAAGACAGTTAAGATTTTATTTCACGTATAGGGAGCTTGCGCATCCGTTTATACGTATTTCAGCCCAATAGGCATCATCAGAACGGCTTTCGCAAGCGCTCTGAACGTGAAATAATTCTTCTCTGTCTTAGGAAGCAACTATAACATGGCTTCGTATAGACGCAATGTAGCGACATCTGATAATAAAATCGTAGACTAATTTTCGAAACCAAATTCAAGAATTCCGCTTTAATCTGTGCCTTCTAAGAATTGCAAGGCAAAAACAGACGTTGATAAAGGTGTTAAGAGAGACATGGGGAATCTAAAACTTGCATTCCACAACATATCTTTTCAACTAAGCAAAATTCTTAGCGAATTGGTTTCTAGTACTCGTACAGAGTATATCGAAATAACAAGGAAAAGACAGTTAAGATTTTATTTCACGTATAGGGAGCTTGCGCATCCGTTTATACGTATTTCAGCCCAATAGGCATCATCAGAACGGCTTTCGCAAGCGCTCTGAACGTGAAATAATTCTTCTCTGTCTTAGGAAGCAACTATAACATGGCTTCGTATAGACGCAATGTAGCGACATCTGATAATAAAATCGTAGACTAATTTTCGAAACCAAATTCAAGAATTCCGCTTTAATCTGTGCCTTCTAAGAATTGCAAGGCAAAAACAGACGTTGATAAAGGTGTTAAGAGAGACATGGGGAATCTAAAACTTGCATTCCACAACATATCTTTTCAACTAAGCAAAATTCTTAGCGAATTGGTTTCTAGTACTCGTACAGAGTATATCGAAATAACAAGGAAAAGACAGTTAAGATTTTATTTCACGTATAGGGAGCTTGCGCATCCGTTTATACGTATTTCAGCCCAATAGGCATCATCAGAACGGCTTTCGCAAGCGCTCTGAACGTGAAATAATTCTTCTCTGTCTTAGGAAGCAACTATAACATGGCTTCGTATAGACGCAATGTAGCGACATCTGATAATAAAATCGTAGACTAATTTTCGAAACCAAATTCAGGAATTCCGCTTTAATCTGTGCCTTCTAAGAATTGCAAGGCAAAAACAGACGTTGATAAAGGTGTTAAGAGAGACATGGGGAATCTAAAACTTGCATTCCACAACATATCTTTTCAACTAAGCAAAATTCTTAGCGAATTGGTTTCTAGTGCTCGTACAGAGTATATCGAAATAACAAGGAAAAGACAGTTAAGATTTTATTTCACGTATAGGGAGCTTGCGCATCCGTTTATACGTATTTCAGCCCAATAGGCATCATCAGAACGGCTTTCGCAAGCGCTCTGAACGTGAAATAATTCTTCTCTGTCTTAGGAAGCAACTATAACATGGCTTCGTATAGACGCAATGTAGCGACATCTGATAATAAAATCGTAGACTAATTTTCGAAACCAAATTCAAGAATTCCGCTTTAATCTGTGCCTTCTAAGAATTGCAAGGCAAAAACAGACGTTGATAAAGGTGTTAAGAGAGACATGGGGAATCTAAAACTTGCATTCCACAACATATCTTTTCAACTAAGCAAAATTCTTAGCGAATTGGTTTCTAGTACTCGTACAGAGTATATCGAAATAACAAGGAAAAGACAGTTAAGATTTTATTTCACGTATAGGGAGCTTGCGCATCCGTTTATACGTATTTCAGCCCAATAGGCATCATCAGAACGGCTTTCGCAAGCGCTCTGAACGTGAAATAATTCTTCTCTGTCTTAGGAAGCAACTATAACATGGCTTCGTATAGACGCAATGTAGCGACATCTGATAATAAAATCGTAGACTAATTTTCGAAACCAAATTCAAGAATTCCGCTTTAATCTGTGCCTTCTAAGAATTGCAAGGCAAAAACAGACGTTGATAAAGGTGTTAAGAGAGACATGGGGAATCTAAAACTTGCATTCCACAACATATCTTTTCAACTAAGCAAAATTCTTAGCGAATTGGTTTCTAGTACTCGTACAGAGTATATCGAAATAACAAGGAAAAGACAGTTAAGATTTTATTTCACGTATAGGGAGCTTGCGCATCCGTTTATACGTATTTCAGCCCAATAGGCATCATCAGAACGGCTTTCGCAAGCGCTCTGAACGTGAAATAATTCTTCTCTGTCTTAGGAAGCAACTATAACATGGCTTCGTATAGACGCAATGTAGCGACATCTGATAATAAAATCGTAGACTAATTTTCGAAACCAAATTCAAGAATTCCGCTTTAATCTGTGCCTTCTAAGAATTGCAAGGCAAAAACAGACGTTGATAAAGGTGTTAAGAGAGACATGGGGAATCTAAAACTTGCATTCCACAACATATCTTTTCAACTAAGCAAAATTCTTAGCGATATTGTCATGTACTCTATCTTTTCTAAAAATGTTAAAATATTTGGAATTATAGTTTTTTGGGGGTTTAAATTTGTTTCTTGGAGACATATTATTTCGGTAGACAATTCAGAAATAAGTTTTTCTAAGGTTGGAAGTCGATGAAAAAATCCATCTATATTCCATTGCAGTAGTTTAGTGAATTGTATTATATACGAAAAATATGAATTTACGGGTTAACCTGAGATAACTCTCCCTCGGATTCAGAGATGTCGTTACCCAAGTGTCGGAGGATTTTCTTTCTTAAGAAGGTGATATAACGTTTGGTTGATCTATCTTTTAATTGCGGATGAACTTTAGTTAGCATGTGAACTTATCCCAAAAGGTCAGAAGTAAACTCTTGAATTAAGTTAGAAGGAATAGAAGATTTAATTGGTCAAAATTGAGAACAAATGTGGGTAAATGTATTTGGAAAAAATCTTTGGCAGGCTCAAGGTCATATGATTTTGTTGATTTTATGCATGTATGACATTAAGACGAAAGAACATCATTGATACTACGTTTTGGCTGAAGATCGATATTAATTACTTTGCAGCTTTCCATGGTGTTAACTTCTTCTTGACCTTTAGGATTGCTCAGATTGTTTGCTAATTTTTCTTGGACGGAAATTTGTTCGTTTGATATGGATGTTGCTGCAGGTTGAGGCATGATATCAGATGAGAAAGGAGTAGTAGATCGACTGTTATTAGAATCAATTAAATTTGTTGTTGATTCTAGTTTATCGGGACAGTTGTTGGCGATATGTCCAGACTTTTTGCAGTTATAACAGGCCATAGTTTCTTGAGATAAGAATATTCGATATGTTGTATTATCGAAGTCTAAGGTGAATGAGTCGGGCAAGGAGATATTATAGGGACTGACGTATACTTGTCTTCTGAATCTTAAAATATGATTATATTCGGGAAGGGTGGAACTGATTTTTAGAAAAGTGACAGGAGAGACCATATTAAGTCCAATACTTTGTAGATAATATTGTTCTGAAGCTATTTTCTTGTGGCATTTTAAAGTAATTACTATTTAAATGGGAATAAGCCACAATTAAAGGTTAAAGTACGTTTATTGACGTTTCAATTTCCACTTCGAAAATCGTTCTCAAAATACAAACATTGGTAAATTAAACAAATTTTGTTTTTTTGTTACTTAGTGAAAAATTCTTCTAATAATTTAATTTTATCTGACTCATCTATATTGACAATTCAGACATACATTATACATTTTAAAGCAGACGACTCTAAAATGATATTGCCAATATTGTTGAGTTGCGTTCCTGGGACGACTTTACTTATAAGATAGTTCATTCGATTACATGAAATCAACTTTAACTTGGGAATATCCGTCAGAAAAGATCATAACATGTAATTCGTCTTTAAAAAGACAAATACTTGCCATGATGACAGTAAAATTCTCCTGTTAGTGATTCCATAGTAAATTATGAGGGAAAAACCAGGAAAAAAAAACCTCATAATACTATCCCGACATAGTAAGTATTTGATCGTGCATTTAGTTTACCTTCAATAAACACCAAATTCCGATTTTATATGTTTGTTATTTAAAAAACATAAATGATGTATCTTCTATATGTTACTGACTTACCAATACTGGTATTTTCCTTTTAATAACTTCCTCTTTCAATATGGATAACCAGATCCTACTACATTCTGCCGAGGAATTCGCGACACAATTGGTCTCATTTAGCATAATTAGAGCCGCTTCTTTGATTTTTCTCTTTTTACCATCCGTTTCTTTTAGGACTATATTTGAATCATTCCATTGAACCCTATGTTCATTATTCCATGCGTGTTTACATATTTGAGATCTATCAAATTCTCTATTTTTAATATAGGATTGATGTTCACTTATTCTAACATTTAATGGCCTTGATGTTTCACCTAAATAAAACTGATTGCATTCACAAGGTATTTTATAAACGCAGTTCCTTGTCCTTTCTTGTTCATTGTTAGGTTTGGTTTTGGACAAAATGGATCTCAACGTGTTTGTTGTTTTGAATGTTGTTAAAATGTTGAATTTATTTCCTATTCTTTTAAGCTTTTCCGATAATCCTTTTATGTATGGTATTGTTATTTTCCTCGTATTATTCCTTGTATATGCTGTAGAATCTCATTCTTTGCTTTGTTTTGTTCTATTCGATCAATTGTTGAAAATTCCTTATTTATAAACGATAGAGGAAAATCATTTTTTAATAAAACGGATGTTAACAAATGTTTTTCCTCCACGAACGAATTTTCGTTAGAACAAGTAATTTTGGCTCTATCGTATAAGGATTTAATGATTCCCTTTTTAATATTAATATGATTTGATAATATATTAATGAGTTTCGTATCCAGTATCGTTCTTAGAGATTAAAACATCCAGGAAAGGTAATGTGTTATTATATTCCTTTTCCATGGTAAATGTTATTGTCTCTTCTTTATGTTTATATCATTTAGGAATGTGTCCAACAACTCTGATCCATGAGGCCATATTAAGAATACATCATCTACATATCTCCACCATACTAAGGGTTTTAAATTTTGTTTAGAAATAATATTTGTTTCAAAATCTTCCATAAATATATCGGTTAATAATGGAGATAAACTAGAGCCCATTGCTAGACCAAAATTTTGTTTATAGAATTCATTATTTAGTTGAAAATATGTATTATCAGTAGATAATGTTATTAATTCCATTATAGCTGATATATTTAGTCTTGTTCTGGTTGCCAATGTATCATCACTCTCTAATTTTGTCTTGACTATAATATTTAAAGTCTTATCTAATGGCACATTCGTAAATAAACTATTTATGTCAAAACTTACTAAAGTATTATTTGAATTAAATTCAATTTTTGATAATTTATTTAAAAAATGTTGTGTATTTTTTATAAATGTGTCATTTTTATTTGCAATTGGTTTTAAAATATTTAATAAAAATTTTGATAGTTCACTACAAGGAGAATTCATGGTACTACAAATGGGTCTAAGTGGTATATCCGTTTTATGAACTTTCGGTACTCTAGTTGTAGATAATCAACTAACAGACTGTGTGGTATTGTTGGACATACGTTTGAAAAAACAATACGTTCCGCTGGTGAGATTAATCTTCTAGCTTGTACAATATTGTTTTGGATTTGTATGTGTCCATGGTTTTGCATGAATTCGTCCACGATTTGTTTGTTTGCAAGGTACATGCAAATCCGATTATTGGATAGTCGGGAGGAATTAGGTTACCCAAAGGATGTAGGTTATCCATATCTTTGGGATGAATTAGGTTACCCAAAGGAATTAAGTAATCTTGCAGTCGTGTATTTTCTAAAGCGCTGAAGACAATTGCTTGATGTTTTGAGGGAAATTGTGTAGAAGCTGCTGATGAATAGGTTGTATTGGTATTTGTCTGTAATTGCGATACTTGTGGTGTGTTGGACAGACTCTGAATATTAGGTTCCATTTTTTATTTTAACACGGGACATGTGTTTAAAATAATACGGACCTGACTAGTAATCAAACAGGTAATAAGATTGGAATAATGTTTCTTGAGTCGCATCTTATTGATAATTGTTAAATTACTAATCAACCAAAAACTGGTTGATCACGTTATATTAATGAAAACTAATATGATGTGTTCACTTACTGGTTTACATGTAATTGTCACTTAACTATTTATAAATCTTAAAGTAATTTTGTAACCAGTCAAAACGTTCGTTTAACGGCATAAAGCAGTATCTATAAGAGTATATAAAACAACTTTAAATATATTTTTCATTGTTCATAACACAGGCCAACAAGGAAAAAGCTTTTTTGATCAAATTACCTCTATCTTATGTATTTTAGTGTGCCGAGTCCGAAAATCATATTAAAAATGCTGGATCACCCACCATTGCTTCACAATTTAACATTCAAAATTGCATAATTACATTTTATTTTGTTTAACGAGCAGAGAAATCTAATATTGCTTGGTTGGTAGCAGTGTTCATGAATTGTAAAACACTCTTTGTACTTCTTCCTCCTCATTAACAGCTTTATAGTTCCTTCAAAGAATATAGACGCATAGTTCCTTTATTCTAATAAACATCTTTTCAGTGTTTGACTCATACGCTAGTATGGCTAGTAACGTTTGTAAAAACTATCCAAAGGCATTTTGTTACATATGTGGTGATTTTTTTATTAAAAAACATTAGAGAAACATTACCGACTTTGTTAAAAATCTGTATTTTTTGCATATTTTGGCGTGAAAATTGGTGACCAAGACAAAGGTTGGGGTCCTCGCAATATATGTTATGTTTGTGTTGAGAATTTAGAGAAGTGGTCGAAGAAAGAAAAAAAAACGGGCGTGGTAGTCCAGTGGGACTGCCGGTAGAAGTTATACTTCTACCGGCATATACACGCGTTCGTCGTTACAAATTTATAATGGAGCCAATCTGCACAATCATTATATATGTAATGCTATAGGTAAGAGAGAGCAGAAAGAGAAAAAGAATTAGGTATATAGGTATAAGGTGCATCGTTTGCTGTATATAAACATTTGACCTGTAATAGAAGTATAGTAAGTAAATAAAGGATTGAATTAATATTTTGATGAAAATATATATTTTTATTTTCATATATGTATAAAAGGAATTGAATTAAAAAAAAAATTTTACACGTACTCTGCAGTGAAATTCATTTTTTATTTTGTTATTAATATAAAAATTCAATACAATACACTGCAACATAATGCAATATAATAATAGTATAACTTCAAAAACCAACAACTCGGATTATGTTGTAAATTTTCATTTTATTTTAAAATTTAGCATTTTTGCGTATATTACATATATTTAATAAAATGATCGTGGGGTTTTTAAATATTTCAAAAATAAAAAAGTAAATTCTTATTGGGATTCGAACTCACATACACCAGCGTATGAACCAAACACGTAAAACATTTGCGAATCAGACATGACACAAACTTATTTCAAAATTGACAGTTGAAGAGTGTCCAAGCTAAGTGATCTAAGTGCCAAAACATAAAATTTTGTTTTTATTCAATCAATATGATCTATGTTTCTATGCCAATGTCCCCCTATGAGATCTACGTGCTAACTTCACTCTAGTGATTGCAAACGAAGCCCAAAGATGGAGCCGCCTGTAAGTCCGAGATCATGTGCTGTGCTAATTGATCTAAGTGCCATTTGCAGGTTGGCGTATTGTCGTTAGAATCGATTGATGAATTTGTGTTTTAAAGTAAATACAATGGATTCTAGTGCGTTTGATGATAAAAAGAAAACAATATCGTCAAGAAAAAAACAGAGTGAAGCTACATTGAGTGGAAAACCCTACATTACACAAAATTGTAAGCTGCAAAAACTTGGAAAGGCCGTTCCAAAAAATGAGGTTAGTACGAGATTTTTAACAGATATTTCGCTTGAAATTTGTGAATATCTACCTAAAACTTTTTTTATCGCTACTTTGGCTTTGTTGAAATGATATATTATCATGAGATTTTTCTATTTTAGATCACGTGCAAATGTAAATTCAGCTGTAGAGACGTGGTTGATATGAAAATTAAGCTTTTCGACTTGTATCATGGCCTTGAACTCAACGAGCAAGGCAGCTATCTTATGGGATTATTGCAAGTTTTACCAATCCAACGTCGCCGCAATGGTAGTTCTGGTGATTCATCAGAAAGTAGACGACAGTGTACCGTAGCTTTTTTTGTTCCAGATGGGGAAGGTAATGTGAAAAGAGTTTGTAAAAAAACGTTTTTGGAAATATTTGCTATAAGTCCGCAAAAGATTACTACGCTTGTTAGGCGTAAAAAGGAGGGACATACAACCTTTAAGGATAAACGAGGAGGTGTTAGAAAATTTAAGTATACTCTTCATGACAGACAGATGGTAAATAATCACATCAATAGCTTCCCGGGGGACGAGAGCCACTACAGTCGTTCAAAAAGTGAAAAGGAATATCTCAGTCCAGACCTCAATGTTAATAAGCTATACAACTCTTTTAAAATAAAACATCCTGACAGCACCATAACATACAAATTCTATAGGAAAGTTTTTATGAAGGATTTTCCGAATCTTTCTTTTAGAAAACCTAGAGTTGACACCTGTAAGACTTGTGATTTACTTTTTTTAAGAGGCAAGGACAAAGACCTTAGTATATCCAGAAAAGCTAAAAATGAGTTGGAATTACATCATAGAAAAACAGATAAAGCTCTGAATGTTTTTCAAGAAGATAGTACGAGCAGTACTCTTCCAGGTAGCGATACCTGTACCATTACCATGGATCTACAAAAAGTATTTTCGCTTCCCAAATTGACGCATAGTAGTATGTATTACAGCCGCCAATTGTCATGCTACAATTTTGGAATACACATGCAAGATACTGCAGATGGGATAATGTGCATCTGGCATGAAGGACAATCGGGTCGTGGTGGGAACCAAATGGCATCATGTCTTTTACAAGCCTTGAATACAGGAGAGCTTTCAACTTATAAGCGAAAACTATGTATATGGAGCGACAACTGTGCAGGTCAACTGAAAAACCGAATATTTATCTTCTTATACATTTTCTTAGTAGCTAATGGACATTTTGATACCATTGATCATAAATTTTTAGTTTCCGGTCATAGCTTTTCATCTTCAGATAGAGATTTTGCTCTTATAGAGAAACGAGCAAAATGTTCCAAGCTTCAAACAGTAAACGATTTAAAAACTGTAATTGCTGCTGCTAGACCTTCCAGACCTTACAGACTTTTAGATATGGGAGAATGTACTTTCTTTGATTTCGATAAAATATCATCAGAATGTATAGATACATCTAAACTTGGTATTACTCAAGCATCGTGGTTACGTGTGACGAAAGAAGAGCCGGGAACAGTGTGGTACAAGAAAAATTTTAGTGACTTAATTGGATGGGAAAAGTGTCGTATATTGAAAAAAGGTGTGACTGTCCAAAAGTTAAAGTCGACAGAGCTCTTGGGTTTTTCTGGTGTTCAGCAAATAAACGAAAGTAAGAAAAAAGACCTTCGCGCCATGCTAGAATTCATTAACCACGAAAATAGAGCATTTTTCACCTCTATTTTAGATATTTAGTCAAATATTATTCCTGTGGACTTAGATCATTTCCATTTTTTCTTCAGTTATTGAGTATTACTAAGTTTGTTTAGTATATTAACACCGAAAATTTGTTATACGTTATTTAGGTACTTGTTAATGAAGCGGAATTTCCATAAACAATTATATATTTGTTTTATTTTTTTGGTTAATAAAGTTTTTTTTGATTTCTGGCAATTGTTAATTTTGGTACTTAGATCACTTAGCTCGGCCACTCTTCAGTTCTCGGTCTTACAGTAATTTATTGAGATTATTATTTAGAAACACAAAAGACTAAAATAATTATGAACATTTAATAAATAATACAAAACATCACATAAATAATAATATTAATAAATATTATATATATAATATATAAATATAATATTAAATATATATACAAAAGGAACATTTTTATTCTCGAGAGAGGAAGAGAGAGAAAATATATCTTCTATCTCTCTCGTACTCATTATCTTACATATGTAATGATTTCACCGATTCACTCCCGTACAAATTTCCAACGTGGAGCGCGCGTATAGAAGTATAACTTCAAAAAGCTTTTAGATTTGCAGTGCTTATGGTATGGAGAGAGCAAAAAATCATTCAAATGATTATTTTTGTACTGTCGATGTTTTTGGATATAACTCCAAAAATAAGGAAGTGATTGTTTATATTAACCTCCAGTCTGCTATCCGTTCGGTAGAGCATGGACCTGAACTGCCAGTCCCCGAGCCTCCTCTACGTATTGATGACCTTTTTAAATAGAAGTGAATCAGAATCAGATAGAAGTGGTCCAGGAAGTGATGGTGAATTTCAATGTCCTTCAGAAAATTTACAACCACAGTTGTTTATCCAAGCTAGATGACTTAGTAAGATATTTGGGTTTAACAATGGAAAAATCAGAATTGCTTGGCTTAAGATTAAAAGAAAAGAATTTGTTATCGCTTGGTACATCTATTTGCGGTACAGAGATCAACAGTTTGCTCAGTTTTTTAGGCAGGAAGGAATTTGGTCTACTGTCATGATATTGGTGATCTAATGAATGAGTTTGTTATTGAGTATAATAAGGATGTTTGGAGGCATTTTATAGTCTCTTCAAAAACAAGTTTAAAAGCTGTACTCTTACACTTATGCTTCACTTCCTATTGCTCATTCAGTCCATATGAAAGATACATATGAAAATCGTATTCAGCTCATGATTGGATGATCTGTGGAGATTTAAAAAGAAAAGGGATTAACAAAGTTTCCATGTTTTATTTGTGAGGGGGACAGCAGAGCAAGAGATAACAGTGGTCCACAAAACAATGGCCCATAATATATGTTTCAACACCTGGGGAGAAGAACATTTTGTACAAAACTTTGGTAGATCCAAAAAAGATCCTTCTTCCACTTCTACACATCAAGTTAGGCTTAATGAAACAGTTTGTCAATGCTCTGCCTAAAGATGGAGAATGTTTCAAGTACCTCGTAGTGCCTCGCATAGGATAAAAAGCTACTTGAGAAGTTTTACAGAAAAAAAACAAGATAAGAATTAAATAAAAGGTATTATTCTAATCATGTCTCATTTTAATGTATTTCGGTATTTTGTCTTTTTCAAATTTTTATAATGTAGAATAAACCAGTGTAATATTGTGGGAAAACTGTGGGTGATACGTAAAATTTAATTTCAGATTCTTTCTTAGCGACAAAAAATACATAGGATTCAAATAAATTTTTAAGAAAAGTTTTATAAATCTTTTTTTTTTTTTTCGGCCTGTGTAAACAAATTGATCTTTCTTTTTTCGCTGTCGAACTTCTAATATAGATTTGAATTCTGTTTCTCCATCCAGATTTTCACTTAATTGTTTTGCAGCTTCCAAAAATTTTGTTAAGTTATATCGTGTCGATATTCAGAAATATAAGTACTGGATTAGTATATTAAGTAAATCGTACCAAATTCTTAAACTACATACACTTGCGTGCAAAACAATCGACTCAAAAGCGATATTTGAGATTACATCCTCTGTTTCAATGTAAGAAGCATGAAAATAAAAAGATGTAATGTGCAAACAATAACTTTCTTATTGAACTTACAAAAACTGCTATTGCATTATCTGGAATACGCATTATAAAAACAATATGCAATACGAACAGAGTTTTCTCAATACTCATCATTGGAACTAACGCAAGAAAGACGTTATAAACAGAGAAATCATCAACTACAAAATGAATTTCTTTTTTTTCAGCACGTTTTTGATATTACCATCCCTACTCCTAATTATATTTTCCAATCGACTTCGCATGAATTAGATGACTTTTCTAATAAATTCTTGAGGCATTGCTTCCCATTAATCAATAAGCGCAGCTCTCAATTTTATTATGCTCCTTGATGCATGATTTCTGTCCCGGACCCTTCGTTTAAGCTCATCCCAAACATGCTCTATTGGGCTCAACGCAGGCCAATTTATTGTAGGTATACTGATCTCAGTTAGATGGGTGGTGGTGACTCGTGCGGTATGGCATCGTGCAATAAAATAAAGGCATCACCAATAAATCCCGCGTATAGAGCCACATGTTCCTCCAAAATGTCTCTGATGTAAGGATCCGTCATTAAACCTCCTCCACGTCCTCCACCAGGCACGAGAACCAACTAGGTTTTCCCATCCATGGAAATGCCGGCTCAAAATATACAAGAACCGCCTCAATATGACATTTTCTCGTATACAACATTGGGCAAATCGCTCAACCTGGCCTTCTATAGACTCGACGCCTTCTGTCCTTGCCATGTAGACAGACCCTACTTTCGTAGGAGAATAATACCTGACTCCATTGATAGTCGTCCCGATCCAGATGTTAGCTTGGGACCCGTAGCTGCCCTTTTTGCTGTCAGGTTGACTGCCTTAAGTCTCCTTCTAACTGTCCAAATGACGGTAACTACACCTCGGAACTCTCTAAGCTCTTTTTTGAGAAAAGCACCAATCAAATGTCGATTTCTCAGGGATTTCGATACAAGAAATCGATCATATCTCTCCGTTGTTATTCGTTTACGGCCTTCTCCTTGTCGGCGGACATAATCACTAGCATCTTGGTACCAACGATATACTCGGGACACAGCAGATTGGCTTAAATTTAGTCGATTTGCCACGGCCCTCTGGCTCAGACCTTCTATCAATAATGCTACTGCTTCGGCTGCTTTAACAGATGTGGTATCCACTTGTAATGCAGTTGCGAACTTAAGTGACTGATTTATCAGTGAGTTGCTATGGAAATTGTTGCGTATGATGTTAACCGAACGCGTTAAGTCGGTGCGTGTCGATTTTAATGAGTCAAATTCTGACTCCCTCTCTACGTGTTGCATTATTTATTTGTAGTACGTCATCCGATTCACCAAAAAACAAAAATTTTTTAGAACTAAATAATAAGGTCAATGATAGTACACTAAATATTTTTAAATTTACAGTTTTTAGATTAACACAGGAGACGTTCTTTCGCAAAATATTTTTGAGTCGATTATTTTCTACTCAAGTGTATTATAAATTTAATTTTTTTAATTTTAAGGCAAACAATTTTTGCTTCATGTTTAATTTCATTATTAAAGTTATTACTTAAAATTTCTAACAGAGTTGCAAAAACACATTGTATCAGAATTTACTTTGCAGCGTCATTTATTAACTTTAATGTTCGCGCAGCACATGGAAGAAAAAAGCCCGAGGTTTTTTGTTAAAATTAAATTTTACAGCCTGCTTTTTCCCCTTCATCTTCGCTTTGTTGTCGTATTCTTGACCACGGAAATCACCAATGGAAATACTTCATGTCTCAAATATTGATGATTTTTTTTTCATAAAATCCGCGGTCCGTTGAATCATCAATTTTAATAAATTCTAAGAAATTTTCGTTGATCTCCACAATGTCATCGGTGTAAGAAACAAAACGTATTATTATTGTCATTTGTTTTGTTTTACTTTCATATGGTGTACAGTTTAGTATGAATGAATAATATTTACCTTCTTGAATACATGATAATATTTTATTTCTTGTTGCATTTTCTAGCATGTCGATTAATTCAGATTTTATTAATTCACATTTTATATGTCTGTGCGTTGTAGTTTGTGTCATGGGTAAATATTTTTTAATTTTGAAAATAAGGCCTGTGTGCTAAACCTTATCAAAGGCTTGACTAAAATCTAAAGAAGCAGCTGTGCAGTAGTGTTTGCTTTCCATTGCAGAATTTATGGTGTGTACTATGAACCTGCTGTATTGTCGAGTGTTTTTTTTTTTTCGAAAGCCAAATTGGTGGTTGGTTATCCATTCCTCCGTATTGGGGTCTGAGTTAATTTTTTGTAACAGTAATCTTTCAAGTATTTTGGATACGACTGGTAGTACGCTTATTGGCCTATATGATGAAACCTCGTTTGGATTTTTTCCTGCTTTTGGGATTAGTATTATTTCAGCGGTTTTAAAGAGCTTTGTCCAGTAGTTTAATCGTAGAATAGCATCGAAGATGAGAGTAATCAGTATGATTCCTTTATCTGGTAGTTCCTTCATCGTCTTGGGTGTTATTTTGTCCAGCCCAGGAGTTTTTCTAATGTATAAATATTGGATTTCTTGTTGAACTTCATTTTTGGTTAGTTGTGTGATTACTGGTATGTTCTCTGGAATGTTATTTATGTCCCTTTCAATTTCAATATCCGGAGCGTCGTTGTTGGAAGTAAATACTTGAGTTAGGTGCTCGGCAAATAACGTTGTTTTTTCTTCATCACATCTGGCTTACTGTAGTGTTGGTCCCTGTTCGTTTCTAATTGGAGGTACCGGAGTCTTGGGTTTTTTGAAGTTTTTGATCGGTTTCCATATTGAGTTATCGTATCGGTTTAGATTTGTTATGTAGTTTGTAAATAACAGTTATTGTGCCTCTTTAAGTTTGGTAGTTCTGCAAGTAAGTTTGACTTGTGAAATGGCTTTCACTTATTAACAGAATGACAATTTCGTTGTGTAGTACACACCATAAATTCTGCAATGGAAAGCAAACACTACTGCACAGCTGCTTTTCTAGATATTAGTCAAGCCTTTGATAAGGTTTGGCACACAGGCCTGATTTTCAAAATTAAGAAATATTTACCCATCACGTACCTGAAACTGTTAAAATCCTATCTGAGTGGGAGACAATTCCGAACAAGAGTTAATGAAAGTAACACCAATAATTTTTCTATAAAATCTGGTGTTCCACAGGGCAGCGTTCTTGGACCAATATTATATGTACTATACACAGCAGATCTTCTTCTTAACATGCCATACACCAAAGTGCGTAGGCGACTATCTCATTACTAGAATTCTGTTCTTGGCGGCGTGACACAGCTCGCCTGTATTGTGTATTCCTGTCCATTCTTTAATATTCCTGATATACCGTCCACTAATGAAACCATCACTGGCACGTTTGCAGATGATGCTGTCATCCTTGCAGCCGACGAAAATCCAATTATAGCATCTAACATTCTACAGGTACAACTGAATGAAATCGAGACTTGGTCTTACAAGTCGAGAATTAAAATGAATGAAACAAAATCAGTGCAAGTGACTTTTACCTTGAGAAGAGACCCGTGTTCCCCAGTTTCACTTAACAATATCCAACTTCACCAATCCTCTAGCACTAAATACCTAGGAATACATCTTGACTCAAAACTCAAAACTCACCCGGAAAGAACATATTCTTAAGAAGCGGAAAGAAATTGACCTAAGAATGAAAGATCTAAACTGGTTAGTAGGAAGGAAATCGAAACTGAGCCTTGAAAACAAAATCCTTGATACAAAATCGTCATAAAACGTATGTGGACGTATGGAATTCAACTCTAGGGATGTGCGAGCAACTCAAATACAGCCATAATTCAAAGATGCCAATCAAAAATACTCCGAACGATAGCTAATGCACCTTGGTATCTGTCAAACCTAACACTTCATGAGGACCTAAGAATCCCGTTCGTACAGGATGTAATCACTAAATACAGCACGAAGCACCATGAAGCACTGGAATCACATAGTAACCCCTTACTCTAACCTCTGCTAGAACACCAAGCCCATAGGAGACTCAAAAGGAACTGGCCAGCTGACCTGAAAAACGGTTAAAGTGCTCTTGTTACTGGAGAAGACCTCACCACGCCAATGGGAGCCCCTTGCTCCGCAGCCCGCAAATTAGCTTATAGAACTTTATTTGTGTTTTGATTGCTAAAGATTGTAATAAAAAAAAAACATATTCCTAATCTTTAAATTCCGTTTTCTGTTTTTGTAGTAAGATTTTTGCAACTGCAGAATCTAGTAGTTTTAGCTCAGGATTTAAGATTGGAGAAACTTATCGAAAGCCTTACAAATTAGCAGAAAAAAGCAGAAATCACATGAAAACCTTTCTAAAATGCAAAGAATTAGGAAAAAAAATAAACAATTAAAACTACTATTAATTGCCAAGAACAAATAATATAGCCCATATGTAGAGGAAACATAGAATAAATGTTTTAACAAGATCAATAGAAATAATAACATTTTTGAGAGGACAAAATTTGGCTTTTCGTGGATCATCGGATAAATTACACGATAGAAATAACGACAATTTTTTAAAACTGGTCAAATTGTTTGGACAATTTGACCCGATTATGGAGACATATTGACAGATTAATTAATAAAAACACAGAACCAACTACTTACAGACGTTGTAGATGTAGATGACGTATTACAAATAAATAATGCAACACGTAGAGAGGGAGTCAGAATTTGACTCATTAAAATCGACACACACCGACAATTTCCATAGCAACTCACTGATAAATCAGTCACTTAAGTTCGCAACTGCATTACAAGTGGATACCACATCCGTTAAAGCAGCCCAAGCAGTAGCATTATTGACAAAAGGTCTGAGCCAGAGGGCCGTGGCAAATCGACTAAATTTAAGCCAATCTGCTGTGTCCCGAGTATATCGCCGGTACCAAGATGCTGGTGATTATGTCCGACGACAAGAAGGCCGTAAACGAATAACAACGGAGAGAAATAATCGATTTCTTGTATCGAAATCCCTGAGAAATTGACATTTGATTGGGGCTTTTCTCAAAAAAGAGCTTAGAGAGTTCCGAGGTGTAGTTACCGTCATTTGGACAGTTAGAAGGAGACTTAAGGCAGGCAACCTGGCAGAAAAAAGGGCAGCTACGGGTCCCAAGCTAACTGCAGCCCAGAAGCAAATATTCTGGAGTAGCCCACCTCTAATTCGTTCGCAGCACCTCGAAGGAGGCGCTATTGAAAATGTCATCGATTGTGTATTCGAGAATCATCCTTCTAAGAATTGTGACGCGTACCATGCATCGGAGATGGGCTATTTCGTTACAATATATTAACGAAATATATATATATATATATATATATATATATATATATATATATATATATATATGTATAACCAAACTTATATGGAATCACACCCTGTATTTCAAACCAATATTTATTTATTTTGAAAAAACTTGTAATTGTTGGGAAGAATAAAGGTTTCTATTGAAAATTAACAAACCGATAAAACAATCAGATAACAAAGCTCGGTACCTTATATGTACATATATATATATATATATATATATATATATATATATATATATATATATATATATATATATATATATATATATATATATATATATATATATTTATATACATATATATACACTACTGTCCTAAATGAACGCACCACCTTAAATGTACCCTAAGTTTGAAGCTATTTTTCTTCTGAATGGTTGATTGGATTTTACTGATTTTTTTCTTATAATATAGGTATATTTCTAATAAAACATTGTAATATTTTCTGAAAAATATCAACGTTTTACTGGTAAACGGGGTGTAAAAATACAGTTGTGTTCTTTTATCATATTTTGAAACACCCTGTGGAATTTATTAGAAAGAAACGCTACATCTTATTAATATTTTAAGATAGATTCATCCTTTCTTAAGATTTTCGTACAAAAATTATCTCGATATCTTCATTATTAAAAATTATACAGAACTTTAAATGTAACAAGTTTTTATTAACATTTAAAGCAAACATTACGTAAACTTTATTGACATTTAATACAACTAAAGCCTAAGAAAACATAACCTAAATAATCTTTAACAATTTCCTTGCTCAAAAACACTTAATAACGAGTATTTCTACCTCTACATCTAATTACTTCTTCACAGCGACGAGGCATACTTAAAATCAAGCGGCGTATTTGGTCTTGATTAACTGCATCCCAAACTTCTCTCACCATACCTTTTACTTTCTACTTTCTTTTTGCCGGCTCCTGAGTTGGCGATCAATAATATCCCACAAATTCTCTATGGAATTTAGATTAGGTCTGCAGGGTGGTCAGATCATTGTTTGTATTCCAACCTCGTCCAAATACTCACGGACCACACGTGCAACATGTGGTCGAGCGTTATACTGCATTAAAAGAAAATTTTCCTATGTAAGGAGCAAATGCAACTTACGTGGTTAGACAAAATGTCTGAAATATACCTTTCACTTGTTACGGAATCTCTTCGTAAAGCAACAAGGTCCGTTCGCGCTGTAAGAGATATTCCTGCCCAAATCATTACAAATCCTCCTACAGATAAAGTAATAGGTCGTATTTTGCACTGTACGTAGCGTTCTCGTGGCCGTCGAATAACTCTCACATATCTATCTGAGCTATATAAACAATGCCTCGATGCATCAGTGAACAACACGTGCTCCCACTTATCAACATTCCAGTCAAGGTGCTCTCTGGCAAATTATAATCTACTTCTATGATGATTTACGTTTCAAGCTGGTGCTCTGACTGGTATCCTTATATGCAAATATTGTTCAGCGAGGCGGTGTTTCTACTAATTCGAATATTATGAACATCTGCCACTTGTATTTGTAAATGTTTCATTGTGACAAAACGTTCTCTTATAGCACCAAGCCTGATAAACTGATCTTGGCGTGGTGTTGTGAGTCTTCCTCTTCCTTGTCCACGCCATCTCGTATGGTCGTTTGGTTCTCGAAAACGTTGAATGACTCGTAATATTGTATACTCTTAACCTCAAGTCTATTTCACGATAACTTATTACAATTCAATAAAATCACGTTATGCTTTGAAGGTACTGTGTTCTTTTTTGATAATAAATATATCTCGAAATATTAAGATGTAGAGTTTGCTTTTAATAAATTCCACAGGGTGTTGCAAAATAAGATGAAAAAACAACTATTTTTACACCCCTTATATGGATAAAACGTTGAGACTTCCCAAAAAACACTAATAGAGTAATTAGTTAAAAATAGATCTGCAATGCAAAAAAAAGTCATTGAAATCAAATTAAGGATTAAAAAAATAGCTTAAAAATTATGGTACAATTGAGGTGGCGCGTTAATTTTGGAGAGTAGAAAATCTTTGAATGTACTTTTCTTTTTTGATAATAGAGATATCAAGATGATTTTTTTACGAAAATATTGACAAAGGATAAAGCTATTTCGAAATATTAACACCATGTAGCGGTTGTTTCTGATACATTCCACAGGGTGTTAAAAAATTGGAGGAAAAAACACATTTTAATTTTTACACCCCGTATATAGGTTAAACCTTGACATTTCTCGAAAAACAATTATACAGTAATTAACTAGAAACATACCTACAATGTGAAAAAAAATCATCGAAATCCAATTAAGGATTCAGAAGAAATATAGTTTTAAAATCATGGTCCATTTAAAGTGGTGCGTTAATTTTGGAGAGTAGTGTGTATATATATATATATATATATATATATATATATATATATATATATATATATATATATGAGTAAGAAAAAAGAAGTACTTGTGACTCGTTTGAAACAAATATATAAATGTTTTGGATGGGTTGGAGTCAATAAAAGGGGCTATTGGTTAACTATTTATTATCTCGAGCTTTCAATTGTGTTTAAAATTATTATCAAGAGCTGCTAAAAAAGACAAAATATCTTACAAAGTTTAACTGTAAAGAAAAAAAAAATTTTTGTTAACTCACCAAATAAAATTAGTTTGGTTAATAAAATTGCTGCTAATACATCTCAAAAAGAATTAATACAAAAATGTCCTTATCTAATAAATGCTTCTCTGAAACTTAAATATAATTTTGAAAACATTTTCTTAACACAAAAAATTGAATTTATAAATAAGTTAAAATAGCGACTAATTACAAATAAGCCTCAATGTCATAAATGCCAACTTAAAATTTTTATTTTTGACAATTATATTGCGAAAAATAAAATTTTGTTTAAAAATTCTTTTTTGTTTAGTAACAAAAAAGAAGAAGATTTATTCACCATTGATAGATGTCTGAAAAAATGTAACAGATATATGGAAAATTAAATCAAAATGTGATATTTTACAAGTTTCATATATAAATTATAAATAAATACATTATATAATTATAAATTTTTCTTAGATTTTGAATTTCTGATCTTTGGTTTAAATTATTATCACTTTTGCTAATACAAACTATTTCCAAAAAAGTCTTTTTAAATTTATTACTTTCACTACATAAAATTTTAATGTTATCAAAATCCATAATATGGTCTTTATCGATTACATTCTCTGCCAAAGCACAAGATGATTTTTTAATTGTGCAATCAATTTTTGTGAGAAATAATGCGATTTGAAAGATTTCTTCCGGTCTCACCAACATACTCAGCTTCACACAGAGTACAACTAATGCTGTATACTACATTCGTTTTTTTCAAATTTGCCTATAGGATATTTAGTTTTGGAATATAAAGATGAAATAGTTTTGATGTTTTTTGTTGCTATTTTTATCAATGCTATTTTTGTCAATAACCTTTAGTGTTTGTATTAATTTAGGTGTTAATGATGGTATAAAAGGTAGTGGATGATAATAAATGTTCTGATTGTTAGATACAATGTTTTGAGATTTAGCAAAAAATGGTGTTATTTATATTAACAATATTAGAAAAAAGCATCCTATGTAGCATATCTGGAGGATAAGAGTTTTCAATTAAAATATTTTTTAACAATTGAAGATCTTCATGTAGATAATCTGGATGAGAAAGTTTTAAAACACGTTCTTTTAATCATGTTATAAGGTTCATTTTCATCTTATTTGGATGATGAGAGTAATAGCTTATAAATCTATCACTACATATGGGTTTTCTGAACCATCTAACCTAAAGAAATGGATATAAGTTTTTCGTTTAAATTTTTCATTATTTCTCACTGTTTTCCTTTCATAAACAGTTATATTATAACATATAACAATCTTCTTAATTAATGTTCTTTCTTAACCCATTAGCGCTAGCTTGATCATATATTTTCACACATAACAAGACTCAAGATTTTATTTTTTTTTAAACACTTTTTTTAACCTCCGCTCAAGGCCAATGCGTTGCTTTGGTTATGCCTTAGTTTAAAATAATAAATAGTGTGAGGTGCATTGAATTGTTTTCAGAAGTATTATTTGTAGTGGTGAATTTGCTGGTTAGCAGTTTGAAAAATGACAAATCCGTACGTCCGAGTTGTTTAAGAGTCGTCTTAAAGTCGATCGGATGGCCAAGCGGGCTGGGCGGCTGGCTTCTCCTTCGCTTCACTGCGAGAGATGTCAGTTCGATCCCCAGCTCGGTGTACAGAAAACAAAAAGGCTAACGCAGCAGTTTAAAATTCTAAATGAATCTGCGTCTTAGTCTAGAATATGCTGGTATCTGATCGGCCTATGGTGGAGCAGTACGGCAAGAGATAAGGGCTTGCGGCTCGGTGATACTCCTCCATAGATCCCTACCGGAAGGGCGTGTGCTGCCTAAATACCGGGTATATATATAAAAAAACTTAAAACTTAAAATTTGGTTTGTGGTGTAATATGTAATACAAATAAGTTAAACTTTATCTTAAAATGATTTATACTTCAAAATAGTATTTCAGTATTTCAGAATTACACATTTATTAGGGATGTGATCATTTGAACACGCTAGGCGTGAATGTGGGCAGTGGGTAATATTTTTTTGTGTCTGGTAATCTTGTAATATCAACCTATTTTTATTGTTTTTTGGTAATAAACCTATTTTTAAAAAGGTAAAAGAAATAATAAATTAGACTTACTCACAATCAATTTAATTTAACTAATCAGACGACCGGTTTCGCTTTCTACAATATGCAAAGCATCTTCAGGTCACGATACAAAGTTAAATAAATGATGCCGGTACTCTATTAATTGATGATTAAAAAAAACTCATTGTCTCCAAGTAAGAGATGTAGTTCTTCCAAATCCTCCCCCCTTTTTTTAAATTTAATGTCTGTTTCGTCCCCCCCTTTTTTTAAGTGTTTTCTGTGTGTCTTAAAGTGTCTCAATTTTAATTTTTAACTTTATATAGTGGACTTTACAACCATTTGCCACATATTACAACATAACTTTATCAAAGAAATTTGATAATTACAAGCTGATATAATTGCACACCCACACAATCTGTACATCTATTCTTATTAATTGTCTCACAACTGTCACCTTCCAAAACAAAAATGAAAATCTCAATAAATAACACACATTTCATAAATATATCTCCAGAATAAATATAAATAACTTTTAAAGAACTTAATGGTATAGAACATTACTTTCATCAAACAATCAATTACATTTCACCTATCTCTACTTCATTGGATAAAATCTGTCTCCTCAAGAACTTCCCTGTTTACTGTTAAACAATTACAATAGTTGACTTGAGTTCTCCAATCAACAATACAAGATAGTTTGAACCATGTTCTTTCAACCATCAATTAATAGAGTACCGGCATTATTTATTTAACTTTGTATCGTGACCTGAAGATGCTTTGCATATTGTAGAAAGCGAAACCGGTCGTCTGATTAGTTAAATTAAATTGATTGTGAGTAAGTCTAATTTATTATTTCTTTTACCTTTTGAAATGGACTCACACAAGCAACACATTCATGATTTAAACCTATTTTTATTGTTTTAGTGGTATTACTTTGGAAGAAGCATTAGCTATGGTTGAAAACGGCGACGATCAAGATTTAAATGAAATATTTATAGAGCCTCCAGATCGAAATGTACTAACTGACGAGGACTCTGGTGATGAGGACGGAAGACTAGTTGATAACCTAACCGGTAGACAATTACGTGCAGGTGCAGAGGTTGTGATGAACTGATATATTGAGAGTCAGGATTAGTTAGAATCTGAGGGGGATGAACAGCAAATAAATGACTCGGTTCCTCGGTTCATGAAGTAGCTGAAACCATAGGGAATTCTATTAAAAAATCTGAAAAGAAAGCTTATCTAAAGATTTAAGTCTATACGATATATTTCGCTTGATTATAGATGACAACGTTCTACGACTTTTTTGTGAAGAAAGTAATAAGTATGCTGCTTCAAAAAATTGTTCAGATTTCAATGTGATCTCTGAAGAGATTCAAGGTTTCTTATCCATACTAATTTTGACTGGTTACAATACAATACCTTCAAAGAGAAACTATTAGGACTCACAAGAGGATCTGGGCAATGAATTTGTTTACAATTCTATGAGAATGGATCGTTTTATTGCAATTTCACGATAATTACACCTTGCAGATAATAATTTTCCGTCAACGGTGGATAAAATGTGGAAACTAAAGCTATTGGCAAATATATTACAAAATAAATTTGCAGAACTGTATGAGCCCGAACAACCGAACAACATATTAGTTTTGATGAGTCAGTGATAGAATATTTTGTTAAGTACGGTTGCAAGCAGTGCATTCGAAATAAACCTATTAGATTTTGATATAAAGTATGGAATTTAAATATATACTTCTGATGTCTATCTTATCAATTTTGACGTTTACCAAGGTAAAAACCCTCACAGCAATAACTACGAAAATAAATTTGGAAAGTGTGCTGCACTCTTGGTACAAATGCTAAACACTTTTCCAAATCAATTTAAAAGTTTACCTATGCATATTTATTTCGATAATTTATTTACTGGTATGGCGTTGTTAAAAGAACTTAGGGACAGAGGATACCACGAAACGGGAACATTAGTTCGTGAACCTTTTGCAATCGAACATACAGTGTTGCGCCGTGTCGTTAACCGACGAACTAGAGGGCAAAACTATACGAAAGCGTGGGAGAAGTTAGGGCGAACAACTTAATGGTGTGACGGGGAGAGGAGAAAATGAATACAAATCTAACCTGTGGACAATAACTAGAATAATAAAAAGGAAAGAGATCCTTAGAGGTAGAAAGAACGACAGCAGGCATAATCGCTAAAGGGACCGCGAAGGAAGGAAAACCGCGCGTACGTATTAGGACGGTCCAGACAAGACTAGCCGCCCGTGTGTAGCTGAAGGTGCTTTTATTTGGTAGGCAGGGCATCATGGACGCACCTGATTGCATTTCCAAGATGGGAAATGCACTCGGACGTACCTTTTACTCTGAATCCAACAAACGTCTTAAGAAGATTTTTACACCCCCAACAAAAAAAAATGTGTAAGCAATTGCCTGTATTTTCTCTCCTAGGTTTATCTCCACTAGGTCATTATAGAGTACATTTCTGATCAGCATCCTTAACTCCGAGCCCTGTGGCACTTCCGCAGATGTCTTAATTGTCTCATCTTTATTTATATTAATGCTCCTGTCTATGAAATAATCCCTCACTAAGTTCTGAAGATATGGGGATATTTCCATTTCTTCTAATAGTTTGAAGATCTTCCCACAGCTCGCGTTGTTTAGTGCGTTCTTGATGTCCAGGACGAGTGGCACCATCCACCTACCCCTTTATGCTTATTTTTACCTTACTAACTTTTTTACGGTGTCTATGCCAGATCTGCCTTTTCTGAACCAATACTGGCGGTGCGACAGGTTTCCTTTTTCTTCTATTTCTTTTTTGAGCCTTGACTTCATGAAAATTTCAGATAGCTTACCTAGTGTATTTAGCAAGCACATTGGCCTGAAAGCACCCGGTTCTTCCATTTCTTTCGCAGATTTAGGGATGAGGGTAAGATTTGTCGCTTTCCATATCGTCTTTCTATCCTTCGTCCAAGACTTTCTATCTTTTATGGAGACGTCCATTATGTTTTTCACCCATTCACCACACAATGCTGAATATTTTCTAATGATGAATGAACAAAATGTTCCTGGTTTTTTTTTAATTTCTTCCACGTGTATTTAGTACAGTGCAGTGTTTCGTTAAAACTTGTATGTAGATTATAAGAAAAATAAATTCTTATCACTGCATATCATGATATGATAATAACGAAGGTAAATTTTAATGTTACTTTTTTAAATAGTTTTTTATTGAGATCACCTTTAATACAAATATTTTTACCAGGTCATTGAGGGAGGTTAATATTTAACATTAGATAAAGATTTTAAAAAATAATAATTTAAAATGGACATTTGTTTGTAAGATATAACCGATTATGTAAAGTTAAATTTATGTTACAGCGTGTAATAAAAACAGCTAATTTCTAACAAATTTGTATTGTGTAATTTCTTTCACAATCTTCCTATCTTTTGGAAATAACAAAATAATTCTGACAAGAATGTAAAGCGACCATATAAGCAAGTGTGTTTGTTTCTCGATTTTTACCTAGGTGTGAATTTTGGTTTTAAAGAGAAATTTAGCATATTTGTCATTTTTTGCATCTTTCTTGATCCAATCTTCTCATATTTAAAATATCGAATTTTCCTTGTACCTGCCTCGAAAAAAGATAAGGTAGCGCCCTGTAATTTTCCTTTTCTCATCATTACTCCGGCTTTACTATCTTTACTTATCTATCTATAGCCAGCTAATTTCAAAAGAAATGATAATATTCCTAATGTCTTTAAGGATTTGACGACTCCATTAGAGTTTTTTAAATATTTTTTAGATAACACAATTATGCTAAAAACCGTAGATGAGACTATATCCAGTACAGTGTCCAGAAGGATCCATCCAAACCATTTGAATCTTCGCCCAACGATTTTAAATAAATAGTTAGGAATATCCATATATACGTCAGTAATAAACATAACACACATTAGAACATACTAGACTGCAGAAGTGGGCATTGACATAGTTAAAAATTGTATGATTCAAAAGCATTTTAAAAAAATCCGATCGTTTTTACATTTTAATGTCAACTCTGCTACTAATGCGTCTGACAAGTGATATAAAATTCGGAATGTCATTGATTCTGTTTTATATTTTATGGGTTTATAAGTTAAACAATATTGTACTAATTAAACTTTATTTTTTTACAATCTTATCAATATCAAAAACATGTCAATCTGTCTGTAGATTGATTGTTGACTGCCTGAAGTAAGCCATGTCATGTGTATGTAACGTAGCCCCCTGCTACACAGCTATATATTATATTAAACACCTTCCCCCTAAGATCGATATTATCTATAAGGGGTTTTTATACTACGACCAACTCTGGTCTTATAACTGTTAGAAGTCGTCTCAATATTTGGGTTGACATTATGACTCAACATAGGTACTGATTTTACATTTGGGCTTGGACACCCAATTATTTTATTAACATTATCATTTACGTGGCTGCTAGCAGTATCTTTATGAACACTCTGTGACTGAATATCGGGGTACAACTCGGGTTCTAAAATGAATTCTTTTTCAAGTGTTCTCTTACATAAGTGTTTCATTTGGTGTGAGTTCCGTCTAATAATTCTATTGTTACCTTCTTTTCTTACCCAATATGATCTAGGTTCATTTGCCTTTTCTAATACAATTGCTTTATGCCAATAATTATCTTTTGAACTTCTTTTTACTACACCAACTCCCTTTCTAAACTCTACTGGTTTTCTTCGTGATGTCTTATCATAATGTAATTGTAATTTTTCTTTTTCTCTGCACAAATTCTCATATACTTGTTTCTGGATTGTAGGTTCTAATTTATTAGCTGTAGTTGGTAATTGTCGTCTCAGGATCCTGCTCTGTAAAATTTGAGCTGGAGATGCATCGAGATTTATTATGCAGGTATTATTATATTCCATTACAAGATCTCTAAAATCATTATTTTCCTCATTAATTTGCTTGCTTATATTGACTGCTTTTTCTGCAAGTACATTACTCTGGTGGTAATGTGGGGTGCATGTCATAATTGTAATGACTTTTTCTCTATAATAATTTTTACATTTCGCTGAGGTAAATGGTAGATTATCTGCAATTAAAATTTCTGGATATCCAAATCTACTAAAGGTATCTTGAAATGAGTTGATTACTGAACTGGGGGTTTTATCTTTTAATACTGAAATGTCCAACCAATGCGAAAAATAATCTACTAAATAATAATTACTAAATATGCCTTTGAACCATACTCTAAAATGTCTGTACCAACTTTATTGAATCTTAGTCTAGGAATGTCATGAGGCATCATTGGTTCTTTAAAATTATTTGGTCTATATTTCTCACATATCCTGCACTTTTTTATATAGTTTGTTATATCATCATTAAGTCCTGGGCAATAAAATATACTCCTGGCTTTTTTTATAGTTTTACTGACTCCTATATGGCCCTTATGAAGCAATTTTATCATGTCAAGTCTAAGTTTTCTCGGAATAATTATTTTGTCATGCATGAATGCAATACCAGCTTCAAAATACAGCGAATCTCTTATACCATAGTACTTTTTACATACTTGAGGAACATTTTTTTCTTTTGGCCACCCATTGTAATAAAAATCAAAAATTACTACCAATGCTTCATCCTGACTAGTAGCTAGTCTTAACTCAGATTGCTTTTCCTGACTCATAGGTAAATGTTTACTCACGGAATGGACTTTCAAACATTTCTGGGTCTTGTGTATTTATATTTAAACTAGACCTAGATAGCATATCAGCAAAATGTATGTCTTTTCCAGGAACAAAATAAACATTTAATCTATACTTGAGAAGTTTAAGTCTTAAACGTTGGAGTCTAACTGATCCAATTTTGCAAATTGGCTTATTCAAAATGGAGATTATAGGTTTGTGATCTGACTGCATCAACATCAAAATTATAAATAAAATTGTGAAATTTTTGAGTAGCATAATAGATTGCCAATAGTTCCTTCTCAGTTTGACTATAATTTATCTCACTATCATTCATATTTCGTGATGCACAAGCTACTAATTTTAAAACTTTCTCATATTTCTGGAACATACAAACACCTAAGCCATTTTTAGATGCATCACATTATAAAATAATTTTTTGATTAGGATCATACGGGACTAAAGCTGGTGATTTACAAATGATGTTCTTTAAATTATCGAAACATTTTTGATGTGAAGGGAGCCACACCCATTCTACATTATTTTTAAGTAATTGACAAAGAGGTTGAATATGTTCAGCCATATTCGGAATATACTGTCTAACATAATTGAATGCACCCAAAATTCGTTGCAATTCTATTTTACTATTTGGTTCTTTGAGTTTGCAAAGTGATTCCACTCTATCAGGATCTATTTGCATCCCTTTGTGTGAAAAAACTTGGCCCATAAATTTGACCTCTTCTTGACAATATTGGAATTTGTCACTATTAAACTTCGCTCCTACTTCTTTAGCTCTTTCTAAAACTTTTTTAACAGTTGTGTCATGTTCTTTTTTTGTTGTTCCCATAACAATCATATCATCATGACAAATCAATAAATTCTCTATACCTTTAAATTTATCTTCTACTACTTCTTGAAACAGATCCTGGGAATTTGATAATCCATACGGCAATACTTTATATCTGAAAATTCCATATGATG
The DNA here is from genome assembly GCF_040954645.1 of Diabrotica undecimpunctata. Lineage (NCBI taxonomy): Eukaryota > Metazoa > Arthropoda > Insecta > Coleoptera > Chrysomelidae > Diabrotica > Diabrotica undecimpunctata. The sequence goes on along the minus strand of NC_092811.1, from coordinate 84,778,312 downwards.
TTGCAAAACAGCATTTCCAGGATGATGCCTCATCAAGTTCCAAATGATCATACCCTTCAGAGAGATCAAATACAGAGAATATCTTTTTACCCATCATTTGTGCACAAACATCTTCCAATTTATGTACTATTCTTGGTTTGTGGACAATTTGTTTATTTAAGTCTGATGGGTCTAGGCATAAACGTAACTTACCATTTTGCTTTTCCACAATAACAATGCGGTTTATGCTTGCCCTCGGGTCAATTTCGTTAACTTTCACAATTGCCCCTCTTTTGCCGCTACGGGGCCTGCGTAGCGCAAGCGGTAGGATGCTTGCCTCGCATGCCGGTGGTCCGGAGTTTGAATCCTAACGCCGACAAGAACAACTAGACATTTTTAAAAATGTCTATAGGCCCCAGGTCGACTCAGCCTGAATAAAAATGAGTACCTTGGGTAAAACCAGGGGTAATAATAGGCGGTTGAAGCGTAGCACTGGCCATGTTACCTTCCTTGTATACCGTAGGCCCTAGATATAGCAGACTACCCTGCTATACTTCCAAAGCCACGAAGCGGTATAAAACGGGAGACTATTATTATTACATTTATGGGTGGGTAACTTACTGGTTCAAAATTGTCTACTGTAATAATCCTATGTTTACCATAAAATTTACCATGACCCCTAAAAACATCGGGGTTAAGGTTTATAAATTTATTCCTTTCGGCTAGTTCTAAAGTACCACAACTCTCAACATTGTTGATTCGTTTAACTAATCCCAAATCAACACATAATTTACCACTTAGAAGAACTCGAGTTGCCCCATCAATAATGGTGAAGTAATCATAAACATACTTATTTTTATATTTACAAACTAAATTTACAACACCTATTGTTTTAGCCTGAGTACCCTCAAACCCTTTAAGTACATACTGATTATGCCTAATTTTAAACTGTTTATCAATTTTCTTAAAAATTTTTAATGGAATTATACTTACATCAGCACCTGTGTCAAGTTTTACTTTAATTCTTTTATTTTCAATTTCTATAATAATTCCATCCCAAATATTTTGACAACTTACATCTTGGTATACTTTATTAACATTTCCTACAAAAATATCAGATGATCCATCACTGCTACCTTCATCTATGACATCAATATTCTTGACTCTGCACGACTTTGCAAAATGGTTTAAATCCCACATTTCTTACATTTCTTTCCATACGCTGGAAATTCTCTGGCTCCATGAGTTAATTGACACTGTTTGCACTTGAATTTTTCATTAGTGTTGGTTTTACTTTTAGAGTTATTATAGTTTCTATGGCCCTGGAACTTATCTTTATTCCTTTCTTTATAAACTTGTCCTATATCCACATCTTTCGTTTCGTTATGAAATTTCAAATTTTGGTTTTTACTTTGCTCACTAGTGTTTTTTTAAACCTCCTTTCTTGAGTAAACTGCTCAAAGCAAATTTCACACTTGTGAGGTTTTTCTTCAGTGTGCACTATCAAATGCTTTTTTAAACTTCCTCTTTAACTAAATTTCTTAAAACAAATTTCACACTTGAAAGGTTTTTCTCCAGTGTGCACTCTGAAATGTATTTTCAAATGACCTGCTGCAGTAAACTGCTTACAACAAATTTCGCACTGGTAAGGCTTTTATCCACTGTGTACATTCAAATGTTTTTTTAAACCCCCTCCTTGAGTAAACTGCTTAAAGCAAATTTCACACTGGCAAGGTTTTTCTCCAGTGTGCACTCTCATATGTTTTTTCAAATTATTTACTTGAAAAAAATGCTTAAAACAAATTTCACACTTGTAAGGTTTTTCTCCAATGTGCACTATTAAATGCTTTTTCAAACTTCCTGTTTCACTAAATTGCTTAAAACAAATTTCACACTTGTAAGGTTTTTCTCCAGTATGCATTCCCAAATGTATTTTCAAATTTCCTGATTTACTAAAATGCTTAAAACAAATTTCCCACTGGTAAGGTTTTTCTCCAGTGTGAATTCTCAAATGTATTTTCAAATAACTTTCTGTAGTAAACTGCTTAAAACAAATTTCACACTTGTAAGGTTTTTCTCCAGTGTGAATTCTCAAATGTCTTTTTAAATAATCTATTTGAGCAAACTGCTTAAAACAAATTTCACACTTGTAAGGTTTTTCCCCAGTGTGCATTCTCAAATGTATTTTCAAATAACTTGCTGTAGTAAACTTTCCAAAACAAATTTCACACTTGTAAGGTTTATCCCCAGTGTGCACTCTCAAATGTATTTTCAAATGACCTGCTGTAGTAAACTGCTTAAAACAAATTTCACACTTGTGAGGTTTGTCTTCAGTGTGCACTATCAAATGCTTTTTTAAACTTCCTCTTTCACTAAATTACTAAAACAAATTTCACACTTGTAAGGTTTTTCCCCAGTGTGCACTCTGAAATGTATTTTCAGTTGACCTGCTGCAGTAAACCTTCTTACAACAAATTTCACACTGGTAAGGTTTTTCTTCATTGTGTGCTATCAAATGCAGTTTTAAACCTCCTCTTTCACTAAATTGCTTAAAACAAATTTCACACTTGGTAAGGTTTTTCCCCAGTGTGCACTCTCAAATGTATTTTCAAATAACTTGCTGTAGTAAACTGCTTAAAACAAATTTCACACTTGTAAGGTTTTTCTCCAGTGTGAATTCTCAAATGTCTTTTTAAATAATCTATTTGAGCAAACTGCTTAAAACAAATTTCACACTTGTAAGGTTTTTCCCCAGTGTGCATTCTCAAATGTATTTTCAAATAACTTGCTGTAGTAAACTGTCCAAAACAAATTTCACACTTGTAAGGTTTATCCCCAGTGTGCACTCTCAAATGTATTTTCAAATGACCTGCTGTAGTAAACTGCTTAAAACAAATTTCACACTTGTGAGGTTTGTCTTCAGTGTGCACTATCAAATGCTTTTTTAAACTTCCTCTTTCACTAAATTGCTTAAAACAAATTTCACACTTGTAAGGTTTTTCCCCAGTGTGCACTCTGAAATGTATTTTCAGTTGACCTGCTGCAGTAAACTGCTTACAACAAATTTCACACTGGTAAGGTTTTTCTTCATTGTGCGCTATCAAATGCAGTTTTAAACCTCCTCTTTCACTAAATTGCTTAAAACAAATTTCACACTGGTAAGGTTTTTCTCCAGTATGCATTCTCAAATGTATTTTCAAATAACTTGCTGTAGTAAACTGCTTAAAACAAATTTCACACTGGTAAGGTTTTTCTCCACTGTGTACTTTCAAATGTTTTTTTAAACCTTCTTCTTGAGTAAACTGCTTAGAGCAAATTTCACACTGGTAAGGTTTTTCTCCAGTGTGCAATCTCATATGTTTTTTCAAATTATTTGCTTGAAAGAAATGCTTAAAACAAATTTCACACTTGTAAGGTTTTTCCCCAGTGTGCACTCTCGAATGTATTTTCAAATGGCCTGCGTTAGTAAACTGTTTGAAACAAATTTCACACTTGTAAGGGTTTTCTTTAGCGTGCACTATCAAATGCGTTTTTAAACTTCCTTTTCTAATAAATTGCTTAAAACAAATTTCACACTTGTAAGGTTTTTCCCCAGTGTGCACTCTCAAATGTATTTTCAAATAACTTGCTGTAGTAAACTGCTTTAAACAAATTTCACACTTGTAAGGTTTTTCTTCAGTGTGCACTATTAAATGCTTTTGTAAACTTCCTGTTTCACTAAATTGCTTAAAACAAATTTCACACTTGTAAGGTTTTTTTCCAGTATGCACTCTCAAATGCTTTTTTAAACTTCCTAATTGACTAAAATGCTTAAAACAAATTTCACACTGGTAAGGCTTTTCTCCAGTGTGCACCCTCATATGGTGTTTCAAATTACCTGTTGTAGTATATTGGTGAAAGCAATTTTCACACTTGTATAGTTTTTTTTCAGTGCGCATGTTTAAATTTTGATTTAATTGATCTTTCCTAGCAAATTGTTTAAAACAAATTTTACACTTAAAAGATTTTTCTTCAGTATGCGTTCTTACATGTCGATTTAAATAATCTATTCCGCTAAACTGTTTAAAACAAATTTCACATTTATAAGGCTCTTTTCCAGTCTGTTTTTTCATATGTTCCATTCTGTGCTGGTAAAAACCTAAAATAAAAACGACACTTTAAAAATTTGTTTATGTGGAAACTATAGGACAAAACAAATGTGAATGGGGGTTCTCGTTAGAATTCAATATGTGGCATTTATTGAGTATTAACATAAATGAATAAATAAAATTATATTTTAATTTTGACAATGGAAATTATTTACTATTCATGAATTTGCTCGTATTATTGCGGTATTCATTTGACTAGATTTCATCTATGTGCTACAGCGCAAGTGAGTCCGAAGTTTCCTTCTTGCCTACAGTTTGCGTAAGTCTCTACAGCACAGTTGCTTATGATGACTACTGCTTTTAATTATTTCTCTGATACGAAATTTTACTTTGCAATGTGCTAAGTTTATATATATATATATATATATATATATATATATATATATATATATATATATATATATATATATATATATATATATATATATATTATAATATATATATATTGTAGGCACACTATTCAACAAAATGAGAATATATTGATTTATCAAAAAAATTTAATTGGTACAGCTTTCTAAGTGCCCCTTAGTCAATTGGTGCACCCTGTATAGCATTAGCTACATAATTATTCTAGGAACATCACTCGTGTCGGAAAAGATTTGGGTGTGGTTCTTTCAAACTGTATATACAATCGATTTCAATATATTATCTTTAAAATCAAAATAAAGTAATGGGCGCCATCCTTTTATTTACCCTCGTAAGGGAACGAGCTCAGACAGAGAATAAACTGAAAGTTTTAAAACAAAGTTATTCTAACTGTTATTACTTTGTAAAGAAGAAAAAGTTACTAAAAATTTTTAGGAAAAGTACATTATATAGCAAGAGAATAAACATTCTGTATTTTTGTATTGAATTAAAAATGATAAGTACTTATATGAAACCAAAATTATATTTTATTCAAATTTCATAATTCGTTCACATAAAAAAAATCTGATAGTTATGTAATTAAAAGAATAAAAATAAAATCACACCACTGTAATTTAGTTAATAGATAATCTTCACTATTCAATAAAAAAAGTATAAAATTGAAACAACCTGGATTATTTGAAAACAATCCATAAAAGAATTTAAAATATTTGTTAAGAACTTCTTTAGTAGCCTCTAGTCAACAGTTTCCTTCATAATGTTTCAAAAACATACGGAATGCACTGTAAATACTAGGCGACAACATACTTTGCAGTTATGGATTATCATTAACTTAAAGTTACACAGGTATGCACCCGTACGGGAAAAAAGATATCATACCATTACATTATATCACATTTTAATAATATTTGATGGTCCCCTTCGGGTTATAGAACGGATGATTGACTTTTTCCCGCACGTATGCACGTCTATATACCTTTAAAAAGGAAGTTGTACATAACTTGATCGTAATCCATATTTGCAAAGCATGGGTTAGTATATACAGCGTATGTTTTTTAAATATGATCAGGGAAAAAAATTTCTGGATATTATAGAACCGTCTATGGCCATCATATATTTTTACGGCAATATATCACAGCGACAAGGAGCAGTGGATGTATGCAGTGAACGTCTAACAGTAAACGTTGGGACTCCTTTGCGTTTATCAAATGTAGAGCAGTTGACTATGTCTAAAAAGTGAACGTATGTATAGAGATGTATGAAATCGTATCCTATTTGTTAAATCCTGTTACGTATTATGCCACACACCTCTGTGCGTTAATCAATTTTATTGCTACCAGTTTACGGTATTATTACATGTCGCCATCTTTGATTTGTCTCCATCCTCGTATTCTGTCGGTTAAATATTATCATTTTAGGCCCCGTACGGTACGAACACCGACGCAGTGGAACAACGCGGAAATCATCTTACTTCATAAGGGAGATATCAGCGACCTTAGAAACTACCGCCCCATTAGCTTGTTGTCACAAGTATATAAGCTATTTACAAGAGTTATTACCAACAGGCTAGGAAGTAAGTTGGATTTCTATCAGCCAAGAGAGCAAGCAGGTTTTAGAGCAGGATATGGCACGAATGATCATTTACAAGTAATTAAGAACTTAATAGAAAAGAGTGTTGAATATAACAAGCCATTAGTCATGTAATTTGTTGACTACGAAAAAGCTTTCGACACAATAAGGCATCAAAATGATAAATAAATAAATGATATAAGACCGAAATAAGACCCTTTTGATATGATTATGTATTTGATGCCTATAATTTGATCGATCCATCTTGTTGGAGATCTTCCTCGTGATTTTCGGCCTTCTACCTTTCCTTGGATAATCTTTCGATGTTTTCTGTGTCTGCTCTCATAACATTTGAAGTATTTAATGATTGGAGACGAACTTTGCTGGATAGCTGTTTGCTGACTTTTTAGCTCATTTAAAATTGAAATATTTGCCCTGTGATCGGTCTACAGAATTCGTAACAATCTTCTTCAACAGAACATTTCAATGGCGTCTATCTTTCTTGTTTCCGCTTGTCGTAGGGTCCAAGATTCACATTCGTATGTTTGCAATATGTAAAGCATATTCCTTTTCTATTTGGTCTTTCTCTGCTTTAGTGTTATGTAGATTACAAGTGAGACACTGATTTTTTTCGGTGCAAAAAAGCAATATTAAACCCAGTATTAAATATGTTTTTTTGGTGACTGGCTTATCGCATGGGTGATTTTTTAACATCATTTCATTACATAGTGAAAACAATTTTGGAAACGTTAATACATCTTAGTTGTTCTTTTCTTGTGTAGTGGAATTATTTTGATGGAATAGAGTTTAATGCTCAAGAATAGAATTTTTAATAATTTCATCTACAGCATTTGCTGTGTTCTTATGGCGACCACTCATATCTTTAGCTATAAAGCCTCCACCTTCCTATCAATTTTTTTTAATAGCGTAGTTAATCATATATCTGTTATGTTTCCCAAAAAATTATTAAATAAATTGAGTCTATCATTTTCTGATAATTTCGATTTACATTTTCTGTTACATTTATCGTTACATCCAGGTCCCAATTCGCTCATTTTCGTTAATTTTACAGTTTTGCTGCAGAGAGTTCCACAGTTTCTTCAAGACATTCATTTTCCACATACTTGAATCCCTTTGTCTGTCCCTTCCCAGATTTTTCTTCTTTGGGTATTGTTTTTTCTTACAGACGTACAGCTCGTCAAGAATTGCAATGTGTCTGAGTTTTGATAGGTCATATGTGTCAAGAATATAAATTTGGAGGGGAGGATCCGTCAGTAGCCCGAATATACTCAGTTCAATTTTGTTAGCAGAAGCAAACAGATCAGACGCATATCAATTACACTGGTGTAGAACTTATTAATCCGGTTCCGTTACAATGGAATTTAAATCAAAAGTTCATCGTAAAGTTTTGAGTGGTCAATCTCGTGAAATTATAGAAATGTGATATATTTTATGAGACGAGAAGCCGAGGCTAAACATCCGATAATAGAACTAACGAAAATTCAAGAACGTGTTTCGCGCGCAACTGGTGTTAGTGTTGGTTCTGTAAAGCAAATTTCAAATGAAATGAGATCAGTTGAAGATGGTGAAAGTGATTCGTTCCATACACCTAATATTAAAAGACAAAAAAGTGCGACCAAAACTGAGTTGAATAATATGGGTAAGGAAATTCTTCGGAGATTTGTAATAAATTTTCACGTCCACGAAAAAAAAGTTCCTACGTTGAGAGACATACACAGGAAATTTGTCAATAAAATTAATTACACAGGATCGTATGGAAGTTTACGAAAAGTATTACATAAAATTGGTTTCTGTTGACAAAGAAAAAATTGCTTATGGAAAAACCTGACATCCAATAAAAAAGAATAGCTTTTTTGCGAAGTATTAAGAAACGAAAATCGTCCTATAGTATACATGGACGAAACATACATCCACTCTTATCACACATTCAATAAAAGTTGGAATGATGATTCTCACGATGGTTGGCGTAAGCCTATCTCTAAGGGACAGAGGTTAATAATAGTTCATGCAGGGGGAGAAATGGGGTTCATAAAAAATTCCTACTTAAAATTTAAATCAAATTTAAAAACTGGTGATTACCATAGTCAGATGAACTTTCAAAATTATAAAAAGTAGCTAGTGGAAATGTTGATACCGAACTTACCAGCACAAAGTGTATTAGTGATTGATAATGCCCCATACCACAATGTTCAAAGTGAAAAAAATATAACGACTGCATCAAAAAAAGATTAAGACTACGTAGTAAGTATTAAGACTACCACCTTACCATCCCGAGTTAAACCCCATTGAGTTAGTTTGGGCATCCATAAAAAACTATGTTGCACAACGGAATGTAAGTTTTAACTTTAAAGATGTGGAGGTTTTATGTAATCAATTTTTTGAGACATTTTCAGAGGATGAATGGAAATCACGGTGTGAAAATGCCAAACAGGCAGAACAGTTTTTTATGAAAAGCGCACCAGCAGTGGACTTAGTTACGGAGAAAGTGATAATTAACTTGGATGATGATGATGACAACGATGACGCTGATAGTGATAGATGATCTAGAAGATACAGATTCGAGTTCCGATCCAGATATTTAAGGCATTGAACTATTGTAATGTTATTTTGTAAGTATACTGTTAGAATACGGACGTTTTAGATGAAAAAAAAAAACGATTAAACAATTTATTTTATTTTTATATTTTAATATGATGTATACAATGCTAAAATGATCATATAAAAAAAGATGATGGTCGACGGAGATGGTTTTTTAATTTAAAAATGAACTAGTTATGTTATTAATAATATTCTGATTTTGGAAGATTAACTTGATTATAAAATTAAATGACCATTTATATATTATAAATTTTCTAACAGTCAGGTTACTTTCTCTTGTTTTGTTAAGGACATACCTAGAATTACTTAGCTATGTATTTCTTTGCAATTTTGTGCAATATCTGTATGTGAACTTTTTTATTGCTTTTAGTTTTCAAACATGTTAAATTATGTTAAAATGATTTTATTAATAATTTGATATCTAAATATCAATTTTTTACAATATATTTCATCTTTAAAAACAATAAAAATCGATAATTTTCATCACATAATATTACGTGGAATAATTACTCCTAATTATTTAAATTTCAATACCTATTGAGTTCAATTGACCCTCCCCCAGTCGTAGTATAACCCATAATAAAATAATTTTAAAATCCGAACGCATTTGCTATCTTGTTTACTCCGAATGCGTTCTCTGTTTATTTTTCGTATCGCTAGAGTTTAAACTGAAAGACAGAGCTAACTTTGACGAACTGTATTTAATGATGAACTTTTACCTTTGGTGCATGTAGAAGTTTCCGCTGTCGATGTATCTTGATTATGTATTGCACTGTCAACATTTGGTACCTTATTTTTATCAGTAGAAGTTAGTTCGGTCGTAAATGATACAGGTCTTATTATTTTTGTTTGAAATTCTAAACTAATATTTTCAGGCGAGTTTTTAAGATTTAAGACATGCTCACTATGCTCAGAATTTAATAATAAAGAATTCACTTCTTGTCTGTCATCTTCCTGATTAGAAGAGCCTGGTAAATTGACTTGAATGTTATTTATAGTAATGTTGCACTACCTTGCTTTCTTGTATCACAACTTACAATGAAGTTGTAAAAACTTACTCAATAAATTTTTTGAGAAAAACATTGTATACAACGTTACAATGTTTTTATAAAAAATATTCATCAATAATAAAAATTTTCAACATTGTTACATTGGTTACAACGTTTTTTCCACGAAATGATTCAAAATTTGCACTTACAATGAGGTTATTTTGTTGAATAACTTTATATTTATAAAATTAAGGATAAAAAATATTAAACCAAAATAAAGGTTATCCTTTATTGATCTTATTTAATCCATAGTTGAAAAACATTGTAAGTTAATTTACAATGTTATTCATATCAGGTGTCGATATTGTATATATATATATATATATATATATATATATATATATATATATATATATATATATATTATATATATATATATATATATATATATATATATATATTGAAATGATATTTTATATAGGAGAAAGAAAAATAGTGATTAAAAATAATTTATAAGTTACACACTAGATAATATTAGATATAAAAAGTATTTGGTTATTTTAATAAGTTATATACTAGGGAATATTATAAAAATTATTTATGTGAGGGCATTTTTAAGAAATTAGCATATAATAAGTGTAAAAAGTTTTTTTTTTTAATAATTATAATATTGTAAATATATTTAAGTGAGCCATGTGCATAGGCAACCAGATATACATACTCTGAAAGTGACCGACATTTAAATAATAATTACGAATATAAAGTGGTGTTATTTGTTAATTTGAAATGTTTAGTTTACATATAGTTACGGATTTGAAGTAGTGTAATTTATTAATTTAGGTTGTTTAAATTACATATAAGTTTATATATTCTGATCTGAAAAGCCTAAAGGTGGATTTTCACAGGTCCGATATCCGACGGTACGATGATACGATATAAATTTTAGCGAATTTCATTGGTTGAAAAATGACAGGTGGGATTTTCGTACGAAATTAAAAAGTCATCGGAAGAAGTTGAAAATATTTTAACTTTTGCACGAAAATCGGATGAATTTTGATATTGTTGACAGTCTAACTTAAACATTAACCTTACTTTTGTGGAGTGTTTATGTTTACTATTTGAAATATATTTAAAATGGAGCAAAGACCTAATTATTATATCAATGCAATGAATAAAGTGTTGATTTTGGGACTTCTACACTATGTGAGGCAAAAACGACGAGAACGTAGCCGGCGTCGCCCAAAAAGATTTTGGGTTAGACCAATTTTTCAAAACAGAAAAAATCAAGGGGCTTACCACAATCTTCTTCAAGAAATGCGCCTTAATGACAGTGAAAAATATTTTAACTACCTAAGAATGTCAAGCGAAACGTTTCAAGAACTGCTAAAAATTGTTGGGCCAAAATTAACAAAAACATACCATACTCGTGAGCCAATATCTGCCGGTGAGAGACTTGCCTTGACATTAAGGTAAATTTTATTCTTATATTTCACATATAATATATAATTACACAAATATTTTAGATTTTTAGCCAGTGGAGATAGTATGGTGTCTATTTCATATGCATTCCGTATTGGAACTTCAACAGTGACACATATTATTAGAGAAACTTGTAAAGTTATTTGGGATTATTTGAATGAAGAAGTGTTGCTTAAACCGACTCCAGAAAATTGGCTACAAATTGAAAATGATTTTCTAGATAAATGGCAGTTGCCACATTGTGTAGGGGCAATGGATGGCAAACATGTTATTATTCAGGTAAGAATATCCATTTATAAATTCGAACATCTTGTAAACAATTGTGTTATGTTATAGGCTCCACCAAAATCTGGTTCAACTTATTATAATTATAAGGGAACCCATAGTATTGTGTTATTAGCAATGTGTGATGCAGAATATAAATTTACGTTGGTAGATATAGGAAGTGAAGGAAGGCATAGTGATGGGGGTGTACTTAAAAACTCAAATATTGGGAAACTTTTATTTAACAATCAGCTAAATATTCCCGATGCTGTGCCACTGGTGGATGATGAACCAGTAAATTATTATATATGTGCTGATGAGGCGTTTCCACTTTCACCCAATATTATGCGTCCATATGCTGGACGTTTTCTGCCTTTGAACAAGAGAATTTTCAATTATAGGTAGGATTTTTACAAAAAGTATTTTAGGTTTTTTAACTGTAAAAAAACTTCATTTTCTGCAGAATTTAACAAAAATACGGGATAAAATTATATTTCATAAAAATTATTACTAGGAAAACATTAATTTTTAGATTATGCAGAGGTCGCAGAGTTATCGAGAATACATTTGGGCTCCTAGTAGCAAGATGGCGCATATACAGAAAGCCCATAATAGCATCTGAGTCAACTGTAGTAGCAATAGTCCAAGCTACAGTTTGTCTTCATAATTTTCTTATGAACTCCGAAAAAATATATTTTGGGAATGCAATAATTGATCGGGAAGATGAAAATGGAGATTTAGTTGAAGGTGATTGCAGAGGAGAAGATAATCAAAATATTTTATCAATACAGAGACTAGGAAGCAATATGTACAGTAAAAATTCAGAAAAAATGAGAGCAATGCTAACAAACTATTTTATGGACGAAGGAGCAGTTTCTTTCCAGTGGAACAAATAAAATTTTTGTACAATTGTTGAATAAATGTTTTGTTAAATAATGCTTTTGAATTCAAACATACAATAATGATCGTTGTTTGATTTTTTACAGTAACAAAAATATACAAATTCTAATATTGTTCTGAAGCTATTTTCTTGTGGCATTTGGAAGTAATTAATATATTAAGGGAATAAGCCACAATTAATTAATGTTTAATTTACTAATGTTTGTATTTTGAGAATGATTTCCGAAGTGGAAATTGAAAAGTCAATAAACATACTTTAACCTTTAATTGTGGATTATTCCCATTGAAATATTAATTACTATACAAATTGCAGTAAATGTAAAGAGATCAAATAATTTAAAATAAATAATCAAGGTTTAAAGTTTTATTCTTAAAAATAAAATTACACATGTTATAAAAAAAAAGTGAAATATGTATTTATAAATAGTCTTTTGCTCCTTCAAAAGTCATGCTTAGTAGTTTTATTTCCAAACAAGTTCTTTCTTTTTGAGGCATGGCACTTAACAAATCTGATATTCTTGAGCATATCGGGTTAACAGGTGCTGGTGATGGTACTGTGGGTGAAGGTGCAGGTGCATTAATTTTTTGTAAAGTATCTATCAAAGCTACTTCAATATTATCATTTTTATTTTGTTTGACAGTGTTATGTATTACTGTGTCAGTATCAGAAGGTAAGAGATGTTTTGATTGCACTTTAACATTTGATACCATTGGTTTATAGCCAATGCTATCATTTAAAAATGATAAATAATCATAGTAAACCCACTTCTTTTTTTTCTTAGCGCTAGATCCACTCGGTGTATACTCGCCTTTCAATCTAATATACGTATCACGGAGATTTCTCCATTTTTTTGTCAGATATTCAATTGAAAATTCAGGATTGCTACCAAACTCTTCAAAAATTTCTGTCCAGAGCTTCTCTCTTATACCCTTTGACCTTTCTTGGAGTGCCATTCGACAATTCCATAATGCAGGTCTTGCCTGCACGCACTGAATTAGTAGTTCCTCTAAAGGCACTTCTTCCTGTCTCACTTCACATTCAATTTCCTAAAACAATTCAATTATTAACATTAGTTATAAACTTTTAGTTTTAGGTACTTCTAACAATAACTCACATGTGTATCCTCTTCAAACGAATAATTTGACGAGTCCATGATATTATAGCTCAATATTCGTTGATAAAACTGTCTGTGTCTGCTCCTTGCTCCTGTTCAATAACAAACCATCAGAGTATATATATTTTTTTATATACTATCATGTGCATTTATTTTTATTTGACAGTTCATTGAAATAAATATCAATCCATCCCCATGTGATCCCCATCCAATAATCTGACACACGACATAATATGTCAAAAAATTTCGGATACGACAATCAAATATATTCGTACAAAAAAATTTCGTATTTCGTGTCATCGGATATCGGATCTGTGAAAATCCACCTTTAATGTCAATAAAATTCTCGAAAAGAATTCTCTAGAATACAGAATTTAACCTTTGTTTACGGTAGAACTTTCTCGAATATGGTTATGTCTGTGGATCGAAGATATACTTTTTCGAGAACATTCATATATAGAACAATTCGAATAGGATTTCTTGCCAGATGGTTCTGGAACATTGAAAAGGTATAAATACTCGGTGATTTGGATTCAAAATGTTCAGTTCAGTCAGGAGTCAGTCAGTCAGTAAGCAGTCAGACAATTAGTTATTAAGAAGACAGACACAGTTAGTTACAGTTAGTGAAGTAAAGTGTTCAGTAAGTTCAAGATTAGTTAGTCAGAATTAGGAAGAAAGTATAAAGTATGCAATAATCAGTGATTTAGTATTACAATTTGATAGTATTGGAAAGTATATTAGAAGAATATTATTGAAGATTAAAAATTATGTTATGTATAAATGGTGATTGGATAACGCAAGAAAGTATTAATTGAAAATAAAATTATATAATATATTTGGTGATTCGATATTGGTATATTAAAAAGAAGAATAAATATAAATGCTATTAAGAAGAAAAATAATTTAAATTGGTGGAAGCTGATAATTGGAAAAAGTAATTTCACAAAAACAAGGTAACCGAAGCTGAGAACGAAGACATTGAGTGGTGATTAAAATCTATATAGTGGAGAACAGTTTCATTTAGGCATTCAGTGACAGAAAGGTACAAAATTTTGTTAATATAATTTAGTTAGTGTCATAACAATTTCAATTTTAAAGATAGTTTGTTTAAAATTTACATTGTCTATATAATTTAATTAGTTTCATAAGAATTACAATTTAAAGATAGGTTATTTTAAATTTACATTGGCTATGTTAAATATATATGTGTGTTTCATAATAGATATAATAAAGATAATTTAAAAAAGTGCTTACAAACTAATTCTTTGAGAACCGCGATAAAAACCCTATATATATATATATATATATATATATATATATATATATATATATATATATATATATATATATATATATATATATATATATATATATATATATATATATATATATATATATATATATATATATATATATATATATATATATATATATATATATATATATATATTATTATTATATATTATTAAAAAACACTCATTGCTCATTAAAAAAATCATTCACAAACAATACATCATCACAATATATATGTATATATATATATATATATATATATATATATATATATATATATATATATATATATATATATATATATATATATATATATGTATATATTGAAAAACGATAACGCTTGTAATCAACGCTGATCAAATAGAATACAAAACTCAAATATTTGGGTGTGCAGCGGAAGATAGGACAAAGAAGTACTCTTTTTAGTCTAATAAGCTTTCGCAAATCTTTATGTGCATCATCATGGTGCTACAATAAACAAAATTAGTACAAAATACAGAAAAATAATTATTTTGCATCTTACACTAATTAAGGTTAGTTGTTGTGATGTTTATCAAATGAAATGAGCAACTCATTTGACCCCTACAAATGATGGTGAAAACTATCCAAAATTGTTTTTAAAAAACGTTTTTTAACAAACACATATTTAAAACACTTTAAAACATATATACATAAACACTTAAATAAAATAATGTTATAATATATGTAATATCATGGAAATATCAAAATTAATCAAAAGCTTCGAAGAATTCGAAGATGAATTACCCACAATTACGCCAATTCTAACTCCCGTTCTTCTGCAAATATCTCTTTTCGATACTGAATTAAAAACGCAGCCTAGACCATCAAAGAAAATGAACAAACAATCGCTGTAAAACAACTTTTTAAATATATAATGCTTTTGCTTAGAAATTGTCTGTGGATTAAGCCTAATGGGGATACCACTTAAAAACGCAGCTTCAAACTTTACCTCATAGATGGTCGGGTAGATAATAAACTAATAATAACAGAACAATGTTAACAAAATAATAAATTATATAACTGAATTACTAAATAATAGAAAACTAAGCCTAATGGTTTTTATTGTATTCTTACGAGCATTCAAGAACTTTGGGAGTGCTGTAAAATCCAAAGAAATTAATGAAATTAAACAAATTTGTAGTGAAAATTATTCTTTGAAAAACCCCCTATAATATTAATTTAATGTCATTTAAAATGATCAGAAAAGAGTTATAAGGTTCAAAACAAAATTTGTTCAAAAAGTTTTTAGTTATTTTTGTTTATAACTTTTTTTTCAACTTTACGTTTAAAAGTAATAGGAATAGTTGTAGAAAATTTAATTCGCTACAAATAATATACCATATAATTTTCTTTGGGATTGCTACTTTACGAGATACAGCGTGAAAACCCTTTGCTCTACTTTTTCCTAGATGGCGGCCGGGGGAACAGAATGGGGCACATATTTCTAGGAACCCTCTTGCAAATTCTCTCAATAAGGAAACTTTCAACAGTTATATTTAAAAAAATGTAATCTATTTATTGAAAGCTCCACATTTACAAGCAATTTATAATATTATTAAAATGGAAAATAATGGATGTCATAAGATAAAAGTACTTCTTCAGTATCTTCTCAGCTATTCATTGCTGAAGGCAACTTCAACTAGATCAAAATTGTTCTTCCAGAAAGGGCTAAAAGATTTGATCAGATCTGGATTTTCCCAAAGATGCTGCTAATTTATATGAATTCTGACTCAAGAATAAAAATGTATTACTACCTGAATTATCTAGATTCACATATAGTAAAAATAAGTCTAGCTTATTGTAGCGTCATTAAAAATTTGATTGTTCAATTTAAAATATAGTATGAATCCACCCAAAGGTGTGTCTTTATTGTCTCATTAAATAAAAAGAGTAGCTTAATACATCATAATGGTCATTTTGCTGATTCTATTCTTGTTGGACATTCTGTTCTTGAAAAAGATCTACAGAGGCCACAATTAGGCAACTAGCTGGTTACATCAAATTCCATTGTTTTTCTGTCTATGGGGCAGTCCGAAAAAAAATTCAGCCAAAATGATATATGATTATGAATCAACATTAACATGAACAATGAGCTAGTTGGCTGAAGTGCAACCAGTTTATAACAACAAACAGTTTCTAAAAAAAACTATTGGGAAAAACTGATACCCAATTTGTGAAGAAAAGTGAGATCCTAGGAAAAAATGAGTTGGATTCAGCCCATCATAAACCATATAAATCAGTTAAAAGCCAATTTGAAATTTGTTGCTACAAAGTGCCAATTAATGAACATCTACAGGTTAAAATAATTTTCTATCAATAATTTTTTGAAACTAATTTCCAGATTGGACAATAAAAAACTATAAGAAGAAATGTAAAATGTAATATTTATTGCAATCAATTGTGCATTAATGATAGATTAAATTAAAGATTTACGATCTCTCTACATATTTTTTTATTACTTCACTCACCTGAGTTATCTTCATCTGGTTCATTCTTCAAGTCTCCAAGATCAAAGGATGTAGGTAGCTGACTTTCTATATTATATCCTTGCTCATCTTGAGCAAGTTCATTCTTAATTTCAGCTTTTATTTCTATTTCTAATAAATACATAGGTATTAATAAAATTGCTTACTAAGTTTTATTAGTTATCTTACCAGGTTTGTCATCTGGTTTATCCTTACAAGTTTCAATATTATTTGTTGATCTGTGTAACTGACTCCCTAAATATCTTTCACTACATTCAAAAAAATCTTCCTTAACTTCAACTTTAAATTCCATAGCTAAAATAAATAAAAATATTGGAAACATATACAATATACAAATATAATGGTTAACTAACCTTAAGGTTTATGCTTTATGCAGAGTATACTGTATAGTGTGGGCTGTGACTTTAGGCTTAATGGAATTATGATGGAAAATGGAAATTTCAAGCACTTCAAGGCTTCAACAAAGTATTTGAAATTATATTACTTAAAAAGAATAGGTTCACTCTGCCGTCGTGCCGTCTGCCGCCAGTCCCTTTGTTCTTCATGTTCATGTTCATGATGTTCCATTTTTTTCACGCGCATGAGTTCCACGCGTAGATAAATTCCAGTTTTTGTTACACTGCTCAATATAATTTTTAATACACTGCTCGAAAATAAATAGGGAAAGTGTGACTTGTGGCGACCTAAAATTTAATGAGATTTTCGGAATAATGAATACTTTCCTTAATTTAACGTTTTCGACAATTATCAATAGTTTCCCAAATAATTATTACTGATTGTCCTTCAAAATGTATTATGTTGAATCCATCAGTTTGGATTAATCGAATATTTAATTTTTTGTATTCATTAGAAAATCACACTGTATTCACTGTTACTGGTGAGAAATCTCATAAAACGATGTCGAAAGAGCTAATGAGGAAACTAATTTCTATAGATGAAAAAAGAATAATACATTCGAATTATAAATTATATTTTGAGGATTTCAATTTTACAATAGCAGTTATAATAAAAACAGGATTATCAAAAACACAAGTAGCGAACTATGAATATAAGAAAGAATAGAATATATATATATATATATATATATATATATATATATATATATATATATATATATATATATATATATATATATATATATATATATATATATATTGTGATGTGGGTATTAGTTAAAAATAGTTAGGTAATGACTGTGAATATTGATTTACACGATTTTATTAAAAGGAAAACCATGTATTACAATTTAACCTACATCTTACAACAACCACACATATATATCTATCTTGTCTCTTGTCACCGTTCACTCTCGGTGGACACTGTCATGGTAACTTCGGTGGTATTCAGCCATGGAGCGGTGTGGCTGTTACATCCTCCCCCTTTGCACCACCCTGGCGACTCGCGGGTGGGGCAACAGAGTCTAAGCAGGAATAGAGCTCTACAGGACAGCAATGACAACGTTTTGGTCGGGGTTGTCTACGTCTGGCAATAGGTTCAGGTTCAGCTTCAATTTGAGCAAGGTCATCTCCAACAGGGGGGCCCATTTCGCTATCGTCTAACCCAAGGGTCAAAGACTCTGGGCAGGAGACCAGTGGAGCAGGAGGGTCGGCTTCTGAGGATTTCACTGGACGACCTCTTCTACGGAGAGGTTGAACTGGAGCAGGGCACGGATCTTCTGGATCGGCATGGAAAGGCGTCAAGGCTGAGACATGATATTTTCCAGCAGGAGTCATCCGGAGTGTCGATGTGTGAAACTTCATAGGTTGTAGGGGACAGCATTTTGGTCACCTTGTAGGGTCCGTCACGACGCGGCGCGAACTTCGAAGTTATGGACTTAGACGCGTCACTTAGTGTATGCGAATCGACTAGCACAATATCACCTACTTCGAACGAAACCGAGCGGCGGTGGCAGTCTTTATACTTCTTACGTCTATCTTGGGATTGTTCATGTGTCTCGCGGGCTTCACTAAGAGCTTTACTCAAAGTTATTAGATAGGGCGTAATTTGTGGCACGAAGTTGTCCTTGGCTATGATGCTTCGAAAATCACGATTCGCATCATCAGGAGTTCGTAACTCGCGACCGAACGTGAGGTACGCAGGAGTGAAACCGGTTGAGTCGCACTTCACAGTGTTCATCGCGAACCGTATAGCGGGTAACTTTTCAGACCAAGACGAATGGTCATTATTTGTAAGAATCGCTAACTGAGTTTTAAGGTCTCTATTTTTTCGTTCGACGGGGTTAGCTTCCGGGTGGTATACAGGTATAAGGTTCTGTTGGTACCCAAAGCAATGCGTCACTTGCTGCATTACCGCACTCACGAACTGAGTACCGTTGTCACTGACGACTCGACGAGGGATTCCGTATCGTAAGATTATGTTGTCTATGAAACACTTGGCGCAGGCAGCGGCAGTAGCAGACTCTAACGGGAATAATTCTACCCAACGACTAGCAGTGTCTTCCACTACCAGAATCCATGTATAACCTTGAGGAGAGAGGGGCAAAGGCCCAAATAAATCAATAGATAGCACTTCAAACCTCTGGGACTGAACGCGGGTTTGTAGGAGACCAGCGGGTTTGAGGTTAGAGACTTTATAGCGTTGGCACTCAAGACATTTACTTACATGGTCAGAGATAATTTTCTTCATTCCAGGCCAATAGTAGCGTTTTATTATTCTTTGATATGTCTTCTCCACTCCATAATGACCAGCAGTAGCGGAATCATGGTACTCATGCAGTATGTGAGGAATACGTGTACTAGCCGCTACCAATTGGGGCTCTTCTTCATCTACTTCAGGAGTATAACGGTATAATATCCCATTGTTCATGATATATCCTCTTTCTGCCCACCTCTTGAAATCTACACTTGTGTCAGAAGAGGGATCTTCTAAACATCTAATAATCTTGGCAACATCTGGATCATTAAGCTGCTCTTCTCGAACATCAGCAACACTAAGAGTTGGAAAATCTACTCTTACTAGATGAACTTCAGCTATGATGGGAACTTCTGTCATGGGAGGCCTTGATAGAGTATCTGCGATTACATTTTTTCTTCCTGTGATATATTCTATTTTTAGGTCATATGGCATGAGCTCTAAAGCCCATCGAGCTAACCGTCCAGTAGGGGACTTTAAGGTCATTAGCCATTTTAAGGCTTGGTGATCACTTTGCACTATTGTAGTAGCGCCTTCTAAGTATCCTCGAAATTTCTTCACTGCCCAAACCACAGCGAGAGCTTCTCGTTCTGTAGTGCTATAGTTTTGTTCAGCAGGAGTCAGAAGTCTCGAAGCATACTCTACAGGTCGTTCGTTCTCTTTCTCCCCCTGGAGAAGACATGCCCCCAAAGCATAATTGCTAGCATCTGTACGAAGTATATAAGGTAAATTGCAGTCAGCTTGTCGTAGGATTGGGGTGGAACACAATAATTGTTTCAGACATTCAAAGGCCTCTTGTTGTTCTGCTCCCCAGGTCCATTTCACATTTTTCTTGGTTAAATTCGACAAAGGTTTAGCAACATGGGAGAAATTTTCGATGAATCTACGGAACCATGAGCATGTTTGCAGGAATTTTAGCAGTTGAGTAACATTTAGGGGTGGTGTCATGTTTAATATGGCAGATACTTTATTTTCACTTGGCCGGATACCCAAAGGTGAAAGGATGTGTCCGAGATATAGGACTTCCTCACAGGCGAATGAACATTTCGCTCTATTTAGACATAATTTAAATAGGCGCATCCGGTTGAATACTTGTTTCAAATCGTCTATGTGATCAGAGAAGGATGGGGATAATATTATCAGATCATCTAAATAAGCTAGGATATTCAGATTTTGAAGACCAGCACGAAATTTATCAATCATCCTTTGGAAACTAGCGGGACTCTTACACATACCAAAGGGCATGCGTGTGTAACGAAAGGTGCCAAATGGACACACGAAGGCTGTTTTGTCACGATCAGCTGTTCGTACAGAGATTTGATGATAACCATATTTTAAGTCGAGGGTAGTCATAAATCGGGTTTCCTTTGCTGCATGCAAAATATCTTCAATACGTGGCAGAGGGTACTTATCTGCACGTGTTATTGCGTTTAAGCGTCAATAGTCTACTGTTAATCTGATACCTCCATCTCTCTTAGGCACAAGTACCACGGGTGAAGCATATGGGGACTCACACTCTTCGATTATGCCTTGAGCCAAAAGTTTATCTAACTCCTGACGCAGTAATTGCCTTTTGGGCTCTGACATACGGTAAGGTGGAACAGATATTGGTACATCATCAACCAATACAATGGAGTGTTCAGCATATGGAGTAGGGTCTATATTATATACGAATAAATCAGAATTTTCCTTAACAATGTTGTTAAGATTGGATCTTTCTTCTAAGGATAGAGAAATTCCTTCATCTACTCGTAGTTCTAAATGAGCAAGAGTAACGCTATTGACCTGGCAAGGAGAGCTGACCTGAGCTGGATCTGGAGCAAATGAGTAGGGGATATTAGGGACATCACCATAAAACCATGAGTCATTAGGAATGTCTAGAATGATGTTAGCTTTTCTTAAGAAGTCTGCCCCCAGTAAGGTACGACTATTTGTGTGTGTGGGCACAGAAATTAAGGAAATGCTATGAGAGCGGTTTTGTAAGATAACAACTAAATCAAAGACCAAAACAGTGGTAGAAGTAGTCCTACCATCCGCTAGGGCCATGTCTACACTTTTTGTGGAAAAGGGTACCTCATCCTTCAAGAGGTTATCTCTTAGCTGAGAGCCAGCAATACTGCACTGTGCTCCCGAATCAAGATAACAATGACCTACATGACCTTCAATAGTGACCTGAACAATGGGTTTAGTTGATAGGTTTGTAGCAAACTGTTGGTCGACATTAACTGTTTCAGCAAGCATAAATTCAGATACTGCTGAGGATTTACTGGATGATTTGCATTTTGGACAATTACTCTTAATAAATCCAGGAGTCTTACATCCATAACACGAAATCTGATTCGAAGTAGGAAAGGTTGGTTTAGGGCTAGTATGAGAAGTTACTAGAGGAGGATTAGGTTTGGGCTCAACCGAAGATTTTCGAGAATCTGCTTCCCTGGTTCTGACTGCGGCCAATTTTCGACATTCATCCTTCACGTGACCTGGATTTTTGCAAAAGCTACACCGTACCCGTTTTGATTCGTTTTCGTTTTTAATGTTTATTTCCGGATTTTCATACGATTCTTCAATTTGCCTCGCTTCTTTTAAGAGTTCGCTAAATGTATTGATCTTATCACGTGCTACTTTTTCACGTATTTTCCTATGCAACAAACCATATACCATATCTAATTGAGTGGCTTCGGTTAATGTATCTGCCGGTAACTAAGCTATTATCGCGCGCGCTTTGCATACAAAAATGTCACACGGAGTTTTAGCATCTTGTTCCGTCGAAAACAGTTCCCGATATACTCTGTAGGCTGGTTTTTGAGGTCCAAAAGTTGATCGTAATAAATTAATGGCGCTGGCCCACGTGTTTACCGTATTTTTAACACCTTGAAACCACGTGGCGGCGAAACCGTCTAGCAGCATGGGTATACCCTTTAATGCGTTCGCGTCAGATACGTGGGTGCACTCTTTATAGATCTCGACCGCATCTATAAAAGCTTTTACATCAGCCCCCTTTGATCCATCGAAGCGAGAAGCGCATTTTGCTAAACTACCTGAGTCCGAAATAGGCCTTGCTATTGTATTTAATAAGGCTTGAAACTGTTCGCTTGTTAAATTTACCGAAGACATTTCTGCTGATGTTGATTCGCTTGAACTAAAAACCGTCGTCGACCTAAGCGAATAACTGTGTTTATCGTTTGTTGCCGTGATTGCAAGTTTAACACAAAAATAGTAATAAAAATTAAAGGCTTACAGTTTCTGTTGCTTATTTCTTGTAAATACCCTTGAATGGAAGCTTGATATTCCCACAGGATGTTTCTGAATGGCCTAGTGGAAGATTGATATTCCCACAGGATGTTTTGAATGGTCTGTAGTGGAAGATTGATATTCCCACAGGATGTTTTTGGATGGTCTGTGCGGAGTTTCCACAGCAGTCACATACACAGTAGATTTATTATTGTGAAGCACTAAACTAAGTGAAAATGTCCACTAATCACCTTACAATGGCGGGAGCAAAAACACTTTTTTTCTGTTCACAATGAAACTTTACGATTTTCACAGTACGAACTACACTTTAAACTATTTTGCCCAAGTTGGATGCCAGTTGTGATGTGGGTATTAGTTAAAAATAGTTAGGTAATGACTGTGAATATTGATTTACACGATTTTATTAAAAGGAAAACCATGTATTACAATTTAACCTACATCTTACAACAACCACACATATATATCTATCTTGTCTCTTGTCACCGTTCACTCTCGGTGGACACTGTCATGGTAACTTCGGTGGTATTCAGCCATGGAGCGGTGTGGCTGTTACAATATATATATATATATATATATATATATATATATATATATATATATATATATATATATATATATATATAAATATATATATATATATATATATATATATATATATATATGTATATATATTTATATATATATATATATATATATATATATATATATATATATATATATATATATATATAATATATTGACAATAATATATTGACAATAAGTCAATATTAGTGTGTTGTGAAATCTCATTTTTGGTAGTCCTATGGGATCTAGTCTTTCACCCATTCTAAGTAGCTATGTCATGGATGATGTTATCAGTGATTGTATTAGTAATTGCACTTTTTTCATTCCTTTTATTAAGAGATATGTAGATGCTTTAGTTTTGGCACTTCCTAAACACAAAATTCATGAAACAGTCAACATTTTCAACAGTCATAATCAACATATACAATTTACAGTTGAGGAAGAGGTAGATAATTCTCTACCATTCCTTGACATGAGAATTGTAAGAAATACAGACAATATGTTGAAAACCAGATGGTTCAGAAAACCCATATGTAGTAATAGATTTATAAGCTATTACTCTCACCATCCAAATAAGATGAAAATGAACCTTATAACAGGATTAAAAGAACGTGTTTTAAAACTTTCTCATCCAGATTATCTACAAGAAGATCTTCAATTATTAAAAAATATTCTAATTGAAAACTCTTATCCTCCAGATATGCTACATAGGATGCTTTTTTCTAATATTGGTAATATAAATAATTTAACACCATTTTTTGCTCAATCTCAAAACATTGTATCTAACAATCAGAACATCTATTATCATTCACTACCTTTTATACCATCATTAACACCTAAATTAATACAAACACTAAAGGTTATTGACAATATAAAAATAGCAACAAAGAACATCAAAACTATTTCATCTTTATATTCTAAAACTAAATATCCTATAGACAAATTTGAAAAAACGAATTTAGTATACAGCATTAGTTGTACTCAGCGTGAGGCTGAATATGTTGGTGAGACCGGAAGAAATCTTTCAAATCGTATTATTTCTCACAAAAGTGATTGCAGAATTAAAAAACCATCTTGTGCTTTGGCAGAGCATGTAATCGATTAAGACCATATTATGGATTTTGATAACATTAAAATTTTATGTAGTGAAAGTAATAAATTTAAAAGGACTTTATTGGAAATGGTTCGTATTAGCAAAGGTGATAATAATTTAAACAAAAGATCAGAAATTCAAAATTTAAGCAAAATTTATAATTATATTCTTTCTTTATGATTTATATATAAAACTTGTAAAATGTCATATTTAATTCTCCATATATCTGTTACATTCTTTCAGACATCTGTCAACGGTGAATAAATCTTCTTCTTTTTGTTACTAAACAAAAAAGAATGTTTAAACGAAATTTTACTTTTGGCAATATAATTGTCAAAAATAAAAATTTTTTGTTGGCATTTATGACATTGAGGCTATTTGTAATTGGTTGCTATTTGAACTTATGTATAAATTCAATTATTTTTGTATTAAAAAAAATGTTTTCAAAATTATAAAAATTTTCGGAGAAACATTTATTGGATTAAAACATTTTTATATTAAATATTTTGAAGATGTATTAGCAGTAATTTTTACTTACTAAACTAATTTTTATTTGGTAAGTTAACAAAAATTGTTTTTTCTTTTTAGTTCGACCTTGTAAGTATTTTGTCTTTTTTAGCTCTTGATAATAATTGTAAACACAATTGAAAGCTCGAGAATAAAAAAATAGTTAACCAATAGCCCTTTTATTGACTCCAACCCATCCAGTTATATATTTATATATATATATATATATATATATATATATATATATATATATATATATATATATATATATATATATATATATATATATTGAGATTATTGGTGTTTAAAGAAAATAATTTATAAGTTACACACTAGATAATGTTAGATATAAAAAATATTTGGTTATTTTAATAAGTTATATACTAGAGAATTTTATAAAAATTATTTATATGAGGGTATTCTTAAGAAATTAGCATATAATAAGTGTAAAAGTTTTATTTTAATAATTATAATATTGTAAATATATTTAAGTGAGCCATGTGATTAGGCAACCAAATATACCTACCCGGAATAAATGACAGTTACAGAAATTAATAATTTGCGAATGTGAAATAGGGTTATGTGTTAGTTTAAAATGTTTAGTTTACATATAGTTACGGATTTGAAGTAGTGTAGTTTATTAATTAAGGTGTTTAATTTACATATAAGTTTATATTCTGATCTGAAAAGCCTAAATGTCGATAAGATTCTCGATAGAAGAGTAAAGAATTCTCTAGATCACAAAAGATGGCCTGTTTGCGAAATAGACTATTCCAGAAAATTCAGATATGTAGGAAATGGAACAAATCGAATAGGATTTCTTGCCAGATGGTTCTGGAAGATTGAAAAGGTATAAATAATCGGTGATTTGGATTCAAAATGGCCAGTCAGTTAGTAAGAAAGTTAGATAGTGTTAGTAAGAAGTCAGACAGTTACAGTATAAAGTCAGTCGGTCCTATTTTCAATATAGTTCAAGATAGAATACAGTCAGTCAGTTGGTGAAATGTTCAATATAGCAAGTTCAATGAAGATGAAGAAACAGAATAAAGAAAATATGATTGGAAGAAATTAAAAATTATATTATGATTGGAGATTAGTAGAAATCAAATTATAATAGTTATATGGTGATTGGATATTAGTGTATTAAAAAGAAGAATAAATATAAATGCTATTAAGAAGAAAAATATTTTAAATTGGTGGAAGCTGATAATTGGAAAAAGTAATTTCATAGAAACAGGGATAACCGAAGCTGAGAACGAAGACATTGAGTGGTGATTAAAATCTATATAGTGGAGAACAGTCTCATTTAGGCATTTAGTGACAGAAAGGTACAAAATTTTGTTAATATAATTTAGTTAGTGTCATAACAATTTCAATTTTAAAAATAGTTTGTTTAAAATTTACATTGTCTATATAATTTAATTAGTTTCATAAGAATTTTAATTTAAAGATAGTTTATTTTAAATTTTACATTGGTTATGTTAGATATATATGTGTGTTTCATAATAGATATAATATAGATAATTTCAAAAAGTGCTTACAAGCTAATTCTGAAGAAGAAATGTATTTTGATGATAGGGAAATGTCCCAAAAGAATGTAAAGAATAATTGTAGTGAATATTTAAGGAATGGAAATTTTAAGCAGATGGATGCCTACGAGGTGGAGTGCGTAAAATTGGAAGCAAGGAATAATGAGTACATAATGAAGAATAATTTTATTTGTAAAGAAGATGTGATAAAAGTTAATTGCCCTGAAGAATATAAATCAATAGTCGTTTCTATATTGCGGCAACACAAGGGACTTGTCAATAAACAAAATAGAATTGTACAAAATTATATCCATAGTATAAAAGTTAAAGAAGAAAAAGATTTTAAAACAAAATCATACCCAATACCATATAAATATAGAGACGAAGTAAACAGAACGATTAATATTATGTTAGAAGATGGAATCATTGAGAAGGCAGATACACGTTTTATAAACCCTATAGTAGTAGTACGTAAAAGATCAGGTAAAATCAGGTTATGTTTGGATGCAAGGAATATTAACAAGATTACTGAAAAGCAATTTGAAGCACCAATGAGTATAGATGGAATACTAGGAAGAATTACAGGAATGTCATTTTTCACTAAAATCGATTTACAGCATAGTTTCTGGTTAATACCTCTAGAAAGAAAAAGTAGACAGTATACGGGATTTCAGATAGATGGAGTAGTATATCAATTCAAAGTAGTACCATTTGGACTTCAATCATCTTGCAGTGCTCTATGTAGATGTCTTCATGATATTTTGGATCAATATGAACATTTTGTAATTCACTACATTGATGATATATTAATTTTTTCTAAAACGGCTGAAGATCATGAGAAACACCTAAAAATTATAATCAACAGATTAGACAAAGTTGGACTAAAAATAAATCAAGAAAAATGTACATTTTTTCAAAAAGAAGTAATATATCTAGGTTATAAACTTAACACTAAGGGAATCGAAATGGATCCAGAACGGACACAGGTCATTCAGGAATATAAAACACCACACAATTTAAGAACTTTAAGAGGATTTATTGGAATAATTAATTATTATAAAAAGATGATACCAGATCTAAGTATAAAAGAAATTCCATTACTTGAACTGCTGAGGAAAGGTGTAAAATGGAGATGGGATCAGAGAAGAGAACTAGCATTCCAAGAAATCAAAAACATTTTTCTGTCAAATTTAAAAATATACCATCCTGACTACACAAAACCATTCATATTAAGAACAGATGCATCCATAGAGAGATTGTCAGGGGTATTATTACAAATACATGATGGGGTCGAATACCCAATACAATTCATTTCAAGAATTATAAAGCCACATGAAAAGGGTTACTCGGTTTCAGAATTAGAACTAGCAAGTATCATACACTGTGTCACAAAATTAAGATTTTATTTGTTGGTTAATGAATTTACTATAGAAACTGATCACCAAGCTTTAACATCTATATTAAATAACAAATATGGAAACAGTAGAATACATCGGTGGAGTCTAATACTTAGTGAATACTGCTTTGAAATCAAATACATTTCTGGAAAATCCAACATAGTGGCAGATGCTTTATCAAGGTTAGAAAATACATCACAAAAAGGGTAGCGAACAATAAAAATTGGATTAAATCAGTTAGTAGAAAGCACTGGATTATATTCTAAAGAAGAAATTATAAGAGATCAGATCAATTTGAGTGAAAAACAAAAAGTCCTTAAGAAAGATGGAGTTTATTATAAAATAATAAATGGCATAGAAGTATATGTAATAACTAGAACTCTGACAAGGAAAATATTGAAAAATTTACATAACAATTACATGCATATTGGTTCAAGAAAGCTATGGATTCTATTTAGCGACAATTATTTTGCAAAGAATGACATAAGTATAGCAAAAGAAATTACTACCCAATGCCAAATATGTCAAATAAACAAAGAAAAGAATTTCAAAAACCAGAACACATATGAATCTAATGTTGTATATAAAAAACTAAATACAGTTTCCATGGATTTTATTTCAAATTTAGTTCCCAGTCAAACAGGAAAAAAGCATATACTAGTGATAGTTGATTTATATACAAAATTTATTAAACTATATCCCTGCTCAAGAACAAATGTTAAAACATTGAAATTATATATTATTCAATTTTTCGAAGAAATAGGACCATTTAGAAATTGCATAATAGATAAAGCTACATATTTTAACAACCAAAAATTTCGGGCATTTTGTGAAAAAAAGGAAATCAACATTCATTTTACAAGTATCAGACATCCTCAGGCAAATCTTGCAGAAAGATATATTAAAGAAGTTATAAAATATTTAAGGATAGTATGTCAGGATCAACATGAAACATGGGAGCAACATATACCACAAGTAGAATAGTTTTTAAATAATACACATAATTTAAATACAGAGGAAGTACCAGAATATTTAATGTTTGGCCATATAGGAAACAGAAAATGGATTAGTGAATATAATCAGGATATGTTAGAACAAGTAATGCAGAAAGTGAATAACCGAATTAGAAGGAAAGCCGAAAAATATATCAGAAGACAAAATCGAAAAATAAAAAAACCGATCACATTTCAAAAAAAGAGACCTAGTGTTAATTCGTTCACTTAGAAAAAGTAATGTTAAAGAAAATCGTTGTAAGAAATTACAACCAATGTTTGAAGGTCCATACAGAATCGAAAATCAGAATGGACTAAATAGTTATGTGTTGATAGATACAGATAAAAGACTTAGAGGGACTTTTCATATCAATGACATCTTTAAATATTATGAAGAAATTGAATAATATTTTCTACACTTTTAACACTAATAATAACAACACTAACAGCTTACTGATAGATCCATTTCATAGATAGATGGTAGATTTCTTTGTTGTGAATCAATTTGACATCATACTTGATGAATTTTGTACATACGGAAATTGTTTGTGCCCTAAAAATCATAATTTGGAGTGATACAAAATTGATTCTGTAATTGTTTTTCTAAAAATAGAATGAAAAGTGTAAAACTTACCATTCATATTGATGAAAGCCTGTTGAACGGAAATCTTTACCTAGATCTTGTCTATAAATAAACAGAACACAATATAATTATAGACCCTTACATTAGTTGTTTTTATTCTCTGATATAGCCTCCATTGCTCCATTTGACATGACAGTTTGACATAAACAGACAACAGGGATGTATTTAATAGAACAATTTAAATAAAAAAATTAAAGTATTTAATTTATTATATTTACTAAGGTATGTGGATAAGAAAATTAATATTTAAAAAAATAATATGTGAATTATTTCTTTTAAAATTAATTTTGGGGTATTGAGATGATTGGTGTTTAAAGAAAATAATTTATAAGTTACACACTATAGTCCTCCAAGATATTCAAAAAGGTGACTAATACATTTAATATAACAGCCGAATTGTACGAGGTCTAAATCAAATACGCCGTTTACTAATAAGAAAATCAACACAATATCAGTTCACAACATTTTTATTGATCTCCGTACATTTTACTCGATGATATGCGGTCTTTTACAGTGAGCCAGCTGTAACAACAAATGCATTCACGATACGTTTTAGCAAATAATATTTGGTCACCACAAATAATCCGAATTCGTAATTACTCACTCCTTATCAGTGGCGTTTCATGAAAGCGTGTTTAAAGTCTTGTATTAAAATTTGAATTTATTTGAGAATTTATTGAATAAAATAAAAACAGTTAGACTACGTTTTTTTTAATAAAATGTTTAGATAATTTATTGCCAAATAACAAATATAACAATTGTTAGTAAAAACGTTTGTATTTATACGTATTTATGTTATGATTTTTAATCGTAAAGGCTCTGTACTGAGGTATTAAGATTTTGGAATTTGTAAATCTTAAATAATATTGTTCTAAATAAAATTGTTTTGAATTGGAAAAACTATTTTGGTCAAACTAGTGTACTAGGTACAGTTTATATTATGTGGTTTACAAGACTTAAAAACCGATTTTAATCGCTTGAGAATGTTCTAAGGGCTCTTCTTATTAAAGAGTGACATTGAGTACCTAAAGTTAGCCAACTGTAGTGTCAATTACAGAATGCGTGTTTTGATTTGTTGCGTATCAATTAACTAAAATAAAATCTTAAAATAAATAGGTTTTAACTTTCAGGTATTTTATTTTGTTTCATGAATTTATACAATAAAATCTTTAGTGTTTCTATAAACTATTCAATTTATGGTGATATAAATAAGGTAATATACAATAAACTAATCACAACTGAACCAAATTTTTAATAATCTTAAGAGGTGGAGTTATAACCTCTCCAATTAACTTGTTTCCACACCACCCATGGGGTAAAGTTTTCGGTGCGTTTTATTTGTACGTGGTGTCCCCAATAGACCTAATCCACAATGCAATATTCATTCAGAGTCTGTTTCTGACTGAGATGAATTTAAATGAGATTGTTTTATTATAAGAGTAATCAATTTTTTCACAACACTGGTAAATGTGACTGTTTCAATTAATTTTAAAAGCACATATGTACCTCATCTATCTAGCTATGGAAAACTCGAAACGGAAGTGGAGGATCAAGTGAATAAAGCAAACGAGCCGCAGGTTGCCTGAATGAAACAATATGGAGAAATAAAAATATCGGAAAAGAAATGAAACGTAGAATTTACAAAACAGTCATCAGACCAATAAATGCGCGGCAGAAACACGACCGGATACAAAAAGGACAAAAAAATGTTAGAAATAGCAGATATGACAACCCTTTGAAAAAACGATGACAAGACAAGGTGGGCGGCATTAATAACTGCGTAAAAAACAGGTATAATGGAATGGCTACATAAGCCGAATGACAACAAATAGAGTAGTAAGCACGGCGAGAGACGGTTCTCCAATTTGAAGAGGATCAGTGTAAAGATCACGAGAACAATGGAATGACAACTTACTGGAGGCACATTGAAAAAACAGATAGTCATATTAACACAAAAAGAAGAAGAAAATATGTACCTCATAATTTTCCAAATTATTTTACTCCATTGATTCTGCAGAACTGTCTGTTGAACTGTCTGAATCATTTGATCCTAATTGTATTGTCACAGGCTCAATAACAGTATCCACCATGCCGTCCAATCTCCACATATCGTCTTCTACTTTAATAACATGGCTTATCGCATTGCTCCAATCAGTTGAATGTATATTGTCCAAACTAGCTTGCAAGAGGCTCTGGACATCAATAATTTTAAAAGTGACATTTTCTCGAGCTACATATCCTTTCATTTGTGCCCAAATTAATTCTATTGGGTTTAGTTCACAATGATAAGGTGGTAGTCTTAAGACG
This sequence comes from Diabrotica undecimpunctata, assembly GCF_040954645.1. NCBI lineage: Eukaryota > Metazoa > Arthropoda > Insecta > Coleoptera > Chrysomelidae > Diabrotica > Diabrotica undecimpunctata. The sequence goes on along the minus strand of NC_092811.1, from coordinate 84,746,148 downwards.
GTAATGCCATGAAGTCTAGCCATTGTATCCACAGCATACTGACGATATGTACTACGATGTTGTCTAATAATATTCATTAGCTCCATTTTAACCATATCCTCGCCGTATGGAATGGATTTTTCTTTTAACCAATTTTGTAAAACTGCTTTACTGTCACTCATATTAGGAATTCGTTCAACAAGTCGGCTATGATAGGATGCATTGTCTAATACTACCACTGAATTAGGTTCAATACGCTGAAGAACGTTTTCGAACCATCTTTCAAAGCATGTGGCGTCCATGTCCTCATGATAGTCGCCTGTTTTCTTTGATACAAAAATGAGAGCACTATTTTGCAGAAAACCTGTATCACTACCGATATGAGCTACAATAAGACGCTGACCTTTGCCTGATGGTGCTCGTAATCCTGTTGATAAGCCTTCTATAAATGCTTGACGAGGAGTTGTTACAGTCGTATCATGCCAAATTTTGGAAACTGTATGACCGGCATTAATCCAAGTTTCATCAAGATAATAAATTTTTCTTTTGGAAAGACGATAATCTCTAATAGAGCGCAAATATCTTCGTCACCATGCTACTATTTCCTCTTTATCTATTAAAATTGATTTTCGAGATCGTTTCATGTAACGAAAATTTAACTTGTGTAGAACTTTTCTTAGCGTTTCGGCGCTCATTTGAGGAATCATATTGTTTTCCAGTAACTTGGTCCTAACTGTTTTGATCGTTGGGGGCTTATTTTCTAAAAAGAATGTATGTACAGTCCTCCTGATTAAATTCAGTTGTGTTTCATCTAGATCTAGAGGTTTTCGTCCACGCTGGCGAGTTTTTGGCGCACTTAAAGTTGCTGTAATTTTAACTATCAACTATCAATTTAACTTTAACTAATCTAAGTATTAATGGTTTTACTTCATTACAATATAATAATTAATTCTTGATTTTTTTATTACAAATCCAAGCCTTAATCGTTTTGTTTTAAATCTTACAATGCGTTTACTTGTCGTTTCATGATTTCATTTAAGACAAACACGGCAAATCAATAGATTTAAATTTACCTCGAAATAACGAAATATAGGTAGTTGTTAACAATAATAATATTCTAACAATAATAATAGTCTAAAATAACAATAATAATCTACGAGTTTGCAGTGAAAACTTTCCGCTGTAATGTATCAAAATTCACTCACGTTCACTGTGCACTACAGTACGCTACTGACACTTCTCAAATTTAACCATTATCAGCAGCTGCAAATATATGTGTCATCGTCTTCAAATTTTTGTCGGAGTATAGATAATGTTAGATATAAAAAATATTTGGTTATTTTAATAAGTTATATACTAGAGAATTTTATAAAAATTATTTATATGAGGGTATTCTTAAGAAATTAGCATAAAATAAGTGTAAAAAGTTTTATTTTAATAATTATAATATTGTAAATATATTTAAGTGAGCCATGTGATTAGGCAACCAAATATACCTACTCGGAATAAATGACAGTTACAGAAATTAATAATTTGCGAATGTGAAATAGGGTTATGTGTTAGTTTAAAATGTTTAGTTTACATATAGTTACGGATTTGAAGTAGTGTAGTTTATTAATTAAGCTGTTTAATTTACATATAAGTTTATATTCTGATCTGAAAAGCCTAAATGTCGATAAGATTCTCGATAGAAGAGTAAAGAATTCTCTAGATCACGGAAGATGGCCTGTTTGCGAAATAGACTAGGTATAAATAATCCGAAAAGGTATAAATAATCGGTGATTTGGATTCAAAATGGCCAGTCAGTTAGTAAGAAAGTTAGATAGAGTTAGTAAGAAGTCAGACAGTTACAGTATAAAGTCAGTCGGTCCTATTTTCAATATAGTTCAAGATAGAATACAGTCAGTCAGTTGGTGAAATGTTCAATATAGTAAGTTCAATGAAGATGAAGAAACAGAATAAAGAAAATATGATTGGAAGAAATTAAAAATTATATTAATGATTGGAGATTAGTAGAAATCAAATTATAATAGTTATATGGTGATTGGATATTGGTGTATTAAAAAGAAGAATAAATATAAATGCTATTAAGAAGAAAAATATTTTAAATTGGTGGAAGCTGATAATTGGAAAAAGTAATTTCACAAAAACAGGGATAACCGAAGCTGAGAACGAAAACATTGAGTGGTGATTAAAATCTATATAGTGGAGAACAGTCTCATTTAGGCATTCAGTGACAGAAAGGTACAACATTTTGTTAATATAATTTAGTTAGTGTCATAACAATTTCGATTTTAAAAATAGTTTGTTTAAAATTTACATTGTCTATATAATTTAATTAGTTTCATAAGAATTTTAATTTAAAGATAGTTTATTTTAAATTTTACATTGGTTATGTTAGATATATATGTGTGTTTCATAATAGATATAATAAAGATAATTTCAAAAAGTGCTTACAAGCCAATTCTTTGAGAACCGCGATAAAAACCCTATATATATATATATATATATATATATATATATATATATATATATATATATATATATATATATATATATATATATATTAGTAAAAAACACTCATTGCTAATCATTCACAAATAATACATCATCACAACATATATATATATATATATATATATATATATATATATATATATATATATATATATATATATATATATATATATATATATATTTATAAATTTAAATAATGATTTATAGCCATTTCTGGAAAATGTTCCAGTCTATATGGCAGTGGTCGCCAACCTGTTTGTATTTTAATTTAAAAAATACAAACTGTAAAAATCAGAAAAGCTTCCGAAAATTCCACAAAAAAATCTAATTGTCATAATATTAAACATAAACAGCGGCAACGTTGCGGTGAGCGATCTGTCCCTGACGCCGTCAAGCTAGAATCGGCTATTTATAGAACCGACCAGCCGGACCAGCGCGTTAGTGTTCGAGAACGATCTGGATTGCTTTGAACGGGATAAATACGCACGGCGCGGCGACATTGCGCTTAGTTTAAAACTGAACGCGTAACCAACGTCCAGCGGTTGGGTTAGTAGAGAACAACAAAAGTAATATTATGGCAAGCAGTTGTAAGAAGGTAAAGCCATACCACTTTCATTCGGAATGGGAAGAACAATACTTTTTTACAGAAGTTAAAGATAAAAATGTGTGTATGTTATGTAATACTTCGGTCTTCGCTGCTAAAAAAGAAAATATTGTGAGACATCATAAAACTGTACATTGTAATTTTGAAAAATCATTCCCACTACATTCTGCCGCCAGAAAGGAGAAACTGAAACAGTTAAAAAAACAGTTAATTGGACAACGATCAATATTTTTAAGAACAGTCGACAAAAATAAGGCTGCAACTGAAGCATCGTACCGTGTGTCCCAGATAATTGCACAAAAAAATAAACCTTATGAAGACGGGGAAATGATAAAACAGGCGTTTTTAGAAGCTGCTGATTCGTTATTTGTCAACTTCAGAAATAAAGACGAGATAGTTTCAGCTATAAAATCTATGCAACTTTCTGCTAATAGAGTGATGAGACGTGTAGAAGTAATGAGCAATGATATTTTTTTACAGTTAAGAACTGACTTAGATAACTGTGTTTATTTTTCACTTCAACTGGATGAATCAACAGATGTCGTTGACACTGCCCAGATGGCCGTGTTCGTCAGGATGATTTTTAGTGATTTTACGATTAAAGAAGATCTTTTGAAGTTCATTCCACTGAAAGGACACACTACTGGACAGGAGTTGTATTCACATTTAAAAAATATTATTTCTTCCGAGAAAATTCCAATATCGAAAATGGTAGGCTTGACAACCGATGGCGCTCCAGCTATGGTGGGTTGTGATAAAGGTCTGGTGGCGTTATGTCGTAAAGATGAAACTTTTCCGCAATTTCTCTGTTACCACTGCATTATCCATTAGCAAGCATTATGTGGAAACTTCCTGAAACTAAACAACGTTATGAAACTGGTGGTAAAAATTGTGAACAAGATTAGAGCTCAAACGTTACAAAGAAGATTATTCAGAACCTTGGCCGATGAAGTTGACTGTCAATACGGGGACCTACTCCTTTACTCTGAAGTCAGATGGTTAAGTAGAGGACGGGTGCTGAAACGTTTTAATGATGTCCTATCTGGCATAGTTCAATTTTATACGCGATGAACCGACTCCGGAACTAGAAAATTCAATCTGGCTTAGAGATTTTGGTTTTCTCGTGGACATTACAGAGAAATTAAACGAACTTAATTTGCAGCTTCAGGGGAGAGACAAAGAACTAGCGGAAATGATTTCTGATATAAAAGCATTTATCAAAAAGCTGGAGTTTTGGAAACAAAACCTAATTAACAGCGATTCCAAGCATTTTCCTATTCTTTCAGAAAAAATATCTCAAAATCCATTAGAACCCTATGACAACAAAAATCACGTAGAAATAATTTCTACCCTAAAGAGTAACTTCAAAAATCGTTTTAAGGATTTCATTGAAATGGCTTTAGTAGCGCAGTTTGTTGTTTCACCCTTTATGGAAATTAATATCCAGCAGTTTGCAGCTTGTGTTATGCAGAACTTTGGCGAAGACATCGCTGCAACAGAAATGGAAGTCATTGAGTTTCAAAATGATTTAGCCTTAAAATCGTTAGTCTCAAGTACTGAATGTATCTGGCCTATTGAAAGTAAAGACAAATATTCAGTTCTATGCCGTGTTGCCTTGAAAGTGAAAGCATTATTCAGTTCAACCTATTTGTGTGAATCTTCTTTTTCCAATACGAAGTTTATTAAGAACAAATATCGCAATCGACTTACAGATGAACATTTGTATAATTGTATTCGAATGGCTGCATCAAATTATACTGCAAACATTAAAAAAATTATCGATGAGTCTGAGTGTCAGCCTTCTCATTGAACGTGCTTTTTTATTTTTCAATGTTTATGTTTATGATAGTGCGTTACTTTTTTGTTGTTATTATTAACTATTTTTAAATCATACGTGACATGCCGTTGTGGCTGGATAAAAGTTTGTGATTATTTTTCAAATACCTTCGTTCATGGTACAATGAATACACATGTGTATTCATTGTACCATGACCTTCGTTTGATAGGTAGGAATGTAGCTATGAACAAGTACGTACTAGTAATATTAGTTATTTTGTTATTAGTTTATTATTAGTACCTATGTATTATGTATTACCAGTTAAACAGTAAAATAAATACATATAATGATAGATTAACTGTGGATTATTTCATTTACGTTGCGTTATGTGGCTTCCGTGTGGGTAGCTCGCTTTTATTCCAAAATTAACAAAGTAGCTCAACACATTGAAGAGGTTGGCGACCACTGCTCTAGGGCATGGATGTAATATATAAAATTCATATTGGGCATTTGTAAATTACCAAATGTATCATTTTCTGCATTTTTGTATGCATTAAAAAACTATATATTGTTGGATCACTTAATTCTGTTTGTTTCTTACCATATTGTAAACATGAAGGACATTTGTGTTTCTCTAAAATTTTTTTCATGAAATAACCTCCTACATATACAAAACCATTTTTTTCACTTATGTTTAGATTGGTATAGTCTCTGGATTCTATTTTCAGAGATTTGAAAATATTCGGCTCAGGTAAGAGTATTTGACATCTTTCAATTATTTCTTGTGTTATATTGGCCAAAATTGTATCAAATTCATCAAGACAATTTGTACCTTCAGAATTATTAAAATAACCAACAGCAAACATTTTTTTGAACGCTCTTTGAAACTGAATTGGTATTGGATTCCGGCAATTTCCACTTTGCTGTCTGATTTTACCAAATAAATTCTCAAGACAATCCTGGGCCCTGATTCTACATATTTCATTTTGATGTCGAAATTTAAAAGCGACTACGCCATGACAGTCGCAATCGCTAGCGATTCTCATTCATTTCGATTGTAGTTAAAACTGGGGATCTTTACTTTATCATTTTGACACTGCTGAAAATTTGGGTTGGCCCTCTTGTATATTGGCTGCACGCTGCACTACGCTTGTTGAATGTTTGTTTTGTTTACGTTACGTGGTCGTCTTTTTTTTTTCTTGTTTGAGTTGTTAAATCATAAATAGTGGCCATTCTCAATTATATTTTGAATTGAAAGAAAAGATGGCAAGGAAAGAAAAAAGGCGATGTGGGAGATCCTTAAGTTATAACCACTAAGGTTAACATAACCACTAAGAGTTGACTTAGTGGTTATTGTTCAGAAATGTAAAATAATGAGAATTATTTAAATTTGCCGCGCATTTGTAGACGGGGCCTTAGCTGTATTGGCGGTTGACACTTCATGTCTTGCCAAAAAAGAGAAGAGTCGCCACCCACCAGCCGAGAGTGACAGTCGGTCGAAAAAATAGGTTAACAGATGGCATGTCGATATTATTTTGTTATAAGAGTTTGGATAATAAATTTGGTATCTGTGCACATATCCTTTAATTTTTACTAGAGATACAGTCCACTAATGAAGTTAAACCAGCGCACCAGTTACAAGGGCGAACAAAATCATTCAAGAGAACAAGAATGGTCTAACCTACGCCAACAGTTATATTCTAATATATTTTTAAATTTACTGCAGCTTAGTAATACTTACCCTAAACATTTTGGGTATCCTAGAGGCATAAACACCCTCCTCCAAATATGGTTCTAATACCCTTATCAAATAATTTGCAGCTTGTTTATTAAGCCGGAATTGCTGCCTAAAGTGAGCATCACTTAGTGAAAAAGGATTTTGAGTATCCCGTAACATTCTTCTTATCCTCCGTTGAGAGCGTCGGATATCTATCCTCTCTAGTTCCTCCAAAACCAGCAAATGTCCGTACAACGCTGCCATATTAATACTTTTTGCCTCAGTTTCCCTTGCAAGAATCAAAACACAACACCGCCTACCTAAACTGAACTTAAGTTCACTTCTCCACTCCCAGTCCAGCCAGTCATGTCAAATTAATTTCGACTCGAAATGAAATTTCAACCACTCTCTTGAAGTTGAAATTAATTTCGATAAATAGAAAATTAGTGACGTCGTTTGGTTAGTTCAGCTGAAATCCACAAGGCTCGCAAAGTCGCATTTCGACGTCGCCATATTAATTACGACATGTTTTGAGTCGAAATCTCAATTAGAATCAGGGCCCTGGTTCAATCGCCTTGTGAAAATTTGGTTAATTTGCCTGGCCTTCAATTAATCCCATAATCCTAGCAAAGATGATATGGTTAACCTCCAGCCAAATGTAAATTTCATTCTTTTTATTACATCTCTGCTGCCTTTAAGAACTGTCAAAGTATTGAAAAATTCTGACATTTCCTTCAGAAATTTTATTTGTATAGAGGTCCCCATAAAAGGTCAATTATAGCATTTGGCTTTACTGAATTTAAATGAATTCATTAAGTCAAAAAGTTTGTCCATTTTTTCTATAAATTCTACAGTTTTTATGGCTGCTGATGGCAGTTTTTGGAAAGAAATGTAGGCATTGATTGCTGCTGCCAATGTTGCACTAAAAACTTGGGTTGCATAATATTTTACTTTCATTTTTTGAAAATTCGATGGAAAAATGTGACAATCTGTAATCCTTGGGGCCAAACGGAATTTTTTTCTACGTACACAGCTATAATAAACCTTTGTTTTGGCTGAATTCATCATAATCCGGCGTTTAAAATAATAAAACCACTTAGAAAGCTGGAGAAATATCACAGTAATATGTATTAAATATGAAATAAACTTATAAAACCAACTATATAACAACAAATAAATGAAATTTATATATAAATTACTGAAATAGCTAGTTTCACAGCACAAATACAAACACGTGTTTGGGATAAAATCAATGTTGCCAAATGTAATAAATCAATGGATAGATACTTATGATTAATTATTTGAAAAGATTAAGTCAATTAGGCAATATGATTTTTCAAACTTTAGAAGTGTGTATAGTGGGTATGTGAAGAATTTTACCATTTATGAAATTTATTTTCAACTTTTCGAACAACTTCTACAATAATAATTATTTTATTATAATTTTGGAATATTCTTTGAAACTAATGGAATATTTTAAATCTTGCAACAGCAGCATTTTTCGCCAAATCTATTGCGCACGGACCTAGGAGTGGATTCAAAATTGGAACAGTGAAAATTCGAGAGTGAACCTACTGATTCTTTTTAAGCTTAGAGTAGGGAATTCTACTCGTCAAAGGAGTGACTGCAACGATAACAACAGTGAAGCCGAGTGAGCACCAAACACGTGTTCCAGTGGCGTATCACCTAGGCCAATAAGAACAATATAAAACTACATAATTAAATTCAAAATAATAGTAATCATAATTTTAGTTTAATTTTCTATTTTTATTAATTTTACATAACATTATGCAAGACGTACACAAAAGATTTAAAAAAATGACAGTCTTTTAATTTGTCTAACTTTTATACATAGGTCGAAATAAACCTGGATTAGGAATTAGGGGATGTGATAGAAGCAAACAACTTTTTGAATTATTGATTTATTGTCCAATAAACAGTATTCATTTGTTATATTTATTTCGAATAACATTATCAAATTCATTTTGTTTTTTTTTTGTTATAAAATGTAATCTTATGTTTATTTATCCACTATTGCTTCAATTAAAAAATATATATGATTTGAAGCACACCTTAAAATATGTTCTTGTAGATTGCAAAAATATTGTTCAAATTGAACGCAGTTGAGCATGCCTTTATTTTTTAGAATAGAGATAAAATTGGGTTTTCCCAAATTTTGCTCGTTTGTTCTTAAAAAATGTTCCGATGTTTTGCAAATTGCAATCACGTCTTTGGATGGATATGGTAATCCTCCTTGATTTTTTTTTTGTAATTAATGAGTTTAAATAATTTAATTTGCTTCCAGACAATGCATCTACACATTTTATTGTACTTTGCAATTTTCGGGCTACAAAACCTGCTATGTAAGTAATTATTTGAATGGAACACTCGCTAATTACAGTCGAATTCATTATGTAGTCATGTTCGCTCCAAATAGCTTGTAAATATTGTTCATAAAATGTTTCTAATAATCGAGCTTCAGGTGAACAAATATTCAAATCAGGTTTTTTAAATCGACTTGAACCACTTAAAATAGAAATATCGTCCAATGGAACACAATTTCCTAAACCACCAGATCGAATTTCACTACGCACTAACAACCTCTTATAAGCAGCAGTGAATTGTCTTACAGTCGGATTATTATTCCATTCCCCTTTTGATCTTATACTAGAAAAAAAAAGTTCAACATGATTTTGACTAACTTTGTACAAAGGAAGGTAATGTAATAATTTTTGTCCTCGTAGAACCCAAGACCACTTTTTAAAGAGACGATAGGTCCCAAAAATCCAGTTTTTTATCCCAAATCGGTTACTAATTGTCCATTATCAAATTTAAGATTTGAGAAGTACGTAATCGCCTCTTGTACAAACTTTTTTTCTTTTTATCTATAATGCTATCACATAATACTCTCTTAAAATGTTTTGCTCTTATTGAACGACTGTTTAAAATATCAAAAACTGTAATTTGTATAAATTTTATAGTAGCTTCACAGCCGGAAAATTCCTTTAACTTTAATTCATTTAAACAATAAGAAAGAGAGTCGGCAACAGACGCACTTAAAAGTTGAACCGCTAGACGCACTTTCATTTTTTGATTAAAAAACTTAACGTGATTTTTACGAAGTTTATTAGCCAAATGTAAACCCTCGTGTTCTTGTAACTCTTAAAGATATTCTATATAATTCCAATTTATTTAATTTCTATCTTCATCGATTATTGTATGACGTTTATCTCCAAAAGTGTTCCTATTAATTTAATCATATGACAAATGTCGTAAAATATGAAATATTTTTTATAATGTATTGAAAAAAAGGGGTTTATATTGGCTAATTTCCGGCTGCATCCCAGAATATGCGTCATTGCAACATTTGCTGTTGACCCGTCAAAATGATGTTACGTAGCCCCTGTTTCTGTTTCGATCAACTGCAGACATTGATTGACAAGATTAGCTTTTTGTGTCACATTTAACCCGTTTATAAAAAAATACCCAATTGGAATTTTCTAGCTTCCATTAACACAATTCGCCATAAAAACAAAAGCATCTTTGGTTTTGTCATTGCTATCATTTTGCAAATCGTTTCCAAAATCTACATACCCGTGAAATTTTGTCCCATCCAATTCTACATTTTTACGTATTGACCTTTCGTCCATTATAAGAGATAGCAAGAGAGGACTTTGTGACTCAAGAGATTCTTTTGTGAACCCAGGTTCTCCGTTAACATTTCTGAACCATTTGGATATTGTTGAAAGATGTAGAAGACAAGTTTGAAATTTTTCCCTTACATAAATATACCCCTTTGGAGAAAAAAATTTGAGGTTATCGCAAATTGTCTCAATGTAGAAGAATATTTCATTTTTTTGCATATTTTCCGTCTTGCCAGTTCTTTACATATAGTTTTAGTACATGTTTTCAAATAAAATTGAATGTTCCTCTAACAACAAATTTTTTGATTGTAACTCTTTTATCAGACGTTTTATAGATAATATCTTTTTCTTCATTCTTCTTAATTTTTGTGACATAATTCTGATTTTCTGGGACTTAACCGCACTTTTTTGTTCTTCCAGTTCTAACCTAAGTTTTAATCTCTTCACTTGAACACTGACTTCATCACTAGAGATAGCAATCCCACATCAATTGACTCTGCATGTCTCTTTCTCTGTAACAATAAAGTATATAAAGCGTAAATTTTTTGTGTAACTTTTAGTAAAACGTCAACACAAAAACATTGATTACAAAAACAAAACATAACTTTGTATTATAAGTATACCATGAAAATAAATAATAATGAAGTCATGTAAAATAAGAAAAACAAGACAAATAAATATTTTTTAAAAATAGGGCACTGTACAGTGCTATTTAATAATTTTATTAAATGGCACTGTACAATCATTTTTAATTTAAAGGTTCACATCAGTGACTTCAAACTAGTTGTACTTAATCTGTAATTTTTAATGTGGACTCAACGTAAAATTATTTTTTAAGTTTCATATTTTCAATCCAGACTTCTTTTCGGTTCGTTTGTTGGAAACTTATATAAAAAGTAAATGTTATTGATTTCATTTTCGTAGTTGCCATAATATATTTTATAAATCCCATTATAAATTAATTTAATCATACACCACTGGTACAATGGTGCTTTTACAACCGTAAGCCGAACACATCATCATTTTAAAGAGTTAAAAAAATTGCTACTTTTCACTCAGAAATCGCACAAAAATAATTAACAAAACGAGTTGTGTCAATCCGAAAATGAGCACCAAACGAATGGCGGACCGGTTAAAATCGGCTTCACTTTCGATTGGAGGCTAGATGACGCGTTACCTCTCCTTTGACGAGTAGAATTCCCTACTCTAAGTTTTTAAGCAATATACACCATACCACAGTATAAATACCAAAACTATACTGTGACCCATGGTACAATGAATACACAAGGTATGATACATAATGTTCCAAAATCGGTTCGCTTTCGCGCATGACGTAGTCAAGATCGCTTATTCCCGCAACATTTGAATATAGTTGTATAGGAAAGACTTTTAATTTTAAGTTTTTTTATATAATTTGGCTAATTTAATTATAGTAATTATAAAGAGATGATAAAATTATGTTATTATAATATTTATCCTTTATAAAACATAGATATCCTTTATAAGACAAGTTTTAATTATCTTTTATTACACGTAGGTACAGGTTAATTAACTTATACTCCAGAGTTCGATATTTCAGATGTTTAAAAAGATACAGAAAAGTGGTAATGAAGGTACACAAAATTTGTACGTATATATACCTACTGAACTAAACACAAAATCAAAATAAATAATGACAAAGTCAACTTTATTTATATCGAATGAGCTAGCTGGCCATCGAATATGAGTGTAGTGGGGGCACACAATATTGCATAACATTTAAAATGACATTTTTGTAATATTCACACATAAAATTATCTTGGTATTGTTTATAATAATGATAACATTGTATATTTTAATAATGATAACATCATTTAACAAAGAAAAATATGTTATTTTGGAAGATGCTAAATTGATTTCCTCCGAAACAGTTCTTATTGCAAATTGCATAGCAGGCTGAGGCTAATTTCTTACCTAACAAATCGATATGAAAAAACCATTAAGGTTTCATGACTAATAATTAATAAAAATAAAGATTTAGACTTACGTCGTTGACCTAGAAGTAGTAAGAAGCTGCTCAACATACTTTTTGGACTCTCTGTGTTCGCCTCCTTGTACGCGTTTCTTTTGGTTGGTTAAAAGGGTAGCCGATGTTGATTTAGGCAAATAAAGACTAGGTACTGCCTCAGGTTTGAGTTTTAGACCCTTTTTAGAAACGTAATTTAAAAGTTCCTGTTGTAGATTTCTTTGGTAATCTTCAGTTTTAAAATGTGTATAACAAATTCTTGCAGTATTACAATTAAAATTATCCTATCTACAACAAGATATAATCCACAGTTTTCTGGTCACGCTATCTTTAGGAAATGTATGAAACCTAAAAATTTTATCTTCATTGTCACTATTGCAACAAGCAATTACACAGCGTACTTTGAAAAAGGTACAAAACCAGATATACAATGGCAAATAAAAACTTTCAGTTTTACAAAAAAATACTATACAGTATAAATAAATAGTAACTAAACACCATTTGTATAAAGACACATATATAAGCATATATCTAAATTATTTTTCTATTATAAAATAGATGACTCAGTCAGTATTGAGATACTTTAAAATATATTTATTATCTCATAACTTGCAATTTGCAATAGTCTTAACAATTTGCAGTTTGCAATAACTTTTGTTTTTATACAAGCTTTCTGTCTTGCCGGTGTAAAGTCGTCTGAAGTCGATATTTATTGTGTTTTGCGTTTGAACTAATTTGTGTCTTATTTTCATATTATTATATTGTTTGATAAGTAAATTTTGCATATAATAATCGGTAGGTTATAGTAATGTGTATATTTTTTATTTTACTAAATTTCCTTATAACTCATCTAAAATACCATATTGAATTGTAAAACAGATTTTTCTCTATTGTACACTATTTTGTTTTTATTTCAGTAAAACTGCTTGGAAGTGAGTGACAGTGAATAAGAATAAGCAAATCTACTACTATTTACCTATTCACAGTATTTCCTCTGCAGAAAATTTTTAAATTTCAAGGGATTTGCATACAAAAAGAGTACTTATATTATTAGTATATGTATGAAAACAAAAATAAATATTTTGCCTGAATCTCTAGGAGAAGTAAAGGTTTTACGCTACTGAAAATATATTTTTTATTCAATTATAACCAAAACAAAACATTTAAAAAAAAATTAGATCACTTTTTAACCATAATTTCAAAATTAATGTGTACGTTAAGCTGTAATAATGGGTTCGAGGTGGTTTAGGCGATCTTAACTACGTCACACTCCTGGGCCAGCTGTCAAATGTCATGCGCAATATCATACCTTGTGTATTCATTGTACCATGACTGTGACCATACTGTGGCTTCAAGCTGAATATTGAATATAGCCGCAACAGCAAATGTCAACCATGGGACAAAATATTTCGGTTTGGCTGTGTTCGGATGTTTTTATCTTAGACAAGGAAAGAGAGAGGACGCGTAACCGTATCGCTCAAAGTGAAGCCAAACCATGGTACAATGAATGAATGAATACACATGTGTATTCATTGTACCATGAAGCCAAACTGTCACCAGTGGAGCGATTCTATTTCATTTCGATGTCGAAATTTAAAAGCGACTACGCCATGACAGTCGCAATCGCTAGCGATTCTCATTCATTTCGATTGTAGTTAAAACTGGGGATATTTACTTTATCATTTTGACACTGCTGAAAATTTGGGTTGGCCCTGTTGTTTATTGGCTGCACTACGACTACGCTTGTTGAATGTTTGTTTTGTTTACGTTACGTGAACGTCTTTTTTTTCTTGTTTGAGTTGTTAAATCATAAATATTGTCCATTCTCAATTATATTTTGAATTGAAAGAAAAGATGGCAAGAAAAAAAAGGCGATGTGGGAGATCCTTAAGTTATAACGACTAAGATTTGACTTAGTGGTTATATTCTAATAAATTTTTAAATTTACTGCAGCTTAGTAATACTAACCCTAAACATTTTGGGTATCCTAGAGGCATAAACACCTTCTTCCAAATATGGTTCTAATACCCTTATTAAATAATTTGCAGCTTGTTTATTAAGCCGGAATTGCTGCCTAAATTGAGCATCACTTAGTGAAAAAGAATTTTGAGTATCCCGTAACATTCTTCTTATCCTCCGTTATGAACCTCGGATATCTAACCTCTCTAATTCCTCCAAAACTAGCAAATGTCCGTAAAACACAGCCATATTGATACTTTTTGCCTCAGTTTTCCTTGCAAGGATCAAAACACCGCCTACTTAAACTGAACCTAAGTTCACTTCTCCCAGTCCAGTCAGTCATGTCAGATTAATTTCGACTCGAAATGAAATTTCAACCACTTTCTTGTGGTTGAAATTAATTTCGATAAGTCGAAAACTAGTGACGTCGTTTGGTTAGTTCAGCTGAAATCCACAAGGTTCGCAAAGTCGCATTTCGACGTCGCCATATTAATTTCGACATGTTTTGAGTCTAAATCTCAATTAGAATCAGGACCCAGAAGGTAGTGGCCAGCGGCGTATCTTTGGGGTATTTTCAAGGATTGATTAATTCGTATTTAAAATGAAACATTTGTGTACATTAAATGTTTTATTTATTTTATTTTATTTTATACAAATATTTTGAAATCAAAATTAACGAAATTTATTTATGTATTTACTTATTTATTTATACTGCACATTTACAGCAATGATGCCAATTATAAACATATAGTTGGTCAATAAAAAGAAATAAGAACATACAATTTATATAATACAACAAAATAAATACACTTTAAAACAATAAATAAGGGTATCACAGTTTATGTAACATAGTACTCTTTTTTTTATATTATATAGGTCAAGGTCTTCACTCACGATAAAATCGTTCATTCCCATTAAGCATGGGGGAGCTTGCGTATTCTGGAGTTATTTTAAATAAAGTGTGTCTACATCTAAGTCTTTGGTCTGGTACATTAAAATTTATAAATGAAAGAATCGTAGGAGAATCTATGATTTGATAAACTATATTAAATATGAAAATGATTTGGGCATTTCTACGTCTTTCGCTCAATAACACAGTGTCAAAAAGCGTTCTCTGCAAGTTATAGGAAACCTTAAGAGGATAAATCCCAAATTTCTTCAGATATAAAGACCTTAAAAATTTCATCTGAATCCTCTCTATCATATCACTATGTGATATGGTGGAGGGACTCCATATGGTACAACGATACTCGAGTTTTGACCTCGCATATACATTAAAAAGCTTAATTGTAGTGTCACAATAAAATTATTTACTGGATCTTAGGATAAAGCCTAACTATCTATAACAATCATTAGTTAGTTTGAGAATGTGCTCATTAAAGGAGAATGTGCTAGTGAATAACACCCCTAGATCTCTGATTTTTGTTAGCCTTTCAAGTTTTACTTCGTTAATAAAATAATCTGTTCTTATGATTTCTCGCTTTCTAGAAAAAGTCAATAGTTTACATTTTGATTCATTTAAGTCCAAATCATTATTTTTACAGAATGTGGATATACCTTGAATATCTTATAGTAAATTAATACAGTCATGTTCATTTTTTATTGAAAGAAATAATTTTAAATCGTCTGCAAATAGAAGAAACTTGGCAAATTTTATATAATCGGTGATACATAACCAAAAGTAAAGGCCCAAGGACCCCAGGTAAGGTGTACCTTGAGGTACACCTGACCTGGTTATAAAAGTGTCCGAGTAGCAGCTCCCAAACTTGACTACATTAGTACGGTTGGTACGGTAAGATTCAATGAAATTTTATAAGTTTGTCAGAAAGTACATATGACCTCAGTTATTTTAATAGTACTGAATGATTTACTCTATCAAAGGCTTTTGCTGAATCAGTAAAGATAACATCAACTTGAGAATAATGCATGGATGAAGCAATATAGTGAATGAGAATGCACAGATTTGTTTGAGTTGATTTTTTGTTTATGAAACCATGTTCTTCAATTAAAGTTTTTGAAACACGAGTATACAGTTTATTGTACCTACATAATTTTTTCCAAGATTTTTGAAAGAGAAGGCAATACTGTTATAGGACGATGATTTGGTATTAAACTCGTATTTCCAGATTTGTACGGGTACAGGGAATAACTATTAGATATCTGGTAAGAAACAAGGTTATAGGAGAGGAATTAAAAATAGAGTCGATGGAAGAGTATGTTGAAAAAATGCATTTAAGTTGATGGCGGTTATCTGCAGCGACTAAAAAAATGAAATACCGGTCAAAAAGATGTAGAAAACTAAAGCACAAAAGTACATCTTTGAAACTCACCACAATGATTCACAATTTTTCTGACACCCCTATTTCTATCATTGCCCCTCAAGCTTTAGCAAAGGTTTGTCACATTTCGATTTAGACAAGCATCTGTCAAACTGAAGAAGCACTCTCCAATTTAGCTCCTGAGGATGATGACATAACCAGACAAAACATCGCTAGAGTTCTTAGAAACTCAAAGACTTCTACTCCAAACATTAGCCAATCCAAAAAAAAAGCCATAAAAAAACTTGAGTTAAATCAAAATCTTAGTCATTCTTCCGCCGATAAAGTAAACTTCTTACATTAATAAACTCTTAAAACTCATCAATACTCCAATATAATATAAACCAATTTCTAACAATCCAACAACCTATCTAGAAATAACAACAAAAGCTGTATCAATAAAACCTCCTTTCTTTTTTTTTTCTTTTTGACGCAAAACGCCTCGAATATATGGCCTACCTAAAATTCACAAACCCGATATTCCTCTACGTCTCATTGTTGGTGCGTACAACAGAACCATTGGCAAAATACTTGGCCAAAACTCTACAATCTCTCGCCGAAAATTATCATTCGTAAAAATTCTTTTCATTTTATCGAGCTTTTTAAACAATACGTTATCTCACCCTCAGACATTCTAGTAAGTTTTGACATCGTTTCAGTCTTTACAAACATTCCTATAGACGATACCCCAAACAATCTGGAAACTAAATACAGTATCCAACCAGACCGCTTATCTATCATTAAACCTTGCATGTCTAACACTTATTTCATCTTCCAAAGTCAATTCTACAGATATATAAATGATGTTCTAATTGGCTCTCTACTCTCTCCGGTAATTTCCAATATCTTTATGGTAGACTTTAAGACCCGAGCACTATCCACATCAACGCTCAAACCCACACGTTGTTTACGATCTGTTGACGATATTTTCGTCATTTGGCCCCACGGCCAGGATACTTTGGTATGTTTTCAAACTCATCTGAATGATATATGTTTCCAGTTCACGATGGAGATAAAAACTAACTCACCCCTAGCGTATCTCGACGTTCTCATAAAGAAAAATCAATCCCAAGGTTTTCATCATTCTGTTTACCAAAAGCCCACCCAAATCAATTCCCCCTCACCCACCATCACAAATGAATTCAGTCATTAATGTCCTTGTATCCATATCATTGATTATAAACCACCCACTAGATAGCTCACCTCGTGGTAACCGAAAGAAGTATCAACAACTAGATGGCGTTACTCGAAAACCGTATCGACATTTCTCATTCTCTTTCTGACTTGCGAGGAGATAGGAGTAGTGTCAGGGACGAACTTACCCTATAGGTGTATTATCTGTGACAAGTGTTGTGACAAGTTATAGCGGAATTTTATAAAAAAAAAGGACTCACATTTTAGATAAAATGACCTCTGTTACGCATAAGTGTGTTTACGCGGGATGTTTTAAAAGAAACGTTGAAACAAATAATAATATATCTTTCTTTAAATTTCCCCTGAAAGACGTAGAGCACACAAAAATTTGGCAAAAAAACTGCGGGAATATTGATATTATATTAATGGATATCAGTGACCTGAAACAGAGGGTAATTTGCCAGCATCATTTTGCAGTGGAACATATTTACCAAAGTGGCCAAAGAAAGTTATTAAGAAAAATGCTGTTCCTCTAAAATTTACACAGTTAGAAACTGATTTAGGTGAATACTCAACTTTAGAAATATTTTTATCTTTGCCTAATGCGCTTTGTCAATGAGAATAATACTATTAAAATATATTTTGTATAAAATCAGTTGATATTGAGTGATTTATATATTTTTTATAAAATTAAATCAAGAGATTTTTTTAAATATGAATGCGTTGTTAGTATCACTCCAGAAATAATGGAGATGCTTGTTTTGCTTTAATTAAAATTACACATACATTTCAATGATTACCTATTTTAGGTGATACATCACCAGTATACATACGTTTATTGCGGTACGAAACGTGAAAGATCTACAAGTGGCGATTGTATGGTTAGGTCACCTCCATCGCCTTAAGAGATCAAGTAGTAGTCTCAGTGATATTTCCAGTTTTGAAATTAATTTGCCCACAAAACTGAATTGACGGAGAAGGTAAAAAAATTGGAGTATCTAGTAAATGCTTTAAAGAAGAAGTGCCGTCAGAAGAACAGTCAGCGTTGTAGAAGAACAACAAAAAACAGAAAATCGGCAACCAAATTCATGTTACAGATACTGTTAGAAAATAATAGCAAATACCTGCACACTTTTGTTAACATGCAGTTTTCACACAAAACTCGTTCACAATGGACTCACAATGAAAAAGATTTAGCTCTGGCCATTTATTATAAGTCTCCTAGTTGTTACAAATTTTTAATTAGATCTCTTAACTTTATATTACCTTCAGTAAAAACAATTCAAACTTGGTTGCGTGTCATAAAATTAAGAACTGGTTTAAACACTTCCTTAATTGACAAGTTGAAGAAAAAAGCAGAGACAATGGATGAGTGGGAAAAAATTTGTGTGTTAATGTTTGATGAAATTTCTTTGAAAAAACAATTGGAGTACAATAAATTAGATGACATTATAGAAGGGTTTTAAGATTTAGGTGCGTTAGGAAGAACAAACAAACTTGCCAACACAGGTCTGGTTTTGATGATGCGGGGCTTGCTACATAACTGGAAGATTTCTATTTGTTATTTTGTTACAGTTGGTCCAATACATAGCTACAACTTAAAAAACATTGTAGTTGAAGTTGTTTCAAAATTACAAAATATTGGGTATATACCAAAAGTGTTAGTGTGTGATCAAGCATCGAATAATAGAGCTTTATTTAAGCTGTTAGGCGCATATAAGGATTTGCTGCAATAGAAATATCACTGTGTTTGATACACTTCACTTATTAAAGAGTTTAAGAAATAATTTTCTTAACAAAAAGTTTTTTGTCGATTCTAAACAAATATCGTGGCAAGATATTGAATACACATACAACATCGATAGAACCAATGTGAGAGCACGATGCTTGTTGAAAATAACAGACGTTCATATAAACCCTAATAATTTTCAAAAAATGCGTGTAAAGTTAGCAGTACAAATTGTTTCCAACTCATTTGCCTCAGCAATATCAACAGCAATAGCTGTAGGACAGTTACACACCAAAACGGCTCCTCATACTGCCGTATTTTTGAAAATTAATAAATATTTTTGATGGTCTTAACAACAAATATTGTAGTGATAGTAATCCAAACAGAAAGCCAATGTCAACTTTAAGCAAGTCAACTGAAAACTTAAAAGCAGGTTTAGAATATTTTAAAAAAATTTAAGTTTTTGAAAATTAGAAAGAGAGAAATAATATTCACTGTCTACACTTTCAGTGGACAATTTTGTCAGTTTTATGTTTGTGGGAGGAACTTCAAAAATATAATGTGTCATATCTTTTAAAATCTTTTCTGTACCAAGATCCTCTAGAATTTTTTTTCTCTATTGTGCGCAATAGGGGTAGTTACAATCCAAAACCTAGTGTTAGTCAGTTAAGAATTGCCATTAAGCATAACACAAATATTAAACTAAAAATTGCTTTAGACAATGGAAATTGTGAAATGACACAAACTGATAATTTAGATTTAACCCACGAAGTAACCAGCGTCGAAATATCTGACGAGCCCATTGAAACCCAAACAGTTCATGTAGAAAAATCTTTAGACAAGCAAAAGGAAAATAATGACAACCAAATTTTAATTTGGTTACGGCAAATTCCAGCAAATCTAGTATAAAAAATTTAGAAACTTGTGCTGTTACATATGTCGCTGGTTATATTTACTATAAGATTGTACAGAATTTGAATTGTATTAAATGCCAGGAAGATTTGCTAAAAGACAAAATTCTATTACAGAAACGCAAATTAACGTTACTTTTCAAAGATTATGGCGCAAATGAAGAAATTAAGATTCTTTATTAACTACTAATTGGCTTGAAAGCTGTAAAGACCATAAAAGAAAAATTATAAAATTCTTGGTAAAAATCAAACTTTTAAAAACTTGTCAGTGGTATAACGTTAATGAAAGCAAACAAAAAACTAAAACGGAAAAGATTCACAGAAAATTACTTATTTTCGATAAAAGTAAAGGTAAACAAACTTCAAAATGCAAAAATTCGACAAATAAACAGCAAAAAATTCACAGAACAGACAGAATAAACAGACTGACAGCCACAAAAGTATCTAAACAAACCAGAAACGTCACAAATTGTACTTAAAATAAATATGAAAACGTCTTTTTTTCTACCTATATCTTTTTTGTTCTTCCAGTTCTAACCTAAGTTTTAATCTCTTCACTTGAACACTGACTTCATCACTAGAGATAGCAATCCCACATCAATTGACTCTGCATGTATCTTTCTCTGTAACAATAAAGTATATAAAGCGTAAATTTTTTGTGTAACTTTTAGTAAAACGTCAACACAAAAACATTGATTACAAAAACAAAACATAACTTTGTATTATAAGTATACCATGAAAATAAATAATAATGAAGTCATGTAAAATAAGAAAAACAAGACAAATAAATATTTTTTAAAAATAGGGCACTGTACAGTGCTATTTAATAATTTTATTAAATGGCACTGTACAATCATTTTTAATTTAAAGGTTCACATCAGTGACTTCAAACTAGTTGTACTTAATCTGTAATTTTTAATGTGGACTCAACGTAAAATTATTTTTTAAGTTTCATATTTTCAATCCAGACTTCTTTTCGGTTCGTTTGTTGGAAACTTATATAAAAAGTAAATGTTATTGATTTCATTTTCGTAGTTGCCATAATATATTTTATAAATCCCATTATAAATTAATTTAATCATACACCACTGGTACAATGGTGCTTTTACAACCGTAAGCCGAACACATCATCATTTTAAAGAGTTAAAAAAATTGCTACTTTTCACTCAGAAATCGCACAAAAATAATTAACAAAACGAGTTGTGTCAATCCGAAAATGAGCACCAAACGAATGGCGGACCGGTTAAAATCGGCTTCACTTTCGATTGGAGGCTAGATGACGCGTTACCTCTCCTTTGACGAGTAGAATTCCCTACTCTAAGTTTTTAAGCAATATACACCATACCACAGTATAAATACCAAAACTATACTGTGACCCATGGTACAATGAATACACAAGGTATGATACATAATGTTCCAAAATCGGTTCGCTTTCGCGCATGACGTAGTCAAGATCGCTTATTCCCGCAACATTTGAATATAGTTGTATAGGAAAGACTTTTAATTTTAAGTTTTTTTATATAATTTGGCTAATTTAATTATAGTAATTATAAAGAGATGATAAAATTATGTTATTATAATATTTATCCTTTATAAAACATAGATATCCTTTATAAGACAAGTTTTAATTATCTTTTATTACACGTAGGTACAGGTTAATTAACTTATACTCCAGAGTTCGATATTTCAGATGTTTAAAAAGATACAGAAAAGTGGTAATGGAGGTACACAAAATTTGTACGTATATATACCTACTGAACTAAACACAAAATCAAAATAAATAATGACAAAGTCAACTTTATTTATATCGAATGAGCTAGCTGGCCATCGAATATGAGTGTAGTGGGGGCACACAATATTGCATAACATTTAAAATGACATTTTTGTAATATTCACACATAAAATTATCTTGGTATTGTTTATAATAATGATAACATTGTATATTTTAATAATGATAACATCATTTAACAAAGAAAAATATGTTATTTTGGAAGATGCTAAATTGATTTCCTCCGAAACAGTTCTTATTGCAAATTGCATAGCAGGCTGAGGCTAATTTCTTACCTAACAAATCGATATGAAAAAACCATTAAGGTTTCATGACTAATAATTAATAAAAATAAAGATTTAGACTTACGTCGTTGACCTAGAAGTAGTAAGAAGCTGCTCAACATACTTTTTGGACTCTCTGTGTTCGCCTCCTTGTACGCGTTTCTTTTGGTTGGTTAAAAGGGTAGCCGATGTTGATTTAGGCAAATAAAGACTAGGTACTGCCTCAGGTTTGAGTTTTAGACCCTTTTTAGAAACGTAATTTAAAAGTTCCTGTTGTAGATTTCTTTGGTAATCTTCAGTTTTAAAATGTGTATAACAAATTCTTGCAGTATTACAATTAAAATTATCCTATCTACAACAAGATATAATCCACAGTTTTCTGGTCACGCTATCTTTAGGAAATGTATGAAACCTAAAGATTTTATCTTCATTGTCACTATTGCAACAAGCAATTACACAGCGTACTTTGAAAAAGGTACAAAACCAGATATACAATGGCAAATAAAAACTTTCAGTTTTACAAAAAAATACTATACAGTATAAATAAATAGTAACTAAACACCATTTGTATAAAGACACATATATAAGCATATATCTAAATTATTTTTCTATTATAAAATAGATGACTCAGTCAGTATTGAGATACTTTAAAATATATTTATTATCTCATAACTTGCAATTTGCAATAGTCTTAACAATTTGCAGTTTGCAATAACTTTTGTTTTTATACAAGCTTTCTGTCTTGCCGGTGTAAAGTCGTCTGAAGTCGATATTTATTGTGTTTTGCGTTTGAACTAATTTGTGTCTTATTTTCATATTATTATATTGTTTGATAAGTAAATTTTGCATATAATAATCGGTAGGTTATAGTAATGTGTATATTTTTTATTTTACTAAATTTCATTATAACTCATCTAAAATACCATATTGAATTGTAAAACAGATTTTTCTCTATTGTACACTATTTTGTTTTTATTTCAGTAAAACTGCTTGGAAGTGAGTGACAGTGAATAAGAATAAGCAAATCTACTACTATTTACCTATTCACAGTATTTCCTCTGCAGAAAATTTTTAAATTTCAAGGGATTTGCATACAAAAAGAGTACTTATATTATTAGTATATGTATGAAAACAAAAATAAATATTTTGCCTGAATCTCTAGGAGAAGTAAAGGTTTTACGCTACTGAAAATATATTTTTTATTCAATTATAACCAAAACAAAACATTTAAAAAAAAATTAGATCACTTTTTAACCATAATTTCAAAATTAATGTGTACGTTAAGCTGTAATAATGGGTTCGAGGTGGTTTAGGCGATCTTAACTACGTCACACTCCTGGGCCAGCTGTCAAATGTCATGCGCAATATCATACCTTGTGTATTCATTGTACCATGACTGTGACCATACTGTGGCTTCAAGCTGAATATTGAATATAGCCGCAACAGCAAATGTCAACCATGGGACAAAATATTTCGGTTTGGCTGTGTTCGGATGTTTTTATCTTAGACAAGGAAAGAGAGAGGACGCGTAACCGTATCGCTCAAAGTGAAGCCAAACCATGGTACAATGAATGAATGAATACACATGTGTATTCATTGTACCATGAAGCCAAACTGTCACCAGTGGAGCGATTCTATTTCATTTCGATGTCGAAATTTAAAAGCGACTACGCCATGACAGTCGCAATCGCTAGCGATTCTCATTCATTTCGATTGTAGTTAAAACTGGGGATATTTACTTTATCATTTTGACACTGCTGAAAATTTGGGTTGGCCCTGTTGTTTATTGGCTGCACTACGACTACGCTTGTTGAATGTTTGTTTTGTTTACGTTACGTGAACGTCTTTTTTTTCTTGTTTGAGTTGTTAAATCATAAATATTGTCCATTCTCAATTATATTTTGAATTGAAAGAAAAGATGGCAAGAAAAAAAAGGCGATGTGGGAGATCCTTAAGTTATAACGACTAAGATTTGACTTAGTGGTTATATTCTAATATATTTTTAAATTTACTGCAGCTTAGTAATACTAACCCTAAACATTTTGGGTATCCTAGAGGCATAAACACCTTCTTCCAAATATGGTTCTAATACCCTTATTAAATAATTTGCAGCTTGTTTATTAAGCCGGAATTGCTGCCTAAATTGAGCATCACTTAGTGAAAAAGAATTTTGAGTATCCCGTAACATTCTTCTTATCCTCCGTTATGAACCTCGGATATCTAACCTCTCTAATTCCTCCAAAACTAGCAAATGTCCGTAAAACACAGCCATATTGATACTTTTTGCCTCAGTTTTCCTTGCAAGGATCAAAACACCGCCTACTTAAACTGAACCTAAGTTCACTTCTCCCAGTCCAGTCAGTCATGTCAGATTAATTTCGACTCGAAATGAAATTTCAACCACTTTCTTGTGGTTGAAATTAATTTCGATAAGTCGAAAACTAGTGACGTCGTTTGGTTAGTTCAGCTGAAATCCACAAGGTTCGCAAAGTCGCATTTCGACGTCGCCATATTAATTTCGACATGTTTTGAGTCGAAATCTCAATTAGAATCAGGACCCAGAAGGTAGTGGCCAGCGGCGTATCTTTGGGGTATTTTCAAGGATTGATTAATTCGTATTTAAAATGAAACATTTGTGTACATTAAATGTTTTATTTATTTTATTTTATTTTATACAAATATTTTGAAATCAAAATTAACGAAATTTATTTATGTATTTACTTATTTATTTATACTGCACATTTACAGCAATGATGCCAATTATAAACATATAGTTGGTCAATAAAAAGAAATAAGAACATACAATTTATATAATACAACAAAATAAATACACTTTAAAACAATAAATAAGGGTATCACAGTTTATGTAACATAGTACTCTTTTTTTTATATTATATAGGTCAAGGTCTTCACTCACGATAAAATCGTTCATTCCCATTAAGCATGGGGGAGCTTGCGTATTCTGGAGTTATTTTAAATAAAGTGTGTCTACATCTAAGTCTTTGGTCTGGTACATTAAAATTTATAAATGAAAGAATCGTAGGAGAATCTATGATTTGATAAACTATATTAAATATGAAAATGATTTGGGCATTTCTACGTCTTTCGCTCAATAACACAGTGTCAAAAAGCGTTCTCTGCAAGTTATAGGAAACCTTAAGAGGATAAATCCCAAATTTCTTCAGATATAAAGACCTTAAAAATTTCATCTGAATCCTCTCTATCATATCACTATGTGATATGGTGGAGGGACTCCATATGGTACAACGATACTCGAGTTTTGACCTCGCATATACATTAAAAAGCTTAATTGTAGTGTCACAATAAAATTATTTACTGGATCTTAGGATAAAGCCTAACTATCTATAACAATCATTAGTTAGTTTGAGAATGTGCTCATTAAAGGAGAATGTGCTAGTGAATAACACCCCTAGATCTCTGATTTTTGTTAGCCTTTCAAGTTTTACTTCGTTAATAAAATAATCTGTTCTTATGATTTCTCGCTTTCTAGAAAAAGTCAATAGTTTACATTTTGATTCATTTAAGTCCAAATCATTATTTTTACAGAATGTGGATATACCTTGAATATCTTATAGTAAATTAATACAGTCATGTTCATTTTTTATTGAAAGAAATAATTTTAAATCGTCTGCAAATAGAAGAAACTTGGCAAATTTTATATAATCGGTGATACATAACCAAAAGTAAAGGCCCAAGGACCCCAGGTAAGGTGTACCTTGAGGTACACCTGACCTGGTTATAAAAGTGTCCGAGTAGCAGCTCCCAAACTTGACTACATTAGTACGGTTGGTACGGTAAGATTCAATGAAATTTTATAAGTTTGTCAGAAAGTACATATGACCTCAGTTATTTTAATAGTACTGAATGATTTACTCTATCAAAGGCTTTTGCTGAATCAGTAAAGATAACATCAACTTGAGAATAATGCATGGATGAAGCAATATAGTGAATGAGAATGCACAGATTTGTTTGAGTTGATTTTTTGTTTATGAAACCATGTTCTTCAATTAAAGTTTTTGAAACACGAGTATACAGTTTATTGTACCTACATAATTTTTTCCAAGATTTTTGAAAGAGAAGGCAATACTGTTATAGGACGATGATTTGGTATTAAACTCGTATTTCCAGATTTGTACGGGTACAGGGAATAACTATTAGATATCTGGTAAGAAACAAGGTTATAGGAGAGGAATTAAAAATAGAGTCGATGGAAGAGTATGTTGAAAAAATGCATTTAAGTTGATGGCGGTTATCTGCAGCGACTAAAAAAATGAAATACCGGTCAAAAAGATGTAGAAAACTAAAGCACAAAAGTACATCTTTGAAACTCACCACAATGATTCACAATTTTTCTGACACCCCTATTTCTATCATTGCCCCTCAAGCTTTAGCAAAGGTTTGTCACATTTCGATTTAGACAAGCATCTGTCAAACTGAAGAAGCACTCTCCAATTTAGCTCCTGAGGATGCTGACATAACCAGACAAAACATCGCTAGAGTTCTTAGAAACTCAAAGACTTCTACTCCAAACATTAGCCAATCCTAAAAAAAAGCCATAAAAAAACTTGAGTTAAATCAAAATCTTAGTCATTCTTCCGCCGATAAAGTAAACTTCTTACATTAATAAACTCTTAAAACTCATCAATACTCCAATATAATATAAACCAATTTCTAACAATCCAACAACCTATCTAGAAATAACAACAAAAGCTGTATCAATAAAACCTCCTTTCTTTTTGACGCAACACGCCTCGAATATATGGCCTACATAAACTTCACAAACCCGATATTCCTCTACGTCTCATTGTTGGTGCATACCACAGAACCATTGGCAAAATACTTGGCCAAAACTCTACAATCTCTCGCCGAAAATTATCATTCGTAAAAATTCTTTTCATTTTATCGAGCTTTTTAAACAATACGTTATCTCACCCTCAGACATTCTAGTAAGTTTTGACATCGTTTCAATCTTTACAAACATTCCTATAGACGATACCCCAAACAATCTGGAAACTAAATACAGTATCCAACCAGACCGCTTATCTATCATTAAACCTTGCATGTCCAACACTTATTTCATCTTCCCAAGTCAATTCTACAGATATATAAATGATGTTCTAATTGGCTCTCTACTCTCTCCGGTAATTTCCAATATCTTTATGGTAGACTTTAAGACCCGAGCACTATCCACATCAACGCTCAAACCCACACGTTGTTTACGATCTGTTGACGATATTTTCGTCATTTGGCCCCACGGCCAGGATACTTTGGTATGTTTTCAAACTCATCTGAATGATATATGTTTGCAGTTCACGATGGAGATAAAAACTAACTCACCCCTAGCGTATCTCGACGTTCTCATAAAGAAAAATCAATCCCAAGGTTTTCATCATTCTGTTTACCAAAAGCCCACCCAAACCAATTCCCCCTCACCCACCATCACAAATTAATTCAGTCATTAATGTCCTTGTATCCATATCATTGATTATAAACCACCCACTAGATAGCTCACCTCGTGGTAACCGAAAGACGTATCAACAACTAGATGGCGTTACTCGAAAACCGTATCGACATTTCTCATTCTCTTTCTGACTTGCGAGGAGGTAGGAGTAGTGTCAGGGCCGAACTTACCCTATAGGTGTATTATCTGTGACAAGTGTTGTGACAAGTTATAGCGGAATTTTATAAAAAAAAAAGGACTCACATTTTAGATAAAATGACCTCTGTTACGCATAAGTGTGTTTACGCGGGATGTTTTAAAAGAAACGTTGAAACAAATAATAATATATCTTTCTTTAAATTTCCCCTGAAAGACGTAGAGCACACAAAAATTTGGCAAAAAAACTGCGGGAATATTGATATTATATTAATGGATATCAGTGACCTGAAACAGAGGGTAATTTGCCAGCATCATTTTGCAGTGGAACATATTTACCAAAGTGGCCAAAGAAAGTTATTAAGAAAAATGCTGTTCCTCTAAAATTTACACAGTAGAAACTGATTTAGGTGAGTACTCAACTTTAGAAATATTTTTATGTTTGCCTAATGCGCTTTGTCAATGAGAATAATACTATTAAAATATATTTTGTATAAAATCAGTTGATATTGAGTGATTTATATATTTTTTATACAATTAAATCAAAAGAGATTTTTTTTAAATATGAATGCGTTGTTAGTATCACTCCAGAAATAATGGAGATGCTTTTTGTGCTTTAATTAAAATTACAAATACATTTCAATGATTACCTATTTTAGGTGACACATCGCCAGTATGCTCTACATACGTTTATTGCGGTACGAAACGTGAAAGATCTACAAGTGGCGATTGTATGGTTAGGTCACCTCCATCGCCTAAGAGATCAAGCAGTAGTCTCAGTGATATTTCCAGTTTTGAAATTAATTTGCCCACAAAACTGAATTGACGGAGAAGGTAAAAAAATTGGAGTATCTAGTAAATGCTTTAAAGAAGAAGTGCCGTCAGAAGAACAGTCAGCGTTGTAGAAGAACAACAAAAAACAGAAAATCGGCAACCAATGTCATGTTACAGATAATGTTAGAAAATAAAAGCAAATACCTGCACACTTTTGTTAACATGCAGTTTTCACACAAAACTCGTTCACAATGGACTCACAATGAAAAAGATTTAGCTCTAGCCATTTATTATAAGTCTCCTAGTTGTTACAAATTTTTAATTAGATCTCTTAACTTTATATTACCTTCGGTAAAAACAATTCAAACTTGGTTGCGTGTCATAAAATTAAGAACTGGTTTAAACACTTCCTTAATTGACAAGTTGAAGAAAAAAGCAGAGACAATGGATGAGTGGGAAAAAATTTGTGTGTTAATGTTTGATGAAATTTCTTTGAAAAAACAATTGGAGTACAATAAATTAGATGACATTATAGAAGGGTTTTAAGATTTAGGTGCATTAGGAAGAACAAACAAACTTGCCAACACAGGTCTGGTTTTGATGATGCGGGGCTTGCTACATAACTGGAAGATTCCTATTTGTTATTTTGTTACAGTTGGTCCAATACATAGCGAAAACTTAAAAAACATTGTAGTTGAAGTTGTTTCAAAATTACAAAATATTGGGTATATACCAAAAGTGTTAGTGTGTGATCAAGCATCGAATAATAGAGCTTTATTTAAGCTGTTAGGCGCATGTAAGGATTTGCTGCAATAGAAATATCACTGTGTTTGATACACTTCACTTATTAAAGAGTTTAAGAAATAATTTTCTTAACAAAAAGTTTTTTGTCGATTCTAAACAAATATCGTGGCAAGATATTGAATACACATACAACATCGATAGAACCAATGTGAGAGCACGATGCTTGTTGAAAATAACAGACGTTCATATAAACCCTAATAATTTAAAAAAAATGCGTGTAAAGTTAGCAGTACAAATTGTTTCCAACTCATTTGCCTCAGCAATATCAACAGCAATAGCTGTAGGACAGTTACACACCAAAACGGCTCCTCATACTGCCGTATTTTTGAAAATTAATAAATATTTTTGATGGTCTTAACAACAAATATTGTAGTGATAGTAATCCAAACAGAAAGCCAATGTCAACTTTAAGCAAGTCAACTGAAAACTTAAAAGCAGGTTTAGAATATTTTAAAAAAATTTAAGTTTTTGAAAATTAGAAAGAGAGAAATAATATTCACTGTCTACACTTTCAGTGGACAATTTTGTCAGTTTTATGTTTGTGGGAGGAACTTCAAAAATATAATGTGTCATATCTTTTAAAATCTTTTCTGTACCAAGATCCTCTAGAATTTTTTTTCTCTATTGTGCGCAATAGGGGTAGTTACAATCCAAAACCTAGTGTTAGTCAGTTAAGAATTGCCATTAAGCATAACACAAATATTAAACTAAAAATTGCTTTAGACAATGGAAATTGTGAAATGACACAAACTGATAATTTAGATTTAACCCACGAAGTAACCAGCGTCGAAATATCTGACGAGCCCATTGAAACCCAAACAGTTCATGTAGAAAAATCTTTAGACAAGCAAAAGGAAAATAATGACAACCAAATTTTAATTTGGTTACGGCAAATTCCAGCAAATCTAGTATAAAAAATTTAGAAACTTGTGCTGTTACATATGTCGCTGGTTATATTTACTATAAGATTGTACAGAATTTGAATTGTATTAAATGCCAGGAAGATTTGCTAAAAGACAAAATTCTATTACAGAAACGCAAATTAACGTTACTTTTCAAAGATTATGGCGCAAATGAAGAAATTAAGATTCTTCAAAGACCATCAGATTTGTTTGTTACTATTACTACAATATTGTTAAAGTAGATAATGCAGTTTTTGAAAAAATTGAATCCTATGTGACTAATTATATTTTATTAACTACTAATTGGCTTGAAAGCTGTAAAGACCATAAAAGAAAAATTATAAAATTCTTGGTAAAAATCAAACTTTTAAAAACTTGTCAGTGGTATAACGTTAATGAAAGCAAACAAAAAACTAAAACGGAAAAGATTCACAGAAAATTACTTATTTTCGATAAAAGTAAAGGTAAACAAACTTCAAAATGCAAAAATTCGACAAATAAACAGCAAAAAATTCACAGAACAGACAGAATAAACAGACTGACAGCCACAAAAGTATCTAAACAAACCAGAAACGTCACAAATTGTACTTAAAATAAATATGAAAACGTCTTTTTTTCTACCTATATCTTTAATATAGGTAAATCTAAACTATATCAATGTACTGAGTCTAGTGCGTTCATAAAAATAACATGTGTTTTTACGTACTACCAGGCGGTACCTGGTTTGTCTTTAGTTTCATGCGTGGAAGAGAATGATGCTAGATCAAAAGTATGTGTTTTATCTCGCCAGGTACTAATGATGCACGAGTAAATAATCGTGGACTCAACTGTATGATAAACTACACTATTAGCTTTAGTTTCTATATACAGTAGATATTACCAAGTATTTTATAATATCAAGATGTCTTAAAACATTGGAATCATATAGAAAACTTTTTTATTCACTTTAGGGAAAAATGTATTATTGATAAAAACTTGCATGCCCCAAAACTCAAAATGAAAGAATCAGATGTCAAATATTCAGAGTCGTATACCAAGTTTGTTAAAAAAGAGTAATATACCTTCATTTTTATAGCACTTTCATATAAATATGAACGTGGTTTTTAATTGTTCTCGTCTTTTAATAATAAAATGTTTCGATATTGTCAATAATGAAAGTACTTCTTGAGAACAAGAAATAATAAATATTTTTTTCCTAAAATTTTAATTTTACAATCTTAGTTTGAAAAGAAGTAATATTCAAATATACTTATTTACTTTGTTTTGAAATATGATCTAATTAGTGATGTTTTAAACTTTCTAATCCTGTCCGTTTATCAGCTTTTACCTATTGTTCCTAGGCAGATGGCCCTCAAATATTTATATGTTGGAAGTTCCCTCTCATTTTATCAAGATATGTACTTACATGATTCATTTAACGTCAAAATCGATTGCATTTGGTACTCACCACTACTTGCGTTTAAAACCTCGATGACGTAATTCCAGAAAGTCCTCAGAAAATTTTTAAATGTAAAAAGTATGCGATCGAACAGTAAATCATATTGATTTTAGTTCACCTCTATACAATTTCTTATTTTGCACAGAATACAATTGACTTCTATATTGCCATTTATAGATAAATTGTCAATTTTTTGTAGTACAATGTTACTATCAGAACAAAATTTATATCCTCTTCTTCTTGTGGAAGTTCCTTCTCCTATCGAAGGCATACATATAGAAAACATAGGAAAGAAGAAAAGTAATTCTAAGCAACTTTTGTCATATATAATTTTTTCACTAAGTTAATAGTTTTCGAGTTATTTGCTAGTAAATATGTTCATTTTTTAACCAAAAAAACAAATTTTTAAATGGTTTTTTGCAAATAATTCAAAAAGTAAGTATGTATTTTATCGAGAAAAAGCGTTTCCAGCAAAAATGTAGCTTCTAAAAAAGAGAAAAAAAATGGTATATGTATGAACTCTCTAGACCCAGTAGAAGCAAAGTTGTAACTACTGAAAAATAGGTTCATATCTGTCAAATTTCAAAGCGAATATTTCAACGTGAAATAACCAAAAAATGGTACACTTTTTGGGGAAACCTCAGTACAACTTTTTTAAAGTGTTCAAAAAAATATTCATTTTTGTTTTTTAATAAGTTTCTAGCATCAAAAGTAAGCGTTACGCTCAAAATAAAGATGGTCCCTTTTTTTGGTCAAAAAACTCGGGAAAATCAGCCCCCAATTAGAATTTAAATCAAATTAATCGTTACCGCTTCACAAATTACTTTACTAATGTATTATTTATAATGATCTGTAAGTTATATTTGTTCAAAGGGCTTATTTTTTAACAATTTTTTTTAATTATGAAAAAAATGCTTTTTTTTTTAAATAAATTAAAATTTATTAGTGATACCAAAAATCACAAAGAGTAAAAAAATGTAGGTTTTGCTTTTCTAAAACTTGCTTAATTTTGATGATAAAAACTTAACAAAAATAAACCTTTATTAAACACTTGTAATGAGTTTTCGTCGAAAAGTGCTTCATTTTTTTATTATTTCACGTTGAAATATTCAACATGGAATTTGACGAATCAGAACCTATTTTTCAGTAACTTGAAAAGTATTGACTTAGTGAAAAAACTCTATATAACAAAAGTTGCTTAGAATTACTGATTTTAGGCACTTCCGAACTTATCTTGAACATATATTTTTTCATTCCTGAGAAGGGGTGATACTGAACCATAGTGCAAAAGCATCATCTTTTTTTCTTTGACATCTTAGCTAGGTGTAAGCCAAATTTCATGTTAATCCAAGCGATTCTTTAAAATTAGGAGGTTTGCAATATTTTAGTTTGCATCAATTCTGGAAATTAATTTGTTTGAAAAGTTACAAAAAAGTAATTTAAATGAGATGTAATTTATCACTGCTAATTTTATTATGTATTTTATATTTTGTTATTTTTTGTAGTGTATTGATAAATAAATAATTTTTAGAAAACCTCTACTGTTTTCAATAATCAATTGTTAGCGTTTTTTCTGAAGTAAAATCGGAATTCAATAATATAAATTACAAGCACGTTAAAATTATTTGTGAAAATGCTAAATGCCATCCTTATATTGTCGTCTATTGCACTAGACAATGGCCGGAACAGGCAACTCAAATTATTTTACAATCTTGGCAAATATTTCAATAATGTCGCCCCAATACAGTCATGTAGTAGTTAGGCGATAGGGGCCAAGAGGTGTAAGTGAGCGGAGTTTAACACTGAATTCGTTTTTATCTTAGAGTGAGGTATCTGTGGGTGGTTTATAATCAATGTCCATATCAATAAGCCTCTGCGATCATCAAGGTAGATCAGGTAAGCTCTCTTCTTTAAAACAAGCCCTCATCCAAAATGATTACCACAAAAATCACATTTAGATCACAGACATCCAAAGGCACACCTTTATCATACAAAAGCTTTTCTTCCTTACCTCAAAAGGTGTTATTGATAAAATCTTCAAATCACGAGAAATAAAGATAATTGTAACCACTTTCATTTCTTGTCCGATCAGTCACAAACATTCCAAATGAACAACACAGGGTTCATGAAATTCCTTGTGCAGACTGCCCCTGAATTTCCATAGGCTAAAACAATTGTAGAATTTAAAATAGAGTTTATAAATATTCCAGTTTTATACGCAATTCCGATTTAATTTCAGCGTTAGGTCAACATCATCTTCATACTGATCACAAAATTTATTTTGAAGACTATAGAACCACAGTCTTCTACCGTTTTTATAAACCAAGAATTATCCGAGTAATGTCTCAATAAAAGATATGATGGCACTCGGTTGCCTTCGATATGGAGACCACTCCTAAAGAAAATATCTGCCGCTCCAAAGGGGGCTCAGAAGACTAAGACTCCAGAACCCCTCAAGAAAACATCACACATTTGTAGGAACAGTATTTCCCAAGAAAATATAATTGAATGCTTGCATAATAAAATATACCAATTAACATAAAAATTTAACCCTTTTTTATTAAATTTCACACTTTCAAATCTTTTCTGATACTTTCAAATGCCCTTTCAGTTATATTATAAGAAAACCGCTTAAAACAAATTTCACAATTGTTGGCTTTTTCTCCCGTGTGCACTCTTAAATGTGTATTCAAATTACTCGCAGTACTAATTTGTTTAAAACAAATCTCACACTTATAAGGGTTTTCTCCAGTGTGTAACCTCAAATGTGTTTTTAAATTACTTGCTTGAATAAATTGCCTAAAACAAATCTCACACTCATAAGGTTTTTTCCTAGTGTGCACTTTCCAATGTCGTTTTAAATTACTTGCTTCACTTAACTGCTTAAAACAAATTTCGCACTTGTATGGTCTTTGTTCAGTAACAACTTTCTTATTTTGATTGAATGTTTTGCCTTCAGTGTGCGGGACTCATGTAATTTCTTTCGTGAGATGAATGTTCAATTAGTGCTTCCATAATTTCCATTTTGTTTTCGTCTTGGAGATAACCAGAAGAACCTATGAGAATAAGGGAGAATTCATGTAAAAACAAAGAATTAAAATATTGAAATTAAAGCATAATAAAATTTTTAAGACAGCAAAAGAGTAGTAAGTGATATAAATATCGTCGGTATACTGCGAAAACCAGGTAAATGACAAATTTTAAAATATTGAGTTAAGTATACCAAAATTCTCAGCTTTTGATACGACTTACCATTCAGCAGATAATTTGTGTAATAAACAAATAAGTTACACCTAATCAACTTTTCATTTTCAAATAAAACAATATATCGCTACTTACTTCCATAAAATTAAAGTTCTGTTGCATGTAAAACAAAGTAACCCCACATATATTATTATGCCGGACAACAATATATTTCTACTACTGCATACCATATTAAGTTCAGTAAAAAGGTGATAAAAGTCTTTAATACATTTTACGTGTATGATTTATTAAAATTTCTCTTTCATATCGACTAGTCAAAACCTTTAAGTACACTTACTTCATTCTACCTGAAAACGGGTTGA
Organism: Diabrotica undecimpunctata; assembly: GCF_040954645.1. NCBI lineage: Eukaryota > Metazoa > Arthropoda > Insecta > Coleoptera > Chrysomelidae > Diabrotica > Diabrotica undecimpunctata. The sequence goes on along the minus strand of NC_092811.1, from coordinate 84,710,701 downwards.
GTTAAAATTTAGAAATGGTTATTAAGCTAAACCCATAAATGATCTTATAACACAAACACAGATAGAATAACTGAAGACAGCAGTTCAATTCTTGATGATTCTGAGAACAATATAGTCTCAATAATGGAATCCATTTTTGATAGTGACTTTTCAGATGTGGACCCCACATATCAGCCAAGTGAAGAGGGATCGCTCTCTCTAGGAAGTCTATATGACTTACACACAGCTGTCTTTGATAGCCTAAATGATGAGAAAAAGATACTGAAATAGGTGCACCCACGAACCATTTAGTGTCAACTGAAATAGCTAGTTGGATATTAAATCTACTTCTTGACAAAGTATGAAAAGACCTACGTTCACTAAAACGTTGGAGAAAAGCTAACCCCAAAGATTGGGTAATAAATGTCGCAAAAAGGAGGCGTGCTGAGGGCTTGTCTTATGAGATAAAAAAAAGAACATAGACCAGCAAAATTGACAAAACCAGTTAATTGTTTGCTTTTACATATGTGCCAGTTATTTCAGCGAAGATTACAGACAAAGACTATGTCGTGATTATTGAAAGTTAGAACATATAGGCCAGAAACATTTTCTTATTGCACGTATTAAAACGGAGCCACCAAAGAGAGTCGTTGCAGTTCGTTAAAGTTTAAAAAAACCACGTGCATTTTCCAAAAAGTGTTACTTTTCTTTGAATGATCAAGACATACAGGTATGTGAGAAATTTTTTTGTAAGATACTTTGTATATCAGCGTTGTTAATACAAGATGTTGATATTCTAGGCTGTTATGCAGATACGAATAAAAGAGACAAGCATACACCGCCAAATAAAACAAGCAGTGAAACCCGAAAAATCGTGAAGGCTCATATTGAGTCTTTTCCAACCATGGGCCCACATTATATTAAAAAAAATTCAAAGCATAGATATTTGGACAAAAATTTAAGTATAAGAAAAATGTACCAACTTTTTATAAATAACTGAATATTTTCTAACGACTATAATTTAAGCTTTTTTAAAATACACAAGGAATCTACGTTCCTGTATTTGGCTGTATACCATATATTAAAAAAATTTATTAAAATCCTTTGTAAAAGGTATATATTTTTAAAAACCCAAACGGGCTGTGTTAGACAAAACGTTTTCGGAATCCATTATTCCATCATCGGTGTCTAATAAATTTTTTTAAGCTTTTTTGTTGCTAAAAAAGATCAATATTTAGTTTGTAATAAATATGATAGGGCTAATCCAACTGACAAATCGGATTTAGAAGACAGTTATAGAAAATATCGGAAAAGAAAAGAAGTACGTAATCTTAAAAAACAAAATGATAAGAAAAGATCTAATGAACAACGTGATTTTGTTTCAATTACTTTCGATCTACAGGCCGTACTACAGATTCCAAGTGGATTGACTTGACTATATTATTCTCGAAAATTATATGTCTACAATTTGTGTGTATATGAAGCCGCATTACCAAATGCAGCTTACTGTTTTGCCTGGTCAGAAATTAACGGTAGACGAGGAAGTTCTGAAATAGGAAACATTATACTCCACTACTTATCAAAATGTGTTCCAGAATATGTAGGTGAAATAAGTTTATTTTCTGATATCTGCGGAGGAGAGAATCGTAATTAGCATATTGCAGCCTTGCTATTATGGGCTGTTCAAAACATAGACCATTTAAATATTATTGAACACAAATTTTTAGAGTCTGGGTATTCCTATATGGAAGTTGACTCTATGCATAGTAGTATCGAAACCGCTAAAAAACACAGATCTATCTATGGGATGCCAGATTACTTGTCTGTTTTTCAAAATGCAAGAGGAACTAAAAATATCAAGGTTGATGATAAAAAGTGTGTATAGAACCATACAAATGTAAAGAATTTAAATACTATGACTTTTATGATTTAAAAAATTTGTCACACACTTTAATTAAAAACCGGACAAAAGACCAAAACGGCGAAAAAATAATGTGGTTGAAGACGAAAAGAATGAGATTCATGAAAGGAGAGACAAAGAGAATCTATTTTAATTATGACATGTCAACAAGCTTCAATTATTTCCTTACTGATACTGCACGGCAGTCGACAAGAAAAAAGCACGCCAAGTTATCAACTAATACAAGCAATCTTGAATAACTTAAGCGACTTTATGATGCACATTTGCCAATTAGTATAACAAAAAAGAGAGATTTGGTACAGCTATGTGATACCGGAGGAATATCACGGGTGGTATCGTAATTTGAAAACGGGAAATGATGTAACAGACATCTTGCCAGAGCCTGCTTTTAGTGACGAATCGGACGAGGAAGCCTCATAATAATAATATTGTTATTATTATATTCGAAATAAATTTGTTTTTTTTTTCTATAAAACTGCCTATAATTCATATAAATAATAACTATAACTACACACAGCTGTTAATAAAATTTTCAGGGAAAACCAGTTAAATGTCATAAATATCAACTAATACCTTAAAAACATTGCTATTACCTAGTAAAAGCCTTATATCTCGATCACAAAACTGAAAAATATTATACTTGGTTCATTATATTTGTGTTATATATGTTATTTGAAGAGTAATTGATTTATTTAGATTTACAGGTAAAACCAGGTAAGTGATAGCATTTACAACTTAAATTTAGGATTAGTCAGATAGGTGTCTCAACTTTTTCAAACTAATGATAGAATATCATTTCAGATATATGCATCTTTCACTAGAATACCTAATATCAAAAACAAGCTGACTGCTTAATTCACAATAAAATACTAAACTTTAAAAACGTTTTTTCTCGATTTCGGTATTCCGACATTTACCTGGTTTTCGCAGTATACCGACGATATGCATTATAAGTGTATGTCTATGTATTATATACACACGTGTCATACTTAGCCTACTTGTCTTTCAATGCGTACCTCGACTTATTTAATATGTATCAGCATAAGAAAATGAAAACAGCAATATTGTGCCGTAAAGATTATCGTGCACACGGAGGTACCAGAATGACCGTGAAATTTATATGAGTCACCTTTTTAGACTGAACTTGTGGACTGTACCAAAATTCTCATTAAAATAGAAATAAGGTCCTTGTAAACCAAAGGCCAAGAAGTTAGTAAAAACCGTCTACAAAGTATAAGAAAAGATCAAATATTTAATTTTGGCGGATAGTCTTTTATTTTTAATATATAGTTAATATTCACTATATAATTAATTTTTCGATAAAAATGTAAACATAAATAAATAAACAGTTGAAAACCTAGACAGATTGAAGTGATACTTTAACAAGCTTCTGTTTAAGAAGCTAAAAATTGATTAAAAAGACAAATTAAGAATCTATAAAGTATGTCCATCAGATCAAGTCCTTCAAAATGGAATGATTCGAAAACATAAAGATTAATGTTATGGCAAGAAACTGCCGTGCTAGGGTATAAAGTGCCCGCCTGCAAAGCTAGCATAAGGGCCCTTCGGTTTTTTTAAATTTAATTACATTTCTTTAATCTTTTGGCAATCGTACACAATTTAGTAAAACACGATGTAAATAGTTTAAAAATATTTATTTTCCTTATTTTAATTTTTACAAAATTATCAATAAGATTATTAATATCTAATTTTAATACATAGGTATACCATTTTCAATTGAAATTAATTTTAAACTATCAAGTATCGTCTTAAACACACTTAAATATGTTTTAATTAAATTTAATTTTGAAAATAAACGTTGGCCACTAATTACGCTTACTGTAGTCGTTTATAAAATACTTAATGCTGTTGCAAAATTTAAAAGATTTGTTTGCAAATCATAAATTTTAAAATTAGTTATATCGTGTCATTATTAAAGTTATTACTTAAAGTTTCTAAGAGTTGCAAGAACACATTGTATCGGCATTTATTTTTACTTTGGATTTATTTTACAGTAATGTTCGCGCAGCACATGGGACAAAAAAGCCAGAGGATTTTTTGTTATAATTAAATTTTGCAGCCTGTTTTTCCCCTTCATCTTCGCTTTGTTGTCGTATCCTTGACCACGCATATCACCAATGGAAATACTTCATGTCTCTAATATTGATGATTTTTTTTTTTCATATAATCCGCAGTCCGTTGAATCATCAATTTTAATAACTCCTAAGAAATTTTCGTTGATCTCCACAATATCATTTGTGTAAGAAACCAAGCGTATTATTATTGTCATTTGTTGTGTTTTACTGTCATATGGTGTACAGTTTACGTAAGTTGTTGGTTCTGTGTTTTTATTAATTAATCTGTCAATATGTGTCGTCATAATCGGGTCCAATTGTCCAAACAATTCGACTAGTACTAAAAAATTGCCGTTATTTCTATCTTGTAATTTCCTCAACCTGTAACCTCTCAAAAACTTTATTAATTCTATTGATCTTGTTAAAACATTTATTCTATGTTTCCTCTACATATGGGCTACATAAATTGTTCTTTACAATCAATAGTAGTTTTATTTTTTTATTTTTTTTCTAATTCTTTGCATTTTAGAAAGGTTTTCGTGTGATTTCTGCTTGTTTCGTGTCGTTATAAGGCTTTCGATAAGTTCCCCAATCTTAAATCCTTAGCTAAAACTACTAGATTCTGCAGTTACAAAAATCTTACAATAAAAACAGAAAACGGAATTTAAAGATTGGGAATATGTTAAACTCGTTCTGAAGACAATCTCCCCATTTTCCGGTTGAAATACGTATTTTTGAATTTGGGGATGCAAAAATACCAAACAAAAGTTAGCGGATTGTGACTGGAATTGAAACCACATTTAAAAATTTTTTTTGTTACTCTTCTGTGTAACTCTCTCTCTCTCTCTAGTGGCGCTACAGCCCAAATCAAGCCTTGGCCTCCTTCAAACTATGCTTACAGGCTTGCCAGTACAGCGCCGATCTTTTCCAGGTTCTCACGTCTAGCAAATTATGCACGTCCGCTGCCACTTCATCCTCCCACCTTTTCCGTGGCCTTCCTTTTAGTCTTGCGCCCTGGATTGTACTATCTAGGGCTCTTTTTGGCAATCTTTCAGTCTCCATTCTCACTACATGACAAGCCCATCGAAGTTTCTGAAGTTTAACGAATTCTGAGATCGGTGCATCTTTGAACAGTTGGTAAAGTTTTAAAAGTAAGCTTTGTTTCCCTTTACTATTCTTTTTTGAATTTTTGGTTCTTCTGTTCCATCCGTGTTTAATGTAACTCCCAGATATGTGAAACTTTTTACAGTTTCAATATCGTCCTCTAATTCCCCTAGCTCTTGCCTGTATTAGTTTTTTTGTCTTTTGAATATTTAATTCTCGTCCGGTCTCTTCTGTCCGTTTTTAATTGTGAATACATTTCTGCCGCCTCTTCTGTTCTGCGAGACATAAAGCTAATGTCATCGGCATAGGCGGCAATTTGTATTGATTTATCTGTTAGGGGATTACCTCTTCCTATATTCAGCTGTCTTATCACATATTCAAGAGTCAGGTTGAATAGTGTCGATACTCGTCTCCTTGTTTTAATCCTTTGTTTAACACTAGCAGAAAAAAGCTTATTTTGGCTCTCCCAAAACAGGGGCGCCATCCTGCAATGTATCTCTTGCAGGCCACATATCGCCAGCCCTCACTACTCAAGCAATGAATAAATTGTCCTAAAAATTAGTCTGACCTCAAGTCTACTCAAAATACTATAAAGAAATATCCATTATGGACATTTAATAACGAATTTATGTTACTAATCAACTTTCATATTATTATAAAGCTTTTTCAGCGTGCACTTCTAATGTTTTTTTTTAATTTGATGCATTAGTAGATTGTTTAAACAAATTTCACACTTGTAAATGTTTTCCGCTTTGCTCCAGTGTGCAATCTCAAATGTTTCATATTGCCATAGGTTTTTCTCAAGTATGCACTCTCAAATATATTTTCAAATTTCCTGATTTACTAAAATGTTTAAAACAAATTTAACACTGGTAAGGTTTTTCTTCAGTGTGCACTATCAAATGCTTTTTTAAACTTCCTCTTTGACTAAATTGCTTAAAACAAATTTCACACTTGTAAGGTTTTTCCTCAGTGTGCACTCTTAAATGTGTTTTCAAATGACTTGCTGTAGTAAACTGTTTAAAACAAATTTCACACTTGTGAGGTTTTTCCCCAGTGTGAACTCTCAAATGTACTTTCACACAACTTGCTGTAGTAAACTGCTTAAAACAAACTTCACACTTGTAAGGTTTTTCTCCAGTATGCACTCTCAAATGCTTTTTTAAACTTCCTAATTCACTACAATGCTTAAAACAAATTTCACACTGGTAAGGTTTTTCTTCAGTGTGCACTATCAAATGCTTTTTTAAACTTCCTCTTTGACTAAATTGCTTAAAACAAATTTCACACTTGTAAGGCTTTTCCCCAGTGTGCAATCTCAAATGTATTTTCAAACAACTTGCTCTAGTTAACTGCTTAAAACAAATTTCGCACTTGTATGGTTTTTCTTCAGTGTGCACTATCAAATGCTTTTTTAAACTTCCTCTTTGACTAAATTGCTTAAAACAAATTTCACACTTGTAAGGTTTTTCTCCAGTATGCATTCTTCTCAAATGTCTTTTTAAATAATCTATTTGAGCAAACTGCTTAAAACAAATTTCACACTTGTAAGTTTGTTCTCCAGTGTGCATTCTCAGATGACTTTTCAAATAGCCCTTTCGAGAAAATTGCTTACAACAAATTTCACACTGGTAAGGTTTTTCTTCAGTGTGCACTATCAAATGCTGTTTTAAAGTTCCTGTTTCATTAAATTGCTTAAAACAAATTTCACACTGGTAAGGTTTTTCTCCAGTATGCTCTCTCAAATGTATTTTCAAATTTCCTGATTTACTAAAATGCTTAAAGCAAATTTCACACTGGTAAGGTTTTTCTCCAGTGTGCAATCTCATGTGTTTTTTCAAATTATTTGATTGAAAAAAATGCTTAAAACAAATTTCACACTTGTAAGGTTTTTCCCCAGTGTGCACTCTCAAATGTATTTTCAAAGAACTTGCTGTAGTTAACTGCTTAAAGCAAATTTCACACTTGTAAGGGTTTTCTTCAGTGTGCACTATCAAATGCGTTTTTAAACTTCCTTTTCTACTAAATCGCTTAAAACAAATTTCACACTTGTACGGTTCTTCCCCAGTGTGCACTCTCAAATGTATTTTCAAATGAATTGCTGTAGTAAACTGTTTAAAACAAATTTCACACTTGTGAGGTTTTTCCCCAGTGTGCACTCTCAAATGTATTTTCAAATAACTTGCTGTAGTAAACTGCTTAAAACAAATTTCACACTTGTAAGGTTTTTCGTCAGTGTGCACTATCAAATGCTTTTTTAAACTTCCTGTTTCACTAAATTGCTTAAAACAAATTTCACACTTGTAAGGTTTTTCTCCAGTATGCACTCTCAAATGCTTTTGTAAACTTCCTAATTCACTAAAATACTTCAAACAAATTTCACACTGGTAAGGCTTTTCTCCAGTGTGCACTCTCATATGGTGTTTCAAATTACCTGCTGTAGTATACTGGTGAAAACAAATTTTACACTTGTACAGTTTTTTTTCAGTGTGCATTTTTAAATGTTGATTTAATTTATCTTTTCCAGCAAATTGTTTAAAACAAATTTTACACTTAAAAGATTTTTCTTCAGTATGCGTTCTTACATGTCGATTTAAATGATCTTTTCTAGTAAACTTTTTAAAACAAATTTCACATTTATAAGGCTCTTTTCCAGTCTGTTTCTTCACATGTTCCATTCTGTGCTGGTAAAAACCTAAAATAAAAACCAAACTTTAAAAATTTGTTTATGTGGAAACTATAGGACAAAACAAATGTGAATGGGAGTTCACGTTAGAATTCATTACATCACCTGGCATTTATTGAGTATTAACATAAATGAATAAATAAAATTATTTTAATTTTGACAATGAAAATTATTTACTATTCATGAATTTGCTCGTATTATTGCGGTATTCATTTGACTAGATTTCATCTATGTGCTACAGCGCAAGTGAGTCCGAAGTTTCCTTCTTGCTTACGGTTTGCGTAAGTCTCTACAGCACAGTTGCTTGTGATGATTACTGTTTTTAATTATTTCTCTGATACGAAATTTTATTTAGCAATGTGTTAAGTTATATATATATATATATATATATATATATATATATATATATATATATATATATATACAGGGTGTCGCAGACTAAATTACCCACGCTATATCTCTTAAACGAATAGAGATTTTCGAATGGGACAAAAAGTGATCTATTCTACTTGTAATACACTTTAATATGGCGTAGAAAAAATCATCCCCTAAATATTCATCCCTTAGTTAGAACCCCTAACGTTAATTTTTTTAATAGCACCCTGTATATTTTTTATAGTTTTGGATGTGGTGTTCTATCGTCTATTCAACAGATTTATTAAAAATAAAATCGGTTTGTAAATAATCAAGAAATCAATTTATTTTTGTTAATTAAGTGTCCCAGACTAATTTATCCAGGCTATATTTATTAACAAAATAGAGATGTTTTAAAGGGACAAAAACTGGTCTATTCCACTTTAATATGGCGAAGAAAACATCATCCCTTAGATATTCATCTCTTAGTTACAACCCCTAACTTAAATTTTTTAATGGCACCCTGTACATTCTTTATAGTTTTGGATGTGGTCTTCTATCGTCTATTCAATTGATTTCTTAAAAATAAAATGGGTTTGTAATGTATCAAGAAAATATCAGTTTATTCTTTATTTTTGTTAAATTAATCAAGATAGCCTTAAAAAATAGAATAGAAAAGAAATATTATGCTTTATTATCATTGAAAATTTTACTATTTTAACTACGTAGTATAACTTCTTACGTGCGTACGAAGTACACACTCTTTTTATTTAAACATTATTTTTAATTTTTTTAAATTTGGTCTTTGTAGGAGCATACGTTATCTTCCAGTGTGCAAAATTAAGTGTGCAAAAATTAACAAAATACACTATTTGAAAAACTTTTGCGGTTATTTTACGTCTTGGATATTACCCTTAATTCAGGTTGCCATGATTTGATCTGTCAAATCAACAATTATTATTTTTGACGTTTGGTATTAGACCAGTAATAATTATATTTGTTGTAATTGTGTATCTATAACATTTCAATATGCCTTATTTATTTTCGCCTGACGAGTACGTTGATATCATTTTGATTTATGGAGAATGCCTAAAAAATAGGAGAATTTCCCGACAATTATATCAAGAAAGGTTTCCAAATCGAAACATTCCAAGCGAAAAAACCTTCAAGAACAGTAAAATGTAACCAAAACCTTATTAATATACTAGCATATGTTAATTGTAATCCCAAGGTGTCTGTTAGAACCCTCGCCAGTAAATGTGGCATTCCAAAAAGTTCTGTGCATAGAATTGTCAAATATTTTAAGTACCATCCTTTTAAAGTGCACCTAGTTCAAGGATTACAGCCTGGTGATGACCAAAGACGTCCTGAGTTTATTGCAAAAATGATGTTAAAAATCAGTGATGATCCACTTTTTTTATCAAAAACATTGTGGAGTGATGAGGCTAGATTTCACAATAATGGTGTTGTCAACCGTCACAATTCCAATTATTGGTCTCCTGTGAACCCACATTGGATGATGGAAACAAGATTTCAGAATATTTGGGGTATAAATATGTGGTGCGGTTTATTTAATGGCTGTGTTATAGGTCCTTTCTTTTTTAACGGCACTCTAACAGGTGTTTGATATTTAGACTTTTTAGAAAACATTCTACCCGATTTGCTAGACGATATTCCTCTTCATGAGCGTCAAGAAATGTGGTGGCAACAAGACGGAGCTCTTCCACATAATGCGAGAATTGTTAGCGACCACCTATAAAACCGTTTTGATAACCACTGGATAGCAAACAACTCTCCAGAAATTATGTGGGCCGCACGTTCATGTGATTTGTCACCTCTTGACTCTTTCTTTTGGGGAGCGATAAAAGATATTGTTTGTCAATCAAAACCGCAAAATTTAAAGGAATTAAAAGAAAAAATAAGACAAGCATGTCGCCAAATTACTCCCGAAATGATTCGAGTCACATGTACCAGAAATCTTCTGGAACGATTCGAAATGTGTGTTGCAGCAGGTGGGTTACAATTCGAACATTTAATGTAAATAGGGTAGCAGCACCATTTTTGGCCATCTTAAGGAATTTCTTGGCCTTAATAAATCATTAAAAATCAAAAATTGGAGCTGCGGACTTGTAATTGAGCAAACGTATGACGTTAACTTTGTTTGATTTAATAGCCACTTACGTTTGAAGTTAAATTATAAGGACATTTTGTTAGGTATTTTTAATTCAGAAGGCATATAAAAACTAACTTTGTACCATTTGTGACCACTTTGCTCCTAATGTGGTTTATTCAGAAACCATTTGTGGCCATTTGTTTAATTCTACATAGATAAGGATGATAGTTTATAGTATTTTTAGTTACCTAACACATTTTTTTACTAAAGGTAGAAAAATTATATTTAATTACTAGAAATGTTAATAAAATTACATGAAAAGGATAGTAGTTTTAATAAAAAAAATTGTTATTACAACAGTTTTAATCAACACGAATTACTAAAATTTATAATATTTATTGATCTCTTCAACAAAAAAGTAACCCCTTGAATTTTTTTTAAAGGTGGTTGAATTTCTTCCATTACCTCATCCTTTTCATACCAAATTTCATCCTTTTTTTGTGGCCACTTCCAATCATTCCCATAGTTTTCCATTGTGCTGATTAAATCCTTGCCATTTTTTTCGTCAGTAATTATTCCTGGGAAAAACTTACTTTCGTACTGTATAATTACGTATGTAGATACTTTGTCCGCAGTACATATGTCAAGAGGGTTCTCTTCAACTACATTCTGTATATTTTTGGCCTCCTCACAGACAGGTTCCTCCCCTGATTCTTGTGTGAGATTGGTCTTTTCTAACCCGTTTCCAATTACTTGTTTTACATCTTCAGGGGCCTTTACATTACTCACGGAAACTGTTTTGTTTATTAGTTCGGTTTTTTTTAGTCTCTTTAGATTTTATCTTAATTCCATTTTTCCTAGAAGTTTTTTTTAGATTATCTTCTTTACAGGCTCTTTTCGCCTCTTTGTCTTGCTTCTTTTTTTCTTTTTTTTTCCATTTCAAGTTCTTTTTCTTTTTCTTTAGCCACCGCAAGTTCCAACCATGTATTACATGTTAGCACAGAAGGTAAGATTTCACGCTTTCTGGTTTTCTTGGAAATGTTTTCGTCACTGGGATAAATTAGAATGTTACTTAATAGGTCTACAGGCCTTCTTTTCGGAGTATAGACAATGGTAGTACCAACAGATGAAGTCATTAAGTCAACATTTGAAGGTATAGGCGAGTCCGTCAATTTATTAATAACACTGCTATTTTCCAATAGATCTATCGATTCATTGTCCATAACCACATCAGAATTTTTTGCTAACTCTTTATCTATTAACATTTCTGTAGCATTGTCTATGAAACTGCTTTCTTTAAAGGAAGGATTATTATACTCTGGAAAGTCAAATTCTACAATATTAGAGACTGTTGGAGTTGATGTTAGTACATTATTATCTTCCACTTCAATTACAATGGAATTGTCTACCATATAATGGTTAGGAATTTCCTCAGCCGACTAATAAATCTTCTTCGTTTTTAAACTGTACCCATATATTGTACAATGATTCATCAAAAGCATCGTATTTGGACTGTTTGAATTGTTTTAAAACGTCGGGATGAATTTTAGACTCCAAATATTTTAAATGTGTCAGACAAGTTTTCGTTTTGCTAGAGACTACTATGGGTTCTTTCTTTAATGTGATTTTAGAATAATCTACGTTATTAGCAGAAAACGGAAAAAGTCCACATGTTTTAAACCCATTTTGTAGAGATTTAGTAAAATGAGTTTCATCCATAATTTTTTGAAGGAGTTGTGGAATATCATGTTTTTTGACATCTCTGCAGTTGTGAAATCTGTACATTTTTACTTCAGTTTTCCACTTACTTTTTAACGGAAAAAAGAAACTGACATCCAACGGCTGAAGGATGTGTGTCGTATTTGGATGTAAACACACAACTATAATTTTATTCTCAATGCACAATCGACTTAAAGGCAAACTTAAATGCGAGGAATGTCCGTCCAAAAAAACTATAATCGCAACGCAATATTACTTTCGTGAATAAAAGGAATAAACACATTTGAAAAGTATTCGTAAAAACACTTTGATGTCATCCATCCTTTGGGTGATTTTTCAACTCCCCAGTCTCTTGGAATATTTTTGCAGATCTTCTCAGGAAGCCGATCATATTTAAAAAGTGTAAGGGGTGGTGCCATTTTCCCTAAAGCATTTGCTGTTATTAAAGTGGTTATATTTTCTTTGTCCGAGGAGGATGAAGTATTGTAAACTGGAAGACCTTTCTCCGCTAAAATTAAACCGCCTTTTGGACATAAATAGAAAGACGTCTCATCCATATTCCAGATTCTTGCCGGATCATCCAAAACATGCTTATCATCTCCAAGTAAATCCAAAGTTTCTTTGAACCAGTTTCGGATTTTTTCTTCAGTAATTAATGATCTGGCTCTATTTATGTATTCAGACTGCTTTAATGAGAGTTCTGGAAATCTACGCATAAATAGATGAAACCACTTCCTCCCAGGAGTATTTGCTTTAAAAGGGGTTTTTAGTTGACTGTCTTCTACCAATTTTTTTATCGAAAAATAAAGGCCTTCTCGACAAATAGGAAAACCCATTTTAGCTGTAGTTTTGATCCAGTGTACCAGCCGATCTTTTATGATCTTCCCTAAAGCTGGACTTCTTCCGACTTTGCCTGATGTTTCTGGAGCTCTTCCACTTAACTTATTGCGTATTGTGGAACGGGGTACTTCATACAAATTACATGCTGTACTTACTTTCATTCCACCTCGAATAGCTTCCAATGCATTCTTTACTTGCTGAGGTTCGTATTGAAAAAATGTTCGTTTTGGTCGTTGTCGTACATTATTATTTTTTTTCTTGATTTCAATTTTCTTTTTACTCCGTGCCATTATCTGTAATAATAACAAACATTTATAAATAAATTATTAGTTATATTTTTATGTACATGATGTTTTACCGGTAACGGTATGGTTTCTTATTTGTTTTAAATAAATATCAATGTATAGTAAATGCATACTCCAGGGTTCTCCATAAAAAAATTATATTTTTGTTTTACAACCCCATTTTGGGATACCTTGATTATTACAAAATATTCTTAAATCATTTTGTTAACGAACGGTCCGTTGCGAGTAAAACACCCTGTAGAGTATAACTGGCTACTATGGGAACACGCGTGTTTTTAAAGTAGTCAGTAAATTATGTCATATGACCAAAATTGGATTTAACTGTTCCATTAGTAGCCACTATTAAACAGTTGCTGTGGCCACAAATAGGTCAGAAGTGTTCTAATAGTAGCCAGCAAATGGCCATTAATGGTGTGAATACAAAAATAAGTGTTCCATTTGTGGCCACCCAATTTAATAATGTATCGAGATAAAATAAGGAGTTCAAAAACAGATGAAATCGTAAAGAAATCATACCCAAAACTTAAAACCATACGTTGATCACAAAATTTTAATATTTGGCTTAAATATAGCTTAAATAAACTTACCTGTTTTCTTACGTATATCGTTAACAGAAGGTCTAATACACAGTGTCACCTACTTCAAGAATAAGTAGAAACTAACCTGTAAATCAGAATAAGTCGCAAATTGTAGAGCCATCGTGTTAGAACGAATATAGTCGAAATTCTTCCGATTTCCGTAAAGGCGGTAAACTCGGACCTTATTATTAGATTATATTAGATTATTGGTTTAGGTGGCCACTAACGTTGAAGTGGCCAAAAATGGTGCTGCTACCCTAATATTAGTTAGTTAGTTGGTATTTTGATTTATGTTTTCATTTAAATTTTTATTGCATTTATTTTTATTGTTCCTTTAAGTTTTATTGTTTCTAAGGTTGTATTTTATTTGTACGAGTAGTATGTTCAATTTGCAATTTATTTAAAGTTTTGCAATAATTTTTGTTTGTTTTACTTTCATTCTTTTATTTTGTAATATTGACGATTTATCTAATTTTAGTGACAATAAAGCATATTTCTTTTCTATTCTATTTTTTAAGGCTATCTTGATTAATTTAACAAAAATAAAAAATAAACTGATATTTTCTTGATACCTTACAAACCCATTTTATTTAAAAAAAAAATCGGTTAAATAGACGATAGAAGAACACATCCAAAACTATAAAAAATGTACAGGGTGCTATTAAAAAATTTAAGTTAGGGGTTGTAACTAAGGGATGAATATTTAGGGGATGATTTTTTCTTCGCTTTATTAAAGTGTATTACAAGTAAAATGGACCACTTTTTGTCTCATTCGAAAATCTCTATTCGTTCAAGAGATATAGCGTGGGTAAATTAGTCTGGGACACCCTGTATATACACCAGGTGAGTCACCACTAACGAGACGAAAGATTACAGCGAAATGGTAAAAGATTTTGAAAAAATTTGAAATGTATAGTATGTAGGTTGATAAAGGCTACATTTTAAAATTATTCTGAAATATACAGGGTGTCACAATAAAGCGCGGCATTTCAAAAGTTATATTTTTTCTTATGGAACACCCTGTATTTTATTGGATTTTCTAATTGTCTGCAAAAAATAAGTTATAATTTGATAAGACTTCCCTATACCTATGTACAGAGTGTTCTGAGTTATGTCGAATTTTCTTAAAATGTAAAACTTTAAACGAGGATGTTACTCATTCTTAATTTATTTATGCAATTCTAATAAAATTACTCATACATCTAAATAGCTGGATATTAACATTTATTTTCAAGGTGTTCAAAAATTTTTAGTTTCATTATTGGATTATTCAATGTGTAATATAAGGCCTATTTTAAATGGAATACCCTGTATATTATTGAATTATTAAATAAAAAAAATTTTCTCTTTCAAATGATATACGGATGGCCTATAACTAGGACTGATAGTTTTGCCGTAATTTAAAATTTTGTTAAACGAAAATCGATTTCAAATATAATTGTTACTTTCGATTTTTAAACCCATCATATTGACGTATTGTTATAAACGAAACCAGTGTAGTTGTAAATATATTTTTTGTAAATAAATAAAAATGTTTATGTCTTTGGATTTGTATTCGTTGGGAATAGGATAATTAGTATTAAAATAATTACTATTTAAATGGGAATAAGACACAATTAAAGGTTAAAGTACGTACGTTTATTGAAGTTTCAGTTTCCACTTCGGAAATCGTTTTTCAAAAAAAAATAACTTCAGAACAATAGTATTAAAATATAATAAATATAATACATATATATATATATATATATATATATATATATATATATATATATATATATATATATATATATATATATATATATATATATATATATATATATATATATATATATTATTGTGATATTTAAAGTCTTGGTGCGCCAAGCAATAATTAGCTAATTAATTTTTTGATTCATTATTTAAAATTATTTAAATGATATGATTATGACTCTATCACAATTTTTAATTCTTTTATCTCAGGGTTAAATTCGTGCTTCAATATCTATGCTATTACATGTGAAAGGTAAGGTCCAAAGAATGCCGGAATAATAAAAAACACATATGATCTAACACTATATATTGAAATAAAAATAATGAAATAATTCACACTCAAAAGTTTTCAATAAACAAATCTCATATAATGATTCTCAAAATTTTGTTCTACGTACGTGAACAATCAAAATTAATGGTACAAACAATATTAATTGAAATCTCAAAATCCCAAACTATTTTAACTCGCCTAATCAAAATATCTATATCCTTTCTAAATTAAGTGTAAAAATTGTGTTATCAATAAAAGAAAAAACTGCAGAAAACAAAAATATCTCTCTGTGATGATGAGTGCTCCAAATCCTTGTTCCTTGTAGACTATATTATCTCCTCTCAACCGCTCCCTATGTAATCAGCAATCTTACAACAGATTGTTGCAAGTATATCGTCCTTAATGATCTTCTTCAAAAGCACAAATCATTCAAATTATGATAGCCTTTCTCCTCTCGATAAACTGAATCTCTCGTTGGCCCGAGTGAAAAATGACTCTTGGAATATCTTTTCTTTACGATAAACTGAATCTCTCGTTGGCCTGAACAGTGACTCTTGGAATATAAGTAGAGAAATATGACTTACAATATTTTGCTGCTTCAGCTTCTGTCAGATACACTAACTCCACAAAAACTCACTAACATTCAACACTACTGCTTGCTACATTTCGGGAACCGCCAGAGAACAATCACTGTTTGTCTTACAGACTTGGAAAACCAACTGATTATCTTTTCTCTCTCCTAAATCTAGCTAAACTTTCATTCCTACATACCTATCCCACCTTTTTCAATCTCCGCCAATCAAAACTCGTCACAATTCCCCCATTTTTTCATTTCGATAACAAACAAATTTTTACCTATAATTATAAAATTTCCTAAAACTTATTTACAAATAATATTTTTCTATAATTCTTAAAAACTAACAAAAACCTCTTTCTAAAATCTCTTCTATTGTCTTTAATCACTGCATTAATGTATTTGGAAAACCCGGTTCAATTGTCTTTGGATTTCACTTAAAATTATGCGGGACACTCAAGTATAACAAAGAAATAATTTATGTATAGCTTACATTTTGTTTAGTACAGGTAATCCAAGAATTTAATAACTTTCCTTCTTCGAAATGTTTGTTGGTTATTATCCTACTTATCTGAATTATTTTAATGTTTTTGAACTTTGAAATATTTTAATCAACCCAATATTTTTCTCGATTTTACATATCATAACAAATCCCCGCCATTTGATCTGCCGAAAACTCTTTGTTAAATTTTAAAAATGACAAAAGTTTTCCAGGATCAAATTATTTCACTATGTTATTAAAATCTATTCATGATATTGATAGATGTCGTGAATGTTAAAATACCCCGTATATTGCCTGTCTTTATACGGGATTGGATATATTTTCGTTTTAAATTTTTCCAAGTATTTTCCCTTAAAAGAAAGTTCATAATTTTTAGCCACTCGGTTTACTTCATTAACAAGATCTCCATGGTTTCCTAAAATCTTCTCTATTTTCTTTCCCATGTTTTCTCCACAATTTATTTTTCTTTCATCCTCCTTTTGTTCACATGTGTTCACTGTCCATAATACTTCTTCACAAAATTCTGGATTCTCGTCCATCAGTGCCATTTTTTCTTCTGTTTTCTTTTTATCCTCTAATTCCCTTTGGTATTCCGAGCACCATGTTTCTATTCCTTTCATTTCTCTGATGATACCTTCTTTTTCTTCCTGCTTCCATTCTGTTTTATCGTCGGTTGCCAACAATTCTTCTGTACCTTCTATTTCCTGTTTTTCTCTGGTCTCCATCTTATTTTCCTGCTTTCTTTTCGAACTCTTCTTCTTTTTCTTCCTTCTCTTTTTCTCTTCTGTTAGATCTTGTTCTTGTACTTTCGGTTTATCCTCTACAGTCATATCGATTTCTTTGCGTTTTTCCTGTGCATTGATCCTTCCAGAATTTGTTTTCCGATCTGTTTGCTTTTCTTCTCCTGTGTTGTCTGGTTCTGCTCTGATTTCCAGTTTATTTTCCGAAAAATTTATGGTGATATCTTTTTTCCTCAATTCATCAATTCCCGCTATCATATCATGATTTAAATCTTCAATCACCACACATTTCATAATATGGAATTTGTTTCCCACTCTTATCTGTACTCCCAAACCTTCGTTTACTGTCGTCAATTTTTTATTGTTTGCACCCACTAAATCAACCCTAGGAATCTTATACACAAATCTGTCCAAATTTAATTCTTTTACTAGTTTTTTATTGATTAGCGATATCTCCGAGCCAGAATCAATCACAATTTTAATCGCTTTATGTTTTATAAATGCATCTAAAAATATTAGATTAGAATTAGAAATTTGTCTTTCGTTTCCTATTGCTACATGATTCATCTCCCTTCTATTTTGTTGTTGTAAGCTCTGGTTATTTCTATCGTCCCTTTGTTCGTTAGTATTCCTATTCGGAGGATTTTGTGCATCTCTATTCCTGTTGTGATTTTCATTTGTTCTATTTTGTGTATCATTCCGGTTATCGTAATTTTGTTGTCTATTGTAATTATTGTAATTTCTCGGCCTATATTCGTTTGTTGATCTGGGATGTCGGTTTCTCTGGTCATAATTTGATGAATACCTTCTTTCCGGTCCATTATATTGGTCATGTTGTCTTCTATTTCTCATTTCTTTTCTTTTCGCTTCTTTTAATTGAAGGAATTGGCACAAACTATCAATATCTTGATAGTTTCTCAAAATCACGTGATCTTCCAACGTCTCCTCAAAATGTCTGCTGATCATTTCTACCAGCTGTTCGGTAGAATATTTGTATTCTAGATATTTTGAATTGTTATATATCTGCAAAGCATCTTTCTTCAGATATTCCCATTTTTTCGTGATATTTTCCATTCTGTAGCTCTTGGTTGATTTCTCTCTGTTTATTTTTCCCCCAGAAATAGTTGAGAAATTTATTTTCAAAATCTGTCCAATTTTCAAACTCATCTTCCTTGCTTTCATACCATAACGCTGCTCCTTCTTTCAAATGGTTTCTAATTGTTTCTTTGCAATCGTCAAAATATCTAATATGTTGTAATTTGGTTTTCAAATTTTTGATAAACGGTACTGGGTGTGTTTTCCGAATATCCCCGCCAAATTGTATTTTCGCCTCGCTTGTTCCATGGATGATAACTTCTTTTCTCTCTACCCCTCTTAGTTCAATTTCTGCCATTTGTTTTTCAATTTGCTTTAATCTTCTTTCTACTTCCTTCCTGTCTTCTTGTAGCGCCATTTCAAATTTTTCTTCCAACTGTTCTAATTCCTTTTTCTGGACAATCTTTATTTCCTTCATCGTATTTTGGATATCTTTTATTTTTGTCTCTTGTTTTGCATTCTTTATGGTTATTTCTTCTATCTGTTGTATCAGTTCTTTCTTTATCCCCTCAACACATCCTTTAATTTCTTGTTCATAGTTTTCCAAACGCTGCTCTATACTCCTGTTATTTAGTTCTATTGCTTGTCTTGTTTCCCGTTGGTTTTCTTCCATTGTTTGTTTTGTTTCTTGTTGATTTCTATCAATTTTTTTTTGATGTTTCAATTTGGTTTTTCTCTATTGTTTGTGTCTGTATTTGCATCATTGCTAATAATTTTTCCAGCATCCCTGTTTCTTTTCTTTCCTCCATTATTGTAGCATTTCCTTCATTATCCGATCCTTCATCACTAATTGTTTCCTCTTCTCTGTTATCCTCCTTCCTTTCTTGCATTTTGCTTTGACTCCTTGTGGTCGACATGTTGTTTCTTTTCGTTACTGTTTTTGTCCCCGCCAAATGTGAAATTTTACAACACTCTATATGTTTCAGAACACGACAATATTTCTCCCCACATGTATTAAATTTTCACGACAAATATCAAATATGCAATCAGTAAAATTCAAATAATTCAAAATAAATATCAAATGTACGATTGGTAAAGAAAATAAAATCAAATAATTCAATAGCAGTAAATATCCACTAACTACGATCAATCAATAAATCAAATTTATATTCCCTGGAAAAATTGTCAAAATACTTTCAAATTCAAATTCCCTCAATGTTATATGTTTTTATCTCTGGATCACCTGTACTTATTCCAGATCTCTTTCCCTTCCTTCAAATGTAAAGCTGCGATATTTTCAAGCCCCACGTTTTGGAAGCCAGTTATTGTGATATTTAAAGTCTTGGTGCGCCAGGCAATAATTAGCTAATTAATTTTTTGATTAATTAATTAAAATTATTTAAATGATATGATTATGACTCTATCACAATTTTTAATTCTTTTATCTCAGGGTTAAATTCGTGCTTCAATATCTATGCTATTACATGTGAAAGGTAAGGTCCAAAGAATGCCGGAATAATAAAAAACACATATGATCTAACACCATATATTGAAATAAAAATAATGAAATAATTCACACTCAAAAGTTTTCAATAAACAAATCTCATATAATGATTCTCAAAATTTTGTTCTACGTACGTGAACAATCAAAGTTAATGGTACAAACAATATTAATTGAAATCTCAAAATCCCAAACTATTTTAACTCGCCTAATCAAAATATCTATATCCTTTCTAAATTAAGTGTAAAAATTGTGTTATCAATAAAAGAAAAAACTGCAGAAAACAAAAATATCTCTCTGTGATGATGAGTGCTCCAAATCCTTGTTCCTTGTAGACTATATTATCTCCTCTCAACCGCTCCCTATGTAATCAGCAATCTTACAACAGATTGTTGCAAGTATATCGTCCTTAATGATCTTCTTCAAAAGCACAAATCATTCAAATTATGATAGCCTTTCTCCTCTCGATAAACTGAATCTCTCGTTGGCCCGAGTGAAAAATGACTCTTGGAATATCTTCTCTTTACGATAAACTGAATCTCTCGTTGGCCTGAACAGTGACTCTTGGAATATAAGTAGAGAAATATGACTTACAATATTTTGCTGCTTCATATTCTGTCAGATACACTAACTCCACAAAAACTCACTAACATTCAACACTACTGCTTGCTACATTTCGGGAACCGCCAGAGAACAATCACTGTTCGTCTTACAGACTTGGAAAACCAACTGATTATCTTTTCTCTCTCCTAAATCTAGCTAAACTTTCATTCCTACATACCTATCCCACCTTTTTCAATCTCCGCCAATCAAAACTCGTCACAATTCCCCCATTTTTTCATTTCGATAACAAACAAATTTTTACCTATAATTATAAAATTTCCTAAAACTTATTTACAAATAATATTTTTCTATAATTCTTAAAAACTAACAAAAACCTCTTTCTAAAATCTCTTCTATTGTCTTTAATCACTGCATTAATGTATTTGGAAAACCCGGTTCAATTGTCTTTGGATTTCACTTAAAATTATGCGGGTCACTCAAGTATAACAAAGAAATAATTTATGTATAGCTTACATTTTGTTTAGTACAGGTAATCCAAGAATTTAATAACTTTCCTTCTTCGAAATGTTTGTTGGTTATTATCCTACTTATCTGAATTATTTTAATGTTTTTGAACTTTGAAATATTTTAATCAACCCAATATTTTTCTCGATTTTACATATCATAACAATGTATATATATATATATATATATATATATATATATATATATATATATATATATATATATATTATAAATATATATAAATATAAAAAAAATGTTGAAAATCTGATGTTTTTTAGATATTCTACGATTCATTAAGTGAAAGGCAACTGCGCAGAGGTTACAGTTTTCAAAAACAACGACGTAGATATTAACGTTGCATATATGTATATATATATATATATATATATATATATATATATATATATATATATATATATATATATATGTATATATATATATATATATATATATATATATATATATATATATATATAAATATATATATTGAAATGATATTGGACGTAGTAGGAGGAAAAATAGTGTTTAAAAAATTAATTTATATGTTATATACTAGATAATATTAGATATTAAAAGTATTTGGTTATTTTAAGAAGTTATATACTAGAGAATTTATTAAAAATTATTTATGTGAGGGCATTTTTAAGAAATTAGCATGTAATAGGTGTGGGAAGTTTTTTTTTATATAATTATAATATTGTAAATATATTTAAGTGAGCCATGTGCGTAGGCAACCAGATATACATACTCTGAAAGTGACGTTTAAGTACTGATTACGAATATAAAGTGGGGTTATAATATGTTGTTTAAAATGTGTAGTTTATTAAATTAGAGTGTTAGTTACTGATTTAAGTGTATATTCTGATCTGAAAAGCCTAAATGTCAACAAAATTATCAATAGAAAATTAAAGAATTCTCCAGAATACAGAATTTGACCTTTGTTTACGGTAGAACGTTCTCGAATATGATTATGTCTATGGATCCAAGATATACTTTTTCCAGAACATTCATATAGGTAGGGAATAGAACAAATCGAACAGGATTTATTGCCAGATGGTTCTGGAAGATTGAAAAGGTATAAATACTCGGTGATTTGGATTCAAAATGGCCAGTTTAGTATGAAAGTTAGTTAGAGTTAGCATGAAATAAGCCATTCAGTTAGAAAGAAGAAGTCAGATCAGTTACAGTTTAGTCAGAATTAGGAAGAAAGTATAAAGTATGTAATAATCGGTGATTTAGTATTAAAATTTGATAATATTGGAAAGTATATTAGAAGAATATTGGTTAGATATTGGAAGAAATTAAAAATTATATTATGATTGGAGATTAGTATAAATCAACTTATGATAATTATATGGTGATTGGATATTGGTATATTGAAAAGAAGAATAAATATAAATATATAATATATTTGGTGATTGGATATTGGTATATTGAAAAGAAGAATAAATATAAATCCTGTTTGCTGGTTTGCTTGGTGGTTTATAAATGTTGGTGAAGAAAAATATTTTAAATTGGTGGAAGCTGATAATTGGAAAAGGTAATTTCACAAAAACAAGGATAACCGAAGCTGAGAACGAAGATATTGAGTGGTGATTAAAATCTATATAGTGGAAAACAGTTCATTTAGGCATTCAGTGAAAGAAAGGTACAAAATTTTGTTAATATAATTTAGTTAGTGTCGTAACAATTTCAATTTTGAAGATAGTTTGTTTAAATTTTACATTGTCTATAGAATTTAATTAGTTTAATAAGAATTTTAATTTAAAGATAGTTTATTTTAAATTTTACATTGGTTATGTTAGATATATATGTGTGTTTCATAATAGATATAATAAAGATAATTTAAAAAAGTACTTACAAACTAATTCTTTGAGAACCGCGATAAAAACCCTATATATATATATACAGTCCATCTAATTTAGATAACGATTTACGTCATTATATACGTCAGAGATTGAAGTTGACATAGTTGCCAAAGTATAAAAAAATCCTGAATCCATTTTAAATCAAATAGGTCACATAATTATTAATATACTCTTTACAACGACTATTTAAATTCTTACATGACATTTTTGAAATAAAACACACTAATTTTGTTCTAAAAAGAACAGATTTTATTAAATAGTTAAAAATATAAAACAAGAGGTATTCACTTTAAGATTTAAAATAATAAAGTACAAAAAGTGTCAACACCGCAACTGTCAAATAGGTGTTACCAATTTATGTCAAAATTTTACCTTCGTTCAATTACAGTTACAGTGTGTTCCGAACAAATGTTCTTGATAAAAACACTTTATAATGCATTTATACAAATTAAATGAAACATATTATTGTGTATTTCTTTAAGTTAACATTAATAGAAACTTTTAAATATTAGTTCTACGCGTATATAATAAAATATGTCTAGTGGCTGTAATGCCAGTGTACTCGGTAAAGTGATTCTAAAAAAGAACACACCTACACCCTAAATATTTCGTGTTGGTATCATGTGACGTCACACGCTATGACGCCGATGACGTACATCGTTAACTAAATTAGATGAAGTGTATATATATATATATATATATATATATATATATATATATATATATATATTATTAAAAAACACTCATTGCTCATCATTCACAAATAATACATCATAACAATATATATATATATATATATATATATATATATATATATATATATATATATATATATATATATATATATATATATATGTATATATATATATACAGGGTGAGTCACCACTAACGAGACGGAAGATTACAGCGAAACGGTAAAAGATTTAAAAAAAAAATTAAATTTATATTTTGAAGGTTGATAAGGACTACATTTTAAAATTATTTTGAAATATAAAGGGCGTCCCAAAGTGCGGCGTATCAAAGTTATATTTTTTCTTATGGGACGCCCTATATTTTATTGCATTTTTTAATTGTCAGCAAAAATTAAGGTATAGTTTCATAAGACTTTCCTATATTTATGTACAGAGTGTTCTGAGTTATGTGGAATATTCTTAAAACGTAAAGCTTTAAACGAAGACTCATTCCTAAAATGTTGCTATCATCAAGTCCTCGTAGACACTTCGTCTCAGGACCAACAACTTCATATGGAGTCATACGTCGCCATGTTATCATATCCACTGGTAACTCTAACATCTTAAAATATAATACCAAATAATGTAAACTAAATTGTAACAGATAAATTTTAACGGGTTTTTACCCTGATATTTAGTGGCTCAAAACATGTACACCTAGACACTGATGATGGAACATGGTTTCCAAAAACGTTTTGTATTCATGACATAGCCCGTTTGGGTTTTAAATTTATATACCTTTTATAAAGGATTTTTACTTAAATTTTTTTTTTACTCATTCCTAACTTAATTAAGAAATTCTAATAAACTTTGTTATACCTCTAAATAGTTGGATATTGGTTGAATGTATTTCATGATTAATTATTAAACATTTATTTACAGGGTGTTCACAATTTGCAGTTTTATTATTGGATTACTCAATGTGTAATATATTTTAAATGGAACACCCTGTATATTAATGAATTATTATATTAAAAAAATTTTCCACTTTCGAATGGTCCATGGATGTTTTACAACTAGGAGTGATAGATTTTGCGTAATTTAAAATTTTCATTTCGATTTCGATAAATATTTATAGTTGTAACTCTCGATTTTTTAACCCATTATTTTCACATATTTGTTATAAATGAAACCAATGTAGTTTTAAACAAATGTGTATACTTTATATTTTTACTTGCTGATACACAACGAATCAGAAAGAATTTTAATAAAACAATTATTGGTTATGGTGTACTATCATCGGCTTTTCCCTCGAAATCTTGCTTATTCGGTAGATGATATCGTTGATCTTCTCCATAATGAGGTATGGACTTCCCAAAACTGCTGCAACTTGGGAGAACAACCTTTTCGCTTTTTGGGATTATAGAGCCAGACTTGGTCGTTCTTCTTAAAGCAACCCTTTTCGGCTTGTGTATTGTACCGTTTCTTGGTAACGGAAGATATTGGTCCCAGTCTCGCTGATGATCGGACACCACCTTTGTCAAATACTTGCCAACTGTCCTATTCATCCGTTCTACCATACCATCCGATTGCGGATGATATGCTGTAGTTCTTGTTTTCTTCATGCCTAGTCTATCACATATTCCTTGAAATAGATCGCTTTCGAATTTCCTGCCTTGGTCACTATGGATCTCCAAAGGCACTCCAAATCGGCTAATATATTCTTGGATCAACTTATCTGCAATGGTGGCGGCCTTCTGGTCTGGAAGTACGTAAATCTCGACCCACTTAGTAAAGTAATCCATTACTACCAACATGTACTTGCCTCCATTTTCACTTTCTGGAAATGGCCCAGCAATGTCCAAAGCTATTCTTTAAAACGGGCTTCCAACATTATATTGTCTCATAGGAGCTCTCCTTTTTCGGTAAGGCCCGTTACTCGTAGCACAAATAGTACATTTCTTATACCAGTGTTTTACGTCGTCGGAACTGTTCATCCAATAAAACCGTTCCCGAATTCGCAGAAGGGTCTTCTTTACACCAAAATGCCCTCCTGATGGACTGTCGTGTAACTGACGAAGTACTATGGCTATTCTGCTCTTTGGGATCACCAACTGTCTTCTCTTCTCTGAACCGTCATCATTTGCCAGGACTCGTTTGAGCAAGCTATCTTCCATGATAAATGAGTCCCACTGGGTCCAATACGTCGTAACTACTGAGCACAGGTTTGATATTTCTTGCCAAGGTGGTCGACGGTTTTCCTCTTTCCATTTTCGAATTTTCTGTACAACTGGATCCCTCTCTTGGTAGGTGTCCAATCGTCGTTGACCATCATTGTTCTTAGCACTGCTGCTTCCTTGGATTCCGTTTTGTTGCAGTAGGAACACTCTGCTGGGCATGGCCTTCTGGAAAGAGAATCAGCGTTTCTGTGGCTAACTCCGGCCCGGTGCTCAATCTTGAAATCGTATTCTTGAAGTCGTTCGATCCATCTGGCTATCTGACCCTCTGGATTCTTAAACTGCAACAACCACTTAAGGCCGGCATGGTCGGTTCGGATTAAAAACTTCCTTCCGTAGAGGTATTGGTAAAAGTGCTCTACTGATTTCACTACTGCTAGAAGTTCTCTTCTCGTGACGCAATAATTCCGCTCAGGTTTTGAAAGAACTTTACTAAAATATCCAAGGACTCGTTCCTGTCCTCCTTGTATCTGAGATAGCACTCCTCCGATTCCCACATTACTTGCGTCTGTATCTATGATAAACTCTCGTTCTGGCAGTGGATATCCTAAAATTGATGCTGTGATAAATGCTTTTTCAAGGTCTCAAAGGCATTTTGGCAGTCTGTATCCCAGCGGTAATCTCTTGCCTCCTCTGTAAGTCGCGTTAATGGCTTAGCGATATCTGCAAACTTCTTAATAAACCTCCGGTAGTAAGTACATACTCCAAGAAAACTTCATACTTGATGTTTGTCCGTTGGTTCTGGCCATTCCTTAATGGAATAGATTTTTCCCTTATCCACGGCCACTCCTTCTTTGCTGACTATATGACCCAGATAATTGACTTTACCTTGAAATAGCTGGCAATTCTTGGTCAGCCAGTCTTAACAACAATTGGGCAGCTTTAAGTCGATTAAAAACGTTTTCTAAATTCTTCAGATGATCTTCAAATATCTCCCACAAGACGATTATGTCATCTAGATAAACCAGGCATGTTTTCCAAGATAACCCTCTCAACACATTTTCCAGAAGCCTCTCAAATGTCGCAGGAGCATTACAGAGACCAAATGGCGTAACCTTGAATTGCCACAATCCAGATCCTGTGGTGAAGGCTGTCTTCTCTTTATCTACTGGGTCCATTTCTACCTGCCAGTATCCAGACTTCAAATCCAAAGTAGAAAACAATTTACTTCCAGCCAATGTGTCCAATGTGTCGTCGATCCAAGGCAGAGAATAACTATCTTTCTTGGTAACGTTGTTTAGCAAACGGTAATCCACACAGAACCTCGTCGTTCCGTCTTTCTTTTTAACCAGGACTACCGGAGAGGCCCCATGGGCTCGTATAAGGTTCTATCACCCCGTCTTTCTTCATTTCCTGAACAATCGTTTCAGTTTCCTCTCTTTTCGCCTGTGGTAATCGTCGAGCTGTTTGACGAATTGGCTTAGCATTACCAGTATCAATTTTATGCTTAACAACGGTAGTTCTTCCCGTCTTTCCTCCTTTCGGTAGGAGAATATCACGATACTGATGAAGAAATTCCCTTAATTTCCTTTTCTCCATCTGATTTAGAGACTGTCCCGCAACTGCAACCATTTGGTCGAATTTAACGTTGGAATTATCAGATGTTGTCGCCTGACGGATTATGAATGTCACAGATATACAAGTTCCTGCTTTTGTCTTTTTCTCGACTATCACTGGGTAGTCATTGACATTGATAAGTCTCACAGGAATTTCTTTAGCCGAAGTCACCAATTCTTTTCCAATTATGATTCCACAGCCAACCTCGTCGTCATGGTTCCAAGGCTCCATCATAACAGGTGTCCCTTCGTCCACCATTCCCTGTAGCCGCGCTACTATGATCTTTTCACTTCTCGCAGGCACGACTGTATCTTCTTTAATTGCTGCTTGCACAGTGTTGCCATCATGTGGATGAAGAAATACCTCCTTGTTGCCAACTTTGATTACCTTACTTCTTAAAATCCAATTGGAATCCATGCATATTCATTATGTCCATTCCTAATATAACATTCTCTTCGATGTCAGCAACTATAACAGTATGCACGAACTTTTCTGCTCCAATTACTAATTGTACCTGGATTTCTCCATAAATGTTGGCATTTTCACCTGTAGCGGTCCGAAGTCGCAACCTCGTTGGTAAGTTTCTTACGGCTGTTTATAACTGTCAGACGTATAATGATTCTGGTCGCTCCGGTATCCACCAACAACGTATGCCTTTTACCATTTATTTCTCCATCTACATATACACTATTTTCACGACATTTCAAAGAAGCTATTAGTATGAGAGGGTCTTTGGAAAAGTTCCTGGTCGAAGCTGCCCCCCTAAGGCCGACTCGTTCTAGTTTTCCTGATGGTGAGTTTCTTGATTGTATGGTCTTAGTTTTCTTGTATGTCATACTTTTCATCATATTAACGAGCTGCTTAAGTTTATCTTCATCTCCTTTGTCTTTTACAGTCCTAACTTTACTGTACCCGCCAGAGGCCTGCGTAGCTGACTCGTATTCGAGGGCGGCGGATAAGACATCAACCAGCGTCTTGTGACGAGCTAATCGTAGTGTTCTCTGCATTTCATGATCACGAAGACCATCAATAAACGTTTGAACGGCCAATTTTTCCATCATGTCTTCGGGAGCTGTTGGATAAGCATATCGTACTAATCTGGCAATATCTACCTCATATTCTTGAAGAGATTCATCTTTCTTCTGTCTTTGATTTTTAAGCTGCGACTGATATACATGCTCCAAATATTCGTGGCCATATCGCTTATTTAACCTCTTCTTCAGTTGTTCGAAATCATCCGTCTTCTTTACGGCTATGGTCTGAAGCACATCTAAGACATCTCCTCGAAGAGCGATAGTCAGGTTTACAGCATTTTCTTTTTCAGACCATCATGTAGCTCTTATTAACCTTCAAAATATAAATTTATATATATATATATATATATATATATATATATATATATATATATATATATATATATATATATATATATATATATATATCATCACTGAGGGGAAAGTGGTGATCTTAAGCACCTTTTTCTTTCATTTTTTGGTTTTTACTGGCAGGGTTGTCACCCAATTTATCATATTCTTTAAATTTACCGCTCTATTGCATTAGCGGTTGGCAACTCGCCTTGCTGTTCTGTCATTTTTGACCTCAAGGCCACTGTCTTTTTCACGTGATGGCTTGGGTTCTAACTTCTTGCTTCCACTTTGCCGGCAGCTGCAGCTGAGAAAGCCAAAAGTGGTAACCTTATAATACTTTTTAATATTACTATATTTCAATCAATCATTTTAATTATGTTACCTAAAGTTAAAATTAAATTTCACTAATAATATACTATTGGAAGTGTGATCTTGTTAGTTCTCTGCAAATTATTGTTTTATACATAAACTTTTTTACATACTGTAGCGCGATTAAATAAAACGAGCGGTTCGAATTTATATACATATATTTATTTATAACTTTACAGTTCGGTAGTATCTTAACGACTAAACTCACTCCTAACAACGTTACATATATATAATAAAGTTACTTTTCGAGAACATTCTGGCGTTGTCCCACCTCTAATTGTCTCCCGTCCGAAGGACGGGCGCTATTGACATGCTGATTCTTACGTTTTCTAGATTCGTCCTAAGAATTATGACGTATCGGAGATGGGCTATTTCGTTACACTGCTCCCCTCTTAAATCTGATCGTCCCGATCAGCAACTCTATATGTAGGCACAGGATGGCGGAATCTACAGGACTCTCCAGCTCTGCATGAACCCTTTAGAAAGAAATAACAGTCTACTGACTTTGAAGGATACGATCTCATCGGGTTAATGCAACACACAGTAATTCGTACGCCGGTTTCTCGGAAGATCACTTCAAGCATGCTTCTGACAATCTTCCAGTCCAGATTATCTAGTGCATGGCCTATCTTGGGTAAGGCCAAATTCTTGATGTCGTAATTGCACACAATTCTCTTCAAATTAGTTAGAGCACGCCATATATCCTCGTAGCTTGCCCTGTCTTTATACGACTTCCTGGTCACCATATACAGCAAAGATCGAGAACCATCTTCTAATCTCAGTACTCTTCCAACTTTAGGTTGCTGGTTTTTTAACTCGTCCAAACGACCGAATTTCTTATAAAATACGGATGAGATTCCGTTAGTCATCTCAAGATCTTGGGCAACACAGCGGGCTAGAGAGACGTTATGCGGAACACTAAAAAGATCCTGCTGAACTTCTGTGGTCACGCCGAATCTAGCTCTCTTTCTCTCTGCGTAATTTGACATAAATTCATTAAAGCTTGGTCGCCGGTCATCTTTGATCTCATGTTGAAGGGTTCGTGCTTCTTCTGTTTCATTTGAGCCAGCATATGGTGCAAGACGATTTATGTGAACTACTTTTGGTTTACCTTTCGGCAACTTCTTAATTCGGAATATTACGTCATTTATTTTCTTTTTAATTTCATATGGACCTTCCCATTGTCTTTGCAGTTTGGAAGACAAGCCTCGACGATGTTGTGGATTATAAAGCTAAACAAGATCACCTACTTCATAGCGTTCACTCTTACATCGAGAATCATATTGATCTTTCATTCTGTCACTGGCTATCTGGATGTGTTGTCGGGCAAGTTCATGAATGTTGTTCATTCTTAACTTCAGGCGGTCGACATAATCTTCGCTTGCAACATGTTCTTCGGAAGGTCTGCAGCCAAACTCTAGGTCGCAGGGCAAACGAACTTCACGACCTAACATCAGGCAGGTTGGAGTCTGGCCTGTAGTTTCATTCACGGCCGAGCGGTAGGCCATTAGGAATAAATGAATATGCTGGTCCCAATCTCTTTGATGTTCTGATACAACCTTGGATAGGTGTTTACCCATTGTTCGGTTCATTCTCTCGACCATTCCGTCTGATTGAGGATGCAGGGGTGTCGTTCTGGTCTTATTGACACCAATCAATTTACAAACGTTTTGGAAAAGGGTTGACTCGAAGTTTCGCCCTTGGTCGGAGTGGATCTCCAAGGGAACACCAAATCGGCTAAAGAATTCTTTAACAAGTACCTCTGCAACGGTAGCAGCTTCTTGATTTGGTATCGCATAAGCCTCAGTCCATTTCGTAAAATAATCCATGGCTACCAGGATATATTTATTCCCATCATTTGTCTCTGGAAGTGGACCTGCAATGTCGATTGCTACTCTTTCCATAGGACTACCAACATTGTACTGTCTCATGGGTGCCCTCTTTTTACCAGCTGGACCATTACTGGTTGCACACAGTTCACATTTCCGGCACCATCTTCTTACATCATCTTTACAGTTCACCCAATAGAACCGTTCTCGAACCTTTTGCAGAGTCTTCGTGATACCAAAGTGTCCACCTGATGCACCGTCATGCAACTGACGCAATGCTTCTGACACTTTACTTTTAGGTACAATTAACTGAAGCTTAGTTTCTGTACCATCATCGTTCTCAAAGGTTCTATACAGAAGATCATCTTTCAGCACTAGGCAATTCCATTGGCTCCAGTAACACTTGACTTCTGGACTACATGCACTAATGTCTTGCCAAGAAGGTCTCTCACTTCGACGCATCCAATCCAATACTCTTTTTATACATGGATCATCTGCTTGAGCGTCTTGTAGCTGTTGAGGCTGCCATTGCTCATTAATGACGGTGGTTCGTCTCACGGGGCAAAGTCGTTCTTCTAATTTAAGACAGTGATTACAATTTGCACTGCACGGCCGTCTCGAAAGGGCATCAGCATTTGAATGAACTCTGCCAGCCCTGTGTTCGATCTCGTAATCATATTCTTGTAATCGTTCTAACCATCTGGCCATCTGACCCTCTGGATTACGAAATTGTAGGAGCCATTTTAGAGCAGCGTGATCCGTGCGAAGAAGAAACTTTCTGCCATACAAGTATTTATGGAAATGCTCACAAGCCTTCACTACGCCTAGCAATTCTCTTCTGGTAACGCAATAGTTTCTTTCTGGTTTTGACAAGACTTTGCTAAAGTAAGCGATGACTTTCTCCTGCCCATCTTGGATTTGGGAAAGAACAGCTCCTATTGCACTGTTGCTTGCATCGGTGTCCAACACAAATTTTCCTGCCTGTCTAGGGTAGCTTAAAATCGGTGCGCTGATCAGAGCCATTTGTAAGTGTTCAAAAGCTCTTTGACACTCTTCGCTCCATGTATATTCTTTGCCTTCTTCTGTCAACTTTGTTAATGGCTTGGAGATATTGGCAAATCCTTTGACAAAACGGCGGTAATATGTACATAGGCCAAGAAAACTTCTAATTTCGTGTTTATCTCTTGGTACTGGCCAATCCTTAATTGCTGCAAGTTTTTCAGGATCAGCTGTTACACCATTACTTGCTACAATATGTCCCAAGTACTTCACTTCTCGTCGAAACAAGTGACATTTCTTCGGACTCAACTTCAGATTCGCTGCCCGCAATCGTTGAAAGACTTCTGTTAGATTATTGGCATGTTCATCGAAGGATCTTCCAACTACAATTACATCATCCAAATAAACCAGGCATGTTTTCCATGTTAGACCTCTTAAAACTGCATCCATTAATCTTTCAAATGTGGCCGGGGCATTACATAAACCAAAGGGCATAACTGTGAACTGCCAAAGCCCTGATCCTATCGAGAATGCGGTTTTTTCACGATCAGCTGGCTCCATGTCTACTTGCCAATATCCACTTTTCAGATCGAGTGTGGAGAACCAACGAGAACCAGAAAGTGTATCCAAGGTATCGTCTATTCTGGGCAAAGGATAACTATCTTTTTTAGTTACTGCATTGAGCTGTCGGTAGTCAATACAAAAACGTGTTGAACCATCTTTCTTCTTTACTAGGACTACTGGTGATGTCCATGGACTGTTTGATGGTTCAATTACCCCTTGTTTGTTCATATCTTTGATGATGTCTTCGGCTTCATCTCTTTTCGAAAATGGAAGTCGTCTAGGTTGTTGTCTGATTGGCTGAGCGTCTCCGGTATTAATTTTATGCTTTACTATGCTTGTTTTGCCATTATCCTTCTTATCCATGGCAAAAACATCTTGAAATTCTATCAGCATAGACTTCACTTTTTTAGTTCGTTCATCATCAAGATCTTGGCACGTTTTAATCATCGTCTCAACAAGCTCCTTTGGATACTTAGATTTCGACGGTTTCTCATTAGTATTCATGGAACAAATCGAAGCCACGGGAACACACTGTCCGATCAAAGTTCTTTTACTTAACTTAATAGCAGTTCCCTTTAAATTAATAACTCTTACAGGAACGACATCTCGAATTCTCACCAAAGCTTTTGCCGTTAGGAACTCGGCATTATTCACATCTTCGACCATCCTTAAACTTCCCTCTCGGCAGTAACCATCAGGTCTGGTCATCAAAATTTTCTCACTATTACCGGGTATTGTTACGTCACAAGTAGTTATTAAGCTGATAACATCTTCTTTGTCTTCATGAAACGGCAACTCTTCACCACTGATCTCGAGAACTCCATCTTTGACATTCAATACAGCCCCAACTTTCCTTAGTAAATCCATCCCCAATATGAACTCATCGGAGATCTCTGCAATTAATACTGTATGTTTCACTGTGGTCTGGCCAATGGATACTGACATATTAGCCTCGCCATATGTATTAATTATCTCACCAGTTGCTGTTCTAAGCTTTACTGTTGCAGGCGATAATTTAAGATGGCCTCGTACTACTTCTGGCCGTGCAATAGTTCTCGTTGCACCTGTATCTACCAAAAACGATCTACATTTATTATTGATACGACCCTCTATGTACAGCTATGATTTCCACCTGAGGACGTACTGTTCACAGTTACTATGGGGGCTGTGTTTCTCGAGGTCGGCAGTTGCCCCTTGTTGTCGACCCGTTCTAGTTTTCCGACTGTTGTATCATTTTCTTGCAATTACGGCGAATATGACCTACGTCACCGCAATTCCAACATCTGGGCTCGCGTCTCTTCGGCATCGTGTTACGAACTACTTTTCGTACCATTTCTTCCAGACGTTCATCGTTTGGTTCGTCGCCTTCTTCGATGGTTCTTACTCGATGGCTCCGTGAAGTTTGACTAGCTGTTTCATGTTCCAAGGCAATAGCGAGCGCTTCATCCAGAACTTTTGGTCTTGCTAGTCGTAAAGCTTTCTGTAATTCACTTTCTTTTAACCCATTGACGAAGGTATCTACAGCAATTTCTTCCAAAATGTTGTCTGGTACTTCCGGATAAGCCAACCGCACTATACGAGCAACATCTGCTTCAAACTCTTGTAAATTTTCACTTGCTCGTTGAATTCTACTTCTTAGTTGCGCCTTGTAGACTTGTTGTAGATGGGCATCTCCGTAACGTTTGTCTAGTCGAGTGAACAAGGTCTGGTAACATTTTTCTTGACCCTTAGGAATCGATCTTAGGATATCTGC
This sequence comes from Diabrotica undecimpunctata, assembly GCF_040954645.1. Taxonomy (NCBI): domain Eukaryota; kingdom Metazoa; phylum Arthropoda; class Insecta; order Coleoptera; family Chrysomelidae; genus Diabrotica; species Diabrotica undecimpunctata. The sequence goes on along the minus strand of NC_092811.1, from coordinate 84,676,373 downwards.
AGCATCACCTCGTAAAGCAGCAGTCAAGGAAACAGCATTTTCTTGTTCTGTCCAATGATTGGCTGTCGCAATAGCTTCAAATTGTCTAAGGTATATGGACCAAGAAGACTTTCCATCAAATGGTGGCAATTTGAATCTCATATTATGTGTTGTTTCGTCTCTAGGTGATTCTTCTTTCACTACCGGATCTAAGGCTATTGTATTAACTGGTGGTAGCACTTTTGTATTAGTTATCATGCTCTCTAATTGTTTGATCTTCTCTTCTACGTTGTTTACATTTTTCTGTATGTTATCGAATGTTCTTGTGACTTCTTCAAATTTGTCATTGTTTTGATTACATACTTCGTCGAATCTTCTAGACATATTTTCGAATTTCTCGTCGTTTTGTCTAGCTATTTCTTTAATAGTTTGAGACGTTTCATTAAATCTTTCATCATTCTTTCGAGAAGATTCTTCAATCATTTGAGACGTTTCATCGAATCTTTTGGAAACAGTCTCGAATGTATCATCATTTTTTTTAGAAGATTCTTCTATCATTTGAGACGTTTCATCGAATCTTTTGGAAACAGTCTCGAATTGATCATCAGTTTTTTTAGAAGTTTCTTCTATCTTCATTAAAACTGCTTCTTCTGCTGACTGAAAATGGAATGTCTCTGGATCATCTCCATTCTTGTTAAGAACAGTCTTTAGTCGTTCTTGGAGTATCTTCTTGGACCCGCTGCAGTCTTCATCGCGTTCTTCCAGTTGCTCACGCAACTGTTTTACTGAAAGTTGTACTAGCAGCATTTTTGGTCAGGCACACACGTACTTTTTAAATGTTCTTTCGTACAAAGATCACTGCCAAACTACGCGGATGTTCCCGACGAACAATATTTTTCAAAAGTCCAAAAGTCTTTTTCAACAACTGTTGAATTTATATTTTCTTTACTCACACCGTAACACCACTGTAGCGCGATTAAATAAAACGAGCGGTTCGAATTTATATACATATATTTATTTATAACTTTACAGTTCGGTAGTATCTTAACGACTAAACTCACTCCTAACAACGTTACATATATATAATAAAGTTACTTTTCGAGAACATTCTGGCGTTGTCCCACCTCTAATTGTCTCCCGTCAGAAGGACGGGCGCTATTGACATGCCGATTCTTACGTTTTCTAGATTCGTCCTTCTAAGAATTATGACGTATCGGAGATGGGCTATTTCGTTACAATACTTTTTATATACATGTACACATGGTCTTTTGCTGTGCTAAGTTTAAGTTAATTTGTATACTGTATTCAGTTTCAATTAATTGTTTATACAACATAATAATTTAATGCCCAATATCATAAGCTTCTTTACATATTTGTAGGCACACTATTCACCAACATGAGAATGTATTGATTTATCAAAAAAATTCAATTGGTACAGCTTTCTAAGTGCACCCTGTATAGCATTACCTACATAATTATTCTAGGCCCATCGCTCGTGTCGGAAAAGATTTGGGTGTGGTTCTTTCAAACTTTATATGCAATAGGTTTCAATATATTATCTTTAAAATAAAAATAAAGTAATGGGCGCCATCCATTTATTTACCCTCGTAAGGGAACGAGCTCAGACAGAAAAATAAACTGAAAATTTTAAAACAAAGCTATTCTAACTTTTATTACTTTGTAAAGAACAAAAAGTTACTAAAAATTTTTAGGAAAAGTAGATTATATAGCAAAAGAATAAACATTCTGTATTTTTGTATTGAATTAAGAATGATAAGTACTTATGTATATCTTCACTATTCAATAAAAAAGTATAAAATTGAAACAACCTGGATTATTTGATTGATTATACTTTATTAATTAATTATTATTATACCTTTTAACTTATTTATACTAATTAATTATACCTTTACAAAGGAAGTTGTACATAACTTGATCGTAATCCATATTTGCAAAGCATGGGTTAGTATATACAGCGTATGTTTTTTAAATATGATCAGGGAAAAAATTTTCTGGATATTATAGAACCGTCTATGGCCATCATATATTTTTACGGCAATATATCACGTTCTACGGCTCATTCCACGTTTGAGACGCTGGCTTGTTTAGTTTTCACAGTGGGGATGTATGCAGTGAACGTCTAACAGTGAACGTTGGGGCTTCTTTGCGTTTATCAAAAGTAGAGAAGTTGACTGTCTAAAAGTGAACGTATGTATACAGATGTATGTAATCGTATCCTATTCGTTAAATCCTGTTACGTATTATGCCACACACCTCTGTGCGTTACTCAGTTTTATCGCTACCAGTTTACGGTATTATTACATGTCGCCATACTTGATTTGTCTCCATCATCGTATTCTGTCCGTTAAATATTATCATTTTAGGCCCCGTACGGTACGGTTGGACCAATAGGAGCAAAGATAGGTAAATAAGACCCTTTTGATATGATTATGTATTGGATGCCTATAATTTGATCGATTCATCTTGTTGGAGATGTTCCTCGTGATCTTCGGCCTTCTACCTTTCCTTGGATAATAAGTCTTTCGATGTTTTCTGTGTCTGCTCTCATAACATATCCAAAGTATTTGAATTGTTTGAGACGAACTTTGCTGTTCGAAATTGTTGAAGTTCGTCTTCAACAATTAAAATACTTTGGATAGAAAACATTAGACAAGAGCCTGCGTACCGCAAGCGGTAGGATGCTTGCCTCGCATGCCGGTGGTCCGGAGTTCGAATCCCGCCGCCGGCAAGAACAACTAGCCATTTTTAAAAATGTCTATAGGCCCCAGGTCGACTCAGCCTGACTAAAATGAGTACCTTGGGTAAAACCAGGGGTAATAATAGGCGGTTGAAGCGTAGCACTGGCCATGTTACCTTCCTTGTATACCGTAGGCCCTAGATATAGCAGACTACCCTGCTATACTCTCCCAAAGCCGCGAGCGGTATAAAACGGGAGACTATTATTATATTATATATATATATATATATATATATATATATATATATATATATATATATATATATATATATATATATATATTGATATTTTGAAGGTTAATAAGAGCTACATGATGGTCTGAAAAAGAAAATGCTGTAAACCTGACTATCGCTCTTCGAGATGTCTTAGATGTGCTTCAGACCATAGCCGTAAAGAAGACGGATGATTTCGAACAACTGAAGAAGAGGTTAAATAAGCGATATGGCCACGAATATTTGGAGCATGTATATCAGTCGCAGCTTAAAAATCAAAGACAGAAGAAAGATGAGGCTCTTCAAGAATATGAGGTAGATATTGCCAGATTAGTACGATATGCTTATCCAACACCTCCCGAAGACATGATGGAAAAATTGGCCGTTCAAACGTTTATTGATGGTCTTCGTGATCATGAAATGCAGAGAACACTGCGATTAGCTTGTCACAAGATACTGGTTGATGATGCTGGTCAAGAAACTCACCATCAGGAAAACTAGAACGAGTCGGCCTTAGGGGGGCAGCTTCGACCAGGAACTTTTCCAAAGACCCTCTCATACTATTAGCTTCTTTGAAATGTCGTGAAGATAGTATATATGTAGATGGAGAAATAAATGGTAAAAGGCATACGTTGTTGGACGTTGCAGACTGTTACCAACGAGGTTGCGACTTCGGACCGCTACAGGTGAAAATGCCAACATTTATGGAGAAATCCAGGTACAATTAGTAATTGGAGCAGAAAAGTTCGTGCATACTGTTATAGTTGCTGACATCGAAGAGAATGTTATATTAGGAATGGACATAATGAATATGCATGGATTCCAATTGGATTTTAAGAAGTAAGGTAATCAAAGTTGGCAACAAGGAGGTATTTCTTCATCCACATGATGGCAACACTGTGCAAGCAGCAATTAAAGAAGATACAGTCGTGCCTGCGAGAAGTGAAAAGATCATAGTAGCGCGGCTACAGGGAATGGTGGACGAAGGGACACCTGTTATGATGGAGCCTTGGAACCATGACGACGAGGTTGGCTGTGGAATCATAATTGGAAAAGAATTGGTGACTTCGGCTAAAGAAATTCCTGTGAGACTTATCAATGTCAATGACTACCCAGTGATCATCGAGAAAAAGACAAAAGCAGGAACTTGTATATCTGTGACATTCATAATCCGTCAGGCGACAACATCTGATAATTCCAACGTTAAATTCGACCAAATGGTTGCAGTTGTGGGACAGTCTCTAAATCAGATGGAGAAAAGGAAATTAAGGGAATTTCTTCGGCAGTATCGTGATACTTTCCCACTGAAAGGAGGAAAGACGGGAAGAACTACCGTTGTTAAGCATAAAATTGATACTGGTAATGCTAAGCCAATTCGTCAAACAGCTCGACGATTACCACAGGCGAAAAGAGAGGAAGCTGAAACGATTGTTCAGGAAATGAAGAAAGACGGGGTGATAGAACCTTCTACGAGCCCATGGGTCTCTGCGGTGGTCCTGGTTAAAAAGAAAGACGGAACGACGAGGTTCTGTGTGGATTACCGTTTGCTAAACAACGTTACCAAGAAAGATAGTTATTCTCTGCCTCGGATCGACGACACATTGGACACATTGGCTGGAAGTAAATTGTTTTCTACTTTGGATTTGAAGTCTGGATACTGGCAGGTAGAAATGGACCCAGTAGATAAAGAGAAGACAGCCTTCACCACAGGATCTGGATTGTGGCAATTCAAGGTTATGCCATTTGGTCTCTGTAATGCTCCTGCGACATTTGAGAGGCTTCTGGAAAATGTGTTGAGAGGGTTATCTTGGAAAACATGCCTGGTTTATCTAGATGACATAATCGTCTTGTGGGAGACATTTGAAGATCATCTGAAGAATTTAGAAAACGTTTTTAATCGACTTAAAGCTGCCCAATTGATGTTAAGACTGGCTGACCAAGAAGTGCCAGCTATTTCAAGGTAAAGTCAATTATCTGGGCCATATAGTCAGTAAAGAAGGAGTGGCAGTGGATAAGGGAAAAATCTATTCCATTAAGGAATGGCCAGAACCAACGGACAAACATCAAGTATGAAGTTTTCTTGGACTATGTACTTTCTACCGGAGGTTTATTAAGAAGTTTGCAGATATCGCTAAGCCATTAACGCGACTTACAGAGGAGGCAAGAGATTACTGCTGGGATACAGACTGCCAAAATGCCTTTGAGACCTTGAAAAAGCGTTTATCACAGCATCAATTTTAGGATATCCACTGCCAGAAGGAGAGTTTATCTTAGATACAGACGCAAGTGTATACCTATTGGTATACAGTTTGTATATAATAGTGTTAAAAAAGGATATTTTGTTTCACAGAAATTACTTCCACACTGAAATTTTTACAAAACAACACGTATTTCTATTTATATATACTTGTATAGAATAAGCTATTTATTTGTTATTCAATTGAAAAGTTACATTGAGATTACATTTTATTTACATTACATTGAAAGAACGCAATTTAATTTGGTTGATGTGTGGGGGTGGTCAGCATAAACTTTAAGTTAAGTTTGTGGAGTCGTAACCTTTGTCACCGACCGCCATCTTGGAAAGAGAGGGACAAAGGGTTTTCACTCTGTATCTCGTAAATTAGCAACTCAAAAGAAAATTTTATAAATCATTTGTTTTTATTAAAATGAAAAAGTTATAAACCAAAATAACTAAAAAATTTTGAAGAAATTTTCTATTGGGCCATATAACTTTTTTCTTGTGATTTTACAATAAAACAATAATTAAAACAAATACAATAAATTTTAGAAATTTATTGTTTTTAAGGCGTAGCTTTGTTAAAACAGTTTTACGTTATTATTAATTGATTATCGACCCTTTTTGCTAACAAAAAACTTTTTCCGCCTCGTGCGCTTGCGTCGCACAAAAAAGCACCAATCGATAGAGATAACATTTAATAAGAGTACTGTACCAACATTATCCCAATATCAATTTCTTGGTAATGCAGAGAACCAAACAAACCTAATAGACCTTCACAAAACTGCTCTATCAGAGGTGGGTTTTAGTGTCGTCCAGGCAGAATCTGATGCAGACACAGTGATCATCCGTTCTGCGCTTGCTGCATTTCAATAATGATTCTACGACTATCATAGCAGAGGACATTGTTGACATTCTTGTCTTGCTCACGGCATTAACTTTTCAGCAGTGTAATGGTGTGTGTCCAAATTTTTTTAAACCTTCAAAAGGGTGTAAGTTGCATCAAAGATACTGTCCTTTAAGTTTTATGTATGGCGACGTCATTGCAGAGTTTTGCTGTTTTCCCATGCTTTTATAACTTAAATTTATTAAAATTTCACAGAAACATCCTGAGTTAGCTAGCGGAACAGCATTATTTCTCAGTGAGAAGGCCGAGCTATCTGTAGTTGGTGAACATTTTTTCATCTCTTTATATGATGGAAACAAAGATGATTCTCTGACAGCATGAGATACAAACGATTTACCAAGACAGTGACCAAAAATTCATTTAACTTATCATTGCTTCCACCAACACAAGATACAGCTCGTTTCAACAGTCTTAGAGTTTATTAGCAGAAAACACTGCGATCCTGAAGTTTAGGGCTGGAAAAAGCATGAAAAAATTTGAATACCAATCAAAAATTTCAAAACTCCAGCTCCCTCGAACTACTAAAATAAATTTTCTGTAGATGCAATGCAAACTGTGGTAGTATGTGTGATTGCCAAAAAGCAGGCCTCAAATGCTCTGAAGTGTGCCTGAATTGTTGTGGTGGAACCTGCAGTAATATCATGGAAATATCAAAATTAATCAAAAGCTTCTAAGAGTTCGAAGATGAATTACCCACAATTACGCCAATTCTAACTCCTGTTCTTCTGCAAATATCTCTTTTCGATACTGAATTAAAAACGAAGCCTAGACCATCAAAGAAAATAAACAAACAATAGCTGTAAAACAACTTTTTAAATATATAATTATGCTTAATATTATCTTGCTTAGAAATTGTCTGTGGATTAAGCCTAATGGGGATACCACTTAAAAATGCACCTTTAAACTTTACCTCATAGATGGTCGGGTAGATAATAAACTAATAATAACAGAACAATGTTAACAAAATAATAAATTATATAACTAAATTAATAAATAATAGAAAACTAAACCTAATAGTTTTTATTGTATTCTTAGGAGCATTCAAGAACTTTGGGAGTCCTGTAAAATCCAAAGAAATTAATGAAATTGAACAAATTTGTAGTGAAAATTATTCTTTGAAAAACCCCCTATAATATTAATTTATTTTGTTCAAAATTTGTTCAAAAATTTTTAGTTATTTTTGTTTATAACTTTTTTATTTTCCATTTTACGTTTAAAAGTAATAGGAATAAAGGTGTAGAAAATTTAATCGCTACAAATAATATTTTACATAATTTTCTCTAGGATTGCTACTTTACGAGATACAGCACGAAAACCCTTTGCTCTACTTTTTCCTAGATGGCAGCCGGGGGACAAGAACGGGGGCACATATTTCTAGGAACCCCCTTGCAAATTCTCTCAATAAGGAAACTGTCAACAGTTATATTAAAAAAAATGTAAGCTATTTATTGAAAGCTCCACATTTACTAATAATGGATGTCATAAGATAAAAATACTTGTTCAGTATCTCAGCTATTCATTCTCTTTCTCATGAGGTATAAACACATGTTCCAAGGTCAGGAAAAATACCATGTTGAGTTGAAGGTGAAGGCAACTGCAGGACAATCAACTCTGACTTTAAAGATAAAACTCTATCAAAATTGTTCTTCCAGAAAGGGCTAAAAGATTTGATCAGATCTGGATTTTCCCAAAGATGCTGCTAATTTATATGAATTCTGGCTCAAGAATAAAAATTTATTACTACCTGAATTATCATATTCTACTGTCTGTGTCAAGTTAAGAATTCATAAAGGAGCCTTATGGGAAGCGGTGATGCCAGAACTACCGATAGACTGAGATAGGCGAGAGTAGTGGAGTTGCAGCGAAAAAGCAGGGCCGAACTGCATGTTATATTGCACATTAGACGTTTTTTCACTTAGGTAACTTTAAATTTTTTTTGTTTTTTTGAAAAATAAAAATTAAAGACATGTCTTTTTCTCACAACAGTTATTTATTAAATTTCGGCTTAGGTCATCATCAGACTCTTAAAAATATTCTTAATTGTTTAATGAACAAATTGAGTGAGTATTGTGGTAGATATTATTAGTGTCAGTAAAAAACATAAAAAAACAATAAAAACTTCTGTATATTTTAAAAAAAATACAACAGAACCATAGAAATGTAACAAATTATTTGGTTTTTTAGTTTGACATTTATATATTTACAATATTACAATTATCAAAAACTATGTACATTCTTCGTCCATATCCAAATCGGAATTGTCACTACTATCATATAAATCTATAACTATGGGAGTTACGTCTTCCATTAGACTGTCCACTTCCCAAAATTTTTTCTCCAGAGTCATTACATGTTGAATATAGTTTTTCCAGTTATCAGACGTAACATTTGAAAACGCTTTTTTTATGAGGTCCTCCATATCCTTCGCTTTGAAGGTGCTGTTATTTACGGCCACATGCCTTTTTACTTGGCTCCATACCATTTCAATTGGATTTAATTCGCAATGGTATGGAGGCAAACGAAGCACTTTGACATTATTTTGTTGTTTACAAAGTTCTTCAATTTTGTAATTATCAAAATTTTGTTTAAATTGCGCGACTACCTCCAAAAGCTCGCACTTCAGATAATTTTCTTCAAAAAATATGTCTTTTTGTCTTAACCAGTCCATAATGTTATTCTTATTCCACGATTGGTTAGGCAACAACTCGGTTTTTACACTATGATATGGAGCATTGTCCATAACAATAACCGTTTTTCGAACTAAGTTGGGCAACAGTTTGTTTTCAAACCAGTTCTCAAAACACGGACCGTCCATTTCGTCGTGATAATCAGCGCTGTTTTTTTTTGCAAGGAAAAACATTTCAGCACCGTTTACAAAACCATTTTCACTTCCGGCATGGACAAGGATGAAACGTGGTCCACGCTGAGTGGGATGCTTTAGTCCAGTACTTAGCCCTTTTATGAACGCATCTCTTGCCGAGGTGATGGTTTTGTCTTTCCATTCTCTGGAAACCGAGTGCCCCACATTGACCCATGACTCATCCAAATACACAATGTCATAGCCCTCAGCCCGATATTGTTTAATGGCCCTTAAATATCCATGCCTCCATGCAATTATATCAGGACGTTCTATTAGCACGGCACTTTTATCACGTTTTGCATAAACAAAGTTCATGTCTTTTAACAACCTGTACATTGTACTGCGGGTAAAATTTGGCAAGTTTTCGTCTTGGTTCACTTTTGGCAGAAGACGATTCAAAGTAGGAGGAATGTTTTCAAAAAAAAAACTATGCACTGTTCGACGAACGCCGATACGAACACCTTCATCGTAAGTATAGTCTCTGGAGTTGTTTCGGCAACGGGTTCTTTTTCTGTTTGTTTTTACCTCAGAAAGCTCACCTTCTTTGTCTTCCTGTACGATTTTTTGAATCGTACGAACTGACACTCCTGTCATCGCGGATACTTTGTCGAATACAATACGTTGACTTTCATCTCGAAGCAAATTAATGTGGTATCTCACTACGTTTAAGATCACTTTTTTAGCACTCAGATGTAAAATTTGACCACTTTTAAACGGCAAAACTGGATCCATTTTAACAATATAATTTTTTACACTTGAGATTTGAGTGCGCGATGGTTATGCCTTAACCCTTGTCCGGGCAGAAGAATTTAAAAACGTAATCGGGCAGTTTGGGCTTATGTATACAGACAAACATATAATCTCCACTTCACCTAATTACACTATTTTGAAAAACATACCGCTCATTTATCTATAACTCATAAATCTGTCTGCTTTCCAAATGTGCTTTCCAAATGACACTATTGTTTGGAATGACTAAGTACATAAAGAGAATTAGAAAACTATTAATAGTCAATTATAAAGTAATCAATATTGTTTACTGTTAGGGCCTGTTAGCCCGGCTTGCCCGATAATGGAAGTTTAAGCACAATATCTTAATTATTATTGCTTTCTATTTATTAACTATTGTGAAAGTAATATTTTATAAATAATTTTGAGAGTTGACACCTAAGCTGTCAGAATTACCTGTGCCATAATAATTAACCAATTGCGTAAAACCTAATATTTTAACCACTAATAAAGACATTTTTCTAATAATCTTTAAAATCACTTCCCTGAAAATGTAACCATATTTATAAGTAATTGTAGTCGTTAAGCTTATTAAATAGATACGTACCTATCTTTTTAAAATAAATTTGATTAACATTGGAAAATATAAATAAAAATTTGAATATAAATAAAGAATGGGTTATTTCGGCCGGCCCTGCATAGTCCCGTGAACTATTGGCAACATACGCCCGTAAGAAATGCACTGGCCTATCTGTTCAGTTGTGAATTCTTAACTTGAAACAGTCTTTAGATTCACATATAGTAAAAATAACTTTGTGCTTAACTTTACCCAAGAAGCAAGTCTAGCTTATTGTAGTGTCATTAAAAATTTTATTATTCAATTTAAAATATAATATAAATCCACCCAAAGGTGTCTTTATTGACTCATTAAATAAAAAGAGTAGCTTAATACATCATAATGGTGGTTTTACTGATTCTATTCTTGTTGGACATTCTGTTCTTGAAAAAGATCTATGAAAACTTGGCAATGATTCTTCAAAAACTTAAATAGGGAGGCAACAATTAGGCAACTAGCTGGTTACATCAAATTCCATTGTTTTTCTATGTCTATGGGGCAGTCCGAAAAAAATTTCAGCCAAAATGATAAATGAATCAATATTAACATGAACAATGAGCTAGTTGGCTGAAGTGCAACCAGTTTATAACAAACAGTTTCTAAAAAAAACTATTTAGAAAAATTGATACCCAATTTGTGAAGGAATGTGAGATCCTAGGACAAAATGAGTTGGAATCAGCCCATCACAAACCATATAAATCAGTTAAAAGCCAATTTAAAATTTGTTGCTACAAAGTGCCAATTAATGAACATCTACAGGTTAAAATAATTGTCTATCAGATTGGACATAAAAAACTATAAGAAGAAATGTAAAATGTAATATTTATTGCAATTAATTGTGCATTAATGATAGATTAAATTAAAGATTTACCATCTCTCTACATATTTTTTTATTACTTTACTCACCTGAGTTATCTTCATCTGGTTCATTCTTCAAGTCTCCAAGATCAAAGGATGTAGTTAGCTGACTTTCTATATTATATCCTTGCTCATCTTGAGCAAGTTCTTTCTTAATTTCAGCTTTTATCTCTATTTCTAATAAATACAATAAAAATTAATCAAATTGCTTACTAAGTTTTATTAGTTATCTTACCAGGTTTGTCATCTGGTTTATCCTTACAAGTTTCAATATTATTTGTTGATCTGTGTAACTGACTCCCTAAATATCTTTCACTATATTCAAAAAAACCTTCCTTAACTTCAACTTTAAATTCCATAGCTAAAAAATAAACTAAATAAAAATATTGGAAACATATAAAAATGGTTAAGTAACCTTAATGCAGTTTTATGCAGAGTATGGTGTGGGCTGTGGCTTTAGGCTTTATGGAATTAAGATAAGATGGAAAATGGAAATTTCAAGAACTTCAAGCAAAGAATATTGGCGATGTCAACGAACTATAGGGGGCGCTTTGACAGATGATCAGCTGATCACGCACGTAGGAAAACAAAACAGAGCTTCCATAATCTTTGTAGGTGAATCATTGTTGTGTGTCAAAATTATCCGCATTTATTATTTTCCATTTATTTTTTTTTGTTACCGCAATGGCAAATAAAGAAATTGAAGTTAGTCTGCTCGATATTTTGAAATATATAGGAGACACAAAAAGACCTTTAAAAGAAGGCGAGGCCTTGTTAAAGGCGGGCCACGTTTTGTTGTGTGGCAAATATAATATGATATATTATTTCCTAAATACATATAAATAAAACACTTGGTTGTTTTTATATCATTATTATTCCAAAATGGTACAATTTTTGGACGATTTTCACATTTGGTCCCATTGAAGATAGCTACAAAGGAGCTGTGAATTAAATTCACAAAACAAATTTTTGACGTTTGACTGTGTTGTCATGTCTTTATAATGTATATGTTGTAGGCTTCAATTACAAATAGAGAAGCTTTCAAAAATACATTTTTATTATATTATTATATGAATTATGCAATTTTTTATTTTTTTATATACAACACGAACGAATAAATACTCGTTTCTTCTCATATTAATTGCAGTTAATTATTACAACATTTTTTTGGCATTTGCCTTTGATAATAAGCTAATAGATTTGGCAATCCTCAAACCACCAGTTGCCAGATTGTTACAGATGGTCACCAGATGTCTGTGGAAAGTACCTGAATAATATTCTTATTATTCTTTGAAAGAATTTCTTTTTTACTGCTGGTTTGTTAACGTTCTATTGGATTTTTATTAATTATAAATCACATGCTATTTCCCGATTTATTAAAAAAACATGGCAACACAGTCAAGCGCCAACATTTCGTTCTATGAACTTGATTGACAGCTCAATTATAGCTATCTTCAATGGGACCAAATGTGAAAATCGTCCCAATTTTTTTTATGTTTGATTAGCATAAAAAACAAGCAATATTACGATTTGTTTACTGATCGAATAATAAGTAATTTATTTCTAACCTAAACTAACTAACTTTTTCTAATCTAAAGTCTTACTTAGCAGTTTGTATTTAGTTACTATTATGACATTTAATATATTTACATACTGTAAATGTCCTAATAGTAACTAAATTATACAATATTTTATTTACATTTTACTACTGATCACTTCTGTACAATAGGAGAACTTAACTTTAATATGAACATTGGTAAAACAAATATTAATACATTTAAGGCTAATTACATTAATTACAACAAATTAAGAAACTAAAATTGTAACACTTCAATATAAAATAAAAGAATGTACTTATGAAAAAAAAAACGAAGGAATGTCATGTACGATCTTGTAGATTTTTGTCACGAGGAAAAAAGTGCATACTTATTCCTTCCGATCGATAATTACTGCACTGCGGTGCAGAACAATACTGTTTACATTTATTTTTTAACATTTTGTTACCTTATTGTGCTTTATTTAATAATATTTAAAATGTTTATAACTATGTTATGTGTGTATAAATAAATACAAAATGTTTTGTTATCCTACGTGCACTAGTTCAAATTTTTACCGCACCGTGCCGCCTCTTTCGTTTGACATCGCCAATAGCGTCTATATTCTTTGCTTCTACCAAAGAATATAGACGCTTATACCGAACCACCGAACAACGTGCCCGAAGCCCGAACCAAAGAATAAGAATTAGAAGAATATAGTTGAGGGAAGGTCATCGAGAAAAAAGACAAAAGAGGGAATCTAATCGTTATGAAAAGGCGACCAAAAAAGTGGCCTCTGATGGCGGACATATCCGGAAATGCGAATGCGCCAAATTTAAATTTTCCGACACTTATTAACAGTAGCTATAAAATAGTTTTCAGAATGTGTCTTAGACGAGAAAATTTTAATTAAATATTAACGATAACAGTCTAAAATGTGAAACAATTGTTAAAAAACTTCAATATAAATAAGATTTCATGTGACAGTTGGGACAAATAATAACATAACCCAACTAAATTTGATTTCTTAAACAAGGAAAGACTCTCTTTCCTTGTTTAATTTGGCCTCTCAAGATAGCACTTCCTGTCTAACAATATTTTTGCCCCCACTACCTTTACATTCCCTCTTTTGTCTTTTTGCTCGATGGGGAAGGTAGAAGCAAAGAATATAGTGCGTCTATATTCTTTGGTTCGGTATTCGGTGCACTCGGCGCTTCAAGGCTTCAAGCTGAATACTGAACATAGCCTCAAATGTCAACCATGGAACAAAATTTTTCGGTTTGGCTGTGTTCGGATGTTTATTATATGTCGAATGCTTCAAATATAAAAAGAGAAAGCTTTTAAAAATTACATTTTGATTATATTGTCACATAATACCCACAAAATAACCCACTAGCTACTCTGCTGGTCAAGATGAGTACGCGTATACCAGGGTCCTGATTCTATTTCATTTCGATGTCGAAATTTAAAAGCGACTACGCCATGACAGTCGCAATCGCTAGCGATTCTCATTCATTTCGATTGTAGTTAAAACTGGGGATATTTACTTTATCATTTTGACACTGCTGAAAATTTGGGTTGGCCGTTGGCCCTGTTGTTTATTGGCTTCACGCTGCACTACGCTTGTTGAATGGTTGTTTTGTTTACGTTACGTGAACGTCTTTTTTTTCTTGTTTGAGTTGTTAAATCATAAATAATGGACATTCTCAATTATATTTTGAATTGAGAGAAAGGATGGCAAGAAAAAAAAAGGCGATGTGGGAGATCCTTAAGTTATAACCACTAAGATTTGACTTAGTGGTTATATTCTAATATATTTTTAAATTTACTGCAGCTTAGTAATACTAACCCTAAACATTTTGGGTATCCTAGAGGCATAAAGACATTCTTCCAAATATGGTTCTAATACTCTTATTAAATAATTTGCAGCTTGTTTATCAAGCCGGAATTGCTGCCTAAATTGAGCATCACTTAGTGAAAAAGAATTTTGAGTATCCTGTAACATTCTTCTTATCCTCCGTTGTGAGCGTCGGATATCTATCCTCTCTAATTCCTCCAAAACTAGCAAATGTCCGTAAAACACAGCCATATTAATACTTTTTGCCTCAGTTTTCCTTGCAAGGATCAAAACACAACACCTCCTACCTACACTGAACCTAAGTTCACTTCTCCCAGTTTAGTCAGTCATGTCAGATTAATTTCGACTCAAAACGAAATTTCAACCACTTTCTTGAAGTTGAAATTAATTTCGATAAATCGAAAATTAGTGACGTCGTTTGGTTAGTTCAGCTGAAATCCACAAGGTTCGCAAAGTCGCATTTCGACGTCGCCATATTAATTACGACATGTTTTGAGTCGAAATCTTAATTAGAATCAGGACATGTTTTAAACGAAATCAGTGTTGTTCAGTGAAATTTTATCTGATGAGCAATAAAAAATTCAGTGGTTGCGTGTGTTAGGATGTTTACTATTTGGGATTAGTGTTAATAATAATATAAAGTGTTAAAAATAATATTTTTGTTGTTTATTATTTATAAAGTTTAGTTATTGTTGTTCTGGTTATTTATCAATGTCGTTAGCTGATCATTAACAAATTATTACAGAGTAAGGAAGTAAATACGGAAGACTCTGGTGCTGGACAAGACCGAAAAAATACACCGACCAACAAAAAAGCTGAATCTAAGGAGAGAACTATTTCAAAAAAGAGAAAATATGATGAATCCTACTTGTCCTTCGGATTTGTTTCTGTGGGAATTGCTAAGAATCCAGATGAACAATGCGTTATTTGCAGTAAAATTACGTGCAGCTCTCTTGTACCTGCAAAACTTATACGGCATTTTGACACCAACCATCCGCAACTGAAAGATAAAAGTGTAAGCTTTTTTGAAAGACACAAAGAAGTACATAAAACCGGTATGACTGCTTTACAGAGATATGTTAAAAAAGATAATGAAAACGCAACACAAGTTTCATTCCTGCTAAGTTATAGAATTGCTCGTGCTGGTAAACCACACACGATTGCAGAGAATTTAATCAAATCATGTTTTGCATACAGTCTGTCCCAAACCCTTCTTTCAGTGCGTCACTAATTTTGACGTCATATAGGATTTTAAGAATGTCGAGAATTATTGCATGACATTTTAGTTAAATCTGACAGTTGAAGGATCGTAATCGGCTAAATGTGAAAAGGTTATTTTTTGAAAATGTAGAGTAAAAATTTTAAGAATTCAAATTTTTTTTAATTTGCCTATTAGAGGTCTCGTCCTGTAAAAAAAATTTATTTGTGCATTATATTGGAACGGCAGTTTGTCATAATTCCTTTCTATACATTCCAAGGAAAGTGCTTAATTAGCTAAGATTTATTTATGTATTTATTATTATTTATTACAAACACCATGGCTAAAATGTATAGTATTTAAACTACTAATATGAATATTTTTTAGAATAATTTAAAACTTACTTCACGAACGGCAGGAACTGGTAATAAAGTTGTTCCAGCCTCTTTTTCTAATTGAAAATAATTTAATAATTTTAATATTACTCTTTGTTCATTCTAGGTATATCTCGGCATATTTAAAATATTTTTATGACAATAAATACAAAATTAAATTTTCACTGTAAAATGTCTGAAAATACTATCCTGGAATGACAATTATCATTTTATCGTTTGACATTGTCAAAGCACTGTCACTATCGAGACCATCTGCGTCAAATTATATTTATGCGCATCATTGATTGGATATATATTTAGCGTATTCTAAACTCCAACCAATTATATATCCGTAAGTAGAATTCGCTTTAATATGCAAATACCCGTGAACGAAATATAATTTTCTAAGTTCTATGTATAATAATTACAGACTCACGTTTTTTTCTGTCACTTCTAGCTTAATGCGTTAGAGAGAATTCGATAAACTGTGACGCACTGAAAGAAGGGTTTGGGATGAACTGTATATCGTCAGTTGCGTACTCGGAGAAGATGCAGCAGTTCAGTGTTCCAATAATCATAATCATATCTGATCGAATTCATAAGATTTCAGACCACATTGAAGATGAATTAATCTGTGGGTTGAAATACAGTGAGATGTTTGCTTTATAACTTAACGAAAGTACAGATGTCGCTGGGTTATCAATACTGCTTGTTTTCATGAGATACCCATTCGAAGAATCAATCGAATTGAGATGTGTTTGTTGCCGAGAGGAGTCGATAGGGCTGGAATGGCCCATATCTGGCTCAGCGGACTTCTTGCGGTCCTGGGAATTGGACCTGGATGTAGTGCGGATATCCACCATTCTCCTGTATGCAGTTCTACACGTTTCGTATTAGGATTTTAAATTTAATATATAAATAAAATCACAAACGTTTTTATTTATATTAATGAGTTTAATGAAAAACATACAACATGTCAACATGGCGCTTAAAATCCAACAACAACATTCGCACACAGTGCGCATGAACTTAAAAATTAAAACAGCCTATCCAACATATTACTTATAATACAAAAAATGTTTCTGAACCTTACTGTTTAAATATTAATAGTAAATTTACTTATTCCAATACTCTCCCTTAAACTGTAAAGTTAGAACATCAAGAAAATAAACAAAAAAATTGAAATACACAGATGCATATTATATATAACAAATATATATATATATATATATATATATATATATATATATATATATATATATATATATATATATATGTTTAGTTTCTGATTATCTGCATGCTAATGTCAGAAATTCATTTTTCATGCTTAACTCTAGACAAACCCTTGGTTAATACATCGGCAGCCATCTCATCAGTTGGCTTATACAATAGTTCAACTGTACCTTCAGCTACCACCTCTCGAATGAAATGATACCTGATACAAATATGCTTGGTCCGACCATGGAACATTGGATTCTCTGCAATTTTAATTGCACTCTGATTGTCAACAAACAAAGTAACATTATTTTTGTAATCTTTACAAATTTCATGTAGTAAGCGATTTAAATATACAGCTTCCTTACAAGCACCTGATGCTGCGATATACTCAGCTTCTGAAGATGAAAGAGCAACAGTTCTTTGCTTTCTACTTTCCCAAGATATTGGTCCTGAGGCTAATTTAAACACAAAACCGGTATAAGTTTTTCTATCTTCAGGATCATCACCCCAAGAAGTATCAGAGAAACCTTCAAGATTAAAATAATCAGTTTTTGTAAAATAAACTCCCAAGTTCGCTCTATTTTTTACATAACGAACTAATCGCTTTAATTGATGCCAACGTTCAATGGTATGACCATTATTAAATTGACTCAACATGCTGACTGCATGAGAAATATCGGGTCTTGTGGTCACAGCCATATACATAAGACAACCAATAATACGTTGATATGGAACATTATTTAAATGAGATTTGGTATCTTTACATTTGCTTAATTTTACATTTTGTTCGAATGGAGTGGGTACTCCTTTGACATCTAAGAATCCAAATCTCTTTAAAAAATTGTGAATGTACTTACTTTGACTTAGATAAATTGTATCATTATATCTAGATATCTGAATGCCTAAAATCTGTTTAGCTTCTCCTAAGTCCTTTATTTTAAATTTGCTTTGCAGATCATTAAACAATTCTTGTTTCATAGATACAATATTATGAATTACAAAGAAATCATCAACATACAAAATTATTATAATAATATGCTTTCCTTCAATTTTAAAAAATAAACAAGGTTCATTTTTTGACCTTGAAAACCAGACTTATATAGTTCTTGATTAATCTTATCATTCCAGGCCCTAGAAGCCTGTTTCAATCCATAGATTGATCGTTTGAGGAAACAAACTTTTTCTTCCTCTCCCTGTTTGATAAAACCCTCAGGTTGCATCATATAGACCTCTTCTTTCAATTCCCCATTCAAAAAAGCAGTTACAACATCAAAATATTCAACAAACAGATTTAACTGAGCTGATAAAGCAAATAATAATCTTAGGGTTGAGGTTCTAGCCACAGGGGAAAATGTGTCAAAATAGTCTATTCCGTAAGATTGAGAAAAACCTCTAGCTACTAATCTAGCCTTATATCGAGTATTGCCTTCTGCATCTGTTTTCAACTTGAAAACCCATTTAGACGAAATAAAATTCGTATTACTTGGATTATCTACTAAAGTCCAAACCTCATTATCTATAAGTGAATTATATTCAGACTGCATGGCTTGAAACCATTGTTCACGATTATTACCCTTTAAAGCTTGTTCTACTGTAACAGGTTCCTCATCAGAACTAACTAATTGATAGGTAACATAATCTGTTAAAAAATCTGGTGGACGCCTCTCCCTGAGTGGCCTTTCCCTATCCTCCAATTCATCAGTATAATCTACATCTGAATCAGAGAAAGGTGTAACGTATGCATCAATTGATTCTTGATTTTCAGAACTATTTGAATAATCATGAGTGATGGTAAATGATTCATCATTTATAGACTCATCACCAATATTTCCATTAAATTCCTCAATAAAAGGAGTTGATTCTATTATAACCTCAGGTTGAGTCGAAATTGAATTCTTTCCATACATTGTGTGTTCAAAAAATACAACATCTCTGCATTTTTCTATTTTTCCTCTACAATTGGGATCAGCCAATCTATAACCCTTAGTATGTTCACAATACCCTACCATAATCATGGGTTTAGATTTAACATCAAATTTACTTCTAAAATTCTTAGGTATATGGACATAAGCTAGACATCCAAATACTCTTAAGCGACTCTCAAATCGACCTTGGAACCTGTCCATAATTCTTCAGGAAGAGTCCCATTAACAGCTGTAGTAGGGCTACGATTTTTTAAATATATTGTAGTAGCCACTGCTTCTGCCCAATAAGCTTTAGACAAACCAGAATCAGTAAGCAAAGCCCTAGCTTTTCCACAACCGTGCGATTGGCACGCTCCTGCACACCATTTTGTTCAGGAGTGTATGGCACTGTAGTTTCATGTATTATTCCTGAATCCTTAAATAGAGCTCTAAATTGAGCATTACAAAATTCTAAATCGTTATCGCTCCTGTAGCGTTTTATTTTAAGCCCTGTTTTATTTTCAACAAGTCTTTTAAATTCTTGAAACTTCAAAATGGTTTCATTCTTAGATATGAGCATATATCCAAAAGTTTTACGAGTATAACCATCAGTTAACATAAAAACAAATCTTGCCCCTCCCCAGCTTTTTTCAGACATGGGACCTACCAAGTCTCCATGCACTAACTCTATCTTGGAGGTAGCACGTCTAGCTTGACCTTTCGGAAAACTTTTTCTGGTCTGCTTTGCTTCTATATGTAGTACAGGGAAGCATTTCAGTGTTTTTGTAATCAATACCATTAGCCATACTAGTTAACAAATTCAGACTCTTTGTGCACAAGTGCCCTAAGCGTTTATGCCATAAAGAAACATTATTACTCTTAGTAGTAACAGACATTAAATTATCTCACAATTATTAACAGTTTCTTTAGATGTACTATAAACAATTGGAATATTTCCAACTACTGTGGCCAATAAGGTACCCTTATCAGCTGTACAAAATTTAGAATTTTTGTCTGGATCAAAGTCTACCATCCAATCTCTATTATTAGATACATGTTTACTAGCACAACTATCAAGATACAAATCTTTAAAATTTGGAGAACTTACAAACATAGCGGTAGCAGTAAATAAAAGATTATTAGTTTTACCTTGATTCTCCTTAGATTTGTCCTTACCAGTTGGTCGTTTGTAATTAGGCTTCCAATTTTTGGAATTCCTCTTGAGGCATTTAGGACGGATATGGCCTTTACCTCCGCAGACGTGACAAGTGGGGATGAATTCGGTAGTGGATTAAAAAAAAGGCTTCTTCTTGATAAAATTATTTTTTGTAAACAAAGCTTTTTCCTCACCAGTCTCCCATATGGAAGAAAAATCTTCTAACTTTGCACGATATAACTTTCATTTTAGAAACATTTGTCTAGTTGTACCGGCACTTTGATACGCCTTTTTTAGGTTATCCCAACCTTCTTTAGATGTACTTGCTTTTCTCAGATGAGCTAAGCAAGTTGTTTTCACCAACATTGTTATTAAACCATTATTAATGGTTCTTGTTTCAACTTTTTCTTGTTCAGACATTTCGTCGAGTAAAATAATTCAATAGAACAGAAGCAAAGACGCCTAACCTAGACACCAAACAACATACGCGCCACGTGAAAAAGTTTTTTAACGATTTCTGTATTCTTTAAAACTTTTGTAGCGCAGTGAAAATGTCCTGGTCACATAACCTATTAGGATTTTAAATTTAATATATAAATAAAATCACAAACGTTTTTATTTATATTAATGAGTTTAATGAAAAACATACAACATGTCAACATGGCGCTTAAAAAATAAAAACAACATTCGCACACAATGCGCATGAACTTAAAAATTAAAACAGTCTATCCAACATATTACTTATAATATAAAAAATGTTTCTGAACCTTATTCGTATTCGAGGACGTGAGATACGTGATGTATGTCGACTTGTGTATGATCTTGTTAGAAATATCACTGTGAGTTCGAAACATATTGAAAATTGCAGAAAAGTCAAAAATGTAGCTCGTATAAGTGATCTACACAAGTAGAGATATCACTTAAGCTTTTAAAATAGATATATGAAATGAAAAACAAAGATTGTGTGTATATATATATATATATATATATATATATATATATATATATATATATGTATATATATATATATATATATATATGTATATATATATGTATATATATATATATATATATATATATATATATATATATGTATATATATATATATATATATATATATATATATATATATATATATATATATTGTGGGTTTTGTGTTGTGGGTAAATCAGTGGGTTTTTCGGTCAAAAGGTGGAGAGGAAAAAAGACAAAGAAGGTGGCTACTTCATCTATTTATTGAAGACGTTTCACTTTCTAATCAGAAAGCATCATCAGTTCATCTAAAAAGAACAATATGAAAAACCAAACATCCATAGAAAAGTTATTATAAGCGTGTTACCTCAAAAAGACATGTAGCAGTCAGTGATATTAAATATGTAAAGAAACTTATGACAATGGACATTATAAGATTATGTTGTATACACAATTAATTGAAATGTTCTGAAAGATTTCCGCGGTTGGTACAATTAAACTTAGAGCTAAGATTAATACTATTATAAAAATTACTATTAAACTCACCAGTCTTCCGGGTTGAACCGCGTCGATATCCATTTTGCCGAGCTTTCAACATCCTCTCTGATGTCTTCTTCAGGGGTTCCGAGGTCTCAGTGTCCCGAGGCCCCAGACACTACTACACTCACTAGTCACTTCTAGTTCACTCACTAGTTCACTACTACGACTGGGACCAGGGGACGGTTCATTTATACCGTCGATGGTAACGTGGCCTAGGTGGGGGTTAGGGTGGGGATTGGCGCGAGAGTTGGCGCGAACATTTTCGACAGTGGGATTTCGATTCGAGGATGAAGGGGGCGATATTTTGTTTATGAGAGGTCTCCATGTAGAAGGTAACCGTATGGCAGTAAAAAAGCTTAAGTAAAAAACATTAAAATATAAAATATGCAGAGAACTAACAAGATCATATCACACTTCCAACAATTATATTATTAGCTAAATTTAATTTTAACTTTAGGTAACATTATTAAATTGATTAAGACTGCAATATAGTAATATTTAAAAAAATATAATGAGGTTACCACTCTTAGCTAGCTGCTGCCGGTTAAATGGAAGCAACAAGTAGAACCCACGCCAAACAACGAGAAAAGACAGTGGCCTTGAGGTCAAAATATGACAGAAGAGCAAGGCGAATTACCAACCTCTAGTGCAATAGAGCGGTAAATTTAAAGAATATGATAAATTTGGGTGACATACCTGTCAGTAAAAACCAAAAAATGAAAAAAAAAAGGTGGTCACAAACAAGTGAGGTCAATCCAAAATATCATATATTAAAATAGTCTACGTTGTGGCTGGTTAGCCAGCAACAGGTGAAGATTGATTCAACTTCCAACAGTCCAAGGTTCATAACATTTGGAAGTGAGACTAATAAAGATTCTATGAATCAATTTTAATTATCAAATTTTATTAAACTATTTGATCAGAAACAGTAGCAATCTGATTCTCGAAGCGTGAACACGTGCCGTCATTCAAAGCGCTAGAGAACTTCCTTATCGTAAATCTACCTAATTAACTAGTAATTATCTTATCAGCATCAAAAAATTGTTAAAGTGAAAAGTAACAAAAACTAAGTGATTAGTCAAACAACCAAAAGAAATATGTTCCCTTCGGGGAACTTATTAGGATTTGATAATAATGGCCAACCAATTTATCAACAAATGAATACTATACAGGATGTCCCAACAATAAATAACCAGAACCAGTCAAACCAAACAGCAGTAAAACCGCAAGTACCATTTTTGTATTTTAATCAAACACCATCTGCTAACCAGACAACAAAGCAAATGTCATGCCTAAGCCAAATACCTATTCCAACCCAAATAGCTATACCAAACCAAGTACAATTTCCTAGTCAATCAACTGCACAAAATATTCATAACACTCAAAACCCTATTCAGTCCCAATACACAACAGTATCCACAAACCCTCAATGCTCACTCTCATCATCACAAAACATCAATAACTACACGGATAGCGATAGCGACGTAGAACCTAACGAAACAGAAAACGAAAATAAACATCCTTGGCAAGAAGTTGGCAATAAGAGAAAAAGGGTGAAAAGACAAAAAACTTCAGAAATTCCCAAGCAAATCCAAACACAAAACAGATTTGATTCCCTCTCAAAAGAAAATGTAGATGAACAAATAGACAATTTATCAAATACACCAAACACAAATATAACCAAAAAAGATCCCTCACCGCCACCAATCTATATTTATGGAGTTACTGACTATAGTGCTATGATAGCAAACCTTTCAACTGCAACTGTGGCCGAAACCTATTACACCAAAACCATTTCAAATAATACAGTAAAAATTAACCCTACAAACTCAGACACCTACAGGAGACTCATACAGCACCTTAGAAAAGAAAACATTGTACATCACACTTACCAACCGAAACAAGAGAGGGCCTATAGAGTTGTCATAAGAGGATTACATCATTCAACACCCACAGGAGATATCTCGCATGAATTAGATAATAAGGGTTTTAAAGTTCGCAACATAATTAATGTTAGACATAGAGTTACCAAAGAACCATTGCCCTTATTCTTTGTCGATATAGAGCCAAATGAAAACAACAAAAACATATTTAACCTGCAAGTACTACGAAACTGCATAATAACAGTAGAACCACCTAGAATAAAAAATACAATAGTACAATGCACAAGGTGTCAAAAATACGGGCACTCAAAAAGTTACTGTCTGAGGCCATTCGCCTGTGTTAAATGCGATGGATCACATGATACAAAAACCTGCAAAAAAGCACGCGACACACCAGCAACATG
The DNA here is from genome assembly GCF_040954645.1 of Diabrotica undecimpunctata. Classification (NCBI taxonomy): domain Eukaryota; kingdom Metazoa; phylum Arthropoda; class Insecta; order Coleoptera; family Chrysomelidae; genus Diabrotica; species Diabrotica undecimpunctata. The sequence goes on along the minus strand of NC_092811.1, from coordinate 84,652,173 downwards.
TGCCTTATGTAATGGCAATCATCCAGCAAACTATAAAGGATGTGCTATATATAAAGACCTAGTAAATTCGAAAAACAAAAATATAACAAGCAGCATTCCTAGAGTTGCAAGCCTAAATAATAATAACACTAATGCTCACCACATACGCCAATCACATGTAACATATGCTCAAGTTGCAGCAACTAATACTTCTTCACAAGACAACAATAATTCAGACCTTTCAAATAAACTTACAGAATTCCTCAACGAATTTAAAAATATGTTTGCACAATTGATAAACCAAAACAGCATGATACTAAGCATGCTTACAACTGTGATAAATAGAACGTCGTAATGGCTAACTCACTTAGAATAGCAGAGTGGAACACAAATGGTCTAACAAACCATGTGCAAGAAATTATACTATTTCTAAAATTAAACAAAATAGACATCCTACTTATATCTGAGAGTCACACAACTGAGAGGTCTTTTATAAAAATTCCACACTACTCTGTCTATTACGCAAACCATCCAGATGGAACAGCCCATGCTGGTTCAATTGTAATAATCCGTACAGCTATAAAGCACTATGAACTTGCTCCATATATCACCAACAAAATTCAGAGTAGTATCATAAAAGTACAAGCGCTCACCTTCCCATTAACAATAGCTTCTATCTACAGCCCACCACGCCATACCATCAATCTGGAGGAATACAGAGAGTTTTTTGAACAACTTGGTTCACATTTCCTAGTGGCAGGGGACTGGAATGCAAAACATACAACCTGGGGAGCAAGACTGATATCTCCAAAAGGCAGAAATCTATTAAAGATCATACAAGATAATAACCTGAAATACCTAACAACTGGTACCCCCACATACTGGCCCACTGATAACAACAAAATTCCTGATCTGCTAGACTTTGCTATAACTAAGGGAATACCTGAAATACACAGCGACATCACCCCCAGTTTTGATCTACATTCGGACCACAGTCCCATCTTGATAACTTTAAGTACCAATATAATTTGGAAAACTCTTGCACCAAGGCTATGTTCCAGTAACACGAATTGGGTTCAATTCAATGAAGAAATCAATGAAAAAATATCTCTTGACATTCGACTCAAACACAAAAACGATATTGAAGAAGCTGTAAAATATCTAACGGAACAAATACAACAAGCCGCTTGGAAAGCTACTCCTGAAAAGGAAAAAACCATTGATGAAAGGTATAGTATACCCCTCCACACTAGAACACTAGTAGAAGAAAGAAGAAGAGCCCGTCGCAAATGGCAAAGAACAAGAAACGCGATAGATAAAACAAATCTAAACAGGCTCACACACAGACTTCATTCCGCTATCCAAACAGCCAAAAACGAATCTTTTGAAAGATATGTCATAAACCTTTCTCTTGACGACAACTCTCTTTGGAAAGCCACAAAGAAATTCAAAAGGCCGGTAGTAATGAAATCACCAATTCGGAAAAATGATGGAACCTGGGCTCGATCAGACATAGAAAAATCCAACAGATTTGCAGAACATCTATCAACCGTCTTCTCCACCCCACAGGCCAACGATATTAACGACGGGAAAATTAGAGACTTCCTTAATGCACCCTGTCAGCTATCATTACCACTAAAATACTTCTCACCAAACGAAGTCCGTAACGAAATCAACCTGCTTAACCCTCATAAAGCTCCAGGATTTGACCTTATAACTGGCGAAATCTTAAAAAAACTCCCAAGAAAAGGTGTCGTCTTAATAACCATTATTTTTAATAGCCTCCTGAGACTATGCTATTTTCCAGTGCAATGGAAGTATGCACAAATTATAATGATACCTAAACCTGGTAAACGTCTAACTGAAGCCAGTTCGTACAGACCAATAAGTCTCCTTCCGACTTTATCAAAAGTCTTCGAAAGGTTAATCCTTAACAGAATAGAAACAATAATACCTATAGAAAACCTTATCCCAGATCATCAGTTTGGTTTTCGGTCAAATCACTCAACCATACAACAGTGCCATAGATTAGTCAACAAAATAAAAGAGAGCCTAGAAGGGAAACAAATCTGTCTATCAGCATTCCTCGATATACAGCAAGCATTTGATAGAGTGTGGCATGAGGGTCTTCTCTTTAAAATAAAAGCTCAGCTAACTGACCAAATCTACCTCCTCCTTAAATCATACTTGTCCGACAGATACTTCCAAGTTAAATTCGAAGGTGCTCTATCCAACTACCACCAAATAAAATCCGGAGTACCTCAAGGCAGTGTACTTGGCCCATTCCTTTATCAAATCTTCACTGCTGATATTCCTATTAGCGAAAATACACTAATGGCAACATTTGCGGATGACACTGGTATACTAGCATCAGACATCAACGAAATATTAGCATTTAACAAATTGCAAAATCATCTCAATGAACTAGAAGACTGGCTTAAATGCTGGAAAATAAATGTCAACACAAACAAGTCTTGTCAAGTAAATTTCACAAATCGAAGAATTAGATGTCCACAACTACACCTAAATAATTCACCTATACCTATAAAAACAGAAGTAAAGTACCTGGGTCTTCATCTAGATGAAAAACTTACTTGGAAATCACATATTGCAGCCAAACGACGACACCTCGACCTAAAAGTTAAAAATATGAACTGGCTAATCAACACAAGATCGCAACTTTCATTAGAAAACAAACTGACCATCTATAAAACAATACTCAAACCAGTGTGGACATACGGAATTGAGCTGTGGGGCTGTAGCAAACCATCCAACACCAAGATACTACAGACATTCCAGTCAAAAACTATTCGTATGTTAGCTAAAGCCCCATGGTATGTGTCAAACCAAACCCTTCATGCAGACCTCAACAGGTCCTTCATCAATGATGTGATTGCCGACCACTCCAGAAGATACATGAATCGCAGCGCAGACCATCCAAACCATCTCATAGACGAATTATTCAATCCCCCACTGGTTGACAGACGTCTAAAAAGACTTTGGCCAGAAGATCTAGCTGCTAGGTAAATTCCAGAGAGTCGTCAATGGACGACACCTGCCACAAGCCAAGAACATACATCATATTTACTTATTACTGTATTGAAGTAGATTGTAAATTAGCAATAAATAAATAAATAAAAAAAAAAAAATTTGATCAGAAACAAATATTTCACATATGTAAATGTAACATTGACAAAATAATCAATAAAATGTAAGTTGAATTAATCTAAATTAAATAGAGTAAGGAAATATTATTTTATTTTTGTTTAAAATTATTTAATATGAAAATATTATAAAACATACACCTTAGGGGACAATTTTAAAGTTAACAACATATTAAGCCTAATTCTGCAATATTAATGCATGATTTGTATTACCATCTACAGAAACATAGATGGTGGTGCAAAGATTGGTTGCTGAAAAGACATACATACTGTCACGTACATTTATTAGAAGAATTGCGATTATATCCAGATAATTTTAATTCCTTTTTTTAACATGTTCGAAAATTATTAATTTTCTTTTTTAGCAACTCTTCATTAGTATCTGCTTTTACTTTTTGAAATTTGCAAGCAAAATATTCACAGCTTTTTTTCTATCGGTTTTATCATATGATGGCGATTTTATTTTTCAGAGACACTCTTGTTCTCTATAAATCTCAAAGAAATCTCTTAAAAACTTATAGCTATGTAATTTTCAAAATTTACCAGCAAATGAATTCGTACTGCTGAACTCTGTCGTACTGCTACAGACTGACATGTTTGTCTGCCGTCAAATCGCACCGATTTGGTCGAAACGTGTAAATACACGATCAAATTACGTTCAATTTTGTAGCATTTGACAAAATCGTACTGCGGCATTGGAACGTGATTGGCAGGCTTTGGCTAGTTCGACGTTCGGTGGTTCGACGAAGCTCATATTGCTACGTTGCACGATTGTATAGGAAAAATTAAAATATAGAAAATGAGTCAGATTTGTTTTTGCTGTGGTTTTTAGTGGAATCAAACTCATCTGCATAAAATAAATAAATATAAAATAATATATATATATATATATATATATATATATATATATATATATATATATACATATATATATATATATATATATATATATATATATATATATATATATATACATATATATATATATATATATATATATATATATATATATATATTCATACGCTAGTTTAATTGTTTAATATTTATATAGCCGACAATATTTAATAAAAAATGGCACACGATTAAATTAAAACCGTGAAATCACAACGAGCAAACGTAAAGGGTCAGATAACTAGATTCAATAAATATTTAGCATGAACTTTAATCAAATGAAAGGAAGATATCGAGCACAGTTTATTTATTAAATATTGCCCAAGTACTTTCGCTCCTAGAGCATCTTCAGGGGCATTTCGTCAAATTTGGCCTATCTAACAATCTATTGAGAATGTCATAAACATAATAATTATACATTAACACTACACGACACAGGGACAAACAGTTTAAAATTTTAAATCACTTACCTTATATCACTTCACACAAATATATTTGTTGAAAACTGGAAGACACAAAACTGGATTAATAGAAGCTAGATCCCACCTTTTCAACTGGAAAACGGCAAAGCTACATATTGGTTAGAGGAGAAATCTCTTCCCTCTCCTGATGCCAACCAATATGTAGCGTAAGGATCACCATAGTGAAAGAGACAGCTTTGAATCAGTATATTATTCAGCTGTTTCAAAAGCTCGCTCAATTTTAAGTAGCACCAGGGCTAGCGCTTTTCAGCCTTCCCCTGAATTGTCTCAGATAAATGATCCTACCGTAAATATTAAGTTACCGCCGCTTAGTTTGCCTGAATTTAATGTAAACTTTGAAAATTGGTTGCAGTTTTACGATTCGTTTCACATTATTCACACAAATAAAAATCTGACTCCCATCCAAAAGTTTTATTTCCTGTCATGTTCATTAAAGGGAGAATCACTACAAACAATTAAATCCTTGCAAGTCAGCGATGCAAACTACTCTGTAGTATGGAACCTGATATGCCAGAGATATCAGAATTCTTGTTTAATTATACATTAAATATACATTTATATATAAATAGTCACATAAAGGCTCTATTCGAAATTCCTACTCTAAATAGAGAATCCAGAGAAGACGTAAGAAATCTCTTAGATACCTTACAAAAAAATATTCGTGCCTTGGAAAATCTTGATCAGTTTGTTAATGAATGGGATTCCATAATCATTTTCCTCGTATTATCCCAGCTAGACAATAAAACACGAAAGAAGTGAGAATTGTCAGTAGGTATTAGATATAACCACATTGCCTACTTATGACGAATTTATTAAGTTTATTTGTACCCGTTGTCAGGCGTTAGACATGTTAGAATTTAAATCCAATTCTCATAACGAAAGCTTTCGAGAGGTTAGGAAGTCAAAAAATTGTTCGTATACCCATTTTTCTCAACAGAATACGTAACTTTTGCAAGGGATCTCATTTAATATATTACCAAAGAATATAGACGCTAGAAGCGTCTATATTCTTTGATATTACTGTCAGAATCTATTAAAGCTCACTATTGAAAATCGTATAACGGAAATCAGAAAATTGAAACTTTGTACAAAATGCTTGCGAGCAGGTCATTCTAACAAAGATTGTAGGGGTGAAGACTCTCGCAAATGCAATAGAAATCATAATACGTTGTTGCACCTAAAAAGATCAACCTATCCAAAGAATCCGTTGACGACCGCTGAAGTGGCGGAAGAAGTTTCCAATGATAGACGTGTAAATATGTTTTCTTCAAATTTAGAAAATAAAGATTAGTTAGGTTTTTAAGGTAATGAAGATCCTCGACAATATTGCAACGGATTTTAGAAGAAGAGGATTATTTGATAATAAGCCTAATGGTCGGTTTCCGAAAGGATGATCATCTCAAAAATTATGTAATCGATGGTTAATCGTTGATTGAACGCACTTTGAGTTTCAGAAACGTCAATCAAACCCAAGGTTAGTAGATGTTAAGTTAATTATATGTAGTTTTGTACCTTATAATAATGATATATTTTTTAGATGAGATAAGTATATATAGCTTGAAGATTTGTGCTTGAAGGACTAATCATTTTTTGTATTTTAATCTAATAATAAATTATTTATATTACCTATATGTTTTTTTTTGCCTACCACTAGATATGATAATAATGCTGCAAATTCCAGGAAAAAACACAATAAGTAAGTTCCTACATATTTAGTATTTTTGCTTTTGAACTTTTTCTACTGTTTTTTTGGGTTTTTGTGCAAAATAAACTGTTATCTCCATTTAAAACACACAATATTATCACTATAATCAATTCTATTTTTTGTCATCAGACTATTGATTTTAGAAAAAAAAATTTATATAATTACTAATATAAGAACCACTTAACATCCCTATACCCAAGAAAATCCCAAAATATATTGCAAAACCTAAGTTTTTGAACCTTATATTAGCATTGAAGCTTATGGCAATTTTAAAAGTGTCGTATGGGTGACGTATCCCGCCTTTAAAAAGCGAGCATTTGATTGGTCTATAGTTACGAGACAACCTACTTAAATATCTACATCTACTAACCTTGAATCAAACCACATTCAACAACGGTCGATCACCTGACACCTGATTTAACAAGCGATTAATCGTTAGTTAACAGTCGATTTTGAGTTTCTGAAACGCCAATTAACTAGTTTCGCATGTCAAACCACCGAACAACCGGTGGTCAAACGGCGGTCAAAAACGACTCTCACCTAATTTGAGGTTATTGGGTGATTAAAGGGCTGTTAATTTTTATAAAGAGTTGTTTTTAGTTATTAAATAGAGTTTTTCATTATTAAATAGAGTTTTCAAGTTATTATATAGGTTAAATAGTTCTTAAATAAAGAGTTTTATAGTTTTTAATTATAATTATTAGTTATTTAATTATAATTTAGATTTTTAAAATTAAAGTGTAAAATAGTGTAATTAACAAATACCCAGAATAAATTGTTACAAAATACATCTGTAAATAAGGTAAGTTATATTATTCAATAGAAATAAGACTTTTTCAGGAAGAAATAATTATAAATATAATATCTAATAAAATATTTATCTAACTTGTAGAACATGGACATCTCTGATATTTCTGACCTTTCATTGTCAAGCGAGGAGGAAAATGACGTCCCCAGTGTTAATCACAGAACCAGGATGAATCCAATGACACACTACAGTGATAGTGAATTCAAACAACACTACAGAGTATCCAAGGAAGTTGTAACAGAATTAGTGAGACTAATAGATGGTATCGAACCAACAACTAAACGAAACAAATCTATTAGTGCCATTGAGCAGATCTTACTGACAATCAGCTTTTATGCTACTGGAGGGTTCCAAGTGACTGTGGCTGATAATGTGAGAGTGCATAAATCAACAGCATGTCGAATCATCAAGAGAATATCTCTAGCTATAGCTAGGTTAAGGCCAGTTTTTATAAAGATGCCAGCAACAGCAGAGGAGCGCCTGAGTGTTAAATCTGGATTTTATATGTTGGCTAACTTTCCAAACGTAATAGGTGCTGTTGATTGTACCCATGTCAAAATTCAATCAGTTGGAGGCCCACAAGCAGAACTGTTCAGGAATAGAAAAGGATACTTTTCTTTAAATACTCAAGCTATATGTGATTCACAGCTGAGGATTCAAGATATCATTTGTAGATGGCCTGGTTCTGTGCACGCCACAACTATTTTCAATAATAGCCACATACATGCCGATTTTGAGAGTGGTGTATATGGGAAAGATTTTCTCTTGGGAGGTAGTGGATACCCTTGTAGAAGTTACCTTTTGACTCCATTTTTGCAGCCTAGAACAAATGGTGAGGAAGCTTACAATAGAGCACAAGTAGCCACAAGAAATCCCATAGAGAGGTGTTTTGGGGTATTAAAGAGACGTTTTCCCTGCCTATCTATGGGACTACGGGTAAAATTAGATACAGCTATGAACATTGTTGTGGCCTGTGCTGTATTGCACAATATAGCTGTCAATCACAATGACAACATTGATGATATGGTAGATGTTGAAGCTGCTATTCCTGAGGAGATGTATGAGATTGCTGGAAGAAATAATGAGAATACAACTGTCCGTTCATCTCTAGTAACAACACATTTTAATAGGTGGGTACATAGACCTTGAAATCACATGTTTTTATTACTTATTTAAATAACAAAATTCTTAACATTTTAAAGTTTCATATTGTTTTTATTTTTATTTCTAATTCTATATGTTCATTTCTATAATCAATTAATTTGCTCCATTTTTCTATTATTGCACTTCTCAATTTTTTTTATAAAACATCAGTTTCAAAGATTCACTCCCAAAAGTTTTATTTTTCTTTTTAGATAACCTCTTTTCGTGTTGGATATATATTGGGCTGCACATACATGTAGATGGTGGCACAAGGGAGCATTGATTTGTTTAGCTCTACTTCAATATATTGTGTTAGTGTGAAAATAAAAAAATATCAATTGTTTTAATTTTAAATATTTAATTTAGAATTACTTACCTTTACTTAAATAATTAAATAAAAAAAGGCCCAAAGGCAAAAAAATTGGCCCAACACCATAACAAATGAAGAATTGTGGAATGCATTAAGACAAAGAAGCAGAGGATGAAGCTAGTTATAACTCATTCTAATAAGTGGGTACATAAACCTTGAAAACACATTTTTTATTAATTTAATTACAATTTTTATTTACAATTATTTTATTACCTAACCACTATTACCTAACAATTTATTCAGTTCAAATTTTTTTATTCGAAGCTCTACTTTTAAAATTTCTTTTTTTCTGTACTTGTTATTTAAAAATACTATTTTACTTTTTTTTCTATTTTTGCTGACTCAATTTTTTTTTTAGCTGTTTTCTTGGGAAGGACAGCAGATGTCGAGGGTGTACTGAGCAGCACAGCAGAAGTAGAGGGTACACTGGATGTCTGCTCGGTGTCTTCCAATTGTAGATAATCTACTTCCACTTGACTATTTTGTGCAACTATAAAAATAAAAAAATTTCAATTTTTTTAGATATACCAGATAGTTTTTTCTTTATAAAAAAATCTTTTTCGAATTAGGTAGGTAGTTACTTTTATTTATCTACTTTAGCTATCTTAATAGCTAAGTTAATAATCTATCTTAATTTTGAATTTGAATAAATAATTATACTTAATAAGTAATTCATACTAATTATATTTATAGAGATATTAATTCTCATATTTTGAGTTTGCTTAAATTTTGTTTATCAAAAGATCTTTTTTTGTTTAATGATGTCTATAGACAGACACAAGATCTGGCTATGTGTAACCACTTATCATCCTTGTTATCAGATTTATTATTGATCAACATAGAAATAAATAATATTGTATAATGTATAATGTAAGCCCTATTTTATAATCTTGATATATACATAGACCTCTTCAGAGAAAAAGTGGTGTAAGTTTTTACTGTAAATACTTACACCACTTTTCCTGATGAAAAGATGTTTATTTATCAAAGTTATAAAGCAAGACTTCCATCATTTCACAAATATGACTTACACCTCTTTGGCTTTAACACCCTCAAATACTAAACTTCTATTGTCTCAACACTAGGTTAGTTCCCATCATGAAATTAGTTTTATTGGCTTATATTTTTATAAAAATATCCAACTCAGACATAGTGTAATTCAACTGACCAGGTGTTAAGAGCTTTAAATTTAAGTATACCTACTTTGTCTGCAGTTTGGTCTCTCTTTAACTGGTCCAAAACCTTCTGGTCATTATATTTTTGAATCTAAAATGTAATTAATCCATATAGCTCTAAATCAACCGAAAGTTTTATACACTTACATTTTCCTCTGCTACTTTTTGGTGAGTGACCCTTTTTAGGTTAAGATAAGCAGTGTTCAACTGCTTTGGGGTTCTGGGAAATTCAGCGCTGACATTAAATTCCAGCGCTATTTTTTCCAAGGTTTCATTTTTTTGCGCGGTGGACATAGCATTGGTGCATTTATTTTCAATTATATGCTTGTATCTGAAAACAAAGATAGGGTAAGCGATATAGTTATTGACCTTTTAAGCCATTCTTTCTCTTAAAGAAGCTATAAAAAGTATAATATTATTGTTTAGCAACAAAAATATTAGATCAAACTCTAGACAAGTTTATAGAGTTTCTACATCTCATATCGCTTATTTTTGATTTTCATTTATAAAATAGAAAAAAACATCTTTTATAAAGTAATGCATGTTTGACAGTTATTGGCCCCATAAATATAGATATTGGCTACCAAATATAGTTATTGGCCCTATTGATATAATTGTTAAGTTGAAGAAAATACAAACAAAATGTCTAATTATTGAAGTTTTATTAATAATATTATCGATACCAAAGCTAAACAGAACAAATGAATTTCTTAAAAAATTTTACACACCTAACTAAAATGAACCAAACCCTAACTTTCTTTTTTTTAACCCTAGTTTTTTAAATCGAAGATGAAGTAGGCACCTACCTATCTACGTGCGGTTAGCTTAAAGTTTCAGTTTATCCTTTTAATGACTTAAATTAAAAAGGTAATTTTTTATATGTTTAGCATTATTTAAACAAGTTTTGCCTGTAAAAATATTAACGTTTGATTTGTGCAACGCATGTTTCTCGATACATTTAAGGTGATAAGACCTAGTACAAGAATTACATTTGATACCAAGTAATATCAAATTTATATTAAGTACACATGAAAAACACAAACCACTATTTAAAGGCTCGTTGTCAAAAGACTGATAAGATAATGAATTTACATTTGGAGTCGCAATTTTGGATATGCTAGATTCCACAGAATCAAAAGACAAGTTTCTTTTTACTTTTTCAATTTTACTTAGTTCAGAGCACAGATCTTTGTTAATTTTAATATCTGATAAAATGTGAACTTTACTGCTTTCACTTAAATCATTTTTCATCTTTCTTTTATTTTTTTGTATTTTGTTTTGTTTCTGTTTTTTAAACTTTTGATTTTCTTTATCAAGTTTTTCAGCTTATCTCTTCTTTTTCTTATTTTCTCTTTCTCGACTTTTGTTTTCTTGTTTTTCGGCTTCTCTCTTCTGTTTATTATTTTGTCTTTCTCGTCTTTTGTTTTTTGTTCCTCGATTTTTCTTTGTTTTTCTTTTTCTTTGTTGTCCTGGGTTTCTCTCCACATCGTTGAAGAAAGTATAAAAGATGATCTATCGGTCTGTTTCACACCTTTCCTTTCTGGTGTATTAAAATATTGTAAATAATTAGCAATTGTACCATCCGGTTCAGGTACTGTATTAGAGGTTTCTAGTTCATCACTTTTAAATATAATAGGAATATTCATTATATCCATGATGTTATCGTCTTGTGGAATTTCTTGTTGCTCTATCACTTCTATTAATATTTTGTCGGAATTTGGCATAAGTTGATTGTTGTTATTAACAATCACAGCATTATCCCGTATACTCCACATCTCATCATATGAAACATCGTCATTGTTTTCAGGAGGACGTGTCCGAGAAACTTCTAAATTAAATTGCTTCCACAGTTTGTAAATAATAAAACGATCACTATGCGGATCCAAAATAGGTCCCAATTTAAATGAATCTATTATTTGTTTGCCCACTATTTCTTCAAACTTCTTCCTGTCAAAAGTTCAAACTTCTTCCTGTCAAAACTTTCATCAGTTTTACTGTTGATATTTTCCACACCCTTATTTTTTCCTAAACACTTTGAAAAGTCAATTAAATTAGGATCTCAGGGGTAAAGTCCACAAGCTCTGAAACCATTAACAATTATCTCAGGCTTTATTGTTTTATCCAGAACACACTTGAGCAAAGGCGCAAATTCCTTTTTGGTTAGATCTGCGTCGGGATGAGTTCTACGCCAGGCTATGACTCCTTTTCTCCAACCATCTTTTAGGGGCTTAAATGTTGACACATCAGCTGGTTGAAGAACACGAGTAGCATTTGGATAAAGTGCAATTAGAATTATTTTAAGTTTTGCACAAAGATCGCTTAAATTTTTGTCCAAATGTGTTTTATGCCCATCAACGTATAAAATAATTGGAAATTTTATATTTTGTTTCTTGACAAAAGGGTAAAAACAATTAGCTAGGTATCCAAAAAAGATTTCAGTCTTCATCCAGCCTGAATCACTGGCTAATAAGTAATAATAAATCCTTACTAAAAAGTAATAGTAAATCCTTCTGGAATAAATTCTGCTATTTCACTTGGGAGTTGCTTGTACGGATATATGACTAGCAGTGGAGTAGTTAATCCAGAAGCATTAAATGTAAATAGAACCGTAAGGTTAGTTTTAGATTTTCCACAGTCCACCTCGTACACGTTTTTGGCACCCCTGGGTGCCAATACCTTTTTGTTTTGGGGGCAAAGTTGAAAATTAGTCTCGTCGCCATTAAATATTCTTTGCGGATCATTTAAAATGTCTGTGTACATCTTTTCTTGTAAGTATGAATAAATGTGTTTAAACCAGTTCCTAATATCAGCTTCGCTGACTTTAGACGATGCATTTGTTACGGCTTCTGATTTTCTTAGAGATATTTCAGGATGTCTTCGCATAAATGCTTTATACCAACCAGCTCCAGGGTAGTTGTCTACAAAAGGATTTTCACGAGATGATTCATCTATACAGCGTTCCACGTTAAGAAAATAACATTAGGCTTATGGAGATCAGTGATCAGTGTTGCCAAAACTCTTAGGCATGCGGTTTATTAGATTGTCGATATATGATTCATTCTAATCAGAGCCGTATTCAGCACTGTGTACTTGTAGTTAATTAATTTCACTAATAAAAGGATATGTATAGTTGAATACAAAATAATGCATTATCAATACCTGTTTCTTTAACCCCTTAACGTACGTGCCCGTCTCAGACACGGGCGCGCCTTACTGGTAATTTTGTACGCGCTCGTCTGGGACACGGGCGCCGGTTAAATTTTATCCATAAAATTTTTCAAGCCTTGCAAACCGGATATTTGTATAAAGAGACATGTAAGCATATATCTAAATTATTTTTCTATTATAAAATAGATGACTCAGTCAGTATTGAGTTACTTTAAAATATATTTATTATCTCATAACTTGCAATTTGCAATCATCATCATTTATAATCAATATTATTGTCGAACTTTTGTTTTGATACAAGCCTTCTGTCTTGCCGGTGTAAAGTCGTCTGAAGTCGATATTTATTGTTTTTTGCATTTGAACTAATTTGTGCCTTATTTTCAACATAATATTATACTTATTGTTTGGTAAGTAAATTTTGCATATAATATTCGGTAGGTTAGAGTAATGTGTATATTTTTTGTTTTACTAAATTTCATTATAATTCATCTAAAATACAATATTGTGTGTGTGTCAATAAAATATGTTGGAATATTTGTATTGTTCATATAAATCATACTATTATTTACCTATTCAAAGTATTTCGTCTGAACAAAATTTTTAAATTTCAACGGATATGCATACACCCCCCTCCCCCACGAAAAGTAAAGGTTTTACGCCATTAAAAATATTTTTTTTATTCAATTATAACCAAAACAAAACAATTTTACTAAAAAAAAAATTCGATCATTTTTTGACCATAACTTCAAAATTAATGTGTACGTTAAGGGGTTAATAGACAGATATAGGTATGCATTTATTATAGGTCTAATAAAAATAGTTATATTTTACTATTGTTTAACATTACATATTGATTAACGCTCTAAATAAGATATAACTAAAAAAACAAGTGCAGCTTTAATTTTATTTTCATGTAAGTAATAACAACAATTACATACTGTAACAGCCACACCGCTCCATGGCTGAATACCACCGAAGTTACCATAACAGTGTCCACCGAGAGTGAACGGTGACAAGAGACATATATATATGTTTTGTTGTTGTAAGATGTAGGTTAAATTGTAACACATGGTTTTCCTTTTAATAAAATCGTGTAAATCAATATTCACAGTCATTACCTAACTATTTTAACTAATACCCACATCACAACTGGCACCCAACTTGGGCAAAATAGTTTAAAGTGTAGTTCGTACTGTGAAAATCGTAAAGTTTCATTGTGAACAGAAAAAAAGTGTTTTTGCTCCCGCCATTGTAAGGTGATTAGTGGACATTTTCACTTAGTTTAGTGCTTCACAACAATAAATCTACTGTGTATGTGACTGCTGTGGAAACTCCGCACAGACCATCCAAAAACATCCTGTGGGAATATCAATCTTCCACTAGGCCATTCAGAAACATCCTGTGGGAATATCAAGCTTCCATTCAAGGGTATTTACAAGAAATAAGCAACAGAAACTGTAAGCCTTTAATTTTTATTACTATTTTTGTGTTAAACTTGCAATCACGGCAACAAACGATAAACACAGTTATTCGCTTAGGTCGACGACGGTTTTTAGTTCAAGCGAATCAACATCAGCAGAAATGTCTTCGGTAAATTTAACAAGCGAACAGTTTCAAGCCTTATTAAATACAATAGCAAGGCCTATTTCGGACTCAGGTAGTTTAGCAAAATGCGCTTCTCGCTTCGATGGATCAAAGGGGGCTGATGTAAAAGCTTTTATAGGTGCGGTCGAGATCTATAAAGAGTGCACCCACGTATCTGACGCGAACGCATTAAAGGGTATACCCATGCTGCTAGACGGTTTCGCCGCCACGTGGTTTCAAGGTGTTAAAAATACGGTAAACACGTGGGCCAGCGCCATTAATTTATTACGATCGACTTTTGGACCTCAAAAACCAGCCTACAGAGTGTATCGGGAACTGTTTTCGACGGAACAAGATGCTAAAACTCCGTGTGACATTTTTGTATGCAAAGCGCGCGCGATAATAGCTCAGTTACCGGCAGATACATTAACCGAAGCCACTCAATTAGATATGGTATACGGTTTGTTGCATAGGAGAATACGTGAAAAAGTAGCACGTGATAAGATCAATACATTTAGCGAACTCTTAAAAGAATCGAGGCAAACTGAAGAATCGTATGAAAATCCGGAAATAAACATTAAAAACGAAAACGAATCAAAACGGGTACGGTGTAGCTTTTGCAAAAATCCAGGTCACGTGAAGGATGAATGTCGAAAATTGGCCGCAGCCAGAACCAGGGAAGCAGATTCTCGAAAATCTTCGGTTGAGCCCAAACCTAATCCTCCTTTAGTAACTTCTCGTACTAGCACTAAACCAACCTTTTCCACTTCGAATCAGATTTCGTGTTATGGATGTAAGACTCCTGGATTCATTAAGAGTAATTGGCCAAAATGCAAATTCATCCAGTAAATCCTCAGCAGTATCTGAATTTATGCTTGCTGAAACAGTTAATGTCGACCAACATTTTGCCACAAACCTATCAACTAAACCCATTGTTCAGGTCACTATTGAAGGTCATGTAGGTCATTGTTATCTTGATTCGGGAGCACAGTGCAGTATTGCTGGCTCTCAGCTAAGAGATATCCTCTTGAAGGATGAGGTACCCTTTTCCACAAAAAGTGTAGACATGACCCTAGCGGATGGTAGGACTACTTCTACTACTGTTTTGGTCTTTGATTTAGTTGTTATCTTACAAAACCGCTCTCATAGCATTTCCTTAATTTCTGTGCCCACACACACAAATAGTCGTACCTTACTGGGGGCAGACTTCTTAAGAAAAGCTAACATCATTCTAGACATTCCTAATGACTCATGGTTTTATGGTGATGTCCCTAATATCCCCTACTCATTTGCTCCAGATCCAGCTCAGGTCAGCTCTCCTTGCCAGGTCAATAGCGTTACTCTTGCTCATTTAGAACTACGAGTAGATGAAGGAATTTCTCTATCCGTAGAAGAAAGATCCAATCTTAACAACATTGTTAAGGAAAATTCTGATTTATTCGTATATAATATAGACCCTACTCCATATGCTGAACACTCCATTGTATTGGTTGATGATGTACCAATATCTGTTCCACCTTACCGTATGTCAGAGCCCAAAAGGCAATTACTGCGTCAGGAACTAGATAAACTTTTGGCTCAAGGCATAATCGAAGAGTGTGAGTCCCCATATGCTTCACCTGTGGTACTTGTGCCTAAGAGAGATGGAGGTATCAGATTAACAGTAGACTATCGACGCTTAAACGCAATAACACGTGCAGATAAGTACCCTCTGCCACGTATTGAAGATATTTTGCATGCAGCAAAGGAAACCCGATTTATGACTACCCTCGACTTAAAATATGGTTATCATCAAATCTCTGTACGAACAGCTGATCGTGACAAAACAGCCTTCGTGTGTCCATTTGGCACCTTTCGTTACACACGCATGCCCTTTGGTATGTGTAACAGTCCCGCTAGTTTCCAAAGGATGATTGATAAATTTCGTGCTGGTCTTCAAAATCTGAATATCCTAGCTTATTTAGATGATCTGATAATATTATCCCCATCCTTCTCTGATCACATAGACGATTTGAAACAAGTATTCAACCGGATGCGCCTATTTAAATTATGTCTAAATAGAGCGAAATGTTCATTCGCCTGTGAGGAAGTCCTATATCTCGGACACATCCTTTCACCTTTGGGTATCCGGCCAAGTGAAAATAAAGTATCTGCCATATTAAACATGACACCACCCCTAAATGTTACTCAACTGCTAAAATTCCTGCAAACATGCTCATGGTTCCGTAGATTCATCGAAAATTTCTCCCATGTTGCTAAACCTTTGTCGAATTTAACCAAGAAAAATGTGAAATGGACCTGGGGAGCAGAACAACAAGAGGCCTTTGAATGTCTGAAACAATTATTGTGTTCCGCCCCAATCCTACGACAAGCTGACTGCAATTTACCTTATATACTTCGTACAGATGCTAGCAATTATGCTTTGGGGGCATGTCTTCTCCAGGGGGAGAAAGAGAACGAACGACCTGTAGAGTATGCTTCGAGACTTCTGACTCCTGCTGAACAAAACTATAGCACTACAGAACGAGAAGCTCTCGCTGTGGTTTGGGCAGTGAAGAAATTTCGAGGATACTTAGAAGGCGCTACTACAATAGTGCAAAGTGATCACCAAGCCTTAAAATGGCTAATGACCTTAAAGTCCCCTACTGGACGGTTAGCTCGATGGGCTTTAGAGCTCATGCCATATGACCTAAAAATAGAATATATCACAGGAAGAAAAAATGTAATCGCAGATACTCTATCAAGGCCTCCCATGACAGAAGTTCCCATCATAGCTGAAGTTCATCTAGTAAGAGTAGATTTTCCAACTCTTAGTGTTGCTGATGTTCGAGAAGAGCAGCTTAATGATCCAGATGTTGCCAAGATTATTAGATGTTTAGAAGATCCCTCTTCTGACACAAGCGTAGATTTCAAGAGGTGGGCAGAAAGAGGATATATCATGAACAATGGGATATTATACCGTTATACTCCTGAAGTAGATGAAGAAGAGCCCCAATTGGTAGCGGCTAGTACACGTATTCCTCACATACTGCATGAGTACCATGATTCCGCTACTGCTGGTCATTATGGAGTGGAGAAGACATATCAAAGAATAATAAAACGCTACTATTGGCCTGGAATGAAGAAAATTATCTCTGACCATGTAAGTAAATGTCTTGAGTGCCAACGCTATAAAGTCTCTAACCTCAAACCCGCTGGTCTCCTACAAACCCCTGTTCAGTCCCAGAGGTTTGAAGTGCTATCTATTGATTTATTTGGGCCTTTGCCCCTCTCTCCTCAAGGTTATACATGGATTCTGGTAGTGGAAGACACTGCTAGTCGTTGGGTAGAATTATTCCCGTTAGAATCTGCTACTGCCGCTGCCTGCGCCAAGTGTTTCATAGACAACATAATCTTACGATACGGAATCCCTCGTCGAGTCGTCAGTGACAACGGTACTCAGTTCGTGAGTGCGGTAATGCAGCAAGTGGCGCATTGCTTTGGGTACCAACAGAACCTTATACCTGTATACCACCCGGAAGCTAACCCCGTCGAACGAAAAAATAGAGACATTAAAACTCAGTTAGCTATTCTAACAAATAATGACCATTCGTCTTGGTCTGAAAAGTTACCCGCTATACGGTTCGCGATGAACCCTGTGAAGTGCGACTCAACCGGTTTCACTCCTGCGTACCTCACGTTCGGTCGCGAGTTACGAACTCCTGATGATGCAAATCGTGATTTTCGAAGCATCATAGCCAAGGACAACTTCGTGCCACAAATCACGCCCTATCTAATAACTTTGAGTAAAGCTCTTAGTGAAGCCCGCGAAACACATGAACAATCCCAAGATAGACGTAAGAAGTATAAAGACTGCCACCGCCGCTCGGTTTCGTTCGAAGTAGGTGATATTGTGCTAGTCGATTCGCATACACTAAGTGACGCGTCTAAGTCCATAACTTCGAAGTTCGCGCCGCGTCGTGACGGACCCTACAAGATGACCAAAATGCTGTCCCCTACAACCTATGAAGTTTCACACATCGACACTCCGGATGTTCCTGCTGGAAAATATCATGTCTCAGCCTTGACGCCTTTCCATGCCGATCCAGAAGATCCGTGCCCTGCTCCAGTTCAACCTCTCCGTAGAAGAGGTCGTCCAGTGAAATCCTCAGAAGCCGACCCTCCTGCTCCACTGGTCTCCTGCCCAGAGTCTTTGACCCTTGGGTTAGACGATAGCGAAATGGGCCCCCCTGTTGGAGATGACCTTGCTCAAATTGAAGCTGAACCTGAACCTATTGCCAGACGTAGACAACCCCGACCAAAACGTTGTCATTGCTGTCCTGTAGAGCTCTATTCCTGCTTAGACTCTGTTGCCCCACCCGCGAGTCGCCAGGGTGGTGCAAAGGGGGAGGATGTAACAGCCACACCGCTCCATGGCTGAATACCACCGAAGTTACCATAACAGTGTCCACCGAGAGTGAACGGTGACAAGAGACATATATATGTTTTGTTGTTGTAAGATGTAGGTTAAATTGTAACACATGGTTTTCCTTTTAATAAAATCGTGTAAATCAATATTCACAGTCATTACCTAACTATTTTAACTAATACCCACATCACAATACATAAAAATGTTTCCTTGTATACAGGGTGAATCACCACTAATGGAACGAAAGATTACAGCGAAAGAGTAAAAAAATTAAATTACTAGTTTGTAGGTTGATAAAAGCTACATTTTCAAATATACAGGGTATCCCAATTACAGGGTTGTTACTCCATCTTTTGCGCGGTCGGCCGATACTTTTTTTACCGATTAATGATTTATCTCTTGCTATTTTGACCACACGTGCCTCCCCCATTCGGCTTATGTGGTTATTCCAGTCTTTTTTCTATTTAGTGTCCATTCATTTATACACTATACGTTATATATATATATATATATATATATATATATATATATATATATATATATATATATATATATATATCTAAAGTAAAGTATTCAACTAGTGAATTCAGAGGTTTAATCGGTCATTCAGGTTGGCAAATAAAAAAAGAAGTCAACTACTTCATAAGTTTATCGAAGACGTTTCGCTTTATATATCTAAAGCTTCATCAGTTCTCTAAAATATAAACAGATGACATAGAGTTTATAAGAAATACAGATGTTAATAGTTCATAACTTACAACTAATATGTAGTATATTATCGATGTTATTATATATCTACTGTAAACTTTACTCATTATTTAAAACTAACTTAACAAAAAAAAACAAAAAACACAAACTCTGCAAAAAATGATGTTCATATTCATAGATACGAAGATTAAAAAAAATTTAAACGAACATTTGGCTTCATTTAGAGATGGTTCTCCAATGAAAATAAACAAAGCACTGATTTATTTCAATCGACGCGATACCGAAATTATATATATATATATATATATATATATATATATATATATATATATATATATATATATATATATATATTAAACCTAGAGCTAAGATTAATACTATGATAAAAATTAATATTAAACTCACCAGTCTTCCGGGTTGAACCGCGTCGATATCCATTGGGCCGAGCTTTCGACATCCTCTCTGATGTCTTCTTCAGGGCTTCCGAGGTTTCAGTCTCCTGAGTCCCCAGACACTACTACACTTATCACTAGTCACTTCACTATAAGACTTTTCGGATTTGGCACTTTGTGTCCGTCGATTTGCACACTATCACATAATTCACTCACTGCATATTAACATCATCCTCATCTTCTCTATCATCGCTATCACTTTCATTACTGTCACTGTCAACCGTCACATTTATTACCACAGGATCAATATCGTCCATCAACCCATCAATAACCCAAAATTTTTGCTCTTGCTTAATAGCAAGTTTACAATAGTTTTTCCAGTTTTCCACTGTAACTACACCAAATGCATTTCTTATTAATTGTTCCATAGCGGCGGCCTTAAACTCTGTGTTGTGTGAGGCAATATGTCTTTTGACTTGACTCCATACCATTTCAATTGGATTTAACTCACAATGGTATGGAGGTAGTCTCAGAATGGCAACATTTTTCTCTTTGCACATCTCGTCGATTTTATATTTTATGTATTTTTCTTTGTATGTGTTTACGACTTCTATGAGCTCTGATTTTAAATAATCTTCTTCAAAAAGACATCTTTCTCCAGCAACCACGTCTTAATTTGATCTTTATTGAAGGCTTGTGTCGGAATCGCTTCTTCTCTCCTCGAATGGTACGAAGCGTTGTCCATCACCACAACACTTTTCTCTGGAAGATTAGGAAGCAGCTTTTCCTCAAACCATTGTTCAAATATAGGACCATCCATCTCATCATGATAGTCCGATAGGCCGAGTTTTTTTTAGCTAAAAACCAAAAAGCAGCATCTTCTACAAAGCCCAATTCGCTACCTGCATGCACTATAACAAATCGGGGGCCTCGTTGTGTCGGCTGTTTTAGGCCTGTTGACAACCCCTTAACAAACGCATCCCTGGTTGAAGTCACTGAGAGGTCCTTCCATTCTTTGGAAACACTATGTCCAACATTCACCCAAGTTTCGTCCAAATAAACGACGGTGTATCCTTGAGAACGAAATTTTTTTATTTCACGCAAATACTGATGCCTCCATTTTAGAATATCGGGCCGTTCAATCATGCTTGACTTTACTCCTCGTTTGCAAAAAACAAAGTTCATTTCATGGAGTATTCTCCACATTGTTGTGCGTGACATGTTTGCTAAATCTTTGTCTTTTTTAACCAGTGCAAAAACTTTGTTCAATGTCGGCGGTAAATTTTTAAAGAAAAAACTATGCACGATGGCACGTAGTCGCGTATGAACTACTGCATCGTAAGTGAACTTTCTGTTGTTCACTCTACTTTTGGTACGTTTTCTTGTTTTTTTTTTATGGGCATTAGTCCTCCTTCCGCAGCCTCTTTGCGGATTTTAAAAATAGTACTAAAACTTACTCCTGTCATAGCACTTACTTTATGAGTTAAACTTCTAACACTTTCACCACTTCTTAAGTTTAGATGATAATTAAATACATTTAAAACAATTCGTTTTGCACGGATGTCCAAGATATTCCCTTGGCTTAATTTTTGAATTTCCATTTTCAATTAACATTTATCTGTAAAGTCAGAATAACAACTGAAGAACCACAAAGCCTTATTATTATTATTTAGTCTCAGAGAACGACATAAAATCGCTGACATACGCGCACCGTATTATTTTAAGTTGCAATTAGTAATTAGATATATGCGTTCCAAGCGGTCCGTTTATTTGATTTTAAATATTTAATAGCCGACAAAGTGTAACATTTAACTGTAAAGTCAGAATAACAACTGAAGAACCACAAAGCCTTATTATCATTATTTAGTCTCAGAGAACGACATAAACTCGCTGACATACGCACACCGTATTATTTTAAGTTGCAATTAGTAATTAGATATATGCGTTCCAAGCGGTTCGTTTATTGCTTTAAAATCTTTAATAGCCGACAAAGTGCATGATTTAACTAAGCAATATTTTCTACTGATTTCTATGATTCATGGTATATGGTATTCTTACCGAAAAACAAATAAACTGTCGTTACTATAATTAAAATAAGATAAAATAAAATTATCTTTTGTAAATACTATTTATTTAATTAAAATCATTTTCCCTACTTTTCATCTCTTGTTTCGAATGGGCACTTTTGGCCAATTACGTTAAAAAACATTAATTTAATTCATGTCTGTGGAAACTAAAATACAAATTATACAGCCCTGACTCGTGCTTTTGTTCATCGTGGCATCGTCGCGCTTCTATCGTCCATAAGAAATACATGGCCCTATCTCCGCAATGTTATTTTCTTAACGTGAAACGCTCTATAGGAACTGTTTGACTGATACTTGGATATCTTCGGATCTTCTTGGAAATCCTTTGCGGTGGCAATCGAGTATTCACTCCACTAATCGTTTTTCTTCTTCAAACGATAAGACAGGAAGAGGACCGTGTGATTTTTTTACAAATTTTTCACTTAGTCGAAACTGCAAAGTGGCTCTTGGTACTTTATATCGTCTGCACGCCTCTCTTTTTGGCAATCCTTTTCTTACAGCTTCGATCGCTTTTTGTAAACTTTGTTCTGTATATTGATTTTGATACATTGATTTTGTAAATGTGAATAGGTAGCTAATAGAAAACAGATCATAAATAGTGATTGGTCCCCTGTTTTATTATAGTTATTGGCCCCGGCCAACTACTGTTTAAGTAAATTTCTGAACAAAAATATTGTAAAAAAAACTTTTTAAAATGTGCATTTAATGCTTAATTATTATCCGCACGTACTGTTAAACTGAAAAGTAAAAATACAGTTGTTGAGCGGGTGGCCAATTACTGCATTTTGTGTTCTTATTACGGATTAGTTATTGGCCCCACAAATAAATAATTTCGCGTCAAATTTTACATAATAATACGAGCTCCTCTAATAGTTTATTATGTTTCTTAAAATTAACAATTGTTTCAAGTGTACTACCTTACATATTACGTTAAAAGGATTATATTAAATGTTCCTCGCTTACCTGATTCACTAAAAATTGCACAAATTTTACTGATACACAACAGCCTTCGACATAGAACACGTTCCTGTAAATGTTATCAATAAACTGAGAACTGTTCTTTCGGCGACGGTTGCAAGGAAAATTGCCGAAGTTGAAATAGGGGTTGCCAGATCTGCGTTATAGTGGGAATTCTTAATAATACGTCATATTAAATGTGAAACGGCCAATTACTGTATGGAGGCCAACAACTGTATCGCTTACCCTATTTTTTCAATCAACGCTTTAAGTTCGTGTATACAGACGTTTACTGAATGTTTTATTTTCGTTTCAGAATGCCTAAAACGTCTGAAAACAAGAATTATGTTAAAAAATATACAGAACAAAGTTTACAAAAAGCGATCGAAGCTGTAAGAAAAGGATTGCCAAAAAGAGAGGCGTGCAGACGATATAAAGTACCAAGAGCCACTTTGCAGTTTCGACTAAGTGAAAAATTTGTAAAAAAATCACACGGTCCTCTTCCTGTCTTATCGTTTGAAGAAGAAAAACGATTAGTGGAGTGAATACTCGATTGCCACCGCAAAGGATTTCCAAGAAGATCCGAAGATATCCAAGTATCAGTCAAACAGTTCCTAGATGAATCATCTCGTGAAAATCCTTTTGTAGACAACTACCCTGGAGCTGGTTGGTATAAAGCATTTATGCGAAGACATCCTGAAATATCTCTAAGAAAATCAGAAGCCGTAACAAATGCATCGTCTAAAGTCAGCGAAGCTGATATTAGGAACTGGTTTAAACACATTTATTCATACTTACAAGAAAAGATGTACACAGACATTTTAAATGATCCGCAAAGAATATTTAATGGCGACGAGACTAATTTTCAACTTTGCCCCCAAAACAAAAAGGTATTGGCACCCCGGGGTTGCCAAAAACGTGTACGAGGTGGACTGTGGAAAATCTAAAACTAACCTTACGGTTCTATTTACATTTAATGCTTCTGGATTAACTACTCCACTGCTAGTCATATATCCGTACAAGCAACTCCCAAGTGAAATAGCAGACTCTATTCCAGAAGGATTTACTATTACTTTTTAGTAAGGATTTATTATTATTAGCCAGTGATTCAGGCTGGACGAAGACTGAAATCTTTTTTGGATACATAGCTAATTGTTTTTACCCTTTTGTCAAGAAACAAAATATAAAATTTCCAATTATTTTATACGTTGATGGGCATAAAACACATTTGGACAAAAATTTAAGCGATCTTTGTGCAAAACTTAAAATAATTCTAATTGCACTTTATCCAAATGCTACTCGTGTTCTTCAACCAGCTGATGTGTCAACATTTAAGCCCCTAAAAGATGGTTGGAGAAAAGGAGTCAAAGCCTGGCGTAGAACTCATCCCGACGCAGATCTAACCAAAAAAGAATTTGCGCCTTTGCTCAAGTGTGTTCTGGATAAAACAATAAAGCCTGAGATAATTGTTAATGGTTTCAGAGCTTGTGGACTTTACCCCTGAGATCCTAATTTAATTGACTTTTCAAAGTGTTTAGGAAAAAATAAGGGTGTGGAAAATATCAACAGTAAAACTGATGAAAGTTTTGACAGGAAGAAGTTTGAACTTTTGACAGGAAGAAGTTTGAAGAAATAGTGGGCAAACAAATAATAGATTCATTTAAATTGGGACCTATTTTGGATCCGCATAGTGATCGTTTTATTATTTACAAACTGTGGAAGCAATTTAATTTAGAAGTTTCTCGAACACGTCCTCCTGAAAACAATGACGATGTTTCATATGATGAGATGTGGAGTATACGGGATAATGCTGTGATTGTTAATAACAACAATCAACTTATGCCAAATTCCGACAAAATATTAATAGAAGTGATAGAGCAACAAGAAATTCCACAAGACGATAACATCATAGATATAATGAATATTCCTATTATATTTAAAAGTGATGAACTAGAAACCTCTAATACAGTACCTGAACCGGATGGTACAATTGCTAATTATTTACAATATTTTAATACACCAGAAAGGAAAGGTGTGAAACAGACCGATAGATCATCTTTTATACTTTCTTCAACAATGTGGAGAGAAACCCAGGACAACAAAGAAAAATCGAGGAACAAAAAACAAAAGACGAGAAAGACAAAATAATAAACAGAAGAGAGAAGCCGAAAAACAAGAAAACAAAAGCCGAGAAAGAGAAAATAAGAAAAAGAAGAGATAAGCTGAAAAACTTGATAAAGAAAATCAAAAGTTTAAAAAACAGAAACAAAACAAAATACAAAAAAATAAAAGAAAGATGAAAAATGATTTAAGTGAAAGCAGTAAAGTTCACATTTTATCAGATATTAAAATTAACAAAGATCTGTGCTCTGAACTAAGTAAAATTGAAAAAGTAAAAAGAAACTTGTCTTTTGATTCTGTGGAATCTAGCATATCCAAAATTGTGACTCCAAATGTAAATTCATTATCTTATCAGTCTTTTGACAACGAGTCTTTAAATAGTGGTTTGTGTTTTTCATGTGTACTTAATATAAATTTGATATTACTTGGTATCAAATGTAATTCTTGTACTAGGTCTTATCACCTTAAATGTATCGAGAAACATGCGTTGCACAAATCAAACGTTAATATTTTTACATGCAAAACTTGTTTAAATAATGCTAAACAAATTAAAAAATTACCTTTTTAATTTAAGTCATTAAAAGGATAAACTGAAACTTTAAGCTAACCGCACGTAGATAGGTAGGTACCTACTTCATCTTCGATTTAAAAAACTAGGGTTAAAAAAAAGAAAGTTAGGGTTTGGTTCATTTTAGTTAGGTGTGTAAAATTTTTTAAGAATTTCATTTGTTCTGTTTAGCTTTGGTATCGATAATATTATTAATAAAACTTCAATAATTAGACATTTTGTTTGTATTTTCTTCAACTTAACAATTATATCAATAGGGCCAATAACTATAATATTTGGTGGCCAATATCTATATTTATGGGGCTAATAACTGTCAAACATGCATTACTTTATAAAAGATGTTTTTTTCTATTTTATAAATGAAAATCAAAAATAAGCGATATGAGATGTAGAAACTCTATAAACTTGTCTAGAGTTTGATCTAATATTTTTGTTGCTAAACAATAATATTATACTTTTTATAGCTTCTTTAAGAGAAAGAATGGCTTAAGAGGTCAATAACTATATCGCTTACCCTAACTTTGTTTTCAGATACAAGCATATAATTGAAAATAAATGCACCAATGCTATGTCCACCGCGCAAAAAATGAAACCTTGGAAAAAATAGCGCTGGAATTTAATGTCAGCGCTGAATTTCCCAAAACCCCAAAGCAGTTGAACACTGCTTATCTTAACCTAAAAAGGGTCACTCGCCAAAAAGTAGCAGAGGAAAATGTAAGTGTATAAAACTTTCGGTTGATTTAGAGCTATATGGATTAATTACATTTTAGATTCAAAAATATAATGACCAGAAGGTTTTGGACCAGTTAAAGAGAGACCAAACTGCAGACAAAGTAGGTATACTTAAATTTAAAGCTCGTAACACCTAACACCTGGTCAGTTGAATTACACTAGGTCTGAGTTGGATATTTTTATAAAAATATAAGCTAATAAAACTAATTTCATGATGGGAACTAACCTAGTGTTGAGACAATAGAAGTTTAGTATTTGAGGGTGTTAAAGCCAAAGAGGTGTAAGTCATATTTGTTAAATGATGGAAGTCTTGCTTTATAACTTTGATAAATAAACATCTTTTCATCAGGAAAAGTGGTGTAAGTATTTACAGTAAAAACTTACACCACTTTTTCTCTGAAGAGGTCTATGTATATATCAAGATTATAAAATAGGGCTTACATCATCTCAAGAATATGACTTCCACCACTTTGATTTTAACCCAACTAATGAATTGTTTTCAGAAAGACATACTTGCAACAGGTGGTGGCACATTTAAGCCTCGTCTCACAGATGTAGGGGTACAAATGTTGGGTTTGATTGGCAATTAAATCCAACAGTTGTGACAGTGCATCTGGTTTCTTCACATCTGGTGAGTACTTATTTTATTAATTTATTTAAATAAAGGTAACTAACTTTAAATTTATTTATATCTGGACCTCAGAGGTAAACTAAATTATGTCGACTTGGTGTTGTTTGAATAAGTCCCTTTTATTCACTTATTTTATTAGTTGGATTATTATTTAAAGTTTGATTGTTAAAGATATTATTTATTTCTATGTTGATCAATAATAAATCTGATAACAAGGATGATAAGTGGTTACACATAGCCAGATCTTGTGTCTATCTATAGACATCATTAAACAAAAAAAGATCTTTTGATAAACAAAATTTAAGCAAACTCAAAATATGAGAATTAATATCTATAAATATAATTAGTATGAATTACTTATTAAGTATAATTATTTATTCAAATTCAAAATTAAGATAGATTATTAACTTAGCTATTAAGATAGCTAAAGTAGATAAATAAAAGTAACTACCTACCTAATTCAAAAAAGATTTTTTTATGAAGAAAAAACTATCTGGTATATCTAAAAAAATTTAAATTTTTTTATTTTTATAGTTGCACAAAATAGTCAAGTGGAAGTAGATTATCTACAATTGGAAGACACGGAGCAGACATCCAGTGTACCCTCTACTTCTGCTGTGCTGCTCAGTACACCCTCGACATCTGCTGTCCTTCCCAAGAAAACAGCTAAAAGGTCTCAGGCTCGTTTAAAAAATAAAAAATTAAAAAATGTAGGGAGCGAAACTCTTAAACGTATTTTTTATAAAAAAAAATTGAGTCAGCAAAAATAGAAAAAAAAAGTAAAATAGTATTTTTAAATAACGAGTACAGAAAAAAAGAAATTTTAAAAGTAGAGCTTCAAATAAAAAAATTTGAACTGAATAAATTGTTAGGTAATAGTGGTTAGGTAATAAAATAATTGTAAATAAAAATTGTAATTAAATTAAGTAATAAAATTAATAAAAAATGTGTTTTTCAAGGATGGTGTTGGGCCAATATATCTTCAGAATATTTCATGGGAATCTATTCCTTTCATTTCCTTTTAATATTGTTTTATGTCTCACTCCCTTATAGTAGTATTGGTTTGATGATACTATTAAAAGTGTTTTGGCTAATTTATGTTGAGATATGATATGAGAGGATTTCAAAGGCCTGTTGTTCTTTTCCTATTCTCTGTTTAATGCTTGCCTGGACTTCACCTTTTGCACTATTATACTATCAAGGTAGCAGAATTCTTTAACCTGTTTTATTTCTTCTTGATTGATGTATAGTTTACCATGTTCACTTATTCCTATTCTTATCTCTACTATCTTATTGGCGATGATTTTAAGACCAACCTCATCTGCCTTTCCCTCCAGCTTCCTTATCACGTTCTTCATGTCATCTGTTGTATGTGATACCAAGCAGATATCATATTATGCATATTGCATATATCTTGGATTTAATTGGCAACCAAATCCAATCTTTATACAACAGTTGCAGATGTTGCATCTGCTTACTTTACATGTAGTGAGTTCTTTTTTTATTTATTTACTTAACTAAAGGTAAGTAATTCTAAATTAAATATTTAAAATTAAAACAATTGATATTTTTTTATTTTCACACCAACACAATATATTGAAGTAGAGCTAAACAAATCAATGCTCCCTTGTACCACCATCTACATGTATGTGCAGCCCAATATATATCCAACACGAAAAGAGGTTATCTAAAAAGAAAAATAAAACTTTTGGGAGTGAATCTTTGAAACTGATGTTTTATAAAAAAAATTGAGAAGTGCAATAATAGAAAAATGGAGCAAATTAATTGATTATAGAAATGAACATATAGAATTAGAAATAAAAATAAAAACAATATGAAACTTTAAAATGTTAAGAATTTTGTTATTTAAATAAGTAATAAAAACATGTGATTTCAAGGTCTATGTACCCACCTATTAAAATGTGTTGTTACTAGAGATGAACGGACAGTTGTATTCTCATTATTTCTTCCAGCAATCTCATACATCTCCTCAGGAATAGCAGCTTCAACATCTACCATATCATCAATGTTGTCATTGTGATTGATAGCGATATTGTGCAATGCAGCACAGGCCACAACAATGTTCATAGCTGTATCTAATTTTACCCGTAGTCCCATAGATAGGCAGGGAAAACGTCTCTTTAATACCCCAAAACACCTCTCTATGGGATTTCTTGTGGCTACTTGTGCTCTATTGTAAGCTTCCTCACCATTTGTTCTAGGCTGCAAAAATGGAGTCAAAAGGTAACTTCTACAAGGGTATCCACTATCTCCCAAGAGAAAATCTTTCCCATATACACCACTCTCAAAATCGGCACGTATGTGGCTATTATTGAAAATAGTTGTGGCGTGCACAGAACCAGGCCATCTACAAATGATATCTTGAATCCTCAGCTGTGAATCACATATAGCTTGAGTATTTAAAGAAAAGTATCCTTTTCTATTCCTGAACAGTTCTGCTTGTGGGCCTCCAACTGATTGAATTTTGACATGGGTACAATCAACAGCACCTATTACGTTTGGAAAGTTAGCCAACAGATAAAATCCAGATTTAACACTCAGGCGCTCCTCTGCTGTTGCTGGCATCTTTATAAAAACTGGCCTTAACCTAGCTATAGCTAGAGATATTCTCTTGATGATTCGACATGCTGTTGATTTATGCACTCTCACATTATCAGCCAGTCACTTGGAACCCTCCAGTAGCATAAAAGCTGATTGTCAGTAAGATCTGCTCGATGGCACTAATAGATTTGTTTCGTTTAGTTGTTGGTTCGATACCATCTATTAGTCTCACTAATTCTGTTACAACTTCCTTGGATACTCTGTAGTGTTGTTTGAATTCACTATCACTGTAGTGTGTCATTGGATTCATCCTGGTTCTGTGATTAACACTGGGGACGTCATTTTCCTCCTCGCTTGGCAATGAAAGCTCAGAAATATCAGAGATGTCCATGTTCTACAAGTTACATAAATATTTTATTAGATATTATATTTATAATTATTTCTTCCAGAAAGTCTTATTTCTATTGAATAATATAACTTACCTTATTTACAGATGTATTTTGTATCAATTTATTCTGGGTATTTGTTAATTACACTATTTTACACTTTAATTTTAAAAATCTAAATTATAATTAAATAACTAATAATTATAATTAAAAATTATAAAACTCTTTATTTAAGAACTATTTAACCTATATAATAACTTAAAAACTCTATTTAATAATGAAAAACTCTATTTAATAACTAAAAACAACTCTTTATAAAAATTAACAGCCCTTTAATCACCCAATAACCTCAAATTAGGTGAGAATCGTTTTTGACCGCCGTTTGACATGCGAAACTAGTTAATCGGCGTTTCAGAAACTCAAAACACTTATGATCGACTGTTAACTAACGATTAATCGGTTGTTAAATCAGGTGATCGACCGTTGTTGAATGTAGTTTGATTGACGTTTCTGAAACTCAAAATGCATTCAATCAACGATTAACCATCGATTACATAATTTTTGAGATGATCATCCTTTCGGAAACCGGCCATTAGTCTTATTATCAAATAATCCTCTTCTTCTAAAATCCGTTGCAATATTATCGAGGATCTTCATTACCTTAAAAACCTAACAAATCCTTATTTTCTAAATTTGAAGAAAACATATTTACACGTCTATCATTGGAAACTTCTTCCGCCACTTCAGCGGTCGTCAACGGATTCTTTGGATAGGTCGATCTTTTTAGGTACAACAACGTATTATGATTCCTATTGCATTTGCGAGAGTCTTCACCCCTATAATCTTTGTTAGAATGACCTTCTCGCAAGCATTTTGTACAAAGTTTCAATTTTCTGATTTCCGTTATACGATTTTCAATGGTGAGCTTTAATAGATTCTGACAGTAATATATTAAATGAGATCCCTTGCAAAAGTTACGTATTCTGTTGAGAAAAATGGGTATAAGAACAATTTTTTGACTTCCTAACCTCTCGAAAGCTTTCGTTATGAGAATTGGATTTAACTTCTAACATGTCTAACGCCTGACAACGGGTACAAATAAACTTAATAAATTCATCATAAGTAGGCAATGTGATTATATCTAATACCTACTGACAATTCTCACTTCTTTCGTGTTTTATTGTCTAGCTAGGATAATATGAGGAAAATGATTATGGAATCCCATTCATTAACAAACTGATCAAGATTTTCCAAGGCACGAATATTTTTTTGTAAGGTATCTAAGAGATTTCTTACGTCTTCTCTGGATTCTCTATTTAGAGTAGGAATTTCGAATAGAGCCTTTATGTGACTATTTATATATAAATGTATGTTTAATGTATAATTAAACAAGAATTCTGATATCTCTGGCATATCAGGTTCCATACTACAGAGTAGTTTGCATCGCTGACTTGCAAGGATTTAATTGTTTGTAGTGATTCTCCCTTTAATGAACATGACAGGAAATAAAACTTTTGGATGGGAGTCAGAGTTTTATTTGTGTGAATAATGTTGTGAAACGAATCGTAAAACTGCAACCAATTTTCAAAGTTTACATTAAATTCAGGCAAACTAAGCGGCTGTAACTTAATATTTACGGTAGGATCATTTATCTGAGACAATTCAGGGGAAGGCTGAAAAGCGCTAGCCCTGGTGCTACTTAAAATTGAGCGAGCTTTTGAAACAGCTGAATAATATACTGATTCAAAGCTGTCTCTTTCACTATGGTGATCCTTACGCTACATATTGGTTGGCATCAGGAGAGGGAAGAGATTTTTCCTCTAACCAATATGTAGCTTCGCCGTTTTCCAGTTGAAAAGGTGGGATCTAGCTTCTATTAATCCAGTTTTGTGTCTTCCAGTTTTCAACAAATATATTTGTGTGAAGTGATATAAGGTAAGTGATTTAAAATTTTAAACTGTTTGTCCTTGTGTCGTGTAGTGTTAATGTATAATTATTATGTTTATGACATTCTCAATAGATTGTTAGATAGGCCAAATTTGACGAAATGCCCCTGAAGATTCTCTAGGAACGAAAGTACTTGGGCAATATTTAATAAAAAAACTGTGCTCGATATCTGCCTTTCATTTGATTAAAGTTCATGCTAAATATTTATTGAATCTAGTTATCTGACCCTTTACGTTTGCTCGTTGTGATTTCATGGTTTTAATTTAATCGTCTGCCATTTTTTATTAAATATTGTCGGCTATATAAATATTAAACGATTAAACTAGCGTATGTATATATATATATATATATATATATATATATATATATATATATATATATATATATATATATATATATATATATATATATGCTTAAACAGAACCTCACTTTTAACTATCTAAAAATCAAAAATTTAGTTATTGCCGACAATTCAAAGAATTACCTCCTTTTAAATGTAGTTGCATTGGGTTTTTCGATTAACCTTGAGTAAGCCTTTACGTGTCAAGTTCGAAGCTACCATACATTTCAATCCTTATAAAAAACTTTTTGTTGCACATAGTAACAAAAAACACCACTATGTTACTAGCAAAGTTTTTTAATATTCTAACTCTACAATTCTAAGTTACGGTAAGATCAATAATGTTTTAATAGATAATATATGGTAGCTAATTATAATTTATATTCTCTTTCAGCCCTGAAGAAGCCAAATTAATTCTCTTTGGCGAAAACGTTCGGCGAAACAATTGATACACATTAGAGTATTTCTTGCAGATTTCCCCAATATTTAAGAGTTTACTATATATATATATATATATATATATATATATATATATATATATATATATATATATATATATATATATATATATATACATATATATATAATATTTGAACTGAATAAATTGTTAGGTAATAGTGGTTAGGTAATAAAATAATTGTAAATAAAAATTGTAATTAAATTAATAAAAAATGTGTTTTCAAGGTTTATGTACCCACTTATTAGAATGAGTTATAACTAGCTTCATCCTCTGCTTCTTTGTCTTAATGCATTCCACAATTCTTCATTTGTTATGGTGTTGGGCCAATTTTTTTGCCTTTGGGCCTTTTTTTATTTAATTATTTAAGTAAAGGTAAGTAATTCTAAATTAAATATTTAAAATTAAAACAATTGATATTTTTTTATTTTCACACTAACACAATATATTGAAGTAGAGCTAAACAAATCAATGCTCCCTTGTGCCACCATCTACATGTATGTGCAGCCCAATATATATCCAACACGAAAAGAGGTTATCTAAAAAGAAAAATAAAACTTTTGGGAGTGAATCTTTGAAACTGATGTTTTATAAAAAAAATTGAGAAGTGCAATAATAGAAAAATGGAGCAAATTAATTGATTATAGAAATGAACATATAGAATTAGAAATAAAAATAAAAACAATATGAAACTTTAAAATGTTAAGAATTTTGTTATTTAAATAAGTAATAAAAACATGTGATTTCAAGGTCTATGTACCCACCTATTAAAATGTGTTGTTACTAGAGATGAACGGACAGTTGTATTCTCATTATTTCTTCCAGCAATCTCATACATCTCCTCAGGAATAGCAGCTTCAACATCTACCATATCATCAATGTTGTCATTGTGATTGATAGCTATATTGTGCAATACAGCACAGGCCACAACAATGTTCATAGCTGTATCTAATTTTACCCGTAGTCCCATAGATAGGCAGGGAAAACGTCTCTTTAATACCCCAAAACACCTCTCTATGGGATTTCTTGTGGCTACTTGTGCTCTATTGTAAGCTTCCTCACCATTTGTTCTAGGCTGCAAAAATGGAGTCAAAAGGTAACTTCTACAAGGGTATCCACTACCTCCCAAGAGAAAATCTTTCCCATATACACCACTCTCAAAATCGGCATGTATGTGGCTATTATTGAAAATAGTTGTGGCGTGCACAGAACCAGGCCATCTACAAATGATATCTTGAATCCTCAGCTGTGAATCACATATAGCTTGAGTATTTAAAGAAAAGTATCCTTTTCTATTCCTGAACAGTTCTGCTTGTGGGCCTCCAACTGATTGAATTTTGACATGGGTACAATCAACAGCACCTATTACGTTTGGAAAGTTAGCCAACATATAAAATCCAGATTTAACACTCAGGCGCTCCTCTGCTGTTGCTGGCATCTTTATAAAAACTGGCCTTAACCTAGCTATAGCTAGAGATATTCTCTTGATGATTCGACATGCTGTTGATTTATGCACTCTCACATTATCAGCCACAGTCACTTGGAACCCTCCAGTAGCATAAAAGCTGATTGTCAGTAAGATCTGCTCAATGGCACTAATAGATTTGTTTCGTTTAGTTGTTGGTTCGATACCATCTATTAGTCTCACTAATTCTGTTACAACTTCCTTGGATACTCTGTAGTGTTGTTTGAATTCACTATCACTGTAGTGTGTCATTGGATTCATCCTGGTTCTGTGATTAACACTGGGGACGTCATTTTCCTCCTCGCTTGACAATGAAAGGTCAGAAATATCAGAGATGTCCATGTTCTACAAGTTAGATAAATATTTTATTAGATATTATATTTATAATTATTTCTTTCTGAAAAAGTCTTATTTCTATTGAATAATATAACTTACCTTATTTACAGATGTATTTTGTAACAATTTATTCTGGGTATTTGTTAATTACACTATTTTACACTTTAATTTTAAAAATCTAAATTATAATTAAATAACTAATAATTATAATTAAAAACTATAAAACTCTTTATTTAAGAACTATTTAACCTATATAATAACTTAAAAACTCTATTTAATAATGAAAAACTCTATTTAATAACTAAAAACAACTCTTTATAAAAATTAACAGCCCTTTAATCACCCAATAACCTCAAATTAGGTGAGAGTCGTTTTTGACCGCCGTTTGACCACCGGTTGTTCGGTGGTTTGACATGCGAAACTAGTTAATTGGCGTTTCAGAAACTCAAAATCGACTGTTAACTAACGATTAATCGCTTGTTAAATCAGGTGTCAGGTGATCGACCGTTGTTGAATGTGGTTTGATTCAAGGTTAGTAGATGTAGATATTTAAGTAGGTTGTCTCGTAACTATAGACCAATCAAATGCTCGCTTTTTAAAGGCGGGATACGTCACCCATACGACACTTTTAAAATTGCCATAAGCTTCAATGCTAATATAAGGTTCAAAAACTTAGGTTTTGCAATATATTTTGGGATTTTCTTGGGTATAGGGATGTTAAGTGGTTCTTATATTAGTAATTATATAAATTTTTTTTTCTAAAATCAATAGTCTGATGACAAAAAATAGAATTGATTATAGTGATAATATTGTGTGTTTTAAATGGAGATAACAGTTTATTTTGCACAAAAACCCAAAAAAACAGTAGAAAAAGTTCAAAAGCAAAAATACTAAATATGTAGGAACTTACTTATTGTGTTTTTTCCTGGAATTTGCAGCATTATTATCATATCTAGTGGTAGGCAAAAAAAAACGTATAGGTAATATAAATAATTTATTATTAGATTAAAATACAAAAAATGATTAGTCCTTCAAGCACAAATCTTCAAGCTATATATACTTATCTCATCTAAAAAATATATCATTATTATAAGGTACAAAACTACATATAATTAACTTAACATCTACTAACCTTGGGTTTGATTGACGTTTCTGAAACTCAAAGTGCGTTCAATCAACGATTAACCATCGATTACATAATTTTTGAGATGATCATCCTTTCGGAAACCGACCATTAGGCTTATTATCAAATAATCCTCTTCTTCTAAAATCCGTTGCAATATTGTCGAGGATCTTCATTACCTTAAAAACCTAACTAATCTTTATTTTCTAAATTTGAAGAAAACATATTTACACGTCTATCATTGGAAACTTCTTCCGCCACTTCAGCGGTCGTCAACGGATTCTTTGGATAGGTTGATCTTTTTAGGTGCAACAACGTATTATGATTTCTATTGCATTTGCGAGAGTCTTCACCCCTACAATCTTTGTTAGAATGACCTGCTCGCAAGCATTTTGTACAAAGTTTCAATTTTCTGATTTCCGTTATACGATTTTCAATGGTGAGCTTTAATAGATTCTGACAGTAATATATTAAATGAGATCCCTTGCAAAAGTTACGTATTCTGTTGAGAAAAATGGGTATAAGAACAATTTTTTGACTTCCTAACCTCTCGAAAGCTTTCGTTATGAGAATTGGATTTAACTTCTAACATGTCTAACGCCTGACAACGGGTACAAATAAACTTAATAAATTCATCATAAGTAGGCAATGTGATTATATCTAATACCTACTGACAATTCTCACTTCTTTCGTGTTTTATTGTCTAGCTAGGATAATATGAGGAAAATGATTATGGAATCCCATTCATTAACAAACTGATCAAGATTTTCCAAGGCACGAATATTTTTTTGTAAGGTATCTAAGAGATTTCTTACGTCTTCTCTGGATTCTCTATTTAGAGTAGGAATTTCGAATAGAGCCTTTATGTGACTATTTATATATAAATGTATGTTTAATGTATAATTAAACAAGAATTCTGATATCTCTGGCATATCAGGTTCCATACTACAGAGTAGTTTGCATCGCTGACTTGCAAGGATTTAATTGTTTGTAGTGATTCTCCCTTTAATGAACATGACAGGAAATAAAACTTTTGGATGGGAGTCAGAGTTTTATTTGTGTGAATAATGTTGTGAAACGAATCGTAAAACTGCAACCAATTTTCAAAGTTTACATTAAATTCAGGCAAACTAAGCGGCTGTAACTTAATATTTACGGTAGGATCATTTATCTGAGACAATTCAGGGGAAGGCTGAAAAGCGCTAGCCCTGGTGCTACTTAAAATTGAGCGAGCTTTTGAAACAGCTGAATAATATACTGATTCAAAGCTGTCTCTTTCACTATGGTGATCCTTACGCTACATATTGGTTGGCATCAGGAGAGGGAAGAGATTTTTCCTCTAACCAATATGTAGCTTCGCCGTTTTCCAGTTGAAAAGGTGGGATCTAGCTTCTATTAATCCAGTTTTGTGTCTTCCAGTTTTCAACAAATATATTTGTGTGAAGTGATATAAGGTAAGTGATTTAAAATTTTAAACTGTTTGTCCTTGTGTCGTGTAGTGTTAATGTATAATTATTATGTTTATGACATTCTCAATAGATTGTTAGATAGGCCAAATTTGACGAAATGCCCCTGAAGATTCTCTAGGAACGAAAGTACTTGGGCAATATTTAATAAAAAAACTGTGCTCGATATCTGCCTTTCATTTGATTAAAGTTCATGCTAAATATTTATTGAATCTAGTTATCTGACCCTTTACGTTTGCTCGTTGTGATTTCACGGTTTTAATTTAATCGTCTGCCATTTTTTATTAAATATTGTCGGCTATATAAATATTAAACGATTAAACTAGCGTATGTATATATATATATATATATATATATATATATATATATATATATATATATATATATATATGCTTAAACAGAACCTCACTTTTAACTATCTAAAAATCAAAAATTTAGTTATTGCCGACAATTCAAAGAATTACCTCCTTTTAAATGTAGTTGCATTGGGTTTTTCGATTAACCTTGAGTAAGCCTTTACGTGTCAAGTTCGAAGCTACCATACATTTCAATCCTTATAAAAAACTTTTTTTTGCACATAGTAACAAAAAACACCACTATGTTACTAGCAAAGTTTTTTAATATTCTAACTCTACAATTCTAAGTTACGGTAAGATCAATAATGTTTTAATAGATAATATATGGTAGCTAATTATAATTTATATTCTCTTTCAGCCCTGAAGAAGCCAAATTAATTCTCTTTGGCGAAAACGTTCGGCGAAACAATTGATACACATTAGAGTATTTCTTGCAGATTTCCCCAATATTTAAGAGTTTACTATATATATATATATATATATATATATATATATATATATATATATATATATATATATATATATATACATATATATATATATATATATATATATATATATATATATATATATATATATTATTTTATATTTATTTATTTTATGCAGATGAGTTTGATTCCACTAAAAACCACAGCAAAAACAAATCTGACTCATTTCCTATATTTTAATTTTTCCTATACAATCGTGCAACGTAGCAATATGAGCTTTGTCGAACCACCGAACGTCGAACTAGCCAAAGCCTGCCAATCACGTTCCAATGCCGCAGTACGATTTTGTCAAATGCTACAAAATTGAACGTAATTTGATCGTGTATTTACACCTTTCGACCAAATCGGTGCGATTTGACGGCAAACAAACATGTCAGTCTGTAGCAGTACGACAGAGTTCAGCAGTACGAATTCATTTGCTGGTAAATTTTGAAAATTACATAGCTATAAGTTTTTAAGAGATTTCTTTGAGATTTATAGAGAACAAGAGTGTCTCTGAAAAATAAAATCGCCATCATATGATAAAACCGATAGAAAAAAAGCTGTGAATATTTTGCTTGCCAAATTTCAAAAAGTAAAAGCAGATACTAATCTGTTGGTAAAAAAGAAAATTAATAATTTTCGAACATTTTAAAAAAAGGAATTAAAATTATCTGGATATAATCGCAATTCTTCTAATCTTTTCAGCTTTTCAGCAACCAATCTTTGCACCACCATCTATGTTTCTGTAGATGGTAATGCAAATCATGCATTAATATTGCAGAATTAGGCTTAATATGTTGTTAACTTTAAAATTGTCCCCTAAGGTGTATGTTTTATCATATTTTCATATTAAATAATTTCAAATAAAAATAAAATAATATTTCCTTACTCTATTTAATTTAGATTAATTCAACTTACATTTTATTGATTATTTTGTCAATGTTACATTTACATATGTGAAATATTTGTTTCTGATCAAATAGGGTCTGATCATTAACACTTCCCATGGAGTGTTAATGGGGCTATCATACTTTCTCAATATTTTATTAAAAATATTTAAAATCGAAATTTTATAATTAAATCTTTATAATAAAATTAAAAAATCATTTTCCAATTTGGTTGTAGTTTTTTATACAAAGTCTCCTCAAGATACTATAAACAAATATCCATTATGGAGATTCGATAATTAATTTATGTTACTAATCAAATTTCATATCATTATAAAGCTTTTGAAGCGTGCACTTATAATGTTTTTTATTTAATTTGATGCCTTAGTATATTGTTTAAACAAATTTCACACTTGTAAATGCTTACACGCTGTGCTCCAGTGTGCAATGTCAAATGTTGTTTCATATTGCCTACTTGACCAAACCTCTTGAAACACATGTCACACTTTTAAGGTTTTTGTCCAAAACGTACTGTTAAATGTCATTTTAAAAGGACTTTCTGAGAAAACGACTTAAACTGATTTCACAGTTTTTTCTCCAGTATGCATTCTCA
The DNA here is from genome assembly GCF_040954645.1 of Diabrotica undecimpunctata. NCBI lineage: Eukaryota > Metazoa > Arthropoda > Insecta > Coleoptera > Chrysomelidae > Diabrotica > Diabrotica undecimpunctata. The sequence goes on along the minus strand of NC_092811.1, from coordinate 84,612,692 downwards.
AATGTCTTTTTAAATGATCTATTCGAGAAAACTGCTTAAAACAAATTTCACACTTGTAAGGTTGTTCTCCAGTGTGCATTCTCAAATGACTTTTCAAATGATCCATTCGAGAAAACTGCTTACAACAAATTTCACACTGGTAAGGTTTTTCTCCAGAGTGCACTCTCAAATGTTTTTTCAAATTATTTGATTGAATAAATTGTTTAAAACAAATTTCACACTTGTAAGGTTTTTCCCCAGTGTGCACTCTCAAATGTAGTTTCAAATGACTTGCTGTAGTAAACTGCTTACAACAAATTTTACACTTGTAAGGTTTTTCTTTAGTGTGCACTAGCAAATGCTTTTTTAAACTTCCTGTTTCACTAAATTTCTTAAAACAAATTTCACACTGGTAAGGTTTTTCTCCAGTATGCACTCTTAAATGCTTTTTCAAACTTCCTGATTCACTAAAATGCTTAAAACAAATTTCACACTGGTAAGGCTTTGCTCCACTGTGTACATTCAAATGGTTTTTTAAACCTCCTACTTGAGTAAACTGCTTAAAGCAAATTTCACACTGGTATGGTTTTTCTCCAGTGTGCACTCTCATATGGTTTTTCAAATTATTCGCTTGAATAAATTGCTTAAAACAAATTTCACACTTGTAAGGTTTTTCCCCAGTGTGCACTCTCAAATGTATTTTCAAATAACTTGCTGTAGTAAACTGATTAAAACAAAGTTTACACTTGTACGGTTTTTCTTCAGTGTGCACTATCAAATGATTTTTTAAAGTTCCCGTTTCACTAAAGTGTTTAAAACAAATTTTACACTGGTAAGGTTTTTCTCCAGTATGCACCCTCAAATGCTTTTTCAAACTTCCTAATTCACTAAAATGTTTAAAACAAATTTCACACTGGTAAGTCTTTTCTCCACTGTGCACATTCAAATGGTTAAACCTGCTACTTGAGTAAACTGCTTAAAGCAAATTTCACACTGGTAAGGTTTTTCTCCAGTGTGCACTCTCATATGGTTTTTCAAATTATTTGATTGAATAAATTGCTTAAAACAAATTTCACACTGGTAAGGTTTTTCTCCAGAGTGCACTCTCAAATGTTTTTTCAAATTACTTGATTGAACAAATTGTTTAAAACAAATTTCACACTGGTAAGGTTTTTCTCCAGAGTGCAGTCTCAAATGTTTTTTCAAATTATTTGAATGAATAAATTGTTTAAAACAAATTTCACACTTGTAAGGTTTTTCCCCAGTGTGCATTCTCAAATGTATTTTCAATTGACTAGCTGTAGTAAACTGCTGAAAACAAATTTTACACTTGTATAGGTTTTTTCCAGTGTGTATTCTTAAATGTTGATTTAATCGATCTTTTCTAGAATATTGTTTAAAGCAAATTTTACACTTGAGAGATTTTTGTTCAGTATGCTTTCTTACATGTCGATTTAAATTATCTTTTCTAGTAAACTGTTTAAAACAAATTTCACATTTATAAGGCCGTTTTCCAGTCTGGTTTTTCACATGTTCCATTCTGTGCTGGTAAAAACCTAAAATAAAAACCAAACTTTAAAAATTATATACCTACAGTACTATATATATATATATATATATATATATATATATATATATATATATATATATATATATATATATATATATATATATATATATAAAATATATATATATATATATATATATATATATATTTATATATATATATATATATATATATATATATATATATATATATATATATATAAAATATATATATATATATATATATATATATATAAAATATATATATATATATATATATATATATATATATATATATATATATAAATATATATATAATATATATTGTTATGTTTCTTCTTTCCCAACCAAAGAAAAATAAATAAAAATATCCATCGAAATAAAATTTCAAGATATCAATATAAACAAATTGTATATAGTAATTTAAGATAAGATTTAGTGTAGATAAGAATAGAAATTTGTTTGGCAAACGACCTTTTTCCGTTTCAAACAAAATTATCAAAAAACCTTTGTTTAGAATTAGAAGACATTTTACCTGTAAGATAATCTTTTCATTGTTTGTATAGTCGAGTATTAAATGACCATATTCTAATCTTTTGAAATATGTATAAATGATGTATTGAAAAAACCAATTTTAAAGTAAGCTATTTAGTTTTCTCTGAAACCGAAATTAGGCTTTTCCAAAATCATGGTAAACACAATTTGAGCTTTTTGATTGGACGGTCGTTTTTAAATGGGAATTTGGGAGTCGATCATGAGACAGGAGAAGTCAGTCATATTTTGGTCATCGAAAGGAAACAGTCGTTTGTCTCAAAATAGGGTGTGGTTCGTGAGTTTGGATACCGGCGTAACGAAAAGAAGTGAATAGTTTGAAGAAGGAGATAACAAGTAGATTAAAGGAGGTCCTTGTATCTACCGTGGGCATTTTATAAAGTATATGTGAAAGTATTCTTACATCAAGTTGACAAAAGGAGGTCCTGGTGTCATAAATAAATAGCTGAGTTTGGAGAAGTGAATCAGGTGTTTTTTGTGTAGCCTGCAGGAGGTTTGCAGAGACGTTAAGAAAGAGCCGAGGTGCCAAAGAGGAGAGATCACATCGTTGAGGAGACTGGACTTTTCTGGGTATTTTCCAACATACAACTCAAGAAGAAAATAAGCTGTAAGTGTTTGTACAATTGAATTTTATATCTGTGAAGGATCGTTTCGACATCATGGTCATTAGCATTCAAATTTAAGAACTGAGGTTTTGTTAGGCTAATCAAAAGTTTAAAGTTTTGTGGTTTCTTTTTTCAAGTAAAGAAAATTTTAAGTAAAATTGGTTTTTCACGTAATATAAATGTATGTAGCTTTATAATCTTATTATCATAATAATTTGATTTATTTTCTTGTATGCTGATTGATAAGATAACGACAGAATTTAATAATTGTTTTATTCGTTCATATAAAATAAAGAAACGTAAATCTTTGTAATATAATATATTTGTATTCTTATCCTTTCTTCTCTATCCCGAAAAAAGACAACTAGAAAAGCTTTTTAATCCATCGAACACAGGTAATATAAGGATTATTTTACTTTTGATAACAAATAAGTTATAATTCTTTTTTATTGGCTCAATAAACTAAGTTTGAACTCAAAATAAACAATCATAACAATATATATATATATATATATATATATATATATATATATATATATATATATATATATATACAGTAGACTCCCTCTATAACGAGAACTGAAATGGCAGACTAATTACCTCGTTATAAGCGGATCTCGTTATATCCAACAACAATAATATTGTGCATACATATGAATATGTAGTTTTCTAAAACATTAACTTTCTATAGTGAAGCCATTCGGAGCAATATAAGATGCTAATAAATATTGTTTGAATGGCGTTTTTAAAACAAAGTTGTTTACTTTTATTGTCAATGAAATGCATTAAAACAAAAAAGAGTTGTTTACTTTTACTGTCAATGATATATGTTAAAACATAAAATCTGTATTCTGTAAATATGTATAAAGCGTATAAAGTTATTTTGTCATTTTTGACTGCTTTAAATTGTCCAGTATTCTATCTATCATATTTTCTAAAGATGTGAAACAGTTTTATGCTTCTTCATTTGCGTTTTGTCCTTGGATAAAGTTTCTGACAACCTTTAAAACACTTTCAACATCTTGTCTATTAGGACCCATATTATTAGGTGTGAATGGTCAACCCAATATAATGACACTTGTGAATCATAAATTTTACATTTCCGACTAAGAATCATAAATTGTAAGAAGTTTATTGCGGGCGGCCCGCAGTTAAAAAGGGTATTTATTTATAGCTACGGCTGGGCAAAAACGTAAAAAACACGTTTTGCAATCTTATTTTCTCTCGTTATAAGCAAATTTACCTCGCTATAAAGGTTTATAGTTCAATAGAAATTTCACGGGACATCTAATGTACCTCGTTATAAGCGAAACCTCGTAATAACCGTGTTCGTTATAAAGGGAGTATACTGTATATATATATATATATATATATATATATATATATATATATATATATATATATATATATATATTAAATGGCCAAATATATGGCCTAGGATAACAAATTCGTTAAACTTCCCGTGCTCGAATCGGTATCAATAAAGTGTTAAGATCCTTTCGGCCTATCCCGGCCTATCATCAGACACTTGGGCTGATACATACATATATATATATATATATATATATATATATATATATATATATATATATATATATATATATATATATATATCGACGGTGGAAAAGCAAAACACTTGAAGCGCCATTTTTTAAACTTTACAGGAGAGCCAATTAAAGTTATAATTTTACGAAAAAAATTCATTAAAAATTCAATTTTACGCTTATCTCGATATTAAAAATAACGGTATGTCAGAATTTTTAAACTCTTTATCTACGGTCAGTTTAGAAACTAGAATGATTAATATAAATAAAAATAAGTGGCGTTTAATGATTTTAGTCAAAATATAAAATAAGGCAAAACAATTTAATGTACACACAGACACTTTATTTGGGTAAGGAAAAACGCATTAACCACCACTCTTACCAAATTATGAGATGCATAAAAACAATTTAACTGCATTGGTAAACTTTTATATCTGCTAGGCAGAACAAATTATATGACGCAATACTCTCTAAAATTCCTCGAGAAAAACAACTGAAGTACTTTAACAAGTATAAAAATTGGGCAATGAATAAATTAAGTACCTACCTTCTCTTGTACTAAATAAGTAAAGGAAAAAATAAAAAAAACTAAGATTTTTAAAAGAAGTTTAATTGAAAACATTATTATTTTAACTAAAATACAATAAACGGAAGAAGTAATTGTAACGACAAAGGCACATAATTACGAGTCATCTAATACCTTATTAAACATAATTATTGCACTCTAGTTTTAATTCGACACTTACCTATATCTATCATGACGGTTATGAGAAATAAAATAACGTTTAGAATATAATATTATATTCTAATAAAGTATAAAAACAAAAACTCGTTCGGTATACAAGATAAATCTTGTTTACAATAAGTTTGGGTATTAAACATATACGGCTAACTGATGTGAAATGAAAACAAAAATTAAATATCTAAAACAAAGTTTAACATAACGTAAGTTATATAAACATAAGTTTAAGACACAACGTCGTCTATGTCCGTTTCTGCGAGGGTATCAATTCCTGTAACTGAAGGTAAATTTATATATTCCTTTTGGAACAATTTGGGGATCACCTGATCATCACAAAGTTTTTTTAAATCGTTATATTTTGTTTTAGTTATGGGCAAAGATGTTTTGTACAATTGGTCCACGACCTTTGAATTTATTCCTCCCATGATGATAGGAATAATTTCTTCTTCTTCAGCGGATCTCATGCTACATTTGACTGACATTTGATTGATTTTAGACTTTTTAAAAGTAGCAACTCTGATCTTGCTTATCTTTCCAGTTAAATTACCGCGAAAATATTTGTCAGCAAAGCTTTCATAACCTTGAAAATCTGTATGATCCAAATAACTGACGTTATAAGGCTTTGGTTCTTTTCTAGCTAACTGACAAACTGTAGCCCATTGCGAAGGGGCCCATACAATAGTATTTTTTACAGCGCCTTCTATAACAGAGTGCATAGAATCAACAGACATCTCTGTATGTCCCGGGAGCAAGTAGTTCATTTGGATGCTTAAAATATTTTTACAGTTTTTAAGCGCATTATGAATGGCTGACAAAATGATCCTATTCTTATTCTGTCCGGGACATGAATCGGAATACAGTATGAGGTGTTTCACTGAGATGCGGGCATCCACTAGATCTATGTATTTCTGGATAATAGAAGCAATTTCATTGCTCCCTCGTTTTCCTTCAGTTTCTCCCCAGATGTAACAAAAGCCTTCTCTGCTGCCATTTTCATAAAAACATAAGTTGTATACGGCATATTTCCTTGAATAATAGAGTAACATGCTTTCGCCATGGGGAGTGTTCAATACCTTTTGGAGATCAAAAGATGTACAAATTAAATCTGTGCGTTTCTGACTTATTTCACGATGAAAACAGTACCTTTCCTTGTTAGCTTTCTTTTCCATAAGGTGGTTTTCCTTTTCTGCTTTGCTCTCTTCAGTGTTTGCTGCATCAAATTTAATACATTTGAGACATTTATCTTTCTTAGGAATATGAAAGCCTATATTAAATTCAGTATTAAATATGTTTAAAAACACTTTTTCACTGACATAGTCTATTCCCTCGGATGTTTTCTCGCCTTTGTAAATACGGTACAAATTTTTTTGGTTCTTAAATTCAACTGGTAAGTAAAGTTTAGTAGTATCCTTTCGACAGTAGTGAGAGGGCAGTGCTGGCAACTTCTTGATGAAGTTTATAACGCTTTGCCGTGTAGTTTCCTTAGTTTTATTGGCAGGTATGATTTTACCTCTTAGATCGTCTTTTGCAGATCCCTCAATGGAATTTGTTAGTGTATAATGAACATAAGTTTGTGTAATATCTAGGGTGTTAAGTAGAAACTGCTGGCAGACTCTTCGTCTATCTTCGTTATCATTAATGAAATATTCGTACGAAAAAGAACGTTTCCCACTGTCTTTTGAACGTTTTCTCTTGATAGAATTTCGTCGGCTCATATTTACAATCCAATCACGTTGTCTAGCACTACTCAAACTCCAAAAATGATGAAACAATGACAATCTTCGTTCTTCGGGTACATTCTGGCAGTCATTGCCGCATTTTTTTCCGATACAAGGATTAGGTTTAATTTCTCTTTTAGAACGTATTGTTTCATCTGCTCGGGTATACTCTTGACCTCTATTTTTAAGATCTTTTCTATTCTTTCTATAATTTATTCGTTTTGTTCTTTTACCTTTTTCGCCAACTATTTCAATATCATCTGTTTTACTGGCTAACTCCTTACTTACCTTCTGTGTTTTTTTGACTATCTTTTTCTTAGGCCTTTTATTATGGATAGATGTATCTGAAGACGTGTTACCAGTATCACTCCACGAACTAGAACCATCAGTAAAAAACGGGTCTTCATTATCGGAGATAAATTCACAATATGTCTTTTTGTTAAGTCTGGGTCGTTTGGATCGTTTTGTATTTTGCTTAATATTAATAGGATCAGAAGCAGCATCTTTGGCGACTAAATTTTCCATTGTGTTTGTTATTACATTGCTATCAATTACATTGCTATCAATAGTTCGTTGAAACTCTGCAACAGTGTCAACTAAAATAAAAGAGATGATATTTTATTTATATTTCATAATAGGGCTAATATAACAAGAATCAATAATAGAAAGACTAACAATAAATTATTATGAAGGTACATACAAATGAAGCACCTAAAACGTTCGTAAGTTGAGCATTTCAGAGCCGTGTAATGATAATGTTTGCTATAGTCTATCGCCTACCCTTTTCTAAAATGATATTTAAAACTCAAATCATCATCTATTTTTTATCAACTAGTTGAATCTTGCAAATTAATATTATTGAAAACAACAAATTCCAATACGAACCTATTCCTTCCAAGGTTGGTGGAGTCACAGTATTATGGCCATCGGTATTATTGTTTTGCAAATATTCTATTTGTGGGACATCGGTGTTTTTGTGTATTTCTGAAATAAATTACTACAATTTATTTCTCAAACTATTGTATCCATTAGTACTTGTATAGAGAGAAGCTGTGTGTTCATAACATATCTCAAGAAAAATTTAGTCCAAACACTCGTCATTTACTTTAAATATAACAGGTAGTAGCCTACGTTTCAATTCCACCAATGCGTTTATTAGAAACAAAAACCGCTTTTATCCTTATAAAGGCAGATGACAACATAGGAGAAAGTGAAGTGAAAAGCATACAATGGTAAATATAGTGAATAAATAATTATTAAATATAATACATACCTGATTTATTTATTGACTCATGATTTTTATAAAATATTCTAGAAGATGAAACATGATCACCCATATTTTCAATGCTTATCAAGGGTTGATTATTATCCAATAATGAAGTTAATTCCAAAGATTGTTGTTCCTGTGTAGGGTTTGATGCTATTTCGTCTTCGAAGGATAATTTACGTTTACCACGTACCTGAGAGAATTCGGATATTACTTTTTTATAAAACTTTCTACGGTCCATCACGTGACTGTAAAAAAGTTTTTGAATTAGGCAGTTAATGAATATGACAAATTTAATAGATAAACAACTATTTTATATTTAAAATAATACCATAGACTAATAATAAATAGGATACTTTTAAGATAATTAACAAACAAAAGGTAATCATTTACTTACTCGGTTCTACTATCACCCTTATCGACAAGTCTCAACAAACGTGATCTCTCCTCCCGGTAACGGCTGATCACTGACTGAAGCGACCTTTGATTGGCACTTCTATTTATAACTTCGTCACTTGCAAAAATATCGTTGAAAAAACGTTGCATTAAGCGACACGTTAGTTAAATAATCAGAAAAATGTATATCTTAAACGACACTAAACATTATTTACAACTGAAGTCAAAACAACTTGGCGCCATTTATAAAAATTATAATGCTGTCGGTTAATTTAAAAACATTTGTGATAATTTTTTAAACGTTACATTAAGCGACACTTCGTATTTTATTAAACATCTTTCAAAACAAATTGAACGCCATTCAACCCATTCTGAAAATATGAGGAAAACACATTAAATACGCGATGTGCAATAAATGTTAGATAGGAAAAATAATTTAAGTCACCTACCACTAACTAGTATGAACACAGAAAAACACTTTAAGTGTTATTAGTAACATAGTTCAGGGTAAGGAAAAACAATTTCACCACCTCATGCTAGCTAAAAAGGGAAAGCATAAACAATTGGAATGCCAAATATATCAAATGGGTGTTAACTTAAGAGCAACCTATACGGAAATTGACAAAATTTTGTGTCGGTACAATTATCGGTGATAAAAAATTATCCACAAAACTGCAATACTTTAAGCGACATCAAAGTCCTCAGAGAGTGATGAAACTAATACCAATCGACGCAGAAAAAAATGCTGATTTCAGTTATATATAAAAGTCATTTTTGACCAAAATGTCGCTTCAAGTGTTTTGCTTTTCCACCGTCGATATATATATATATATATATATATATATATATATATATATATATATATATATATATATATTGTTAACATATGTAAAATTTAAAATAATATTGGTTTGCTTTTAATATATTTCAAAGTACAAAATATAATAATTCAACTAATAATATATATACCTATATATACCTATATATAATATATAATATATATATTATATACATATATATATATATTATATATATATATATATGTATATATATATATATATATATATATTAAATGGCCAAATATATGGCCTAGGATAACAAATTCGTTAAACTTCCCGTGCTCGAATCGGTATCAATAAAGTGTTATGATCCTTTCGGCCTATCCCGGCCTCATCAGACACTTGGGCTGATACAAATTCAAACTCGGAAAGTCCAAAGAATGTCTCCCAAAACTTCACTACAACAGTAGTTAGCTTACAAAGGCGCCACCTGCTTTGGCGGCCGTGAACGAAAACGATATGATAATATCGTTTTCTGTATCCTCTGTGCTATGCGAATCTTTTACATATCTTTTACATATATATATATATATATATATATATATATATATATATATATATATATATATATATATATAGTTAAAATATGTAAAATTGAAAATAATATTGGTTTGCTTTTAATATATTTCAAAGTACAAAATATAATAATTCAAATAATTCAACTAATAAACTATAAAAGATATTTCGTAGAAATGAAAGTCCATTATCCTGGATTACGTGTAGTAAACAAAATTTAAAGATACGCATAAATTATTTTCTTTGTAAAATATATTCGAGTGACGTGAGTGAGCTTAGTGAAATCGTGAACAATGCGAGCGGGTTTTCCAAATAGATTTGTACGTCGAGATACAGTAAATAAGACAATAGAATAGAAATATTTAGAAAATATAATTCTCCGTTAGTTTCTTAAGAATTTGTAGAAACCGATTAGCATGTTAATAGTTTTTAGGCAATTTATAATTGTAGGTAAAATTGTTTGTTATCTAAATGGTAGATGGGGATAAGTGTGACGAATTTTGATTGGAGGAGATTGAAAAAAGTGTGATAGGTATGTAGGAATGAGAGTTTAGCTAGATTTTTGAGGGAGAAAAGATAAACAGTTGTTTTTCCAAGGGTTCAAAGGAACAGTCGTTGTTCTCTGGTGGTTCTCCAGAGGTAGTAAGCAGTAGAAGTGAATGTTTGTGAGTTTTCTTGGAGTAAGTGTATCTGACGGAAGCTGATCCAGTAAAATATTGTAAGTTATATTTTTCTACTTATATTCCAAGAGTCACTGTCCGACCGGAACGAGAGATTCAGTTTATCGAGAGGAGAAGAGGCTAGCATCATTTGAACGATACGTGCATTTGAAAGAGATCATTAAAGACGATAGGCTCGCAATAATTTGTTGTGACTGCTGATTACCTAGGGGACTGCTAAGAATAGATAGTGTAGGCTACAAGGAACAAGGATTTGGACAGTTTTTCTTTATTAACACTACATTTTTTAACAATTGCTTTAGAAAAGATAGGAATATTTTGATCAAGAGATTTAGAACAACAATTTTGCTTTGAAATTTTAATTTATATTGTATATAACATTAAATTTTGAAGGTTCACGTACGTAGAACAAAATTTTGATAATCATTATATGAGATATTTTTTATTGAAGATATTTGAGTGTGAATTTTATTTCAATATATAATGTATCATATATTTTTTTATTATTCCGGTATTCTGTGGACCTTACCTATCATATGTAAAGCATAGATATTGAAGCACGAGTATAACCCTGAGATAAGAAAATTAAATAGTGTGATAAAATCATAATCGCATCATTTAAATAAGTTTAATTAATTAATTAATTAGCTAATTAATTGCTTGGCGCAATACCCGTTAAAAAGAATTCAACCGACAAGACGCCTCAACTAACAACCTCGTTCATCATCCTCACAGCTATTGTTAACAATGTCCTTTATACAAACGTTCCAAACAATGTTAAGAACCTGGCGATATGTTTTAACGATGTAAAAACTGATTGTAGTCGAACTGAATGGGCTCTAATGGATCATGATGTGGTGAATTATGGACAGCTTTCAGTATTTTTCAAAAGAATACCAACGTCAGGAGGAGCATTCTACAAAATCGTGCTAATATCCCCAAATAACACCGAAAGTGATTCAAAATGGTACAAAACTAATAATGATGTCATCGGGCAATATGGTTCATCGATTATACTTTTAACTATCGTATTAGTAATAAATGTATTTCTAACGATTATTATCATTATAAATTTTTTTGTAAATCGCAAATGTAAATCATCTTGCATTAAAATAAATATGTAAAAAAGTAAGACAGTGTTTTTTTAATAAAACTAAAATAATACGTTTAATCTTTTATTTAAAAATTCTAATTTACACAGGTAATATCTTTTCACAAAACCATTGGCGGAGGTGATCCACATTTCTCTCGGTGCAGGAAAATAATACAGTGGCGTGACAAGCGTAGGCATTATGAATAAAGTTTCCAGTAGCACAAGGTGTACCATCAAACTTGCAAGCAGCAATAATGATGGGAAAAACTCAAAAAATATTACATTTCTTTTGTAAAAATTCTGCTTTTTGTTCTCCGCGAACGTAAATGTAGTCAGAAGCGTACAACAACTTAGATTCTAGTATTTAATTCTTTTTGGAATATTCAACATCCCCATTAGAATACCGAACACCATGAACGTGGAGACATAAATATATAATGGCATCGTTTATGCCAATTTCAATGGTAAGCCCTTTGGGTACAAACCACCCTCTACGGTGAATCCCTGAATGTTATTCTGATGATGACTGCTTGTCTGCTACTAACACTTCATTCAACTAATTTAATCTTTTTAAATGATATTTTTGACAACTTCGGTTAGAGAAAAGTATTCGAGTAGGCTGTCGTGAACAATTAAACAGTACGCTCGAGTGTCTGCTGGAAAACCTTCATTTGCTTCGATTTCCAACTTAACATCAACAGTTCCTGATCTGAATGAAGTATCATCCTGTTTGGAGCAGTCGAACGCAAACAAGGCATATTTCAAGTCATTAATTCAATTTTCACATCATCATTGAGAAAGACATGTTTGACCTTGAGTTCCATGCTTGTAACAGTTAAAGATACTGTTGTTGTCGTTGTGGCATTAGGTTCTTCCACTAAAATACAGTCCCTATCATTACGTGCTCGAGCAAATCGAAACACTTAACGACGACCATAAGTTAATTTATTGTAATCGTTGAAAATTTTAAAAATATGTTATATCGGAATCAGTAAACCAAAGCTGTCTATTGATAAATGTGGATTATTCGGATAGTTTCATCCTGCGGTACTGAGAAACTTGGAATCTTAAGGAGTATAACACAACAAACTGCAAATAGTGCTAACTACGCCTAGATCTCGAACGATTTCGATATCGTGTGAACTTTGGATATATGTACATGTATCAAACAAGAAGGCTCCAGCATTCGGTGCAAGAGAAACAGTTCCATTACCCACTTTCGTTATACTTCTTTTAATTTCCAAAATTGTTTCGTGTATATAGCAAAAAATGCATCTGATTGATTTATGATAAATTCAACAACGTCGCTATTGTTAAATCACTTGATGTAAGGTGTGTATGTACGAAATTCTTCTTTTCTAATAGTATCGTTGAACAGAGGTTTTTGGTAAATGTCGAAAATGGGTGGCTGAGGTTCCTGAACCTGTCGTAACGATGTGCTGAACGTTCAACAGTTCGAACCGTGGGAGTGTCGATAATCACGCATCTATTTCCACGACGAGACGATGAGGTGGGGTCCTGAGCGGCTATTTAAGGCGAGCGATTGGCGGAATTAAAGAAGTCTGGTGGCTAACGCTCTAGGCTCCCTGACTCACTAGTGTATTGAATCTGCGAGCCAACCCGGACAGAGAGACTTCCGTAGAGAGGATTATACTCTGCCCTTAATCAAGCAGAACCCGTGGGTATCGTGCATTGAACGTTACCGTCAACTCTGACTCAGAGTATAGCATGGATCTGCACAGCCGAATATTTCGATTACGAGTGCGTTTGGCGATTCCGCTGGATTGAGGTGGAAGAAAGTATAAGTCTGCGTGCGATTAAATCCACGTATTCCATTTTTTTGTTAGTCATAATAATTTTTCTTTTACAGACGTCCGCCGTGGAATGCACTCTCGCGGGATCCAGACGGGGACATAGAACACATTTTATTTTTATTGTTGTATATACGTTGAAATTAATAGATTTATTTTTATTTCAACCTGTGTTTTACTGAGTCTGTCACTTCGAAAGAGCTACCCGTTACAAGAGTAGACTCGATACCCTTAAAACATTGTCCGGTTGATCTGAAGAATGCATTTTTCCTGGTGCCAAAACTCTATCTAAAGAGAAACCCAATAATTTCCCAAGACTATCGTCTTTATCGAAAGTAATGGTGTGATCCTGACAGAAAATTTCACATTTAAGCGTATTGTTGTTCGGTCTTGAAGTAAACTCCCGAACCAAATTGTATTTACGCTTCCATATCAGTAATTTCATAGCATACGAATTGAATTTCAATATTACGCAGCTTCGCACGATCATTTTGCTCATAGAAATAAAACTTTCCACCATCGATGTTTGTAATTGAATTAAATGTATGAAATCCCAACACTGCTACATAATACTGTCGAAACGGATCAAACATAAGAGGACTCATATGTGGTAAAAGATGTAGTAAGTTAAATACCAAAATATGTTAAAAACTTATTTAGTTTACTTATACTGTTACATGTTTTTTGTTTTATTTTTCTCATAATATGGCAGTTCACAAAATACACATTTACTTTCCATATACCTGCCGCAAACATCACTCCATCCATGTTTATCATAATCTTTCATGCAAGGTAAATACTCTTCTAGTGAGTGACGAATATCTTGAGGTATTTCATACCAAACACTGCTTGTTATATTTTCCATAAAATGCGAATGGCACGTCTCATGGTTGCATTGTAGAGAAACTTTAAGTACAAATGTCCACAGTGTATTTGATTATAACTTTGATATTAATCGTTATTGTAGAAAATTCTTCCACCGTTCAAATATGATACTAGTTCTCGTGGTGGTTTCAAGCAACCATATGAATCAAAGTACTCCAGGTTGTTGTTTATCTTCTTGTAAGCTACCCAATGTGTACCGGGGTTCGTTGAAATGTGAAGATTAATTATAGCACATTCACGTTTACTAGGGTTACGTGGTAAATTATCTCTCATAAAAACACCAAGAAAATTTGGAATTTTAAGTAGTTTAGCAAATTAGTTAAAGCTCTATTAGGTAGCTTCAGCGGGAGTTTTTTGACTACTTTAAATATAATTAAAAGCCATCTTTAGCGTTTTTTCGAAGGTATAATCCTTTGACTAGATGTTTCATAGCTTTAATGTGACGTTTATCCTCTTCTAGTTTCTTTTGAGCATTCTTTGAATCAATCACAGTCTTGGCAATTGCGCTTGCGCCCCCGCCTAACTACCAAGAACTGATAAGCCTGCAAAGATGGGGATTAAAGGTAAAATACCAACCGATTGCAACAGCTGTTCTAGCTGCTGCAAGTGCAAGAAGGGCTGATTTGTGCAGATTTAGTGACGGAGGAGTTCGTTCAATTTTCTGATAATTGGTTACAGAACATGTCGCTTAAATGAACTAACACCTTTACCACGTTTCATGCCTACCCAGTTTTCGTTTATTGCTTTCATTGCTTTGTTTACCAACATTGAAATGAATGGATTCTTGTAAAATTCCTTTTTTATATAACAACGTGTATAGAATATATGCCAATCACAAGATAAAGGTCATTCAACAAGACAAGACACTACCAGTAGAAAACTTAGATTTTGTCGATAAGGTGACAAGAACCAGTAAACATGGCGCATTGCTACCATATTCTTTTCGTGCCATCATAAAACATCTAAAAGATATTACGCAATCCTCAAAAACATTGCATCACGCTATTAATAACAAGCTTAATCATGTCAAAAAGGAAGAGCTGAAAACGGAGGAAGATAAAAAAAGAAGCTGGCGATGACGATGTATTTTCCGATGCAGTATCAACTGATCAAGTTAACATACATGAAATTTTTGATCCTAATGTTTCGAAAGAGGCTATTAATGAATATATCGAGCAATATCCTCCAATGAGCCATAAGTATATAAAAGAGTTTTGGATGAAAGATGATAAAATTGATAAAAACTATGGACCTATATACAATGATGAAATTGGTTGGATGTTAGGTAAACGGCGAATAAACTTTAACAAAAACAAAGGTAGTGTACAAGTCATCAGTGACGGTAGTGGGGAAGGAGGATGGGTACCGGAAATGCCAGGTCTATACCAACTAATTTTCTATAATAGTCCAGAATATTATGATAATAATGATTTAAAATACTATAAAAAGTTTATAAATAGTACAGGAGCTCATCTGGATGCCATAGGTCGTCTTAAAGATGCAACTGGAGAAAAATATCATATTATCAGCCACTACTTAAACCTATCGATGCAACAACGAAGAAATCACCACCAAAAACTCGATCTACTGCATTAAAGAGACCACCTTTCGAAGGTCTCGTCCGTTTAGCAAAAGCGACTCGTTCATCGTCCACGTCTCCTCCAACATCGCTATCTTCATCACCCAGCTCCAAAGAATCGGGGCTCGTCGGTGGTTCTCAATCGATCTACAATGATAATCCTATTGAATATGTGTATTGGGATGATCCAAACGAACTATGTGACAGACTCAAATTTCTGATTGCTTCCCAAGAAGCAAGAAACACATCCCACAATAACGAAATTGTTGCCATTATCAACGAATTACGTGAAGCAGTTATTATATATTAATGTTAGGTTGGATTATTGGACATCATTTTCAATAGGAGTGTTGACAAGTTTGGTCGTCATCATTATCGTTCTAATGAAATAAGGATATTAAACGAGATCCTCCTGTAGCAGGTATACATCTTTCCAACAAGAAATACGTAGATGACCGCATTGTTAAAGTCAAAAATTTTATACGAAAAGAGTTAAATTTGAGACGCAAAGAATATAATGCAAAAGATGCTCAACTTGAACAAAAAATCTCAAACTCCATCAGTAATATTGAGAGCAATTTTATTAAAACAATTAATGGGTTAGCTGATGAAAATAAAATGGTTGGTTTGAAAAAATCTGATTTATCAAAAGACATACATGATTTTAAAAATGATCTAGATATATTTAAACATGAAATGGAGAAGAGCATTAGAGATGCTGCCTACCAAATTACACGAAATTAAATTACAGAAGAGCATTAGAGAACGATTTCCGAAGTGGAAATTGAAACGTCAATAAACTTACTTTAACCTTTAATTGTGGCTTATTTCCACTTAAGTAGTAACAACTTTAAAATGCCACAAGAAAATAGCTTCAGAACAATATACACAAAATCTGATGAAAGCGCTGGAAATAGAAAAAAAGATTAAAACAAGGGATCCTAATTCACATGATTTAGACAATCGTCTTGAGGTAATAGAAGAATACATCGAAAATAAGAAAATAATAAAAGCATATAAAAACTAGGAAACAATGACTTAAAGCGTTAGAAGATGAAAAGGTTTAGAAGAGTGAAGATGTCCGATGTAAAAAAGATGAAAAGTAAAAACATAATAAACATATAATAGGATTCATGATATTGAACAATGGCAGAAAAGTATTCGAGATGAATCAGATATGAGATCTTTATTAGATGATCGAGTATCTGATCTGTAAAAGACTTTGTTCGAGCTGGATGAACGTTTATCTGCAGAAGTAAAAGAAATACAAGACTCACTTGCTATATTTAACACATATTTACACCCTTTAGTCCAAAGAGTTAAAGCGTTAGAAGGTAGACATGGCGTATTCCAAAGAGAAGACACAACTAGTTAACGAGCTTCATAAGCAAGCACGAAAAAATTATCGAGACGACGTACAATCATTAAAGGCTTAGATGATTTATGGCAGATGGACTTGGCTGAAATGCGGTCTCATTCTTATAATAATAGAATTTTTAAATTAATTTTAGTTGTGATTGATTGTTTCTCGAAATACCTTTGGACTCGTCCATTAAAGACAAAAACGGGTGAGGAGCTAACTCAAGCATTTTCGAATTTACTCAAACACAGTAAACGAACACCGAAAAATCTGCAGTCGGATCAGGGAACTGAATTTTACAAGTTTCAAAATTTAATGAAAAAACATAAAATAAATCACTACTCTGTTTTTACTACCATGAAAGCAGCCATAGCTGAAGGCGTCATTAGAACGTTGAAATCCAAACTATACAAATATTTCAGCTTACACAATACATCCAAGTGAATTGACATATTACCCAAAGTTACGTCTGAATACAATAATACAAAGCATTCAAAAACGGCGAACAAACCATCACAAGTGAACAAAACCAATGAAAAGATTTTAAATAACAAGTTTAGCATCAGCAAAACCAAAATGTTATTCGACAAGGGGTACGTTCCAAGTTGGACAACAGAATTATTCAAAGTTACTAAAATCAATATTGCCAACCCTGCAACATACATGCAGGGCACACCGATAAAAGAATTTTACAATGAAGAATTACAGAAAACAGCTAATCCTAATACTTACTTAGTTAAAAAAGTTTTACGTCGTAAAGATAAAAAAATGTATGTCAAATGCTTGGTCTTAATGCAAAACATAATAGTTATATTGATAATGACGCTATCATCTAAAAAGGTGGGGAACTACTTTTTAACAACCGACGTGGGAGGGGACAAAAGTATGAAAAATTGAGGAGAATCTCGTTTTTTGTTCTCAGTTTGTTGCAGCCAATCAGCTACTAAAAATGTATTCCCAAGATTCTAGATCATAATCATTCTTTTAATGACAAATTTCAAATTCTTCACATTCAAAATAAAGGCCATAACCTATCTTTGTTAGAATCTATGGGAATTAACAAATTAAAAACACAGATATAATTCTGAATGACCAACTTGAGATGAACAGTTCTCCACTCCTCAACCTATTTCATTAAAGACTATAAAGTGTAAACGCATACCAAAAATAGATCACTTTTTTTGCAATTAGATCAGCAATTTTACTCTATAATGGTGGTTTTGATGATTTTATTCTTGTTAGACATACAAAAAAATTTCAAAATGATATCGTCCCCTTAATACTAGAACTAGGTAACTCGAAATTTTACGATTTTGAGTTATCTACCGTTACCAATATAATTTTTGATAATAGCTATGTCATAAGTTCGAAAAAAAAATTGTTGCTAAAAGTGGTCACATTGAAATATCTAAATGTGCAACTGACAACGCCAAAAATTTCTACTGCAGCAAGTGTTTAACTTGACATACCTAATTGTACGCCCGGGCAACCCGTGTTATGCATTGCCTCCTCCGGATATTCTTTAAGATACCTATTTGTGCAGTTCGTCATAGCATATGTTGTGAGTGACATTGTTGCTTTATTTTTCGTAATATTTTTTGAAACAAAAGTAAAAATGTCTACAAGAGCCAAATATATATTAAGATTAGTACGTGACCAGTTAACAGAAACAAAAGGTGAGTGTTTAAATACTATTTGGAAAAATAAATTTGTTAAAATCGTTGGAGAGCTTATTTTTATAGATTAGGTATTTGTCGATTCATTAGTTTTTGAACATAAATATAAAATTGATACCGTAGGATACTATTTTTATGTGATAAGCATAATATGCCGAGTATGCATATTATGGTGAACTTATTTTTAGAACTTATTTAGTAAAGCCTATGAAAATAAATTTGTTTACATTTTTTAGCGGTTTAAGACTAATAAACTATTAGACTATTTAAGATTCGTTAAAGTTTTTTAAATAGTTGTTTTTTGTAAAACGTATAGGTATCTTTCTTTCTTTCTTTAAACTTAGTTTAAAAAGTACTAAAGTATTTTTTATTTTCAGATGAGAATACTGAGGTCCTTCCGTCCACTTCCAAACAACGTTATAACGATTCGGAAACAGACTCTGATCCCTATTCTCCTGATCACTCGGAATATAATCCGGACTCTGATGATTCTTCTGACAATGAACTTGCTCTCGGAAATGGAACTTTTCAAACTATTAACAACGAATGCTTGTTTAGCTACCTGTAAACGAAAATGGACAGAAAAATTTTCCTATGAAGAGAGATTGTCGATTTTTCGAAGATATTACCAGTTAAAATCCTACGAAAGAAAACGAGACTTTATTAATGGCCATACAGAAAAGAAAGATAAAAAATGGCATACTGCAGAACAGTCCAGACGTCAAAAAACCATTTTATTCTATTTACCTAAAAATGCGAATAGAATCCAGGTTTGTAAAAGCGATAAAGCATCTATGGAAACCGAATATCTCACTCACATAGCAGCCAAGAACAGAGCCCGTGATGAAAAGAGATTAAGTAGACAGTTAGCAGAAAATTTTAACGGTACACTCATAAGTTGCAATTTTGATCTTCAACAAGTTCTTTTGTTACCAAATGACCCAAAAAATAACGCTTTATTTTACAAACAAAGACTAAAAGTATTTAACTTCACCATTTATAATACAGTGTCTAAACAGGGTGATTGCTTCATGTGGACCGAGGTTGAAGGAAAACGAGGCAGCTGTGAGATTGCCACTTGTTTATACCAATACTTTGAATCTTTGCGGGAACAAGTAACTCAGGTTCAGTGTTTTAGTGATAGATGTGGTGGACAAAATTTAAATAAAAACGTCGCTAGTATGTCCTTAACAGCTGTTCAACATATTCCACATTTGGAAAGCATTGAACTAAACTTTCTAGTTTCTGGCCATAGTGAAATGGAGTGCGACTCCATGCACTCAGCCATTTCAACAGACTTCAAAAGAGTAGGCAAAACACATTTACCACAAGACTGGAAAAAAATTGCTAGATGTGCCCGGAGAAAAGGAGATAAACCGTACATCATTCATAACATTACTCACGAACAAATATTGGATTGGAAAAATCATGCGGATAAAATTTTAATTTTCAGAGGTAAGGACGAAAGAGGGCAGCAAGTAGCATGGCAGAAAATGTGTTGTATGTTCTTTTCTAAATGCGAACCATCCATTATGAAATTTAAAGAAAACTTTAACAAAGAATTTAGAACTTTAAATTGCCAGAGAAGGACAAAATCGACTCAAAATATAACTACAATAATGACATTGTTTAATACCAAATCTCCCGCAATTCCTCTGGAAAATAAGGATTATTTTGAAAACCTGCCTTTTAAAGCAACAGGAAGAGAAGTATCAAGTGGATCTGAGTGTGAGACCAAGTCATAAGTGAGACCAAGTGAAAGAAAAATATTGGCTATAATTATTAGTTAAGTTCTTCTACTTTTTTTGTTATATTTTGATCAAAATATGTTAATAAATTTCTTTTTTGGTATTAAAAAGTTATACTTATTGCTACGTCGACAACTAGGTGTATTTAATTTTTTTAAAAATTTTAATTGCTACAACTAGATATCTTGATTTTGAATAACAAAAAAAACTAAAACAAGGCTTTAGAACGCTTACAATTAATCAGAAGTTAGGTTTATTTCAACTTCTTGCTATAAATAGTAAGAAAAAAATTCATTTACTGTAATACAGCATGGTTTGTTTCTTTTCAGATTTAAAACTGCTCTCCTGAAAAATAGCAAATTTTGAGTTACCTAATTGTAGTATTAAGGGGACCATATATGAATGGAACATGAACACTGAGCCAGCTGGCTGCAATACAATCAGTTTATAACAAGAAACAGTTTCTAAATAAAACTATTGGGAAAAACCCTTACCCAATTTGTGAAGAAAAGTGAGATCCTAAGACAAAATGATTTGAATTCAGGCCATCACAAACCACATAAATCAGTTAAAGCCAATTTAAAATTTTCTGCTACAAAGTGCCAATTAATGAAAATCTACAGGTTAATATAATTTTCTATTAATAATTTTTTTAAACCAATTTCCAGATTGGACATAAAAACAACAAGAAGAAATGTAAAATGTAATGTTTATTAGAATCAATTGTGGATTAATGCCTTATACATAATATTTAATGTAGATAGATTAAATTAAAGATTTACCATCTCTACATATTTGTAATATTTCACTCACCTAAGTTATCTTCATCTGCTTCATTCTTTAAGTCTCCAAGATCAAGGGATGTAGTTAGCTGACTTTCTGTATTATATCCTTGCTCATCTTGAGTAAGTTCTTTCTTAATTTCAGCTTTTATTTCTATTTCTAATAAATACAAATTATATCAAATTGTTTACGATAATAAGTTTAGTTATCTTACCTGGTTTGTTATCTGCTTTATCATTACAGGCGTCAATATTATTTGTTGATCTGTGTAACTGACTCCCTGCATATATTTCACTACAATTTAAAAAACCTTCCTTAACTTCAATTTTAAGTTCCATAGCTAATTCCATCGGCCTTAACAAATAAAAACTAAAAAATATTGGAAACACATAAATATGGTTAAACTGTTGAGTTTACCGAGTTTACCGAAAGTGAAAGTACAAGCTGAAAACAGCGGCAAATGTCAAAAATATTTCGGTTTACCAGTGTTGGCATGTTTGTATAATGCATATCCGTACCTCAGAACAAAAGTGTATTAAGTCACAAAATATGAATTTTACAGGAGAGCGAAAATAAAAATTATTTTTACTGTTTTGTAACATTTTCCATTTAATACATTAAATTTTATTTAGCAAATTCTTTTAAATATGAATAATAATCATTGTTCTTTTTACCACTAAAAAAAAATTTTTTGAATACTACTGTTTTTGAAAAAAATGGACTTTACATATTTTTGCTCTGAAAAATAAATTTTTGACTGTGACTTAACATTAATTTTTCCACCTATCTTGTGGCAAAATCTCCATTATGGAAAACATCATACCTATTTTACAAAATTAAGGAAATATTTGGATATACAGAATTAAAAATACTATACGGAAGTGTTTGTAACAAAACCATTAATACGAGCAAGTAAAAAAAACTAGAAAAAAGTTTAATTAAAAAACAGAAATGGTCGTAAAGTAACTGTATTTTTATTAAGTAAAAAATTTAACAATAACTTTTGAAGTACGTAACAAAATAATAATTAAAAACTAAACAAGTGCAGGGCTACTTCCGCTAATTATCAGTAATCTGAATTGTGTCTTTATGTACTAGAGTCTGAAAAAAATAGTGAAACCTCGCTGGAACCCACTTTAGCAGCTTTTGAAGATCATTGAATTTTTTAGTACTTATCGGATTAAAGGTATCTCTCGAGGAAACCAGAGAATCTTCTAAAGATTGATGATTTTTTCTACCAACTCTTCGGTTAAAGTCTACACTCTGAAATTCCAAATCGAAGTCTGTTTTAAAGTACAGAATCCCAGGATTTTCTTGTCTGAATTGTATACATACTGCTTGTGAAATTAAAAATTTTTCGTTGTTCTCAGTTTTCTTTTTATTTTGAAATGGTGAATCGCAAGAATTGTACAGTTTATTAAAGTCTTTAAAATTAGACGTTGTCATTTCATACACTTTGAAATCTTTGTTTTTTCCGGAAATTCTAGCCAACTGTAACCAATCCCATGGAGTAATAATTTGAAAATTAGGACATTTTTTAGCTTCTCGTTCTATAACTGAATGTATACTGTCCACCTCCATGTGCGTATGCCCTCGCAAAAGGAATTTGTGAGTTATTTCTTTTATATGTGGATATCTCGAAAGTAGATAAAAGTAGCACATAATCATTTGTATGTTCCGGTTTTGGGATGGGCTTTGAGGTAATGAATGAATGTATTGGACCAAGCATGAGGCCATTTCGTTTCCACCTCGGCCAGCAATTGATTCATCCCACATTAGACAGTTCGCCTGTTTTTCCGTTGAATCATAAATTGTATAATTAAAACACCAGAGTTTTAGACTGTAAAAACTTTGAGAGTTAGTTAGCTTTGGGCAAGGAAGACATTTTTGTAAATCTATCATTAAAACTTTTTGTCCAGGGTTATTGATGGACATCTCCTTGTCTATCTGTTTCAATTTGTACCGTTTATCGGCCTCTAACAAATGAGCGTTATACTGCACTTGTAATGTTTCTCGCTCAGCTTCAGAGTTTGACTGTCTTAGATTGATTAGAAATTCATCACATTTATCACAAGTAGGTATCTTTTGAAGGAACAGCGAACGATAAATTAAATTCTGTATTAAAAATGTGATTGTAAAGCCATTCTTTGCCTACTTCGTCCGAAGGAATGTTTTTCAAATCACACTCTTCCTTAAACATCCTAAACATTGTAGAAATATTTAAGTGACCTCCTAAATATTTTTTCGCCGTCCTTCTTCGACTATAATGTGATTCTTCACATGGGTAGGCCATTATATGCTCACGAATCCTGTCCTTTACCTCATTCTTTACTTTATTTATAGATGGCTGCTTTCCTCTTTTGTCACATTCTACAACTCCACTTGTTTGCATTTTTTCAAGTGCACATCTAACAAAAGATTAAGAAATATCTAGAGTACGCAAAAAGAACTTACTGCAAACTTGAAACCTCTTTCCTTCAATGGTAAAAAAATATTTCCAGTTACAATGGCGTTTTCCAGCTCGAGCACCGGTTCGTTCTCTTTTTCTTTTGATACACATTTTTTCAAGACAAGAACATAAAAACTGTCTTTTTTGATCTATGGTTGTCTCGTGATTCCAAAATTGTCGGTGAATTTGTGCTCTCTGAGGACCTAAGATGTTTTCATTGCATTTTAAACGGCAGTTTCTACAAGGCTCTCGAACCTTCCTTTCCTTTATAGTCTTTTTAGTTTTGGAAGATTTATATTGTTGGCCTGTCATCCTCTTCTTTTTTCGTTCGTTTCGTTGCCACGTACTTTCGTTCCTTAAACGTTTCTTACCTTTGCTTTGATGATCGGCTACCATGACCTCTTTTTCATTTTCATCTTCACCCTCATTTGTGATTTCAAAATCATTGTCAGTACTCGAATTAATGCTAGGAACAAATGAACTTCCCGAATATTCAAATGGATCTTCCTCGTCTTGGTGTATGGTACTTGTAGATGAATTGAGCTCCAGTGGTGGTTGCTTAATTTCGTTAATAAGCAAGCTGCTACTTGAAGAAGGTATGTCTTTAGGTACATCTGAAACAACAGCAGCTGCATTTAGCTGCATTTCAGTTGTATCCTCCTGCAGGTTAACAAAGTTGTAAGATATATCTAACAAAGACGGTGATGTGATCCGTACAGCCATAGCCTCATCCGAATTCTGACTCTCAAGGTAGTCTAAAACAATAAAAAAAAAAGATGTACAGGCAAAAAAGAGAAATACATTGACAAGAGCTTTGAGATTTATTTCTTTTACTTTTCTAAAACAATAATATCAGCTATTATAAGTGACTCCGTATCTTATATAACAAGAACAAAATAATTCATCCTTTTTTTATTTTAAATTCATTAGGTATAACTTTTCTATTAAATGGCGTACGAATGTTAAAGATCGTCACCGTAAATTCAAAACATTTGTCTTTATAATGTAGTTAAACTTATTATTTATCATTAGAAATACTTACGTTTACTAGAAATATTTTCCACTGATGAGGATTCATTATTCACGTTTTGTTTACCGCTCAGCGCAAGCTGAAGAATTCTGTGGGCTCTATCTTCCATTTTTGGCTATCTCGTTTAATTTAACATGCACGACTTAAACAAAAAATATAACACCGGGTTTAAAAGCGAAGAGAACATGCGCTTCAATACACTGCAAATAGCGAACTGAACAAACGCACGTATTGTACTATGTAATTCACCAAAAGATTGTGGACTTAATGCTTTGCCTGAATTACATTATGTGGGACATAATACTTTTTGTTGGACATAATATGGTTTTGCCCTGGGAAATGTACACACCACTTTGGATCTAATACATTTGAAATGCAGAAGATACTGTTTTGCTCTAAGCGCAATGTGGACTTAATACTGTTCATAAAAGGTTATTTTGGCCAATTTCAGTCGAAACAGCTAATAAGAAGCACCATTGAATAGAGCGGAAAATTTTAATCCCAGTGAGCCAAAAAAGTAGAAAACTGAAATTTTGGACTTAATACAGTTTTGCTCTGAGGTACGGATATATGTTGTATCAAAGAATATAGACTCTATATTCTTTGGTTGTATGCTTCAAATATAACGAGATAAAGCTTTTAAAAAGTACATTTTGATTATACTATTTTATGAATTCTGTAATTTTTAATTTATATAAAGCAATAACGAGTAAATATTTGTCTCTTTCGAGATTAAAGCTGGATTTATAGTTTGACGGACTGTAGACGTGCTGCAGACCTAATAAACGGACTGTAAATATTATTTCAATTTATAAATCGACGGAGTGGAATTTTTTCGCATGAGTAGAAACAGTGGCTAGAGTTGGTGACCATGTAATGTATCAGCCACATACCCAAGGGAAACAACCCCACCTCCAAGCGCAATCGTTAATCAGTTAGCCCGGTATATAACAAGTCAACATAGCAAGAAAATAAAAGAAACAAAATAAGGGGTAGTTAGCCTAGAAAAGAATAATAATAATTAATTAAATAATTATTATATACTCCAAATTAAATAAAGAATAAAAACAATCGACATATTTTAACGTATACATTTCAAATTAAACAAAGAATGACAATTCAACATAGTTTAACGTATACATTTCAAATTAAACAAACAATGACAATTCGACCTAGTTTAAAGTGTATTACACAAGTTTCGATATCAGGTCAGCTCCGAATGTTTAAAAATTACGAAACCATAGACCTTCGTTGGAAAATAATACAACAAAGCGACACACCAGCGATAAGAATTGAGCTGAGCTAGCATAGCACACCATCGCATAATCCATTTTAACACGTGGAGCAGATGGCACAATCAGCGAAAACTCTAAGAGTTCGGGCGACGCCTCGGTACTGTGACGGGTAATTGAGGGTACGCGTTCATGGGACATAAAAACGAAAAAAGTTGGTCAACCGGGCTGTAGTGTTCGGCGACCGGAGCCAGTGGGTACTCGGCGATCTAGGGGTACCCTAGTTGATCCGCCGTCCGGTGTGTGTTCAGCTCAGTGAGCGCGTTATTATATCCGACGAAACGGTAGTACCGTATAAGTACCGGATAAGTCGTATCTCGGAAATTCGTGATAGCGTACAGTACTCTCAGCAGACTGTTCCTGAGTTCCAGTTGAACTGCAAAGGCGTATTCTTTAGCTAGGGCCTAAATACGCTAAGGTAACTAAACATAAATACTAACCCAGGGGAAATACATAATAATCGTAGATTGTCCACCCTTTATATTTCTTGGTCTATATCGTATAAGGTCTCTTCTCGTCTCCTTTCGCAACTGAATAGACAATAATTAGTTATAACTGATATCTTGTTGTCTTAGTTGTAGTATACAATTTATTTAATATATTGTAAGTTCAAAATTGAGTTTTATTGTTTTTTCCCGGCCGTTTACAGGTAGAGACTAAAGGCTTCTAAAGAAGAGGCTTCTAAAGTAAGCCCATATATTCAACTCTTTACAGGGCCTGAAACGGGGCGTCCTTCATCCCCTTTTCCAAATTTTCCCTACCCTCTTGTAAATTCACGAGGGCGAAATTACGTCCGTTCAGACTAGTCGGACCAGAAAGCCTTGCCTCCGCTCACAGAGCTAAGTATCCCTTAACATTATAGACGTGGATGTTACATTGGTGACAGCGTTTATTACAACCATGATCCTATAATATTCTTTTGTTACTTATTATTATTATTTTATAAATTCTTAACGTTCATTGTAACAAATAATCAACAAAATCAAAATTCGAATACGTTGATAAACGACTTTACAAAATGGTGGGCGAGCTAGACAGTTTACTTTGGTTGGTTGACAGCACGGTTCGTAGACTTACTACGGTTGCCTCTTCCGACTGGGGAGGGGATGCTTGAGTTACGTCACCAGAGTACACAAGAATACAAAACCCATTTATTATCACAGTTTGTTCGTGGTAATTATCTTTCAGTTTATTATTTGCTTTATTATTTATCGTTTCTTAAATATCTCAGTTTACTTTATATTTTTGTATTTGAAATTTTGGTGTTGTTTTCTATAAAAAATTATTTTGAATTATCGAAGAAACGTTATTTATTGTTGTGGTACATCATACCTATTGTCTTCGTATCTTCTTATAAGGTAGGTTAAAACTTTAAAATTTCATTGTGTATTACCGTAATAATAATGTTGATGAAATTTTAGAATGCCAGGCACAGGTTGTACTATGTAGGAAAGATATTAAAAAAATGGAAAAAATAGTTATGTAATTCGGTAATTCATTCAATAGTTAATCCAGTATTGATGAAAATTCAGTATACGCGACAAATTTTCAGTGTAAAATGAAGATTGAAGTCCTAGATTTACGTAAATCCAGTATTAACATTGGATAAACGTTAACAACCGGTTCTGATTAATTATAAGTACCAAACTGCCTATATATCAACAGTTTTCCATAATTAGGTATTATAATCCATCTGAGATCTTTATTTCATAACTATCTTTACTATTTTCCGCACATCAAAGACATAAAAACGACGATTAACAATGTTATGATTCAAATTACTGTACTCTCGTGACGTAATTTCGGGCTTAATGTTCATTGGTTAGTCGGAAGAGGCAACCGTAGTAACAAAGAATATAGACGCTTATAAGCGTCTATATTCTTTGGTAGTAAGTCCACGAACCGTGGGTTGACAGCACAAAATTCTTCCTTTTGATTGGCCAGACGCCAGTAACGCACTGTAAAAGATAAAAGTTGACCAACTCTTCCGTTTCAGTGCGTTTCACTTACGTTTCGTTATGCGTTTACGTTCATTTATAAATAAGAGTACACAAAATTCTATGTTGATATTATTCCAGTGCGTCTACGTCATCGAGTTAGGTCTACGTTTACTGTGCGTCAAACTATAAATCCAGCTTAATTGCAAACATCTGTTGTAATCTGGCAACTGCTGATTTGACGATTGCCAAATCTATCCCCTAATCTATTAAAGGGTAACAAAAATTTCTAATAATTAACTGCAATTAATCTTCAAAGAAACAAATATTTACTCATTGCTGTTTTATATAAATCAAAAATAGCAGAATTCATAACATAATATAAACAAAATGTACTTTTTTAAAGCTTTATATTGTTACGTAAAAATATGAGTCATATTAAAAACCTGTAAACATGTGTTTATTCACTAATATGTTTTAGATTGTACGAGACCCTTCGATCATCTGGCAGAAATCTACCTGAACGGAACCTTCCAGAAAACGGTCGAAACGATGACCCGGATTGACCTTCTAGTATAATCAGGCCGAATTCTCGACCGGCTGTATTTTTATATATAATAACGGAGCTTTCATGAAAGAAGGGAGTTAATTTTGAAGATCGCGCGCCGCGTTTTAATTGTTACGCTCGTCAAATAAATTGTACTTTATTGCAGTTTAATAAACTGATATAAATTACCGTGTGTTTTAATAAATTAAAATAGGAACAATATAATAAATTAGTAAAGAAATTATAAATTAAATAAAGACATGACAGTTAAATAAAATCACAACAAATGGTGTCGGAAGTGAAATCAAAGTAAATTAGACTTATAGTAATCATAAAAAGTGGAATAAGTGGAAATTGTGGAAATGGCTACGATTTATGAGCTCACAGTGGCGAATTTAAGAAGACATCTCGAGGACAGAGAATTAGCGTCTACCGGAAAAAAGGCTGAGTTAGTCCAACGACTAAAGAACGCTTTGGAGGAAGATGGGTTTAATCCAGAAACTTATATATTTGAAGATAAACATGATGCTGTCATCTCGTCGATTTCGAAATTAGAGAACAAAGTTTCTGACGATATTTCGAAAGTTTCTTCTGATGTAGCCAAAGTTTCTGGTGATGTAGCCAAAGTTTCTGGTGACATCGCGTCATTAGAAAACAAAGTTTCTAACGAGATTTCGTCTCTGGAAAGTAAAGTTTCTGCTAACATCTCTAAAGTAACTTCGGAGATGTCTGCCCTCGACGATAGAATATCTTCGTTAAAAAACCAAGTTGCTGCCGATATGTCGGCCTTCGAAGAAAAGATTAAATAGATGGAAAGGAAGATGGAGGAAACAGGGACAGCAGAGAGAGGAAACAATCCAATTACAGTAGAGACAAAAGAAGAAGAGACGAAACGTAAGTTGGAAACACGGCCGAAACTTGAAGGAAGTGGAGGTTCTGTTCATGTGAAAGTCCCAACTTTCGATGGAAAATCGTCATGAAACAACTACATGAAACAGTTCGAATCAGCTGCAAGAGCTAATGGATGGTCTGAAAAATAAAAGGCTGTAAACCTGACTATCGCTCTTCGAGGAGATGCCTTAGATGTGCTTCAGACCATAGCCGTAGAGGAGACGGATGATTTCGAACAACTTAAGAAGAGGTTAAATATGCGATATGGCCACGAACATTTGGAGCATGTATATCAGTCGCAGCTTAAAAATCGTAGACAGAAGAAAGATGAGGCTCTTCAAGAATATGAATTAGATATTGCCAGATTAGTACGATATGCTTATCCAACAGCTCCCGAAGACATGATGGAAAAATTGGCCGTTCAAACGTTTATTGATGGTCTTCGTGATCATGAAATGCAGAGAACACTACGATTAGCTCGTCACAAGACACTGGTTGATGTCTTATCCGCCGCCCTCGAATACGAGTCAGCTACGCAGGCCTCTGGAGGATACAGTAAAGTTAGGACTGTAAAAGAAGAAGGAGATGAAGGTAAACTTGACCAGCTCTTTAATATGATTAAAAGTGTTACATGCAGGAAAAAGAAGACCATAAAATCAAGAAACTCACCATTAGGAAAACCAGAACGAGTCAGCCTTAGGGGGGCAGCTCCTACCCGGAACTCTTCCAAAGACCCTCTTATACTAATAGCTTCTTTGAAATGTCGTGAAGATAGTGTATATGTAGATGGACAAATAAATGGTAGAAGGCATACGTTGTTGGTGGATACCGGAGCGACCAGAACCATTATACGCCCGACAGTTATAAACAGCCGTAAGAAACTGTTACCAACGAGGTTGCGACTTCGGACCGCTACGGGTAAAAATGCCAACATTCATGGAGAAATCCAGATACAATTAGGAATTGGAGCAGAAAAGTTCGTCCATACTGTTATAGTTGCTGACATCGAAGAGGATGTTATATTAGGAATGGACATAATGAATATGCATGGATTCCAATTGGATTTTAAGAATAAGGTAATCAAAGTTGGCAACGAGGAGGTATTTCTCCATCCACATAATGACAACACTGTGCAAGCAGCCATTAAAGAAGATACCGTCGTGCCTGCGAGAAGCGAAACGATCATAGTAGCGCGGCTACAGGGAATTGTGGACGAAGGGAGACCTGTTATGATTTAGCATTGG
Source organism: Diabrotica undecimpunctata (assembly GCF_040954645.1). Classification (NCBI taxonomy): domain Eukaryota; kingdom Metazoa; phylum Arthropoda; class Insecta; order Coleoptera; family Chrysomelidae; genus Diabrotica; species Diabrotica undecimpunctata. Next base: position 84,581,984 of record NC_092811.1, on the reverse strand, counting down.
AACCACGACGATGAGGTTGGCCGTGGAATCATAATTGGAAAGGAATTGGTGACTTCGGCTAAGGAAATTCCTGTGAGACTTATTAATGTCAAACTACCCAGTGACCATAAAGAAAGAGACAAAAGTAGGAACTTGTGTACCTGTGACATCCATAATCCGTCAGGCGACAACATCTGATAATTCCAACGACAAATTCGACCAAATGGTTGCAGTTGCAGGACAGTCTCTGAATCAGATTGAGAAAAGGAAATTAAGGGAATTTCTTCGGCAGTATCGTGATATTTTCGTACCGAAAGGAGGAAAGACGGGAAGAACTACCGTTGTTAAGCATAAAATTGATACTGGTAATGCTAGACCAATTCGTCAAACAGCTCGACGATTACCACTGGCGAAAAGAGAGGAAGCTGAAACGATTTTTCAGGAAATGAAGAAAGATGGGGTGATAGAACCTTCTACGAGCCCATGGGTCTCTCCGGTGGTCCTGGTTAAGAAGAAAGACGGAACGACGAGGTTCTGTGTGGATTACCGTTTGCTGAACAACGTTACCAAGAAAGATAGTTATCCTCTGCCTCGGATCGATGACACATTGGGCACATTTGCTGGAAGTAAATTGTTTTCTACTTTGGATTTGAAGTCTGGATACTGGCAGGTAGAAATGGACACAGTAGATAAAGAAAAGACAGCCTTCACCACAGGATCTGGATTGTGGCAATTCAACGTTATGCCATTTGGACTCTGTAATGCTCCTGCGACATTTAAGAGGCTTATGGAAAATGTGTTGAGAGGGTTATCTTGGAAAATATGCCTGGTTTATTTAGATGACATAATCGTCTTGGGGGAGACATTCGAAGATCATTTGAGGAATTTAGAAAACGTTTTTAATCGACTTAAAGCTGCCCAATTGATGTTAAACCCCAAGAAGTGCCAGCTATTTCAAGGTAAAGTCAATTATCTGGGTCATATAGTCAGTAAAGAAGGAGTGGCCGTGGATAAGGAAAAAATCGATTCCATTAAGGAATGGCCAAAACCAACTGACAAACACCAAGTGAGAGTGAGAAGTTTTCTTGGACTCTGTACTTACTACCGAAGGTTTATTAAGAAGTTTGCAGATATCGCTAAACCATTAACGCGACTTACGGAGGAAGCAAGAGACTACCGCTGGGATACAGACTGCCAAAATGCTTTTGAGACCTTAAAAAAGCATTTAATCACTGCACCAATTTTAGGGTATCCACTGCCAGAAGAAGAGTTCATCTTAGATACAGATGCAAGTAATGTGGGAATTGGAGGAGTGCTGTCTCAGATTCAAGGAGGACAGGAACGAGTCCTCGGATATTTTAGTAAAGTTCTTTCAAAACCTGAGCGGAATTATTGTGTCACGAGAAGAGAACTTCTAGCAGTAGTGAAATCAGTAGAGCACTTCTATCAATAACTTTATGGTAGGAAGTTTCTAATCCGAACCGACCATGCCGCCCTTAAATGGTTGATGCAGTTTAAGAATCCAGAGGGTCAGATAGCCAGATGGATCCAACGACTCCAAGAATACGATTTTAAGATTGAGCACCGGGTCGGAGTTAGCCACAGAAACGCTGACTCTCTTTCCAGAAGGCCAGCAGAATGTTCCCACTGCAATAAAACGGAATCCAAGGAAGCAGCAGTGCTAAGAACCACGATGGTCAACGACGACTGGACGCCTACTAAGATAAGGGAAGAACAAGAGAGAGATCCAGTTATACAGAAAATCCGAAAATGAAAAGAAGAAAACCGTCGACCACCTTGGCAAGAAATATCAAACCTATGCTCAGTAGTTAAGACGTATTGGGCCCAGTGGGACTCATTTATCATCGAAGATGGCTTGCTCAAACGAGTCCTGGAAAATGATGACGGTTCAGAGAAGAGAAGACAGTTGGTGATCCCAAAGAGCAGAATAGCCGAAGTACTTAGTCAGTTACACGACAGTCCATCAGGAGGGCATTTTGGTGTAAATAAAACCCTTCAGCGAATTCGGGAACGGTTTTATTGGATGAACAGTTCCGACGACGTAAAAGACTGGTGTAAGAAATGTACTATTTGTGCTACGAGTAACGAGCCTTACCGAAAAAGGAGAGCTCCTATGAGACAATATAATGTTGGAAGCCCGTTTGAAAGAATAGCTTTGGACATTGCAGGGCCATTTCCAGAAAGTGAAAATGGGGGCAAATACATGTTGGTAGTAATGGATTACTTCACTAAGTGGGTCGAGATTTACGCACTTCCAGACCAGAAGGCCGCCACTGTTGCAGATAAGTTGATCCAAGAATATATCAGCCGATTTGGAGTGCCTTTGGAGATCCATAGTGACCAAGGCTTGAACTTCGAAAGCGATCTATTCCAAGGAATATGTGATAGATTAGGCATGAAGAAAACAAGAACTACAGCATATCATCCGCAATCTGATGGTATGGTAGAACGGATGAATAGGACAGTTGGCAAGTATTTGACAAAGATGGTGTCCGATCATCAGCGAGACTGGGACCAATATCTTCCGTTCTTCACAATGGCCTATAGATCTGCTGTTAACGAATCAACAGGCCAGACACCAGCCAGAGTCCTATTCGGACGCGAAATGCGACTACCTTGTGATCTAGAGTTTGGGTGTCGACCTGGAGAAGATGTAGCAGGTGAAGATTATGTGATCGAATTACGAAGAAGAATGGACGATGTACATGAGTTGGTCCGTTCCCACCTTCAGATCGCTAGCGACCGAATGAAGAAACGGTACGATACATAAGCCGAAAAGGGTTGCTTTAAGAAGAACGACAAAGTCTGGCTCTATAATCCCAAGAGGCGAAAAGGTTGTTCTCCCAAATTGCAGCAGTTTTGGGAAGGCCCATACTTAATTATGGAAAAGATCAACGATGTCATCTACCGAATAAGCAAGATTCCGAGGTGAAAGCCGATGATAGTACACCATAACCGGCTGGCGTCTTTCGAAGGGGACCACGACGTAGATGAAGAAGTGGAAGTAAACCAAGTCCAAGATGTGTCTGACCTCACGTTTGAGGAATTCATGGGTGCCTATGGAGGTACCGGTAAAGCAAGACATGGTGTTACCACTGAAGAAAAGCAAGATCTACTCGCGCTCCCCGATGACTACTCGCTGGCCCTTACCATCCCGGCCAGTATCAAAGACGCACCAGGGTTGGCATCCGTCTTTCGAAGGAAGTTTGGTCGAGTTGCAGAACTTCAATGCCAAGTGCCAGCTCCCGGTAAAACCTTGAAACTCCAAGATGCATCACGTTACCTTTTCTACCTGGTAACAAAAGACACTGCCCGTGACCAACCCACCCACCGAGATGTATGGGAAGCCTTACTTCAATTGAGAGAGCACGTACTAGAGTCCGACGTGCAAAAGTTAGCCAAGCCAAAGTTGGAGTGCCGCCAATTAGATTTTAGGGTTATCCGAAATATGGTGGAGGAGATCTTTAAAGACACCGAAGTCCAGGTGTTAGTCTGTTGCAATGCAATCCGCATAGTTACTGGTGCGGAGAGAAAACCGTCCCTTGTCATTTTTATACAACTGGAAGTTGTAAAAGAGGGCCCAGTGGCCGATACCAGCATACCGTTCAAGTTCCAGTACCGACAAGGTTCCAGGAGGAACCATCTTTTGAGAGGGGGGCAATGTTACGTAAAAATATGAGTCATATTAAAAACCTGTAAACATGTGTTTATTCACTAATATGTTTTAGATTGTACGAGACCCTTCGATCATCTGGCAGAAATCTACCTGAACGGAACCTTCCAGAAAACGGTCGAAACGATGACCCGGATTGACCTTCTAGTATAATCAGGCTGAATTCTCGACCGGCTGTATTTTATAATAACGGAGCTTTCATGAAAGAAGGGAGTTAATTTTGAAGATCGCGCGCCGCGTTTTAATTGTTACGCTCGTCAAATAAATTGTACAGTAGTTTAATAAACTGATATAAATTACCGTGTGTTTTAATAAATTAAAATAGGAACAATATAATAAATTAGTAAAGAAATTATAAATTAAATAAAGACATGACAGTTAAATAAAATCACAACAATATTTTTATATTTGAAGCATACAGCATCTACATTATAAAAACATGTCAACACTGCTATACCAAAATTTTTTGTTCCATGTTTGACATTTGCGGCTATAATTAGCTTGTACCCACGGGCCGTAGACTTACTACGGTTGCCTCTTCCGACTGGGGTGGGGATGCTTGAGTTACGCCATCAGAGTACACAAGAATACAAAACCCATTTATTGTCACAGTTTGTTTGTGGTAATTATCTTTCAGTTTATTATTTGCTTTATTATTTATCGTTTCTTAAATATCTCAGTTTACTTTATATTTTTGTATTTGAAATTTTGGTGTTGTTTTCCATAAAAACTTATTTTGAATTATCGAACAAACGTTATTTATTGTAGTTGTACATCGTACCTATTGACTTCGTATCTTTTTATAAGGTAGGTTAAAACTTTAAAATTTCATTGTGTGTTAACGTAATAATAATGTTGATGAAATTTTAGAATGCCAGGCACAGGTTGTAGTGTGTAGGAAAGATATTAAAAAAATGGAAAAAATAGTAGTTATGTAATTCATTCAATAGTTAATCCAGTACTGATGAAAATTCAGTATACGCGACAAATTTTCAGTGTAAAATGGAGATTGAAGTCCTAGATTTACGTAAATCCTGCATTAACATTGGATAAACGTTAACAACCGGTTCTGATTAATTATAAGTACCAAACTGCCTACATATCAACAGTTTTCCGTAATTAAGTATTATAATCCACTAGACATCTTTATTTCATAACTATCTTTACTATTTTCCATACAGCAAAGACATAAAAACGACGATTAACAATGTTACGATTAAAATTACTGTACTCTCGTGACGTAATTTTGGGCTTAATGTTCATTGGTTAGTCGGAAGAGGCAACCGTAGTAAGTCTACGAACTATGGCTTGTACCATTGTTTAAATGCTTGTACTTTCGGTAAACTCAACCGGTTAACTTTAACGAAAGTTCAAGCTGAATATAGACGCAAGCAGCGTTGCCAGGCCCAAAAAATTTATTTCCCCAAATTGAAGTTGTCAGATTTTGAACAGAAATCCCCAGATATATATTTCAGTTTTTAACAAATATTCTTCTACATATATGAAACCCGTGTTGCGCTGTATGTTTCCTGCCATGTAGGTTAGCGATATTATATCCAAATATAGGAGTTTTCAACGCATATATACAGACAACAATATATATATATATTGTTATGCTATTTAAATTGTATTATATTGCTTACTTAGGAAAAATCCTGTCTATATTTATTAAATGAACTAATCTCCAATTAATCACAATAAATCAGCATTAATTAATTACAATCTCAGGCTATTTAAATTGTACGATTTACCTTTGATCGTGGATTCAAAATATTTTCCAATTGGCGTCCTAATCGGGATAGGTAATATGACCTGAATAAAATACATAGAATTTCAACTGAACTATATGTGAGATGTCCTTTATTTTAATGAAATTTTATACAACAATCAATCCTGTAATATTTGCAATATACTAACTTTAAATATATGAGAAGTTGTTTTCTATCATGGACCCAAATGTTATTTTACATTGATTTTTAATATGTGTTATAACTAAGCTCTTTTTATAATTCCTTTTTTTTAGTGATCGCAAAATTAACTGTCTCTATTATTTATTCAATTTACTTAATTAATAAATGAAAATCACACTCCGGCTCTAATGAAATTTGACTGACCTTTCCTTCTCTGCCGTTGCAATTCTATGGCCACGCCACAACAAAAAAATCCTTTCTCTGCTTCTGCTCCTATTGTGGTCCAGATGACGTACACCTTTCTCCTATCTGTCCTTGTATCTCCAAATGTTTCCGGCTTCGTCTGCTATTAATATTCTTAGGCCCTTTGGTTTTCTATCTCTCTGTACCCCGTTCCTCACACTGGTCAGCTTTTCCACCGCAAATAAACACACCCGGTAAATTACGTCTTCGGGACTTCAAACAAACACAAATCACAAAGCTCCTTCCTTCTTGGACGACGAAAACTGACTAACTAACCTTTTTTTCTCTCTCCTATCTCATAGCCAAAACCAAACCTCCTTGCATTCAAAATTTGACCAATAAAAATCATCCACCTCTTGTGAGTATATCGTTACCACCCAACTCTCTCTATAAAACGTCATTCGGGTAATTCCAGAAAACAAATCTTCTTTAATTATTCTAACTAAATCTATCTACTTTACAAATATTTCTTACTAATAGCTACAAACGATACCTGTTTCTCAATTCAATGTCTTTTGTTAATAAACTTTTACCGATATAATCTTTCAGGGAGAAAACCACCGCAAATCCCGGTCCATTGTTCAACACTTTCTATATACACTTTTATTCCGGGTAAAACCATTTCACAATAACCGACTTATTTAAATTTCTTATCGATAATATTTGAAAGTCTTGTCTCTGAGGCCTAATGAACAATTCTTCGAACAACTTAAAATACATATTTTGTCTTATACAGGATGTTTGAAAATTCATATGCCCGTGTCTTTATGAAATATCAATAATTTTAATTTTTATTTAAGTAATAAAATTTGTATATCGGTTTTTTATTGCTTATGGACATTCAAAAGTACAACAAATCCCCGCCTTTGTAATCGATAAAATTTATCAATTTATGCAACTAAATTTTCTCGAGGCAAAATAAACGCACTTCCTGTATGCTATCTGTACTTATGCTACGTATTATCCTATCCTACTATCTACTTTATACAAATTTAAATCTTCATTCGTGATATTTATATACATCATGGATATTATAAATACCTCTGATCTTTTCAGAATCCATATGTTTCAACTCATAGCTGTTTACTCCATCTTCGTTGTTTACTATGTATGGCCCTTCGAAAACAGGCATCAATTTTGCGCAAATACCGGTCTGAAGATTTGACACTCTTAATGCTCTTACCATTACTTTGTCACCCTTTTGGAAAGTTACTGGTCTTCGTTTCCTATTATGACCCTGTCTCTGGATGTATTTCTCATTGCTTCTTCTTAATCTCCTCTGAACGGTTTCTATAACCTGTCGATACTCTCTTTGTTCTGGATCTTCCCACGGTCTTATCGGCATGACGCCTTTCATGATGTATTCTGGTGTTTCTTTCGTTACTGTACTTGGCATGGAATTTAGGTACATCTCTATTTCTCCCAATTTTCTGTCCCATCGCCGATGTTGACCATCCGTTGCAATACGAAGAAATTTCGTTACCTCTTGTATAAATCGCTCAGAAGGATTACTTTGGGGATGCCTGATGCTTACAAAGTTCGTCTCGATTCCCCGTTCTCTAAGCTGTCCCTTGAAACGATCATTTCGGAAGTACGTTGCATTGTCTAGTAAAATTTTTCTTGGGGTTCCTACCGTAGCGATGAAATTGTCTATTTTTCTCAATATTTCTTCCCCTTTTGTGGTGCGGCAACTATATAATTTTACGTATTTTGAGAACACATCCACCATCACCAGAATATGCTTGTTCCTTTGCGTGGTCACAATTAGATCGCTTAACATGTCGATGGCTATAATGTCCAGGTTGTTCCGGGAAACAATGCTCTTTGCAATATTTTCGTTTTTAAAATTCCTGCTCTTGTATTTCTGGCATACTTCGCATTTCTGTGTGATCTCTTTTGCAATGCGGTAATCTTGTCGACTGATGTAGTTTTCCCTAAATACAAGCCATACCTTTCTACTGCCAATATGTCCATTTTCCTCGTGTAGTTTCTTGATGATTCTTTCTGCCAATGTCGGTGTCACTAAATATAATTCCTTTCCGTCTATTCTCTTAAAAAATATCTCGTTTTCTAGCTCTGCTCTTCTCTTTTCTCTTTCTTCTAGGCCTTCCTGGTCGGTCCTTATCTCATTTAACGAAAATATCCCTTCGTCTTGTGTCAGTATATTCAATCCCACATGTAATGTAATTGTCTCCTTTTTTCCTGTATCTTCGTCCCGTGTTAAAGCGTCAGCTATTATGTTGTCTTTCCCTTTGATGTATCGAAATTGGAAATCATACTCTTGTAAGAGCAGAATGCCTCTGTGTATTCTGTTATTTACCAATCGATTCTTCATGATGTGTATCAATGCTGCATGATCCGTTTCGATGGTGAATTTAGCTCCCAATAAGTAAAACCTTAATTTGTTTACGCAAAATAGTACACTGGCGAATTCCAACTCGGTGACACTGTATTTTCTCTCATGTGTTTTAGTCACTCGAGATATAAAACATATCGGAACCTCTTGGCCGTTTTGTATTTGCGACAACACTCCTGCAAATTTCTGTATCGACGCATCCGTACGGAGTATAAACGGCAAATTGTAAATAGGGTGATATATTTTTGTTCCTTTAGCAAATTCTTGTTTCAATATTTTGAAAGCTTCCTCCTGTTCTTCTTTCCAATTCCATTTTGTCCCTTTCTTTAACAATTTTATTAAAGGAATTTCTTTTTGGCTTAAATCGGGAATTAATTTCTTGAAATAATTTATCGTACCGAGAAACCCTCGCAATGTTTTTAGATTTGTTGGTCTTGGGTATTCGTCGATGAGCTTTACTCTGTCCTCGGCTAGACTTACAGTTTCGGTGTCAAGTTTGAAACCCAAATAAATCACTTCCTTTTGAAAAAATTGACATTTTTCAATGTTTAGTTTTAATCCCGCTGTGTCCAATTCTTTCAAAATTATTTTGATATGTTCCACATGACTCTGCATATCTTGTGAAAAAATTAATAAATCGTCGATGTAATGGACGATGAACTCTTCATGGTGATTCAAAATGGTATGCAAAGCTCGTACAAGTGCTGCACAGGCGCTTTGTAATCCAAACGGAACTACCTTAAATCGGTATACTATACCATCAATTGAAAAGGCAGTGTAGTTTCTACACTTTTCAGCCAAAGGTATTAACCAAAAACTATGCTTTAGATCAATTTTTGAGAAAATATGTGATCCCGTGATCCTTCCAAAAATGGCCTCGATATTTAACGGTGATTCATATTGTGATACTGTGTGTTGGTTGATATTTCGGGCATCTAAACAGAGTCTTAACTCTCCACTGCTCTTCTTCACTATTACAATTGGGTTAATATAGGGTGAGTCACATCTCTCAATGATTTGATCTTCCAACATTTTTTTGATTTCTTGCTTTACTTCTTGCCGATACTTATAAGGAATTGGATAAGTCTTCGATCGAAAATTTCTCAAGTTTTTCACCTCAAATGAGTGCTCGTATTTTGTGGCCACTCGGTTTTCCTCATTTATCAGCGTTTCATAGTCTCTTAAAATTATACGCAAATCATTTTCTTTGCCTTCTCCACATATCAATTTTTTTTTTCTCCCATCAAATTTTTCGCACATATTCACCGTGTACTCCGTGTCTTCTTCAAACACCACTGTCTCCATTGTGTCCTCTTCATTTTCCTTTGTGTTTTTTTTTGTTGGGCTCGTCTCTTCTTTTGAGGAATCCCAAGTTTTGCTTTTATTTCTTGTCAAAATTTTTCCATCTTCTTCTCCTGAGCTCGTCTCATCTTTTGAGGAATCCCAGGTTTTTTTTTCTTTGATCTTTTTCAGACCTTTTCCCCTCTTTCTTCCTTTTCCTTTCTTCGTCGCCAGGTTCATTTCCACCGTTTGTTCTTTCTCTGATTCGTCCGTAATTTGTTTCTCTTGTTCCTTATCCTGTTCTTCTTCTTTTTCCTTGGTTATTTTCATCGTATTGGTTTTGAAGTCGATCACTACATGTTTTTCCGTTAATTCGTCAACGCCTACAATCATGTCATGTGACATATTCGGCATTATTACACATTGAAGTGCATACATATTTTTTTTCAATCGTACCATTACTCGTATACCTTCATTTATTGTTGCCAATGTCCGTTTATTTGCGCCCACTAAATTCACCCTAGGTATTTTATAAATTAGACTTGTTAAATTTACTTCTTCGATTAATTTTCTGTTGACCAGTGTTATTTCAGAGCCTGTGTCTATCATAATTTTAATTGGTTTCTCATTTATAAATCCATCCACAAATTTTAAATTAACTCCATTTCTCTTTTCATTGTTTCCTGCCAGTTTAATAAATTCCTTGGGGTGACAAAAAAATTCCTGTTTGTTTCTTCGTTTTTAGTGAGCGCCTTCTTGAAAACACGCCTGTTGTTCTTCTGTGTTTTCTCTCCCGTCATCTTCTCTCTCATATTCATTTTCTTCTCTTTGCATATTATTTATTTCTCTTCTGTTCTCTTTTGGTCTATCATTCCCGTATCGATTACCGCGAGATTCCTGTTCATTCCGTGGGTTATTGTATCTGTTTCCTTGGTATGGGCGGTTATTTCTACTCTGATTTTCCCGATCCCTGTTTTCATTCCATCTCTGGGTTCTGGGTTCATAATTCTCTCTTCCATTCGGTCTATTTTCATATCCCCGTCTAGGTATGAATTCTCGTCTTGTATAATCTCTTCTAAAATTTTGACCTCTATCTCTATATTCTTGGTTTTCTCTTTGTCTATAATTTTCGTGCGGTCTTCTTTCTCTTCTTTCATGCCTATGTGATTCTCTCATTTGCAAAAATTGACATAAGCTGTCAATGTCCTTGTAATTTTGGAGATTTATGTGGTCTTCCAAGGTATCTTCAAAATGTCGCGATATCAACTCTACCAATTGTTCTGATGAATAATTATATTGCAAATGTTTTGCATTATTATAGAGTTGTAATGCGTACATCTTTTCTGATACGCCCATCCTCTCATGGTATTTTCCATTTTGTAACTCTTTATTTACTTGTAGTTGCTGGATTTTTCCCCAGAAATAATTTAAGAATCTTCTCTCAAAATCTTGCCAATTGTCCAATTCTTCTTCCTTGCTGACAAACCAAAGATTTGCCTCTTCTGTGAGATGGTTTCTGATGGTTTCCTTTGCTGTTGCAAACGGTCCTATGTATTTGACTTTTTCCTTTAGGTTATTTATAAAAGGCACTGGGTGTATTTTCCTTATATCCCCGCCAAATCGTACTTTTACGTCTTCTGTGCTATGTACGATGACTTCCTTTCTTTCTACTCCTCTTATCTCCATCTCTGCAATTTGTTTAAATCTCCTTTCCGTTTCTTTCCGGTCTTCTTGTAGCGCATTTTCAAATTTTATTTCTATCTGTTCTAATTCCCTTTTTTGCATACTCTGAATATCCTTCATTTTAGTTTCGATTTCTTCTCTCTGCAATTCTATTTTCCTCTCTGTTTCTTCCCTACTTCTTTCTAAACAGACTTTTATTTCGTTTTCATATTTGTCCATACGCGTTTCCATTTTTTGTTCCATTTTTCTTTGGTTTTCTTCCAAATTGTCCAATTTTTGTTCCGTTCTTTGTTGTGATTCATCCATTATGTGTTTTGTTTCCAGTTGATTTTTATCCATTTTTTGTGACGATTCTTGTATTTGTTGTGTCTGTATTTGCATCATAGCTAATAATTTTTCTAACATCCCTGTTTCTTTTCTTTCCTCCATTATTGTAGCATTTCCTTCATTATCCGATCCTTCATCAATAATTGTTTCCTCTTCTATCTTATCCTCTTTCCTTTCTTGCGTTTTGCTTTGACTCCTTGTGGCCGACATGTTCGTTAGATTATTTATCCCCGCCAAATATGAAACTTTGAAATTTGTGCAATAATTTCCCCGCCAAATATAAAATTCTACTGGTCTGTTGCAACAAACGGGACTTTTCCTGTTCAAATGTAATAACTCTTGAGTACGAGTATCAAATTTCAATATCCCACAAATAAATCAAATGGTAAAATATCAAATGTCAAAATCAATCAAATCATTCAAGTATGGTAAAATTATCAAATTTAAATATCACACAAATAAATCAATTATGGTAACCTATAAATTGTCAATATCACGAATAAATCAATTATGGTAAATTGTATCTTAAAAAAAATATATAATCTTTATGTCCTCAATTTTTACATAATATTTCACTTTATCCCCGGCATATAAACTTTCAAATATCTGCTCGTCTACTCCTATCCTTTCAAATTTGCCAACTAGAAATATTTTTCAAAGCCCCACGTTGGGCGCCATTTTGTTATGCTATTTAAATTGTATTATATTGCTTACTTAGGAAAAATCCTGTCTATATTTATTAAATGAACTAATCTCCAATTAATCACAATAAATCAGCATTAATTAATTACAATCTCAGGCTATTTAAATTGTACGATTTACCTTTGATCGTGGATTCAAAATATTTTCCAATTGGCGTCCTAATCGGGATAGGTAATATGACCTGAATAAAATACATAGAATTTCAACTGAACTATATGTGAGATGTCCTTTATTTTAATGAAATTTTATACAACAATCAATCCTGTAATATTTGCAATATACTAACTTTAAATATATGAGAAGTTGTTTTCTATCATGGACCCAAATGTTATTTTACATTGATTTTTAATATGTATTATAACTAAGCTCTTTTTATAATTCCTTTTTTTTTAGTGATCGCAAAATTAACTGTCTCTATTATTTATTCAATTTACTTAATTAATAAATGAAAATCACACTCCGGCTCTAATGAAATTTGACTGACCTTTCCTTCTCTGCCGTTGCAATTCTATGGCCACGCCACAACAAAAAAATCCTTTCTCTGCTTCTGCTCCTATTGTGGTCCAGATGACGTACACCTTTCTCCTATCTGTCCTTGTATCTCCAAATGTTTCCGGCTTCGTCTGCTATTAATATTCTTAGGCCCTTTGGTTTTCTATCTCTCTGTACCCCGTTCCTCACACTGGTCAGCTTTTCCACCGCAAATAAACACACCCGGTAAATTACGTCTTCGGGACTTCAAACAAACACAAATCACAAAGCTCCTTCCTTCTTGGACGACGAAAACTGACTAACTAACCTTTTTTTCTCTCTCCTATCTCATAGCCAAAACCAAACCTCCTTGCATTCAAAATTTGACCAATAAAAATCATCCACCTCTTGTGAGTATATCGTTACCACCCAACTCTCTCTATAAAACGTCATTCGGGTAATTCCAGAAAACAAATCTTCTTTAATTATTCTAACTAAATCTATCTACTTTACAAATATTTCTTACTAATAGCTACAAACGATACCTGTTTCTCAATTCAATGTCTTTTGTTAATAAACTTTTACCGATATAATCTTTCAGGGAGAAAACCACCGCAAATCCCGGTCCATTGTTCAACACTTTCTATATACACTTTTATTCCGGGTAAAACCATTTCACAATAACCGACTTATTTAAATTTCTTATCGATAATATTTGAAAGTCTTGTCTCTGAGGCCTAATGAACAATTCTTCGAACAACTTAAAATACATATTTTGTCTTATACAGGATGTTTGAAAATTCATATGCCCGTGTCTTTATGAAATATCAATAATTTTAATTTTTATTTAAGTAATAAAATTTGTATATCGGTTTTTTATTGCTTATGGACATTCAAAAGTACAACAATATATATACTCAAATTGTAAGTAACATCATCTTAGTCAAATAGACTGTCAATTTTTCATGTAAAACTATTTGAAGCTTATCCCTGATGATGATGATAAAATTAAAGGAATAAAGAGTACACTTAGCCTATCCTTTCAGCTGTTTTTCCCAAAGAATCTCAAAGTGTATCTTCTAACTTTAACAGGTGTGATCAACACTATTATATATATATATATATATATATATATATATATATATATAGAAATGTAGCCATAAGCTCCCCTACTATTAACAATCAGCAGATTCCGATGTCCGATTATAAATAGGAAGAAATCAATATTTTTATTATTTATTGTAATTATTATTATGTTTTAATAGTCAAGTTTAAATCATTAAATGTAGTAGTTTGTAGTATTTCTCAAAATTGTAAACTTTTATTTCGAAATAAAGATTTTTTTGGGAAACTCAACGTTGAAGAAACATTTCTGGCGCTGCGAACCACAGGATATTTCATACAGAAACATAGTCGTTTCCTGATCTACATTAGTTTGATGAAATCCTGAAGAACCTGGTAAAAGAGAAAAATGTATTGGAAATCAAACACGATCATCCTTGCGTAAGTTTTTCCTTTCTTTACCATTGTTTATGAGCATTTATTATTTTTATTGAATTCTTAAACATTTACATTGAATTTATTATTTATTGTTTATTGAATTTATATTATTTGAAATATTTTTACTTCAACGAATTTTTTATATATATTTGCATTTATATTTTTACATGTTTGCATATATTTTATGAGTACATTGAATGATATTTCCCAAAATAGTATCGAAAATTTAAGTTTACTATTCGATAATTTGAATTTAAAAATAAAAAGAAATCTACAAACCTCTAAATTCAAGCCTGCATCTAAATTACTCTCCAAAATGCCGATGACCAATAGCGATATTGCTAGCCTTTGCTCAACGCCCGAATTTTCTTCTGGAGACAACCTCTCCACCTTTATTAAAGCAGTAGATAATTTAATAGTTTTCTTAGGCACCCAAGATTTAAAACTGTCCCAAGAATTGGTCTTAAATTCCCATATCGTATCTCGAATTAAAGGAGAAACTAGAAATTTCTTAAACTACTCTAATAAAACCAATTGGACAGAGATTCGTCCAGCGTTATTAACTAAATACGGAGACAGACGTTCCGAAGATATATTAGTAACACAATTATCCACTACCGTCCAAAAACATAGTGAATCCTACGACAATTATCATCAAAGAATAACTACAAATCTGAATGATTTACTCCAACACATCACCCTAAACGACAATCCCGCGACGTAACTTTTAAAACTCCATACTTCAAAAACATTGCCCTCAAAACCTTCTGTACCGGAATCAATGAGCCTTATTGCGAATACTTATCGCATTTTAAATTAAAATCCCTAGAGGAAGCCCTTCAAAAATGTATTGCCTACGATAACCACAAAAATCAGCAACAATACATGAACTTCCTTAAGAGCCAACAAAACAAAAAGCCCCCAATCAAAAATAAACCCTATCAATCTTCGAATAATCAAAGATCCACAAACTTCCCACCCACACACTCAAACTTCCAACCCACGCATTCAAATTATGTGAGACCTTCAACTCACAACACAGAGCCCAACTTTAACTTCACTCGACAACAGAACTACAATAATTTTCCTCAGAGACAAAATTTCAGTTCTCACGAACAAAATCAATCCTTCCAACGAAACAATATTCCGAAAAATAATCAATAAAGATTAAATAAATATAAAGCTCCTCGACCCCAACCAAATTTTGCCACTCCAATGAGCGGTGTTCAAACTACCACAACCAGAAACCATCAGCCCATGACAATTACAACTAATAGAAGCCACAATTTTCACATAGACTCAAATGATACCCAATATTTCGAAAATGATTTCGAAAATTACGAATCCGAACAAGAGCCCGATTTGCATGATGAAAATCATCAGGATTTTCAAGTCATTCCGTTAGACGATCATCCACCCCCTGTATAAACCTACATAATATCGAAAGTTCCCCTGGGTTACCCTGCTTCGTCACACCCAAAACACATCTACGCGTTTTAATCGATACTGGCGGTTCCCATTCAATTTTAAATCCATGAGCTCTCAAACTATTTGATAAAAATCATGTATGTATGTATGTACAGCGTTAACAGGCCTTTTAGGCCCATTGCTGGTGGATAATTTTCATCGTTTTCTATTCTTAGCTAACAGCTTCCAATCTCTGATTCCCATCTCTCTGACATCTTCCATTACTGCATCTCTCCATCTCTTTCTTGGTCTTCCTCTCTTTTTTTTTTGCCCTCAGGTACTCTCCAAGCAATATTCTTGACTAGTCTATTACCTTGCATTTTTTCTAGATGGCCGAGCCATTCTAGTCTACGTTTTTTCACCACTTTTGTTATTGTAGGGTTAGCATACAACTGATACACTTCTGCATTAGTTCGTCTTCTCCATTCTCCCTCTACTACTTTTCCACCAAATATTCTGCGAAGTATCTTTCTTTCCCATGCTTCCAATGTGTTCTGTATGGTTTTGTTCATAGTCCATGTCTCGGCAGCGTATAGCATTGTGGGTCTAATTATAGTTTTGTATACTCTTATTATTGTATTACGAGATATATCTTTGGCCTTAATTATTTTGTTCATGGCTCCAGCACACCTGTAGCTCTTGGTCAGTCTCAGGTTGATTTCAGTTTCTTCTTTACATGTCTGATCAATAAGAGTACCTAAGTACATATATTCATCCACCTTCTCGAATTCTACAACTGATCCATTCTCCACCTCCAATTTAAAGGATCCCCTGGTGCTTATTCCTTTTTTGCTTGAGATCTCCATGTACTTCGATTTATTAATATTAACTTTCAGTCCCATTTTAGAGCTTTCCCGAATCAGTCTTTTTGTTATATTTGATAGTTCTTTTCCATTTCTTGCAATGAGAACCACATCATCAGCGTATGCTAAGCATTGGTGCTCCTTGTATAAAATAGTACCGGACCTATTTATCCCACTAATCCTTACAATTTTTTCTAGAACTATATTGAATAGCAATGTAGACAACGGGTCTCCTTGGCGAACACCTTTTTTCACTTCGAATTCTTCTGAGACTGTACCGTTGCATCTCACAGCACAAATGGTTTGTCTAATTGTCATTTTTACCAATCTTATTATTTTTTCTGGCACTCGGAATTCTTTTAGTGTTTCTATTAACTTGTTTCTGTTTATTGTATCGTAGGCAGCTTTGTAATCAATGAAAAGTACTTGTGCTGAAATGTTGTATTCATAGCAATTGGTCAGGATTTGTTTTAGCATAAAAATTTGATCGGTTGTTGATCTTCCTTTCCGAAATCCTCCCTGGTATTCTCCTAGATTCTTCTCTATATATATTTCTAATCGTTTTTTAATTAGTATGGCGAGTACTTTATACATTACTTCTAATAAGGATATTCCTCTATAGTTTGTGCATTCAGTTCTATCTCCCTTTTTGTGTATAGGAATTATAATCGACTTATTCCATTCTTGAGGCATATCTTCGGCATCCCATACTTCTAGTATTAGCTCACCAAGTTTGTTTATTAAGACCTCTCCTCCATATTTTATGTTCTCTGCCACAATGCCGCTCTCCCCGGGACTTTTTTGGTTTTTCATATCTTTTATTATTTCTTCAATTTCTTCTCTTGTGGGCTTTGGTATTTCTTCTATTACTATTTGAGGTCTAGGAACATAACAATTTTCTTCAGTAGTCACTTCGTCATTTAGTATCTCTTCGAAATATTCTTTCCACCTTTCACATATTTCGTCTTCATCCACTATCAGGTTTCCTTGCTTATCTTTTACATTCATCGTTCTTCCCTGGAACCCAGTTTTAATGTATTTTACTTCTTTTTAAAAAATTTTATTTCATTTTTCTTGTAATTTTCTTCAATGCGCTTAATTTTATTCTCCATATACTTTCGTTTCCGCTCCCTTAGGATTCTCTTTACTTTTTTTCGTTGTACGGCATACCTTTCTAGGTCGTCTTGTTTTTGCGAACGTAAACTTTTTAATCTCAAATCTGATCTTTTTTTTAACTCTGTTCTGCATTCGTCATTGAACCAGTGGTTTTTTCTAAATCTTTTTGCTCTTGGTATGTTCTTCGACGTAGCTTCCTTTATAGTGTTTGTCATTTTCAAGAACTTTTGTTGTATGTTACTCACAGTAGTACTATCTTGTTTGGCGTAGGTTTCTTGTATATCCTTTTGATAGTCCTGCTTTACCTCAAATTTTCGCAGTTTTTCAAAGTTAAATTTACGTTGCACTTTCTTTTTCCGTTAATGCTTTTTAATTATTGCTTCTCTCATATTAATTCTAACCAAAAAATGATCTGAGTCTACGTCAGCCCCTCTGCACGTTTTCACATTTGTTATTAAATTCGCAAACTTCTCTTGTATTAAGATGTGGTCTATTTGATTAGTTCCATTTGACCCCGGAATTTTCCACGTTCCTTTATATATATTTTTTCTCCTAAAATGGGTACTCATTATCTTCATCCTGTTTTCAATTGCGAATGTGATTAATCTCTGTCCATTATCATTTGTATTCAAATGTTTACTTTCACCCCCTGTTATGTTTTTATATATATCTTCTCTTCCGACCTTTGCATTGGCGTCGCCTATAATAATTTTAGTGTCTTGTCTGGGAATTTCTTCACACAATGACTCTAATTCTTCATAGAATTCATCTTTCACTTCTTCTTCTTTTTCTTCTGTTGGAGCATGTATATTTATCAACGATATCATGTTCTGTTTTCCTTTAATTCTAATTGCACACATTCTGTCAGATTTTACTACGAATCGTTTTACCTGCTCCACGTCTTCATGTACCAGAAAACCCTCTCCAAAATTCCTATTATTGCCTCCACTTGTATAAAACGTGTATGGGCCAATCTTTTCGACGTTGTTTCCAGTTAAATGTGTTTCCTGTATTGCTAAGATGTGTATTTTATATTTTTTTAGTTCTTCTATTAGGTTCATTAATGCTCCCTCCTCGTATACTCCTCGAACATTCCATGTCGCAATATTTAGGTACATATTCTTATTTTTTATTTTGCTATTTATGTTCAAACTCATTTTCCTGTTCATCGCTAGGGTCCGTTGGCATAATGGGCCATCTTTTCCTTTTTCCACTACTATATGCCGTTTTTTGGGTCCATATTTCTAGATTTTTCTCGTTTGAAAGTACCATTTCCGGCCCATACCCAATTTATACCATCCACAGTTAATTTTCTGTACCCTATCTTTACATTTCTACCTTCAGCTCTTAATTCCTTGCTTTTATTTACGATTTTCTTCCTCATGTGTCTTTCTTTTTCGGTCATGTCATCGTTGATGAAGATCTTTTCTCCAGTAAGAAATCTGAGTTTGCTTTTTTCTTTCATTACCTTAATTTTTTCGCCATAATCCTTCATTTTACCAGACATATATTGTTCTTTAACTTTATTGCAGATTCTATTTCGACATCCTCTTTTAGGTGCTTTTGTATAAAATCTTTTACGTTATTTTTTAAGAATGTTTCATCTGTTGCGTTTATTGGTAGACCCGTAATTACTGTTATTTCTTTTCATCTGTTTTTCAATTCTTTCTACTTTGTTTTCAACCTGGGTTAATTTGTTTTTTGTTTCTTCCAATTCTTGATTTATCTTTATATTTTCTTTTTTCAGCGCTATCATCTCTTCTCTATATTCCTTATTTTCATTCCTGATTTCTTTCAGTTCTTCCATCATCTTGAACATGCTTATAACGGCGTCCAAATCCTCTGAATCTTCTTCCTTTGGTTTTATTTTGCTTGGAGTTCTGGCCATTTTTTTGCTCTGCAGGAAAGGTGAAGTTGACCCTCTATCTTTTCTCTTCTTGCCTTCTGACGCGTTATCATCACTGTCCATGTACATCATATCTGTTTCTAAGGACCGCGAAAGGAACTAGATTCGCTTCAACCGCTCAGAAATCCAGTTCCTATCAGTCCTCAGTTTGCAGAACTATTTTTAACTTTGGCAACGTCGCAAAACTAACGGCCAGAGTTCCTCCAGTATGACTGTTTCGAATTGTAAATAACCTTACTTGCTTTTATCACTTCAAACACTAGTTTTTACCGAAAGCGAGTTTTTTCCAGAAATTTCTCACTGTGGTATTACGAAGCCTTTTTAAATTCACATATGTAAACAAACCGTAAATTATTTTTCGCTACTAATCGCAATATTTGGGATTTTAGTAGGAGAAAAATATATTTACTTTTATCTGCTTAGTACACCGTTGCCGTCTCCTGATAAAAATCATATTTATCGAAAACGTTTTTCGCTAACGTCAATGAAAATTTTTTCCAAGCACGACTTAAATATTAAGACGCCACTATTCCTAGAATATGGAATTCCACAAACATTCGACGTAAAAATCGCCGACTTTAGTCAGCACTTTGATATCCTCCTTGGAAATTACGATTTGAAAAGATTCCATGCCACTATTAATTACGCAACTCATATTTTAACCTTTGAGAATCCTCATGTTAGCATTCCATTTGAAACTCTATATAAAAAAATTCCAGTAAGCGTTCATAATGGTGAAGTTTTATTGCGCGAAAGACACTTTCAAGGTATCAAAATTCTCCATTCTATTCACGTTGCAAAAAACGGATTTATAGACACTATCGCCTATGAAATTTAATAAGAGAATTGAAGTTGAGAACTTCTGTAATTACGAAATAGCAGAAATTCCCACACATTTTACTGAAAATAAAATCCGTACTTCGCACTTAAACAACGAAGAAAAGTATAAAATTATAAATCTTTGCAAGAAATATAAGGATGTATTTTATGATGAAAACAAAAATTTAAGTTTCACGTCAGCTGTTAGACACGAAATTAAAACGAAGGATAAAAATCCGATTTATGTAAAGGGATTTCGGCATCCCAAAGCAATGTAGGAAGAAATAAAAAAACAAATAAATAATTTATTAGATAATAAGATAATTCATTAGATAATAAAAGCTTTTAACCAGTGCGTTCTACCAGTCCTCACATACGGAGCAGAAACCTTAACTCTCACAAAAACATCAGCCAAAAAATTGAGAAGGACACAGCGAAAGATGGAGAGATCAATGCTTGGAATAAGCTTAAGAAATGGAATAAGAAACGAGGAAGTTCGTAGACGAACCGGAGTGGAAGACATTATCGAAAATATTACAAGGCAAAAATGGAGATGGGCAGGACAAGTTGCAAGAATGAAAGACGACAGTTGGACAAAAAAATTGCTTGAGTGGAGACCACGGGCTGACAAGCGAAACCGAGGAAGACCCCAACGCGATGGACTGACGACCTCAAAAGAATCGTGACCAATTGGATAGCAGAGGCGCAGACCAGAAGCAGATGGAAAACTCTAGAGGAGGCCTATATTCAACAATGGACAACTCAGGGCTGATTGATGATGATGATGATGAAGATAATTCGACCGTCAATTTCACCGTACTCAGCTCCAGTTTGGATAGTACCAAAAAAAGCTGAAGCCTCAGGTCAGAAAAAATTTAGATTAGTAATTGACTACAGGAAGCTCAATGATCATACTGAAAGTGATCGCTACCCACTTCCTCAGATAGATGAGATACTGGATAACTTAGGAAAAGCCAGTTATTTTACAACATTAGATTTAGCTCAAGGTTACCATCAGATTGAAGTTCATCTGGATTCTATTCGGAAAACAGCCTTTTCAGTTCCGCATGGTCACTTTGAATTTTTACGTATGCCCTTTGGTTTAAAGAATAGCCCAGCAACTTTCGAAAGGTTAATGGACAATATTCTTAGGCCCTTTATTACACTTAGTTCATATTGCTACTATTTTTGACACTTTTAGAAAAAATAATTTAAAAATTCAGTTAGACAAATCCGAGTTTCTCACGAAAGAAGTTTCTTTCTTAGGTCACGTAGTGACAACTGAAGGAATCAAACCTAACCCAGCAAAAATCGAAGCTATACAAAAATATCCTCTACCAAAAACAGTAAAAGAAATTAAATCATTTCTTGGTTTAATCGGTTACTACCGAAGATTCATACTTAACTTTACGTAAATAACATCCCCATTTTCGAGATGTACTCGAAAAGGAGCAACTATTGACCCTACTAATCCAAATTATTTAGAATGTTTTGCAAAATGCAAACAATTGTTAACTAATTCCCCAGTTTTACAATATCCAGACTTCGAAAAGCCTTTTGTACTGACTACAGACGCCTCTAATATAGCTATAGGATCAGTATTATCTCAAAACAATCACCCTATTGCCAACTATTCTCGAACTCTAAATTCCGCAGAACAAATCTACTCCATTATTGAAAAAGAACTTTTAGCCATACTAGATTCTTGTAAACACTTCCGTATGTATCTATACAACCAAAAATTCACTGTAGAAACAGATCACAATCCTCTCGTATGGATCTACAAAATTAAGGACCCCACTTCTAGATTATACCGATGGAGACTTAAACTAGAAGAATATGATTTTGAAGTTAAATATAAAAAAGGCAAAGAGAATCAAGTTGCTGATGCTCTTAGCCGAGTCCAAATAAATGCCCTAAGCTCTAGTTCAGAATGTGCTGAACCACCCGACAATTTCGACATTGACGATTTCCTTGCCGACTTTGATAACTTACAAAACAGTACTAACACACAACATACATCAGTTGAGAACCCTATTACTGGAATAGAGATTTCACCTGAATCAATTAATTTATCCTCAAACCAAATTATTTTCAAACTAGAGTCAAATAATTTTAAAATTAAATACAAAAGAATTTTTAACAAACACCGTTACACTGTCACTTTGACAAATAATTGGAAAACAGAAATAGCAAATACCTTCCAAAATATCCTTAGACCAAACCAAAAATTTGCAATAACAATCCCTCACGAATTTAGACCTTTTATCTGTAACTATTTTAAAGAAAGAATAAATTCCACAGTCAAAGCAATATTTTGTAATATACTACTTCAGGACATAGAAGAAGAAAACCAACAAATAGAATGCATAAAGAAATATCACGTAGAAAATCACAACGGAATAATTGAAACTTACAAACACTTAAAACAAAAATTTTATTGGCCCTCAATGCAGACAACTATCTCTAATTTTATCAATAAATGCGAAATTTGCCTAAAAAATAAATACGAACGACGTCCTTATAAACTTCCCCAGTTAGGACCGTTGTTAGGTCAAAAACCTTTTGATATATTACATATCGATCTATTTCACTGCAATAAAAACTTGTATCTCACAATAATAGATTCTTTTTCCAAATACGGTCAATGCTATAAGCTCACCGACAAAACTTCCATTTCCATACTAAATAAATTAAGACACTACTTTTCGCACCACAATTATCCACAAAAGATTGTATGCGACAGCGGCACCGAATTCAATTCCGCAGTCATTAAAGAATTCCTAAATATCCACAAAATCGAAATACATTTACAACAGTAAACAATTCTTCCTCAAACTCTCCAGTAGAGCGCTTTCAATCAACTCTTATAGAAAAACTTAGGACCTTACAAGCCCAAAATCCAAATGATTCGTTAGATGACATTCTAACACATGCCATTCTCATTTACAACCAATCAATCCACAGTTCCACAGATTATTCCCCTTTCTCAATTCTGTATGGACCCTATGCAGAAGAAATACATTTCGACTTTGATCTTCCGATATACGAAACATATAATCAAAGACATAAAGAAGAACTCCAACCCTTTATTGCAGAACTATATAATAAACAAAAACAAAACAGACAACTTTTAGATAGACAAAACGAAAATGCCGAAGATATTCCGGAAATAGACCTCACAAAATCCCTATATGTTTCTAAGAAAAAACATAAGTCCAAATTACAAGCCCCTTTCTCCACTATTCATCCAGAAACATAAGACAAAACAAAAATAATCGGTAAAACAGATAAACAAAATTTAACAAGCACTCACCTTAAATATGTAAAACGAATACGAAAACATGTAGACAAACCTACTCAAGACCCAAATTTTTCACAGGACAATCCTCGCCCTGGTCCATCCACTCAGTATTCAGGAGATTCCGAATAATGGTTACTATGCTGAAGAGATAGGCAAATCAAGAGAAATCTCCCACTATCACAGACACTTTCTTCATATTTCACTAGACAAACTATCCGACACTATTGACGCTAGTCCGACAAACTATTTCAGAGATCACTTCAAGAATGCACCTCTCTCGCTATTGTACTCCCAATACACCCACATACAAGAACAAACAAAAGACAATCTACACAAGATTACACAGCTATATCATTCTACACAATGAGATAATAAATCTCCAAAATATAAACGAATTCCTAATGAAACTTATAAGAACCATTACTTTATCTGAACTTAATATCTCTAATATAGAATTATTCACTCTAAAGGAAATAATAGACCTTAAAGAAAACCTTCTCAAAATTTATCCCAGAAATTCAATCCCCAATAGTAATGAACACTCTTATGAACTTATAAAGTCAACAAAAACTTTAGTTTGTGTAACTTCAAATACAATGCTCATAATAATTTAAATCCCTATACTCCATGAAACTCCTTACACTACCTATAAAATCTATTCCATTCCAAACAAAGATCATATTATGATTCTGCCACCTGCAAGCTACTATACAAATAATAAATGGTTCGACACTTGTATAGGACAAGGCGATAACATAGTTTGTTCCAACTATGTACAATCCAAATGTAACATACCCAATGTAGATAATTGCACAAAAACATTAATCACAGAGAATTTTTTCCAAGAAACCAGCAAAGTCATATTGCTAGGAATAGTTCACCCGATGAGAATCCAGCAGATAGAAATTAATTCAACCAGCCTCTTGATGACAGATGTACCAATAATGATTGAAGGTATCCAATTTAATAAAAAGACGTCACAAGACATCTCCATTCCAAAAATTGTTCCAAAAAATTAATACCAAACCATGAAATGAAAATTGAAAAATTAATAATTCCAGAGACACATGGCCAAATTCAACCACTAGATACCATAGAAGTACACCCCGATTATCAATAGGACTGAGCACCACTTCTGTTATAATATTTTTAACTATTTTAGCTTTCCTAATAATCTTCCTAATTGGGAAAAGAAAACGAATTTTCAAACTCCTATTTGGAGAAAAATTGCATCCTGCCCAGATCCAGATATTAGACGAGCTGATAGCCGAAGTAACCAAAACTTCGAGGACGAAGTCCCAACCAATGGAGGGAGGAGAAATGTAACCATAAGCTCCCCTACTATTAAGAATCAGCAGATTCCGATGTCCGATGTTATAAATAGGAAGAAATCAATATTTTTATTATTTATTGTAATTCTTATGTTTCAATAGTCAAGTTTAAATCATTAAATGTAGTAGTTTGTAGTATTTCTCAAAATTGTAAACTTTTATTTCGAAATAAAGATTTTTTTTGGGAAACTCAACGTTGAAGAAACATTTCTATATATATATATATATATATATATATATATATATATATATATATATATATATATATATATATATATATATATATATATATATATATATATATATATATATATATATATATATATATATATATATCTTTAAATATGTGGTAATTAAATTAAGGAAACTGCACACAAAACTTTATTTGAAATTTTCAAAAGAATATAAAACATGTCAGGGTGATTTGGGAAGACCATTAAATAATGTCAAATTAAAATTACATCCCTAAGTCTTAACAGTTATTGTCAAAGCATTGTAATAACGTAAAATAAAACGTATATCTAAAAACTACACTAAAACAATATTTCAACTTAAAAATAATTCTTACAATACATTCAGTACCATTCAAAGCTCTATTAGCAGTAGCAGATTTTGAATAAGTACAAAAATAAAGGTCAAAAGCGAACCTTGTGGTATATTATCATTTTTATCGAAACTTTGGTGCTGTAAGGCGAATATTTACTTAAAATACTAAAAATCTCTAAAACTATGTGGTTTTTATAATAGTGTAATCCTAGAATCACTTGATTTTTACGTTAATCTATACCCCTATAAGAGAACGATGTTTTTAATTTGATTTCTTGTCTTAACATTCTATAGAATTGTTACAACAGCATTCATTAGCAATTTCCTCAGATCCAAGATTCCACCGATTTTAAAATCCGTCTTTCATATTGTTTATTCATATTTAGAATATATAAAAAATATGCTCATCAAAAACATTGATTTTTACTCCATATTTTGAATATATTTGGTCCACCATAATACTAAAAAACTGTAAATTGGTAGATTTGAATTATAATTTTTTTTATTCCAAATATTTAGTTGACTCAAAATGTTTTCGGTCTTATCAGGCCACCATCAGTGTGTCTTGGTATATATTTTGGAGGCTTTTTGCAAATGTCTCGAGACTAACTGATGACGGTCTGATAAGACCGACAACATTTTGTGTCAAATGCGACGTAAAAGACATACGACGACATGTGATTTTCGTATCTACAGTATGACGTATACACTTATATAATAACTCACTAAATCCAAAAATATTGCTTCAAACTGTCATTAGTAACTGACGGGATACAATACATACTTTAAACGCGTATAAATAAAACAAACAAGATAGTTAAAGTATATTATATAACGGAATATATTGTTTTTATGAACCTTTTTAATACAATTCGCGATATCTGACTTGTTCTCTCTCCTCCCCCCCCCTTCTCTCTCACTGAATGGATTTGCTAATAAATGGATCTCCAAACCAATCCCAAACCGAAAGGTAATTCTTCTTTAAAATGTTTTTAGATCATGCCTTTTTAATATATAATCTAATTGTAATTATGTTTGCAAATATTGGATTGTTTTTTTGGTAATGACTTTTTTTTAAAGCGTTACAATACTATTGGGTTTTTTTTTGGATTTACATTTCATGTGTGATGTAGACGTTGATCTTAGCAGTGACCGGGACGATTGCCATTTCAAAACAGATTCTCGATTTACTTTGGATGCTGTGTTCAATGATGGCACACGAGTAAATACCCATGGTCCGAAGTGCATTTACCATTACAACTAGGTACTTATTTAAGGATATCCTATAGTCAAATTCACACTTGAGTGCTGTACGGCCAAGATAGCGCAATGTTTTTCTTATGAAGAATAAAAGCACAGGGTTGTCGGCCTTCGCCAGCTGTTGATTGCTCACTCAATACCGTCGCACAGTACTGGCTTAGATAAAATGCATCTATCTCCCGGC
Organism: Diabrotica undecimpunctata; assembly: GCF_040954645.1. Lineage (NCBI taxonomy): Eukaryota > Metazoa > Arthropoda > Insecta > Coleoptera > Chrysomelidae > Diabrotica > Diabrotica undecimpunctata. The sequence continues at coordinate 84,555,102 of NC_092811.1, read as the reverse complement.
AGTACGAGTATAATATTTTATATAAAGGTTTAAGTACTGGTTTAAAAGTACCTACCAAACGAGGTCCACGATACGTTTTATTGCATGTAGATTTTTCTAGAGTTTTCCTTCCTATCACACAATGTGTTTTATGGAAAAGAAAAATAATGGAGACTTTCACCATGAAATGGATGCCGCATATTTTGAGTCGTGGTTTAAAGAGACGTTAATATCAAATTTACCAAATTATGGTCGCAGGCATATCATTGTAAGGGACAATGACAATGGACAACTTCACTCCCGAAGATATTCACTAACAATTCCTAGAATAAAGCTTCAATCAAGGAATGGATAGTGGAAAGACATTTTTTTCGAGGAGTGCTACTTGAAATCCGAGCTATTAGAAGCAGCGCGTGCTTTTAAAGATCAATATGCTAAGAATAACCTTGATGAATATGTTGCACAACGGAATGTTTCTATTTTAAGGCTTCCTTCGTATAATTGTGAATTAAATCCTATAAAAATGGTGGGAAACCAAGTTAAGCAATATGTAGCTACTCATAATACCACTTTTAAAAACAAAGAGGTGCGCCAGTTGATCGACGACGGTTTTGCACGAGTAACAAAGTAAAATTGGCGCAATTATGTCACACATGTCCGCCGCGGACAACCTGCAAGACGACGTAGACCAATTGGTTATACATGCGAACACAGGGGAGAGTAGCGAAAGCGAATCAGACATTTTGGATGTAAAGGATGACATTAGTATAATGTTGAGTATTTTTGGATATTGTTCCGTTGGAAAGATTTTCAATAGCTTATGAAAAGTTGGAATAGGAACGTGCAAGCTGTTTCGGTCTAAATCAAACGTTTGGATGTATGTCACAAGTTTCCGCGTGAAAAGGTCCATTTTTAAAACTTCACTAAAACAATTGAACTTATATAGGATATGATATGATACACGAAATCTAATACCAAATTTTACTAACCATAGTTTTTCCATAATCGATTGATGTAGTACCCACCCGGAGGTTCCACCCTAGCTATCAAAAAATGTAATTTAAAATATATTTGTTAGTTTAATTAAGTCTTTACAATGTAGAAAAAACAAAACAGGCAATAGAGCAAAATAAGAACATGAAAGTTTTGAAGAGGAGCGTACAAAAGGGGAAAATAGAAATTAACAAACTGAGAAACAGAACTGGAGAAGAAACAACGAACAGAGATGAAATATTAAGAATAGTCGAAGAGTTCTACACAGTTACATAGATCAAGAAAAAAAGATAACAATACGGAACCTCCAATTACACTAAAAACTGGGGTATTAAACCAAGGATCAGATTTAATGCCCGATATAACAAAATCAGAAATCAAAGAAGCCCTGAAGAAAATGAAAAATAATCGAACCCCGGGTGAAGATGGAATAGTATCAGAAGCACTAAAAATTGGAGGGGGTGTATTACTTGAAAAAATTAAACAACTTTTCAATATCTGCCTTCACAGCGACAATATTCCAATAGACTGGAACAACGCTACTATGATTCTATTACACAAAGCAGGAGACAAAGCAAATTTGATAGGAGACATACGCAAATACTAGTTAAGAGAATAGAAAGAAAATTAGAGACTTATCAACCAAGGGAACAGGTAGGATTCCGAAAAAGGTACGGACCAAATGACCATCTACAAAGTATAAAAACCCTAATAGAGAAAGCAGTGGAATACAATAAACCTCTAGTTCTAATATTTATCGATTTTCACAAAGCCTTTGACACAGTTGAGCTAAGCAAAATATTACAGGCGCTTAAAGAATGCAGGCTAGATTATAGATATACTAAATTTATACAAAATATACCTGCAGGCAACAACCACTGTCAGATTACATACTAACAGTAATCGCATAAAAATAGAACAGGGGGTTAGACAAGGAGACCCAATGTCACCTAAACTTTTTAATACGGTGCTAGAACATGCTTTTAAGAATTTGGATTGGATGACAAAGGGAATAAAAATAGATGGAGAATATCTAAACAACTTACGTTTCGCCGATGATATACTTATAAAAGCTGAAGATCTAGGTATGGCAAGAGAGATGGTACAGGAACTCGTTATGGCTACAGAAAGTGTAGGTTTAAATATAAATATCTCGAAAACAAAAATCATGACCAATTTGGTACCCAACCAGAACATCAGTATTGGTGGGAAAGAAATAGAACTCGTAGATAGATACAAATACCTGGGACATGAAATTATGATTGGCAGGGATAACCAGACTCATGAACTGAAGAGAAGAATCGGCCTTGGGTGGGCAGCATTTGGAAAACTAAGAGAAACTTTTAAAAGTGAGCTGCCCACATGCCTAAAGAGAAAGGTATTTGATCAGTGCGTCCTCCCAGTCTTGACGTACGGAGCAGAAACACTTACCTTAACAAAAGCAGCAGCTACCAAACTGAGAGTCACGCAGAGAAGAATGGAGCGGTCCATGTTAGGAATAACTCTGCGAGACAGAATAACCAACGAAGACATCAGGAGAAGAACCGGAGTGACTGACATTATCGAGAAGATAGCCAGACTAAAATGGAGATGGGCAGGACACATAGCCAGAATGGCAGATGGGCGATGGACAAAGAGGTTATTGGAATGGAGGCCAAGGGAAGACAAGAGAAGCGTCGGTCGACCACCTACAAGATGGACTGACGATACAAGACGAAGAAGACTCAATAAAAACTGGATGAGAGCGGCACAAGATAGACGAAGTTGGAAACATGAGGAAGAGGCCTATGTTCAGCAGTGGACCCTTGAGGCTGGATGATGATGAATTAAGTCTTTATTTTTATCTCTTAATCTAAAAACTGTCTTAAAATTCATGTCTCTTATTTGACTATGTATTTGAAGACAATTATTTGTAAATATATGTATTTTATAATAAATATCGTATGTCTCCCTGTTTTATTCTAATTATACGAATATACAGACCAACAGAAGGTAATGAAGAAGAGACAATGATAGAATTCTACAACGAACTCTACAACGTATTAGACAAATTAAGAGAGCCAAGAGAAAAAATAATAATCCTTAAATTCAAGAGTAGGTAAGGCCGTTAATAGGAGATTAGGATGTAGTAGACAATATGGGGAAGAAACATTAAATAGAAGTGAAATTAAAATGCTAGAATTCTGCCAACTGAATGACCTGATAATAAGAAACGCATTCAGTGAACAAACCATTGACGACAAATAAACATTTGTGGCTGAAGAGAGAAACGCGAAAAGCTTAATCGACTATAAAGCCTATATGAGAAACCTAGAACAAAACCTACAAAAGATCCTAACAAAAAGAACCATAACTGTCCATACAACACAGGAGGATGGTCACTGCAAAACTGGAGGATATAGAAAAAGTAGAAGAAAGTAAAGGCACACAAACTCAAGATAAAAAGTGTGCGAGAATTTTACAAGAAGAAAACTAACAAAAGATTAGGACAAATAGAGGACCAAAAAAAACATGAACAATGGAAGAAAGATAGTGAAGATACTTACAGTGAAGAAAACAGCAACTGAAGTGTGTGGAACCAAAAAATGTAACAAATAGTTGAAAGGGACAATATGATGGAATAAAGAAATGAAGGCATAAATAAAAAACAAGAAAATGGCACGGAAAAAATACAACGAAATGGGATTAAAAGAAAAAGAAAAATATTATAGCTATTAATATTATAATTAAATATTATAGTCCACATCCAACACCCTGTTATAGGCAAAAGGAAAGGGAGAAAGAAGACAATTACTTGTAAATATATGTATTTTATATTAAATATCTAATGTCTTTTTGTTTTATTCGAATTTGCATTATAAATAGAATTAAAAAAGGTACTTTTACTCGTAATATAGCACCGCGGTAAAGATTTTTGTACTGTTCTGTACGTGAACACTACTTAAACCAATTTGTGTTGCTAAGCACAGCATCCGGCAAACGCACATTCCTATCTTAACCGTACTGCACACTTAGTGTGAATTTCATTTTAGTAAATTATTTTTTTTTATAATTGTTATATTTAGGCACTCGATGGCTAGTAAATTGTTTTTGCATTTTAGCACGTAGTTTGGGCCTGCGTAGCGCAAGCGGTAGGATGCTTGCCTCGCATGCCGGTGGTCCGGAGTTCGAATCCTACCGCCGGCAAGAACAACTAGACATTTTTAAAAATGTCTATAGGCCCCAGGTCGACTCAGCCTGAATAAAATGAGTATCTTGGGTAAAACCAGGGGTAATAATAGGCGGTTGAAGCGTAGCACTGGCCATGTTACCTTCCTTGTATACCGTAGGCCCTAGATATAGCAGACTACCCTGCTATACTCCCAAAGCCGCGAAGCGGTATAAAACGGGAGACTATTATTATTAGCACGTAGTTTTTTTGCTTAACGAAATATTAATCTACGCAAACTCATGTCAAAAATAATTCCTAATCCTAAACTTATTAACAAAAAAAAACATTTTATATAAGTATTTCGTTAAAATTATTAATTATTGGTCTAGTTCCAACTAACTAACTATTGGTCTAACAATGATAAATTTGAAAAAAAGATTTTTGAAAGACACTTCACAGATTTCGCTTTTGATAACATTCTAGTATAATAGACAAAAGTAGGTATAGACTTTACAGTAGTTAAAACCTTTTATCATAAAATAGCTTATCATAAATTTGTGTATATTCTAATTTATAACGCATTTGTATATATTATATAGATACCTGAGAATAGACAAAAAAATGGCTAACAATATGTAGGAGACAGCTAATTAGACAAAAAATGTTTATTAAATATTCTATAAAAATATGTAATGGTATTATCATAACTGAACAACTACTAATATATAATTTTGTTTGATATTACAGTCCGTATGTTTTACATTTTGTTTTAGTATTTTAGGCGTTTATCCTTGGGTTACTAGTTTTTAGCTTCAATATAATAACATTTCGGATTTTGGGATTTAGAAAAGTGACATAAATTAATGACATCTTCGTTCTAAGGTAAACGGCAAATAGGAACGATGTGTTACGAACATAATATAAGTTCCTATATAATATAGGAACATGCCTATAATACAATAAATAAAAAACAATTGCTGAGACCAGTGGAAGATCTGGTAATAGCGAGCAAGTTAATAAATATGGTAAAAATGACAATAAGGAACGTTGTGAGGAGGATCAGGCATGACGGTAAGCTGTCAGAAATTTCGAAACAAAACAAGGCGGCCCCCTGTCTACAACTCTGTTCAATATAATTCTGGAATGGATAATGAGAAAGAGTGGACTAAATAGAACAGAAACTCTAAAGAAAAAGAGGTTTCAAATTCTAGCCTACGCTGACGATGTTGTAATCCTAGAAAGATCCAGGCCCATATAGGAAATAAAAAAGCTGGAACGTTACATAAGATACTTAAATCAAAGAATGTTCTAAGTAAAGTAAACTACCATATCTATAAGACAGTGCTAAGACCAATGGTGTTATATGCAAGTGGGACTTGGATTTTAACCCAAGCAGAAAATGAAAAGATGAACGTATTGAAAAGAAAAAATTTAAGAAGAATTCTAGGTGTCAAAGAACGAGACTTCTACAAAAGGAGAACTAATACTGAAGTGATGAATTTATATGGGGAACCTACAACAGCACAAGTAGCAAAAATATTGAGACTAAGATGGTTAAGTCGTTTGAAACCTCAACAGAGATAATATAGGAAAATAATAACATTCCGAATCGTAAATAAAAGAAATCTAATCAAAATTTTCAATAAAGAGCATTTGTCTGCTCAGTTGATCAGTGGTAGATATTTTTGATAATTAAAGCTATGACTATTGAATTGATAAGTAAAGTAATGGTACATAACTATATATCGATGACTTAAGTCATTCGCAGCGACAGAAAATTAATTTTAGTTCAGTTCAGTATTGCTCCAGCTTTTGTAGGTATATTTGTGGTCTCTTAGCTAATAGTATTCACGTGCTTCTATTATTTACAGGTTTGAAGGTTCCGTATTTAATTCAAATATTATGGATAGTGTAATTTCGAGGCCATCTACTATTAAAAATAAGAAAAAATAAAGCTGTAACAAAGCCCGCGTTATAATTATTATGTCAAAAGATGATTCACATACAATGGGTTGAAAAAGATGCGAAGGAAGAACACCTATAATGTGTTTGACTTGTGCAAAATTATTTTGATAAGAGACATACATTATATAGTAGATAAGAATGATACGATTTGAATATTATCTTAGACCGGTATCAAAACAATATAAACACAATAGGATTGTTATCTTACGAGTTATATTGTTATGATACCTCTACCATATGATGTTTTAGTACCATTAAAAATAATGGACAGGCATCATTTTGTAAACTAATTCTAAATAGGATCATAAGGAACGTAATACATAATTTGAAAGCTGTTGTGTAATTCAGTATGTTCTTAGGTTTTTGCGTGATTCTGTTGCGCCGTTTCAAAATGACAACCGTCAATATACCATTCAGTGAGCAGATTAGCTGCGTTTGTGTCACTATAAATATTGGGAATTCAATGTATGAGAAAAAGAAGTACCCCAATACGGCCGCCGCCAATAATTCGCAATTTTAATGTTAATTAATTTAGAAATTATTTTTGTAATTCAACTATTAACACCTTCCTTGCCGATAAGGCGCTGGCGCGTCGCTACAAGACTTTAGCTAGACGCCGACGACGCTCTCGCGCGTTATAATTTTTATTGATTATGATCTTGGATTATTTCACTGGCGCTACAACAGGACCTTTTATATTTAAACTAGGCGTATCAATTCTCTAATTTTGTTCTTAGTTCTCCGACTAACGACTTTTTGTCCCGACAGGCTGTCTACCATATCTTTTGGCTTTGAAATAATTGTAATTATTTTATCGGATTAGTAACTATGTAAAGATTAGTAATTCCCAGATTTCGATATTTCTCCTATTTTTTCGACTCGTGAATCATAAAGCTTGGTAATACCCGGATATTTTCAGTGTTTTCCCTAAATATGATTTGGGTTTGGGTTATTTTAAATCTTGGGTTTGCTTAGTTTATATTTGAATGGCATAGGGTGTGCATATTGAAGTGTAAACATAAATAAAAATAATATAAATGACGATATTTTACCAAGTAGCTCAAATTCAAATATAAAAATAACGTTAGATATGAACAGAAAATTATCAGATAAAAAACTGTGTTGAGATTATTAGAAGCAAGCTATGAAGAATTTAATGAGTTTCTTGATTCAGACAGTGAGTATTTACCAGAATCTCAAGATGAAATTAAAAATAACTTACCTGCACTTATTGAGAATGCGGAAGATAATGTGTCATAAAATTAGATGCAAATATTGATTTTTTAATAAAAATATGTTTAATTGTAGACAAAGCTGCTCGTTGAAGTTAATGGAAGCGATAAACGTGAAGAAAATAATGATGGTATGAAAAATTTCCCTTTTTAGAACACCAAGAGTTACTAATACAAGTTTCCGATAATAATCCAGTTCACTTTTTTCGAATGCTACTTACAGATAAATGTTTGCAGCAAATATGTGATGAGATTAACCAGGTATGCCGAATATGTTTTCTTGTTTAATGTAGGGGCGACATATTTTAGAATTTTCGATGGGAAAATTTTGACTCCTGAAGAACTGCTAGTCTTTTTAGGATTGGTTTTACATATTTCATTGCCTAGGATTGAGGATTATTGGAAAAAGAAAGATACTATTTTTGCTAATGAAATTTTTCCACTTTTATGGGCCGGAACAGATTTATGGTCACACTGCGTTGTTTGCATTTTAGTAAAAATCCAGAAGAGGAAGAACAAGTACCTAAAGACACAATATAAAATAAGATCGATGAGTCAATGGTATTACATAAAGGACGACTTAATTTTAGACAATACTTAAATATGGAATCAAGTTGTATGTTGACCAAGCCAAATGGTCTAATTTTAAAATTTTTGTTTATTCTCGAATGTTTGACGATTCAGGTGGAAAGGGACATGCCAATAAAGTGGTGTTGCACCTTTTAGAAGGGAAACTAAATGTAGATCATCACGTTTACATGGACAATTTTTACAACAGCTTTGTTTTAGCTAAAAATTTACGTGAATTTTCAACTTACTGTACACGAATTGACCGTAAAAATAATCCTACAGAAGTAAAATAAGAAAAACATGCTAAAGGTGTAACAACAAAAATATTTATTCGTATTATGCAGATAATGGTTATAGATGCCTACATACTATACAAGTATTCTGCAAAAAAGATTGGTTTTTACGAATTTGGTTAAGAACTCGTTAAATCACTTTTAAAAATTAATAATTCTGAAACCAAACATGTTACAAAAGATCACTAAGTAACAAAACAAGAGGTAAAAGATCTAAAGGGAAAAGTTATGAGAAAACGCTTAAAAATTGCAGCGAACTTAATATCCGTATACAATTTACGAATGCAAAACCTGTCCCGACACCCCTGGATTTTGTCTGGATTGCTGTCAAATATCCCACATTTGCCAGTGACGCTCTGGCGCGTTCACCACAAACCCTTATTGTATATATGTGCATTTAGTTTAAAAATACTGACTTTATTCGAACCTTTTCCAAAAACTAATAAATAAACGTCTATGTATCAAAAACAGTAAGCTTGGTGAAAACCTACCCAGAATAGATTGACCGCTAGTCGACATCATTTTTAAATCTAAATTAATTTACAAATTATTTGTAGTTTTTATTATCCACTAATCGGCCAAAACCATTTTTTAAAATCCAAATTAATATTACTAAATTGATTATTAAATAAAAAAGCGTGGGAATTGCACCAACGAATGTCTGTTCCAGCGTCACGTTTTATGTCAAATGTCACGTTTTGTCAAATATCACGTTTTATGTCAAATGTCACGTATTAGGTTAAATGTCACGTTTTATGTCACATATTATATCTTGCTGAGATGGGACCAAATGCCAAATAAAATAAGTTTTACACAAGTTCATTCTTGTTCTATTGATTTCGAAGTTTATGTGAACTCGTCCTATAAAGACGAAAATAGGGGAGGAAATACCAAAGACGTTTGCAGATATTTTAAGTCATTATGACTAATTACTAGCGTCGACTAGCGGATAATAGTTGAACCTCAATAATAATTTTAAAATGGCGAATTACTGGTGGCGCCCATTTTGGGGCAGGGTTTGTGACGTCAACATATACCGTTCTCACTCTCACTTACCTGAAAGGTACTTTTCTCTCTAACATATTGATTTCCCTATATCTACAGTGACAGAAACATAGCTAATCTACTTTTTAGTGACCGTTTATCGAAAACGCCCGACTAGTTCAATTTATTGTTTAACTTTTCCATATTGTAATATAATTCGTTTGTTGATGTTTATTGAAATCGGTCAAAAATATGACGTCATCGACATTTTTATTAAATGATGTGATACATAATTGGATTTGTTCTAACGCTTTTGTGTCACTGAACATTAAACGGTCGACATTTTGAAATGGCTAGACAAAATCTCACATATAGTAGAAGTACATTGAGTGGCAGAAAAGTGTTTTACACAAGTTCATTCTTGTTCTATTGATTTCGAAGTTTATGTGAACTCGTCCTATAAAGACGAAAATAGGGGAGGAAATACCAAAGACGTTTGCAGATATTTGAAGTCATTATGGCTAATTACTAGCGTCGACTAGCGGATAATAGTTGAACTTCAAAAATAATTTTAAAATGGCGAATTACTGGTGGCGCCCATTTTGGGGCAGGGTTTGTGACATCAACACATACCGTTCTCACTCTTCTCTCTAACATATTGATTTCCCTATATCTACAGTGACACAAACATAGCTAATCTACTTTTCAGTGACCGTTTATCGAAAACGCCCGACTAGTTCAGTTTATTGTTTAAGTTTAAGATTGTAATATAATTCGTTTGTTGATGTTTATTGAAATCGGTCAAAAATATGACGTCATCGACATTTTTATTAAATGATGTGATACATAATTGGATTTGTTCTAACGCTTTTGTGTCACTGAACATTAAACGGTCTACATTTTGAAATGGCTAGACAAAATCTCACATATAGTAGAAGTACATTGAGTGGCAGAAAAGTTTTCAACTTATGTATTACTTGCCATATGACCTCATTTAAAATTATTTTACAAAATCACTTCTGCTCGCCATTTATATTCATTACGTTACCAAAATTTAAAATATAAAAACTATGAACTAAGTGCTTTAGTTCAATCACCCAAAAACTCATTAACTGAAGTTTTATAGTTCAAAAAATATTGTGAGGATTGGGCGCGCAATGTATATTTAACACTAAAAAGTCGGAGGGGCCAATTTGGCCCCTGTTGCGATTTGAAGTTATTGTATTTCTTTTATTTGACACAATAATAATTTCATATTTTATGACTTTTAATATTTTGATACAAAGTCTTATTTAACGCAAAAAAATATTGTTTACTAAATTTATTAAATGGATTTTCTAACAAACCTACCATAGAAGTCTGAAGGGGCCAAACTGGCCCTGTATTAATTATTATCGTTTTCTCGGAAATTTGACGATTTCTTTTAACTTTCTGTCGGATAGATAAAATTATGTTTATGTACGTTTATTCCTAGAAGGTATTTTGTTACATACTGTTTGTTCCTTGAAAGTATTATGTTTATTGAGCGGTTTATTAGGTTCTGCTAACTCTCGTTTCTAGAATATTGAAACATTCGTTCAATTGTGAAAATTCAAGACGACTGTAAAGATGTCTCGTCGTGGACTATCAGAGCTTGAACTTCTTGAAGAAATACGAAAAATACAAGAAGATGTTTCGGGAGGTGAATCTGAATTTGCAGAAAATAATGAGTCAGACTATGAACAATACGTACCACCACAAAATAATGATTCAAATGACTCTGATGCTTCAGAGCAATTAGAAAGTTTTATTGTACAAGACTCACCAATTTATGTAAACACTGCTTCTACAACTCAACGGCACGAGTCAGCTAATTTTATCGTGAATCCAAGTGCATCTAAGCCAAGTCGCAAGAGAAAAAGAGGTCAACAAGGAAAAACTATTTCAATCGGAGACACCGAACAATCGAAAGACGGAACAACGTGGAAAGTTATTGATTCTGGATCAGTACCTGGTAAGATTATGATTTTTAGTATATTCATATTCATTAAATGTTTGCTCATTACAGGACGCCGCGCTCAGCACAACATTTATCGAGAGGAATCAGGTAGGAATCAGGTCCTACGTCGTATGCAAAAAGGAACGTGAGGAACAATTGTGTGGTAAGTGCTTGGCATCTAATAATCAACGACAGCATGTTACGTCATATAAAAGAATGCACTATTGCAGAAGCACATCGATGTTTGAAAAATGACACATGGACTATAACTTTGGAAGAACTGGAGGCTGACCTTGCTATTATGTACGCAAGAGGAGTCTACGGCGCCAAAAATTTCCCAACCAACAGCTTGTGGTCAACAGTATGGGGTCATCAGTTTTTTAGGCAAACTATGCCATGAGACAGATTCAATGATATTATAAAATATCTCAGATTTGACATAAAGCAAACGGGATCTGAACGATTGAAAACCGACAAATTTGCTCTAGCCTCTGCGGTTTGGAATGGATTTATAGAAAATAGTGGTGCATGTTACAAACCGGGAATAAACCTTACTGTGGACGAACAACTACTGCCTTCTAAAGCCAGGTGCCCGTTCACACAGTACATATCAAATAAGCCGGATAAGTTTGGCATAAAATTTTGGCTTTTGACATGCGTGGAATCAAAATATATTGTAAATGGTTACCCTTATACTGGCACTGATCATCTACGCAAGAAAGATACACGTGTTGGTGAACATGTTGTTTTGCTGTTAATGGAAAATCCACTGGGAAAGAGCAAAAATGTTACGACAGATAACTGCTTCACATCGTTAAAATTGGCTAAGGCATTGCAAAAAAAATCAACAAGTCTTGTGGGTACTTTGAATCGCAACAGAAAGGAAGTTCCTCTAAGCGTAAAGAGTAAAAATGGAGAATTATATGTTACCCATATATTCCAGAGCGACGAAAAGATAACCCTTACTGCATACCAATTAAAGAGTCACAAAAATGTGCTTTTGTTGAGCTCATTACATCAATCAGTGGATGTTGCTGTCGATGGAAAAAAACTTCCTCAAACATTAAGTTTTTATAATAAAACAAAATACGGGGTTGATGTAGTGGACCAAATGGCGCGTCTTTATACTACAAAAGTTGCTTCAAGACGATGGCCAATGCACGTGTTTTATAACATTCTTGACTTAGGAGCAATAAATGCATGGATTATTTATAAAGAAGTTACTGGAAGTAAAATCAGTCGTCGTAAGTTTATTCTTCAGGCTGTGTGAAGAATTACGGGCTCCATACCTTGTTTCCCGAAATCTGGTACTATACCCAGCACCACCGGATTTACCAACCACCAGCACTGTTACTAGCCAAAAAAGAAAAAAATGTCAGTTAAAAATGTTTTGTAAAGGAAATCTTACTTCCAATGAGTGCCACGGCTGTAACAAGGCAATGTGTGGCAAATGCCAAAAACTGCAAACTGTATGGTGTTCCAAATGTTTAAAATGAAACTAATAAATTAAATCAAATTCTATCGTCAAGAGTTTATATAATTTCTTAAAACTGTTTATTTTTATTTTTTGTTTATTCCCAAATAAATAGTTAATTCTAAACTTGGTTTTTATTGATTTAGGAACTTGGGGCCAAAATGATCCCTTCAGGTTTTCTAGGTAGGTATGCTAAGCCCGACTTTCTAGTGTTAATGCATTATTATTTGTTTCTTTTCTTTTATGTTTCAGGATTATAAGCTTGATTTAAAACAGAAATGTCTTTAGAATGAAAATATTTAAATATTATTAAAAACCATTATATATACGAAACATATCGAAAAGGCACTTAACAGAATAAAATATTTCCCTTTTTAGACCGTAATGATTTCTTTCGTATTATGGAAGGCTAATTAATATGATTGGCCGACATACTTCGTATTTAAAAATTACAAGTGTAACCACCAGTTCAGTAATTTTACACTGCCATTACTTAAGAGTTTTCATATTTGTTTACCATTGAAGTTGAAAAAATTGTTATGAAATTTAATATTTATCGTTTATTATACAAAATATTTAAAACAGATAAGGTTTACAAATATATTAGGTAACAAAAAACATTGTTAAAAATATCCATACCTAATGTAAATACAGTATTAGAAATTTGAAACATCAAGCAAATGTAAAACGAATGCATTTTATCAAATGCGGAAGGCATAAATTTTTGTTACAGAATAACGTTATCTACTTTAATAAACTCTGGGTGTTTTACTGTTATTAGATATAAGATTATATATAAGATAGTTTAAGAAAATTCCACTTGGATTCTAAGTCACAAATTACTCTAATATTAAAATTTTGACTGATTTGTATATATTTTCTGTGTTTCTTAGTTTCTAAAAAGATATCAGTTGATGATAATTTCAGTTTATTGCGGATCTTATTCTGTTTAAATCTTTCCTATTCGTTCTATCTTGATTTAGATTGTTTTGTAACATTGAAAGATGATCATCGATGGCTTTATAGAAAAATATTTTGAAATTATGTACTTAACTCCTAAGATAAGCTCCAGAACCAACAACTTCAAGATAAGTAATTTTGTCCAAGGTTTTTATTTTCTTTTTATTTATGTTATTACCGATTTAAGTTGTTTAACTAATACAATTTTTGTATTCTGCAAAAACATTTTAATTATTACTGTGTTTGGAAGACAATATGTTAATTGGCTGACAAGTAAAACCTTTTCTAGCAAATATTTCTAAATATGTTCTAGTCTATTATAAAGAAGGCGTTAATTATAAAAAACTAAACAAGTTTTTAAATATAACTAAACTCACTTTCCAATATAGGTCCAAATAAAAAAAACAATTAAAACATTCTTAAAAAAAATTATTCTGTTCTACTAATTCTCATCTTCTCCCAGATAAAAAATTATACGTTTTTTCCAATTATATTATACCCTAAAATTTATACGAACAAAAATTTATGCACTTTTTACAGAAGAACAATATGAAAGAAGTTAAATATATTAAATTATTTAATTTTAAAGGACGGCTTAAAAACATATCCATCAAATATTTTATGTGCTTACAAAACGTTTAATTAATGTAATATTTCGAAAAATGTTCCAAATAAGATAACATTTCAATAATTTTAAAAATACAAACAAAATTAACATACGTTACTGCCTACAATATCGATTACTGTATAAAACAGAAATTTACACATTTATATATAATGACGTAGTATGGCTGTCTACAATGTGTATATTTGCTACCAACAGCTTGGTATATATTTTATGCATGACCTGTGCGTCATGGGTTTGTTTAGAAATTTAGTTAGTCTTTCTTCTCGCCATAAAGCTTCTTGGAGTTCTCCACGAATTCCATTAGGTCACGAGACATAGCGTATGGACGTGCCATGCCGTCATTCAAGAGGCTGTCTTCGCAGAAGCAGAGGAAGATCGTATCGATTGTCGTCTGAAATAAAATTAAGGAAACCGATTAATTATCAATTTCTAATGATGAATTGTTAAAGAAAGCAAATAAACGAAATATTAAAACCACCAAACTACACTTGAATAAACAAAGTAAAATACATAAATAGTTTTGAGAACGAAAACTAATATACAAAAAGAAAGGTGGGTTTCGTACTCACTATAGTGTTTTTTAAAATATATTTATAAGTTATCATTTGTAGAAAAATAAATATGATGCGAACAGTGGACTCGTCTATGGGAAATTTAAGTGATAAGCTACAGTCCATCGGCTAGATCTTTGCATAAGTAATACATTATTTAAGAATTATTTTTTATATTACGACCTTTTCCTACTCACAGAAACTAAATCGATAAAATTAAGCCGTCCATCCATAGAGGATCCTGACTTACTCTGTGCCCATAATATTACGCAATAAATGCCAATGATTTTCTATTTAGCTTTTGATTATATAAATGGGCACTGAATGATGTAGGTTGCGAATTACAACTCTTTATGGTCTATCTGTAATATGCCGTACATAACAATACAATGTTAAGATGGTTAAAGTGCTAAATGGTGAGAGCAATGACAATAACTAGTCAGTATAGCTGTCACCAGGATGCAGGCTAACCTTACTTTGACATAAGTACGATTATGGCTAGAATAGGTGAAGTTTTATGAAATCAGGGATTATAGTTTTATTTAAGGCTGTTTTAGCAGTTCAAGCCAACTACGATTTTAAATGGGCGTATCACTTACTTTTCTACACTGCCTACGCGAGACCATCTTTACTCAGTGCCGCCGGCCGACGGGTAGTTTAATGACAACAAATACATTATTCTCCATTCAAATTAGTTTTAACACGAACTAACTGACTGTACGTTCATGAGATTTGACGTCACGAAGGCGATAACGATGAAACTAAGCCCAATGATGAGTAACACGTTTCACTATTAGATTTCAGTATTTTTTAGCAATTTTCTTTAAAGTTGGAACACGCTTTTCTCGATTATTACTGGACACAGAAAGGTGAAACAAAAATCAACGATTACAGAAAAAAAAACTCTTTCGAGTGATGGGCGTAAAAAGTTTGGTTATAATAGAACGTTAAACAGTATATTCCAATTTTTCAACAGAAGTTTCAAAAAAATAAAAAAAGTAAAACCATCAGTTTAAAGGCAACATAATTTCGAATAACGTGTCCAAATTTCGAGACATTTTGTCAGTAAATAACAGAGAAAACACTGTCCCTAGATTTTGATGCACCGATAAAACAGCCTTAACTAGAGTTATATCTTACACTATCCTCTTTCATTTGGTAGGTACGAAGCAGAATTTTGTTGCTATTTAGATGCCTGTGGGATTTCTTTTACGTTTTTGGGTACTTTTTTTATGGTTTGTCAGTCGTGAACGTCCGGTGACTCATTCGTAACAAGAGAATCATAAGTTCCATTTTGAGGTGTAGGTAATGTGGGGTTTATATTCGAATTGCATTGAAAATTTGGGAAAGATTGTAATACAACTTGGTTAGGGGGATATATTATAGGTGGTGTATTTTGTAATATTGGTGCTGTATTTTACTGGAAAAAAGTATTCAAGCATTCTGGCTAAATTTGCTAATCCTGATATTGAGGATTATACAAATTTAGCCATACGGCTTAGACCCCTTTAAGGGGAAAATTGGTGGGACTCTTTTCGTATTATCGAGCCCTAGGTGACTTGGTATGCTGGAGTATCTTCAAACAATCGACTCAAAAGCGAGATTTGAGATTACACCACATGTTTCAATGTAAGAAGTATGAAAATAAAAATATGTAATGTGCAAACTTTATTATTGAACTTTAAAAAACTGCTATTGCATTATTGGCAGGATAAATTATAAAAACAATATACAACACGAACAGTTTTCTACATATTTATCATTGGAACGACCACAAGAAAGACGTTATGAACAAAGAAATCATCAATTACAAAATGAATTTCTTTATTTTTCAGTATTCGATATTACCCCCCTAATCCTAATTACAATTTCCAGTCGATTTCGCATGGATCGGATGAATTTTCTAATAAATGCTTGAAGCATTGCTTCTTATTCATTATTAAGCGCAGCTCTCCCTGGTGCATGATTTCTGTCCCAGGCCCTTCCTTTAAGTTCCAACTCAAACATGCGCTATTGGATTTAAGTCCAGGCTCAACACAGGCCAATTTATTGTAGGTATACCGATCTCAGTCAGATATGTGGTAGTGATTCGTGCGGAATGGCATCGTGCATTAAAATAAAGGCATAACCAATACATCCCGCGTACGGAACCACATGTTCCCGTAAAACCTGCTCCACCAGACACGAAAAACCACTCGGTTTTCCGATCCATGGAAATGCCTGTCCAAAACCTGCAAGAACCGCCTTCATATGACACAGTTTCTCGTATGCTATATCTCTCTGTTCAATCTGTACAATTCTGACCCACCGGAGAGAATGTAGTGATCATCTGATGTAGTCCATCTCCAAAGATCTCTTTCTCTGGTCATTTCTTTTAACTCATGCATAGGCCTTTTTCATATTCCTGTAATTTGATCGATTCATCTTGTTGGTGATATTCCTCATGATCTTCGGCCTCATACTTTTCTTTGGATAATAAGTCTTTCATGTTTTCTGTGTCTGCTCTCGTTACATGTCCAAAGTATTTTAATTGTTGGATATGGACTTTGCTGGATAGCCGTTTGCTGACTTAGAATCGAATTATTTGTCATGTGGTCCACGGAATTCGTAATATGCTTCTCTAAAGGTAACATTTCAGTGGCGTCTATTTTTCTTCTTTCCGCTTATCCTAGGACCCAAGATTCAGATCCGTATGTTAGTATGCGAAATCTTAAGCAGTTAATAAACCTCATTTTTAGAGTTCGTGAAATTTGAAGTTCTTATATTTTGGCCATCTTTCCTATGGCCACTTTTGCTAGATCACATATATGTTTTATTTCTTCCTGTAGTAACACTGTGCTTATATGAACTTACAACCTCAAACCGATCAATCGTGGTTGATTGATCGTGTTCTTTGAGATTAGCACAGTTAAATGTCGATTTTTCAGAGATTTCGATTCAAGAAATTGATCATCTCTTAAACGTTGTTATTCGTTTACGGCCTCCTCCTTGTCGGCGGACATAATCTCCAGTATCTTGGTACCGACGATACACTCGGGATACAGCTGATTGGCTAAAATTTAGTCGATTTGTCACGGCCCTCTGGCTCATGATGCTACTGCTTGAGCTGGTTTGACAAATTAGGTATCCATTTGTAATGCACTTGCGAACTTCGTATAAATGACTGATGTATTTATTGCTATGGATATTTATGCGTACGATGTTAACCGAAACAAGTCTGTGCGTGTCGATTTCAATGAGTAAAATTCTGACCCCCTCTCTACCTGTTGCATTCTTTCTTTGTAATACGTCATCCGATTCTCCCAAAAAGAGAATTCTTTAAAACTCAGTAATGAGGTTAATAATGCACACTAAATATTTTTAAATTTACACTTTTTGGATTAAAATAGGAAACGTACTTTCGCAAAATAATTATGAATCGATTACTTTGTACAGAAGTGTTGTATGTAGGGATAAGAAATACCCTTATATTCTCCCCATATATTAATTGATAGCTTTGGAGAAACCGAAAGTAGATGCCACGCAGATAATATTAATAATATTACTAATACCATAAGCACCGGATAAGTGAATTTTTCCCTTAGAATAGTGGAACCATATGGCTTAAATCTAGAGAATAATGGAGATCACAATCCTTTTGATACTAATACTAACTTACAGAAGTTTTTGTCAGTTCGTTAAAGAAAAACTGACACCTAGCAGTAGGTACAAAATGCACACTTATAAAAATCGTGATCAAATAATTTATGTTTAGCGTCGCTGCCTGGAGATCTCCAGAGCACGTCTGGAGCCAGTGCTGGACGTAACAGCATGAAAGACAGCGGTGACAAGGCATTGAGTAGGCGGGCCCCCGAACACTGTTAGCTACAGCCCAACAACAACAACCACAACGACCGAGGCAGCGCATAAAATGGACCGATTTTATGGGGCAGCTTTCTGACCTTGCCATACAAGAAACTCAACTTGATAATACGTAGCATCACAACGATACTGGTAAGCGAAATGACACATGCCGTACAAGAAATCAATTCAATTAAATTCATAACACGAAGGGATGCAAATAATTTGATTGAATTATTCATCATCATCATTAGCTTTTACAACTTTTCGTGAGTTTTTGCCGCGTTTACTATTGCCTTCCATTGATTCCGATCCTGTGCTATTATTTCCCATGGCCTTACTTCCATCTTCTCCAGGTCTTCCCTGACTGCGTCTTTCCACCTTTTTCTAGGCCTTCCTGTCGATCTTCTACCATCTGGTCTTTCCCAAAACACATTGCTAATCAGTCTGTCGTCATCACTCCGTACCACGTGGCCTGCCCATCTTAATCTATTGGCTTTTATGTATCTTACGATGTTTCCTTTCCCGAAGAGAGTCTCTATTTCATTGTTGTATCTGCTCCTCCATTCATTTGTCACGCTGTCCCTGCAAGGACCATATATAATTCGCAGGATTTTGCGTTCCCATACTAATAGCTTATTGATTTCTTTCTTTCTCAATGTCCATATTTCACTTCCATATGTCACTGCTGGTCGTATTATGGTTTTGTACATTTGGATTTTGGCACGCCTTGAGAGAAGCTTTGACCTCATTAGATGTTGAATGGCAAAGAATGATTTATTCCCCGCCAGTATTCGTATTTCAACCTCCCGTTCTCCTGTGTTTTCACTGGTAATTGTTGCTCCTAGGTATTTGAATTCTTTGACCACCTCAAAATTATGATCGTTTATGGTAATGTTTTGTCTTATTCGCTGTCGTTTCTTTTTTGATACGACCATGTATTTAGTTTTTTCTTCGTTTATTTTCAGGCCTACGCTTAGTGTTGCTTCTTCAAAGTTCGATACTATATCCTTAACTTCCAGTGTTGTCTGTGCTACTGCATCTACATCATCTGCAAATGCGAGAATAATCTTTGCTTCTCTGGCAGTTATGTCTGGTTTGACTCTGGTATAGATTTTTCGCATTGCATATTCCAATGCTAGGTTAAATAGTAATGGGGACAGCGGGTCTCCCTGTCTGAGTCCGGTGCTTATGCCGAAAGCCTTTGAAGTTTTGCCTCCTATTCTAATTTGTGCAAAGGAATTGTTGACACACATTCGCGCAATCATGGTCAGCTTCTTTGGTACGCCTAACTCCATCATTGCACTCCACAGTTTTAAGCGATCTATGGAATCATATGCTTGTTTGAAATCTATGAAGATCTGGTGTACTTCTTTATTATATTCCCAATACTTTTTTAGCATTTGTCTGATAGTAAATATTTGGTCGATTGTTGATCTTCCAGGCCTAAAGCCGCATTGGTAATCGCCAATTGATTGAATTATTGCGTAGTACATATATTGAACAAATTACGGAATACATTCGAGGAATGAGAAGTAGAAAAGTAACCAAAAGACTTAAAGAAATAATGCTGAGCACTCTAAGTCACTGACAACATGATCCAGATAACAATACAGCTCAGCAATGCCTGGAGACATTAAAACAAAAACTCTATTCGAAAAACAAAAAACGTTTATTCAGGACGCTTCGGGTGATAAAAGTTAGTAAACACCGGAAATTCGACCCAAGTCAAGAAGAAACTGACGAGTTTTAAGATAATCAACTTAAAACGCCAGCTATTCTTAACACTAATTTTGGATGAATTGAAGATATGACAAACAACTATCAACACTACAGTAATATTTCTTACGAACCCTTCACCAATAAAGAAGTATTAAACATTGTCAAATGGCTGGAAATTTCCTGGAAGTTTTGGAGTGTTCACGAGTGTCTATCAATATTAATCATGTTATTTCTAATACACATGAAATATAATCATTCCGTTCTCCGAGAATCACTTTTAATCCCAAAGAATTAAAATAACATCCAACATCCAGCCAGCATATCTACCAATACTGTGCTCTAAATAACATCATAAAGTCACAAGACAAAACCTATAGAGCCAAGGGTTCAATGGGCCGCAAAGAACAACTTTAATTAACTCACTCAGAGTCATTCCTAACTTGACTACAACAAGGCTGTTGATTAACTGTTGATTAAATGAAAACCAAACTAACTTCCTACGCATGTTGCAGGCTTAGCTACTCATTTGGTATTGTAAAGTGGTCTAAAACGGACCACAGAGTCTCCAGCAAAAAGTAGGAACACTTCTCACAAAGACACAAGAAAAAATCATCTTCGAAGTGCAGTTAAGAGAACATTACTGCGATGTCTAGGGGAAACAAGACGTATGGATATAGGTGAACAATTAGAAAAATAGGTTGCTAATTTATGAATCGATTTTCAGACATCTACTTTACATCGCGCAATTTGCACAGTAGATGACACAACATCGCTTAATCGCCGGAAATAAGAAATGCGCATAAACCATTTTTCTAAGGAAGAAAATATGCGAATATAGATGGGTAAACCTCTGCATGGGAAATGTCCCAATGAAGTCAGCCAATATTATTGATACTAAGGCGTCGAATTATTTTGACTGATATTAGGAAAGACGTTTCCAGACACGAAGGGTTTCAAAAACGGTTATTCAGGTTCAGGTTCTTCCAACAAAAAACTACCTGAAATACATAGTCAAAAGCCCCTTAGGTCAAAATGACAAATTTCGATATGAATCGCAAGCCCAAGAAACCTGACATACACATGACTCAATACGTCTCTAAGAGTAAGCTTAACAATGACAACTAGAAGCTATACTGAGCCGCACAGTGGCACATAATAGACCGGATCTCATACTTGTTACTAGACAACTGGACAAACAACTCTAATTTATGTGACGATACCTAACAACTATAATATGCATGTTAAAAATACAAGGAAAGATTGGCAAGTACAGAGATCTTGAGATATAACTATGAAGAGAATGGAGAATGCAAAGTAACCAAACGATACCTATTATTCTATCTACTACTGGTGTCACTCTAAAGAACCTCTTAAAATATAAAACAACTTGGTCTTAGTGAACATCTCTTTTAGAGAGTTACTGCTCTGAACATTCAGATGTGTAAGAAAATTTTTGAGAGATACTCCGGCATACCAGATTATCTAGGGACTAACAACACAGAAAGAGCCCCACTACAGTCCAATCCTTTTGATTGATATCGTAGGGATTGTAGATATTACTTAACCAACCACCACTACCAAGAATAAAGCCTTCTAACAATGAAGTCATGCATTGGAATATTAGCACATGTTGATCTACTGTGCGACAACAGCAATTGCTAATATCTTGGGTATTAACATCAGCACACGACGTGGATCTAATTTCGGACGGACTGATCCCTGGGAAAACGATTGATAAGATAAATTTACTATTAAATATATACTATAGCAATATAGTACATAAGGATACTGGACAAATGACAGAATATGTTCAAGGAGTGAACAGCATGGCTTAACATTACCTGGATACATTAAAACAAAAAGTATTTTTATTGTCTAAGACAGCCTAATGCGCAAAATGCGACAATACCAGAGGTGTACTATAGAAAACTTAATTCTACTGTATGAAGTGCCAATAAATCGTACCCAAACCACTAAGAAATTTATGAGTTTTGAGGAAATTATTTTTGAACGTAAGCTAATCTTAACACCAATGCTAGGTGGATCAAGGAAACGATGCACAACGAAGAAGTTAATGGCATAAAATACAAGTGGATCTCCAGGACCAGACGCAGTACACAACTTTTGGATTAAGAAATCGTGAAATGTTTGTGAATGCTTAGGAATATTATTTAATCGGGGTTTTTTTATCCACATGAATTGTAGCGTTTTAAATTTGGTGGAATATTTTCGTTTTTCTGTTTGCAAATGAATTTTAAAACGATCAATATATTATGGCATTTTAAGTTGAGATTCTAAATATCAAGTTTTGGTATTCAGTTGTTTTTGTCATTTGTTTACATTTGAGTCCCCTAATATAATATTACAAGTCAGGTATACGGTTTTTCCAAGACGTATTAACTGAGAATATTTTTTTTGTCTTTGTTTACATTAATATTCCCCTATTCTCTGTATGTATTGTGAGGTAAAAAATTTCCAGTTAACCAATTTAAAAGTAAATAATCGAGATTATTTTTTGTCGGTTCGTTGCTAAGAACTAGGTCAAGTGGAGGGTAGATTGTTTGTTTTAAGTTTGTAGGCAAAAACTAGCTGTGAGACGTAAAGGGAAATTTATTTTGCGTTGAAATTTGTAAAATGTAAGGCATTGGAGAGTCGACATTTAAGCCCCAAGCAGAGCAGACGTGCTACAATGGAGTGAAGCAAGAGATGCCAGAGTAGAAAGATTTTTTTTGTGTTATGTCTTAAGACCGGTTAAGGTGATAATACTCTCTGCAATATGGCAGTTTAGAACATAGTAATCACCATAAGATTTGTGATCCGGCACTGAAGAAATTTGGAAAATTATTATATTGGTTGTCCCCGTTGTCAGCTTGCTTCCTCCACAGAAAATAATTCTACATCTCTTGATTGTTCGTCCCTGAGTATGGAAATGGTTTGCTTTGTCCCTGTTGAAGAATATGTCCAGATAGAGTCCCATAGATGTTAACAAGTTTTTTTGAAAGTTAAGTGCTAAACAGTGAAATCAAGGTAACATTTAACATATTAATTTTAAAGTAAAGACAGACATTATTTTTGATAATTATTAATAATTGCTTTCGTTAAAATTTAAAAGGATTTTGTAATATTTAATAAATTGTAAATTTTATGGTTTAACAGCTGTCATTTTAATTGTTTTTTTTAATGTAATGTTAACATATGACAGCTAGCTTTGTTCTTTTCGATATTCATTTGTTTTGTTTGTTTAAAAAAAGGTTAATCTCTGTGCGATAACATTTGTAAGTTTTGTAGTATCTCCAACCCCTTTGTAAACGAAGTTTGTAAACGGACACATGTAAGTTTTTTATTCTGTATTTGGCAACTATTTATATAGTATATTTTTTGTGCCATTTTTATGTTTGATAACTGTTTGTATGAGACAAAAATAAACGTTTGATTTGTTTCTCTGATCCATTAATGTTTTTATTTTAGAAAATCTCCTAACCTTTTTGTATGTTTACTTTTTAGGAAGGAAGAAACTTTCTTTCCTCCAGCAGGAAGTTTTCTCGAAGCGGCGTCCCTTTTAAATAGCTAGAGGTATTTCTTCTTGTCTTTTTTTGCCCATTTGTCCAGGAGATTTATGTAAGTAACCTTTTTATTTCATTCATTGTGTAGATACCCCAATCCGACCCATTTATTTCAACTTATCCACGACCCAGGCTCTCCAACAACCAACTGAGTGTCGTTCGCACAAGTAACGATTGTTTTGCTTGCCTTATCTTCGCCCCCATAGTTTCTGTCCCCTATTTCTACCCCATGTTCTTACCCTGAGGTAGGCAAAATATTTTCGTTACAGAATTACTATCTTTTCTAACTCAAGGAACGACTAACTTAATACCGAAGGATCAACAAAACACCAAAGATCCAGCCAAATATCTCCCAATTACTTATCCTTCCAAATTTGTATAAATTGATCACAACCTGTGTATGCCAACGTATCTACCAATGCTATGTTGTAAATAATATCATTGAGCCTCAACAGAAACGATGCGCGAAGGGTACTATGATAAGATAGGATAAGAAAATGATAAATTATAACAAAATTTGTCAGACAAACAGATAAAACAGTTCGTTATTCCATTCGCTTAGCTCGGGCATATTTGGACAGATTCATTGTCGGAAACCTACAACACAACAATTTCTACTTCTCAGTATTAATAGCTCAAGTATCCTACTATTGCAGACTTCTTTCTTTAAAAAAAGAATTGTTCTAAATAGTGGAAGTGTATACTAAACCCATCAAATTTTGGGTAGTATATATTTAAAAAATATATTTTAGTTGTTATAATTTAACATAACTATTTATTATATGGTGCAGATAAATAAATATTGATTGTCGGTAATTCGCAAAGTTCTATTTTATTTACTATTTAGTTTGTTTGCTATTAATATTGCCTATGAGTACGTGTGCCTGGTTGTATAGTAATTTCCAGCCACTTTCAGTCTGTCAAAAAGTAACTAACTTCGCAAAAATATAATTACTAAATTCACTAGACAGTTCGGACTGTCGGAATAGCGAAACGAGTATAAATGCGAGTTATGATAAGCCATAAATTATTGGACATTTTAAAAAATAAATGTTTTTAAAATGACACAATGGATAAAATTAAAAATGTGAAAGACTTTTGTAAAGATTAGTGTTGATACAACACAAGATCTAAACGCATGGACAGATCTAATTAAGCAATTTTATAAAGAGAATAATAATAGTGACAGAAAATGATGCTACGAAACTTTTTTTAACGCGCAATTTGAATTTATTTTTTATCAAATTTATGATCGTGCTACTCATATTCTACAAATCAACATGCCAAAGGTGGCACCGTTTTCGGTCGAAAAGCCCTTATTATTCTTATTATAGTACGATCTACTAACGTTCGCATAAAAATAGCACTTACCTCAAATATTGAGAAGCAAGTAACGGCAACGAAGAGCGATACGAAGAATACAATTAAGTAGACAACGGACTGGTAATCGCCTTCAGTACCCTGAAACAAAATATCGATTATTATTAGATTACATATAGATGACACTCTGATGAATAGAAAAAATCATACAATTTATATACTTTTGATACTGACAACACCTGGTACGGTATATTTCTACCACGTTTTTTGCATTTTCTTTTTTTTAAACGCAATAATGCTATATTCACTTCAGTTGAATGCCGATTTAACTTCTAAGTGAATCTATATATAATAAAATATCAAATATCGACAGAATTTATCTTCATATTTATTGTGCTAAAACAATATTGTAAACATCAGCCTGAATCTTTAATGCGTGCATATTTTGATCCGATATTTTCTTGTTGATAAATGTTCATACAAAATAGTAAATACACTGTTTTCTGATACCTTTAACTCTTCTGCTATCTCAAGGTAACTTCAATTTTCATTTTGGTAAAATGATTTTGTGTAAAGGTACTTTTTGCTTTCCGACTATGTGTTGACTTTGGGTGTTTTTTTTGTCTGTAGGACCGCTTTTACAATCAGTATCCTCTCTTAACTGTTGTTTCCAAAAGACAGAGTCAGAATAATACTTACCAAGTTATCGCTTGTGATATAGCATTTTTGCAGAAACTCTCATTAAACGCACAAGAAACTAGTGGAAGTTCTGGCATTAGACAATCAACTAGTACTGACTTTTCTGAATGCAACAACACATATTTAATAGAAACACTAAGCACTAAGTAACTACACCCGTGACAACTTTAGCAGAAGTGGAGGCGTAGAAATGTGGATTAGAGGCTTATTAGGCGTAGGAATTTTGTTGCAGTTCTTATAAAATCAAATTAAATAACATAGTTATAATATTAAACTGTTATAGATCATCATCCGGTAATACTGATGGTTTTTTTAGAGAATCTTGAATCTGTTTAAAATTTGGTTTTTAATCTAACACCTATATTATTGTATGCGGCGATTTTAATATTGATACAACATATTCAAATTCTGATGTTATTAGAATGCAAAATGTTCTTTTTTCTTTTAATATAAATGTAATGTAATGATACTAGGGACACTAATGTAATGACACTATGTGTGTATAAAAGAAAATACAGTATTTATTTATTTATTATATGCATTTTTCATTTGAAAAAAAAAATCACTAATATCTGCAAAACTTGCTAATACTGTATGCATTAGTTAATAAATTATTTAATAATTAAGTACTCTAAATCGTCGTTATTTTATTATTCCAAAATTGTCCTGAATACGTATCTGTCACTCCTACTTATTTGTCCTAACTAGAAATATTTGACCGCCTTTGCACATCTGTTTGTTGCCTGAATGTTAAATCTTTCGTTTCATTAATCTAAGGTTATAGTTGTATTGCGGCGAATTTTGAATTCCTTCCCAATTTCAAGTAGGACGAATAGTTTTACACACATTGTACACAATATATCTACACCATTCATAAAATTTAAACAAGTCAAGAGGTTTAATAGGGACTGTAATATATAAATAGAGCTGCAGTACATACAGTGTAGGTAAAACTTTATGGTCGGTATGGTAAAATTTAACAGGATATCTAACGCAGATATAAAATCATATTTTCAGCGAACAGACAAAGATAACAATCATATTTCCCCTTGGTCTCCCCTCCATATTTCTTATTGCTGCCCATTGCCCAGTAGTAAGACGATTAGTTCCGATTAGTTTCGATTAGTTCCGATCTGAGATCTCTGGTTCCGATCCTAAGAAACTAGAGGTGGGTCGTGACATTTTTATCGGAACCGTTTTTCGTAAATTGTAACTAGTTGATTGTTTATCAGTAGTTTCAAATAAACTATTACACAAAAAACATATTGGCTATTATATTAAAAGAAACTAACGAAGGATATATTTATTATAACTTAAAAAATAAATTAAACAATACAAATAGTACTTACATTTACATGACACATTATTAAATCGCGAATCGTCTAAATTGACATTTAAAAACATACGTTTTTCCACTTTTCTTGTTGTTTCTTCTTTTGTTTAAAATTAAACCAGATTTTGAACATGTGTTCACAATGAACAGATTTTGTTACAATACTACAATATTTTATGAATATAGTGGTTAAGTTAGGATATACATGGCGATGGTTTTTCCACCACTGTAATGGACAGTTCCAATCACCGTTCGAAATTTTTTTTGGGTAATATCATCAGACAAATACATGTCGACTTCTTTTATATCTCTAGATACAGGTGTATGTTTAGATGAGTCATGTCTAATAAATTCATCAAAAATACACCATGGACTTAAGTAATCTTTATCAGTTTCTTTTTCTTGTACTGGTTGATTTTCACTAGTACAATCTTCTTTTTCTTTTTTTTATAGAAGTAACCAGCTTCTTAACTCTTTCTTTTGTTTTTTATAACTAGGTATTCTGATTAATGAATGAGTTTCGATTTACGATTGATCTGCATTTTCGATTTCAAATCTTTATTGATAGTTCGTCAAAGGATTTATTTATTGTAAATATTCAATTATGAATTATTTTTCTTAGTCAAAATTATTGACCTAGTATAAGAATAATATTTTATTTTCAAAAAATGCGCATTTGTAGAAGATGCAGCTTTTATGGTCCACTTTCTGAATATTGCAATGATTGAAACTTCTCCTGACGCATTTCTGTCCGTTTCGACTACTTCTACTACAAGTACTGGCATACTGCCACCGCGACCCAAGCGTCAAAAGGTGATGGATACTTCCATTAATAAAAATATTAGTTTAGTACAAAAGAAACAAATAGATATGGATTTAATAAACCTATGCAAAGACTCGTTTCATCCGTTTTCCATAGTTGAAGAACGAGCTTTGAAAAAGTTTGCAGGGTGGATTCCTGGATATAAACCACCAACAAGAAAAACTTGTTCATTACGCCAGGCTCATTACTTCACGAATGTTATACCAAAACTAAGCAAATTATTAGATCACAAGTTGTTAAAGAAGTAGAAAATATCTGTATTACTACTGACCTTTGGACATATGGAGTAACTGAGTTACATCGCATTAACAGGACAATATTTAACCGAAAATTTAGAATTTAAAACGATTTTATTAGGCTGCTGCCATTTTT
This sequence comes from Diabrotica undecimpunctata, assembly GCF_040954645.1. NCBI lineage: Eukaryota > Metazoa > Arthropoda > Insecta > Coleoptera > Chrysomelidae > Diabrotica > Diabrotica undecimpunctata. The sequence continues at coordinate 84,526,672 of NC_092811.1, read as the reverse complement.
CTGGAAACCATAATTCAGAAAAGATCGCTTTTGAAATTATTTCACTAATTTCAAATTTCAGTTTCTAAAAAAACACATTTCAAAAAAAGTACCTTATCTTTTGAAAGGCTTTTAAAGAATAAATTACAACAACAAAGTTCCCAAACGGCCAATCCAAGACGTGGAAACTAGGTAGAACTTCACCTATTACATGTTAAAAAGAATGACCGAGTTAGAAGAGGCAATCCGTTCCACTTTTGTATTAGTTAATACAGACTTAGACTTGGACCAAATCTAAATAATGAAGACTGGATTATTTGTTTTCAATTTTCCCAAATTTTACGGCCTTAAGAAATAACAAGTACAATGAGTGGCCAAAAATACTTGAAGGGTAGTTCAGTGATTGTTATGGTACGCTGCCTTCAATAATCTTGCAATAAAATTTTAGCAAACGGCAACCTTACATCCATAGTATCCGACGTAGTACAATTACTAATATCGGGTTTAGCAAAAAGTATTGTACACATGTTCAAAATCTGGTTTTAATTTTAAATAAAAGAAGAACACGGTTAACAAGAAGTAACGTAGAAAAACTTACGTTTTTAAATGTCAATTTAGACGATTCACGATTTAATAATAACGTGTAATGTAAATGTAAGTACGATTTACTATTTGTATTGTTTAGTTTATCTTTCAAGTTATAATAAATATATCCTTTATTAGTTTCTTTCACTTCAATAAATATACACATAAACGATAATAGCCATGTTTGTTTATGTAGGTACTCTCTTACTTGAAACTACTGTTAAACAATCATAGTTATTGTTTGCGAAAATCGGTTTAGTTGCGTTAAGAGCGTAGGCGCAAAATTTCAGGCCAATGCTTTTTAAATGTATTCATTTTTTTCGAATCCTGAGAAAACTAACAAATATTTTTGAAAAATTTAAACGCAGAATTAAAGGTGACATTATTGCCGAGGGTCGAAATAAACAAAAAGTTTTTTTGAATGAGATACTTAAAATTCAAAATCACACTAAATTTTCTCTTTTTTCGCCCCTGTAACTTATTAAAATAAACATTATGGAAGTTTTCAGAGACTTTAGGCCCTCGGTAATAATGTATTCTTTCATTCTGCGTTTAAATTTTTCAAAAATATTTATTAGTCTTCTCAGGATTCGAAAAAAAAAAAAAAGAATGCCCACCTCTACTCATTCGTTACCTGTGTTCTACTTTGATTCGGTGCTTTGACTACGCGACATGAGACGTTGCCTCGTATGAAGGTTTTTTATTGTGGTTTGATATTTCAATTTATTATTTTTATTGCGAATAAGGCACAACGTGACTTTAAAATAAGCTTATCTTGATGTTTAGATTTCCAATTCGGAAATCGTACTTAAAATACTATATAACTACTATAATATTAATAAATTTTATTTACAGAAAACGATTTCCGAAGTGGAAATCAAAATGTTAAATTAAACTTATTGAAAAGAAAAATTGTGGCAAATTTAAAATAAAAAACAGTAAGCTGCCATTTAAATCAATTCGCCCAAATTTGATTATCTTAGAATGTTGTTAAAATGCTAAAAAGACAACAGTCAAATAAAACCAATAAGTTTGGCAATGTTGAACTTCTCCTCTTTTCTTAGTTCCACTAATGCTATTTCGACGATATAATGGGCTGACCTAATATACCTCTCTCTGTTTTTAAATAGGTGTTTCTCACTCCATCTCACGTAAGATACATACCGACCATAAAGTTTTACCTACACTGTATAGTGATCTTCTTTATTGATTTCAGCTGTTTCAATTATGAGAGATTAACTATTTATTGCAATTGTGTTTATTATTGACTTACCGTCGTTCACACTTGATTGCGTAATTTTTTTTTCCATTTCAGTTTATTTTTTAATATACATTCAAAAAATATCAAATAAAACGTCAAAAACTACTTACATGCATAAGTCCAACGGTGATCAATAAAGAAATTAGAACAATCAACATTTGTGCCATTCCCAACACGAAATCACCAACAAAGTTAATAGAAACAATGTTGACAGCATTCTGGAAGATAATTTTAGCAGCTCTTTTACCAGATTTGTAGAAAGGTTTACCATGCATAGCTAAAACGATAAAATACAAGAATAAAAACAGTTTATATTCATTAAAATGTGTAAACGTACATAGAGAAAAAAATAAGGTTTCTTGTAGTACTGGAATCTAAAAGTAGTATTGTATTCTTTTTTTTTACAAACTCGCATTAGTCTATATGGCTATTGGCGAAAAAAATGAACATCCACAGAATACTACAACAATCAAATTTTGTATAAATGGTTTATTGCTTTTAAATATTGAATAATCACTTTGGCACCGTAGTTTAAAAATAGTCCTTTCAAATTCTCCACATTCATCTCTTTCTGCACTGTGTAACGGGAACTGCACTAGAAGGTGTTTTATTGTTAGTGGGGTCTCGCAAGCATAAAACTCCGGTTGAGGATCTAGTGTCACCAGGTGTCTATGCTTAAGGCGACTATAACCAAGCTGAAGTCGCGTGATGATCACCGGAGAAATACGATTGGTGGAACTGTCGACGACAACCCATTTTGTATTTGAACGGTCCGCCACTGCAGCCCAGCCAGCCAGCTAGTCGGTACAGACGACAGATGACAGAATGACATTCCATCACCAGCCGTTGAGAAGCATAGAACTATTTGTTACTGTTTTCATATTTTGTGCAAATTCATAAATAAATGCAGTATTTTAGACTATTAATTAATTTCAATGAATACAGTCCACTACAACAATAAACATTGGTCCATTCGACCCGATATTTGTGATAAAATCAGTGCTAAAAGTGATTCACAGTTAACGGTCAAGTGAAAGAACACGTGGGATTGCCGAACAATATACAGCCAAAAATACCGGTGAGTTCCCATCTGATTCCTATACCTATTTATACTGTTTTTGTTTGTGTAAGTTGCATAAAACTATTTACAATCTATATATCTATTTAAATTCAATTCGAATCTATTTGATTAATAAACAATGTCGGACGAACACTTAAAAAGATTAATTAGAAAACGCGCTGGTCATAAAGCTTCATTTACAATTTTCTCCAAATTTCTAGAGTCTATTAAATGCTAATTAGAATTACATGATGTTGAAAAAATCGAACTAAGCGAGCATACAAACAATAACACTTCTATTTCTGACGGGGCTTATCGTTTACAAGGTGTAAAACTGCCAACAATACAAATTCCAAAGTTCGACGGCACATACGAATTTTGGCTAGAATTTCGAGACACTTTTGAGTCACTCATTCATACAAATGATAGTATTACAAATATTCAGAAGTATCATTATCTTCGGGCATCATTACAAGGAAATGCCGCCGCAGTCATAAAACCTATCGAATTTTCCGCAAACGGGTACAATTTGGCATGGGACTCTGTATGTGATCGATACAATAATAAAAAACTCTTAATACACAATCATATTAAAGCTTTGTTTTCATTGGAATCTATTCACAAAGAATCTTTTGTAAAATTTCGTAAATTAGTAGATGATTTTTCAAAACATTTAAAGTCACTTCAACAATTAAATCAGCCGTGTGAACAATGGGATGCCTTACTTATATTCATTATAACATCAAAACTAGACGAAACTACTATTAGGGAATGGGAAAAGCATATTGCTACTCAAACGGAACTACCAACTTTATCCGATCTAAAAGGATTTTTAAAATCAAGAGCAGATTTTCTAGAGGCAATTGAAATGAACATTGAAACAAAAAATAAAAGTAAGGAGAACAGGACGACTAGGGGATTCTTAGCAACAAAAACAAACTATACATGCGTCTCTTGTCAAGGCGACCATAGCATTTACACTTGCGAAACATTTTTAAATTATCCAATAAACGAAAGGTGGAATTTTATTAGATCAAAATCATTGTGTACAAACTGCTTGCGATCGGGTCACTCTAATAAACAGTGCAAACTCGGGCCATGTCGCAAGTGCAAAGCACGTCACAACTCACTTTTACACAATAATACAAATGATAGGAGCATCATTATAAGCCAAAATAATTCGGGCACGTTCAATAGAAATTCGAATATATCCAATAGCAGTATTAATACAAATCCATCACAAAGTACAAGTGAGCCAATAAATCCAGTAACAAGTAACAATACATTTTGTGGTAACAGCATGCTTTCTTGTTATGATACAGGCTATGTTTTTCTCTCAACAGCAATCTTAAGTGTTAAAGATATGAATGGTAAAATGCAAAGGGCTCGTGCACTATTGGATTGCGGGTCTCAATCTTCATTTATCACAACAAACATGTGTAACAAACTAGGAATCAAACCACAAGATGTCAGCTTAAATCTTTTGGGCATAGGCAACAAACTATCAACTATTACAGGTCAATGTCAGTTAGAGATTTGCACATCTAATAATAAATTTGTAAAAATAATCAACTGTTTTGTATTGCCAAAAATAACAAATATTCTTCCTCATACAAACATTGATGTAAGCGCTATAAACATTCCTAATACAATTCGGTTAGCAGATCCTAATTTTGGCAATGCTGGATCTGTTGACATTCTTATCGGCGCAGATATTTTTTGGCATTTGATTTGTAAAGGTCGCATATCTTTAGATCAAGGTCCTATTTTAACAGAAACAATATTTGGGTGGATAATTTCTGGCCCGCTGGGATCGGTTCCCCACAATACAATATCTTGCAATCTTAGCACAAATCTGGAACTAACTAAACTTCTTCAGCAATTTTGGGAAGTAGAGGAATTGCCAAATATTCCTCATCTATCTGAAGAAGAGCAATTGTGCGAGGACAATTTTCAAAAAACTAATACACGTGATCCAAATGGTAGATTCATAGTTATGATGCCATTAAAACAATATCCGCATGTGTTGGGTGATTCAAGGATACAAGCTGAAAGAAGATTTCATCATCTAGAAAAAAGATTAGCACAAAACAATCCTCTTCGCGAACAATATATACAATTCATGCGCGAATATCAGGAGCTAAACCACATGTCGTTAGCAGATATCTCTGAAAACTCTACTGTCGACTACTACATGCCACATCATGGTGTCCTAAAGGAGGACAGTCTTACAACAAAACTTCGTGTCGTGTTTGACGCATCTTCACCAACAAGCAACGGGTTATCATTAAACAATATTCAATGCGTCGGACCCAGTATACAACAAGATCTATTCTCAATTCTCATCCGATTCAGAAAACACAAATTCATCATAAGCTCAGACGTAACCAAAATGTACAGGCAGGTGTTAATTCATCCCAGCCAACGCAGTCTTCAAAAAATAGTCTGGAGGGAAAGTCCTTCAGATCCATTACAACATTTTGCTTTAAATACGGTTACTTATGGCCAAGCATCAGCTAGTTTTCTTGCTATCCGATGCCTTTTCGAGTTAGCTAACGAATGCCAATTGTCGCAACCAGAAATCGCGAAGATATTACGTCAGGATTTCTACGTAGATGACTTGTTAACCGGTGCGGATACTATTACTGAAGCTTCGAACATTTGCCGTGAAGTCTCACGTATTTTACTTACAGGTTGTTTTCCACTCAGAAAATGGATTTCAAATGACCCAAGAGTTTTAGAAAGGGTAAATAATCAAGATGATTCCTTTGGAATTCTAAACCTCTCTAAAGATGGAGTCACAAAAACTTTAGGACTTATTTGGTCATCCCAACGTGATTCACTATTATACAATGTACAATATAACAATTACAAGGAAACTTGTACCAAAAGAGATGTTCTTTCTTTAATTGCAAGAATATACGATCCACTAGGCTTAGTAGGTCCTTGTATCATACTTGCGAAGATTCTAATGCAAAGGCTATGGACTGAAAAACTGAATTGGGATGAAAAATTAAGCGGTTCATCACTAAATACTTGGAATAGATTGAAAAATGATCTTGCCAATCTGAAACAATTAAGTATACCACGTCATGCAGTGTGCAATAATGCTAAAGATATAGAAATATACAAGTACTGATGACAAGGGAAATATCTCGGTTAAAATTCTATGTGCTAAATCAAAGGTTGCCCCTATCAAAACTCTAAGCATTCCACGCCTAGAGCTTTGCGCAGCTGTATTACTTTCACGTCTTTTAACTAAGGTAATTGAATCCATTAATATATACCTCAATAAATGTTATTTATGGTCAGATTCCACAATAACCCTTGCTTGGATCAATACTTCTCCTAACAATCTTCAAACCTTCGTAGCTAACAGAGTCTCCGAAATTCAGGTCTTAACAAAGTCCTATACATGGAAGTATGTACCCACACAAGATAATCCTGCAGACCATCTATCAAGGGGATTATCTCCTTCTCAAATACTAAATTCTTCACTATGGTGGGACGGTCCGTCATGGTTGTCTTTAAGGGAAGAATTTTGGCCCCTTTTAAATCCAAAGGTAGACATTCTACCCGAAATAAAATCTCAAACTATTCTCAATTTTGTTTCCTATTCTCAGCAAGAACAATGGTTTCCATTCAAGGGCTTTTCACAATATTCGCGTTTACTGCGCGCATTTGCATACATCCTTAGATTTAAAAATAATTTATTAACACCCAAAATTCTTAGAGATTGTGGCTCTCTAACATTAACCAATATTAATGACGCTCGTCGTTATTTATTGAAGATCATACAACTACACTCTTTTCGCGAAGAGTATGATCAGCTGTCAAAACAAAAAAGCGTTAGTTCCAACAGCAAGCTCTTCTCTTTAAACCCATTTATTGACCAGGATGGTTTAATACGTGTTGGTGGTCGCTTGGCTAACTCGGATTTTCTATATGACAAAAAACATCCCATTGTCTTGGATTCAAAACATCATTTCACGATATTATTTTTCCGTCATGAACACCTGCGTCTATATCATGCAGGCCCTCAGCTGCTTCTATCTACTATTCGGGAGACATATTGGCCTATATCAGGCAGAAACCTATCTAGGTTGACTGTTAAACAATGTACTACTTGTTTACGATTTAATCCTAAACCTATACAACCAATCCTGGGTGATTTACCACGTGACCGATTACTATACACATTTCCCTTTGCCATCACTGGTATTGACTACGCCGGTCCGTTTTTGCATAAAAATAAGGGCAGAGGTGCCCAATTAAATAAATGCTATATTTCATTATTCATATGTTTTGCTACAAAGGCGATTCATCTTGAGCTCGTAACCGATTTGAGCACTCAAACATTCATGCTTGCCTTGCGCCGCTTTATCGCTCGTAGAGGAAAGCCAGCCAAATTGTACTCAGATAATGGTAGAAACTTCGTAGGTGCCATGTCTGAACTTAAAAGATTTTTAAAAATTAACAATGCACACATACAAGATTCATGTACACATGAGGGTATTGAATGGCATTTAATTCCGCCATATTCTCCACATTTCGGGGGACTCTGGGAATCCGGAGTAAAATCTTGTAAATTTCACTTAAAACGTTCACTTAAAAATACAAATCTTACATTTGAGGAGTTTGCAACAATACTATCACAAATAGAAGCAGTACTCAACTCCAGACCTTTGTGTCCTATTAGTCCTGATCCTAATGATTTAACACCACTCTGTCCCGCTCATTTCCTCATCGGTAGAATGCCAACGCTAGCTCCAGAACCAGATCTACTCCAAGAGATTCCACAACGACTCAATAGATTTCAACGCATCCAACAAATTTTCCAAAGTTTCTGGAAGAGATGGTCTTCCGAATACGTCGTCGAGCTACAGAGACGTTCTAAGTGGCAAATATCCAAGGGAGAATTAGTAGAAGGAACTTTAGTCCTTATCAAAGATGACTGTCTGCCACCAGCAAAGTGGAAACTAGGCAGAATAACTCACATACATGACGGATCGCAGAATTCCGCTAGAGTTGCAAAAATAAAGACTCAAGAAGGTATCATCACGAGGTCATTCTCCAAAATATGTCCTCTCCTTCCATTAAATTGAAAGATTCAGGATCTTTCAAGGCCGGGAGTATGTCGACGACAACCCATTTTGTATTTGAACGGTCCGCCACTGCAGCCCAGCCAGCCAGCTAGTCGGTACAGACGACAGATGACAGAATGACATTCCATCACCAGCCGTTGAGAAGCATAGAACTATTTGTTACTGTTTTCATATTTTGTGCAAATTCATAAATAAATGCAGTATTTTAGACTATTAATTAATTTCAATGAATACAGTCCACTACAACAATAAACAGGAACTATTAGACCATGGTTAGAATATTGGTTTTATCTCAAGTAATTTCGCCTGTTTTTTGTGCCATCTGCTATTCCATAAGTCAACTATTTTACTGTGGAAATATAATTTGAGATTTGTTGCTGTAGTTTTTGGCAGGATCTAAAGAGGTGCGTCCTCTAAGGTTTCTCGTGCATATTTATCTGCCAGATCGATTAGCGGGATTCCAATATGAGATGGCACCCACAGGAAACCAATGCTTCGGTGATTTAGATTGTGCAATTCTTGTCTAATAAGTTTGGCCACAGGATAGGAAAACAGATTTTAGAGATGATTTCTAGAGAATTTAGTGAGTCTGTAATTATTAGGAAGTTAATTTCAGAACTTTTTGTAACGTGACATTTGGCTCTATATATTGCAAAGAGTTCTCCTATTAAAATAGTATTAGTCTCCGTTAATTTATATTTCTTTATTTCTGCTTTTGTTACAAAGGCAGATGCTACACAATGTTCCGTCTTAGATCCATCGGTGAATAACTGTTTGAAGGAGAAGGAGGATAAGGTTTGATATTCAGAATTAATTAAATGATGATTGGTTTCTTTCTCATTTTCTGTTTAATTCATTTATGATTTGTCTGCATCTTTCATAAACGCAGGAAGTGGGTTTTTGCGTGCTGAATATTTAAGGAGCGAATGGTTTGGTTATATTGTAAAGAGTACCGCTTCGTTGCATATGAGAGTATTAATGCCTGTATTGTTAAATCTAATGGTAGTTTACCGAGTTCGGCCTGAAGACTTATGATAAGAGTTGTTCTAAATGCATAAATGTATCGCATATTATTCTGAGCATTATTTTAAATGGTGCAGACGAATAAGTATGGCTTCCATAATCAATCTACCGATTGAGAAATCTACCAACTCTCTTATTTCTCATAATTGTGATAAGTGCATTTATAGGTTCATTATTGTTTACTATTTTAATAGGAATAGGAATCTTTTGTTCTTTGTATGTGAACAAATCTTTATCATAGTTAGAATTTGTGGATTTAATTTGAATGTTTCCGCTATTTTTTATACAATTTCTGCATGGTTTGTTATTGACGATTTTTTCTAATGAATCTATTCCTTGATATGAACTAGAGCCTTCTTTATTTTCTTCAATATGTTTGATATGGCTCCTTATAAAGGTGTGTAATTATTGATCGTTTCTACATATTTTATCCAGGATTGTCTTTAGATCTTGTGGTAACCAGTTTGGCTCCAGCCATACTTTTTTTAAGTTTAATTAATTTTTTTAGGTTCTTGTGGTGTTTGTACTTTTGGAAAGCTTCTTTACTTTCCTTAATAGCTTCTTTACATTCTTCATTCCACCAGGGAGTTACTTTGTCTTGTAATCAAATTTGTTTTTGTAAATTTGCAAAGACGACGAGAGACGGTTCCTCAATAGGAAGACGATCAGTATAAAAGACCACAAAAACGATGGAACGAAAACTTACAGCAGACACACTGAAAAAGGACAGTCATGTCTATATAAAAAGAAGAGAAAAAATTGACTTAAAATATATGGTAAAGAAATTAAGAGAGAAACGTTAAAGTACAATATTAACAATAAATCCGAATGAAACAAAATACCTCAGTATAGGTGAAGGAGTAACACACCTGTCACTGTCAGTTTAAAACAAATAATAGTTGTTTATGTACCAAGAGCATTAAGTAGATATTTACGCCTGAGGGCGAATATCTCGCTGTCCGAGGCTATACATGTATATTAATATCTACGGTACATACAAACTTTTATGTCATATATAGAAGTAGTTTTAGTTTGTTATTGTATTCACAATCTAAATATTTTTGAACAATTAGAAAATTTACCATAGTACAGTAGGCAATACAGTCGTTAGGGTAATGTTACATAACTAAACATCTGCTGCCGTCAAAAGTCAAAAAATAAGACGAGAATATGACAAATTTGTAAACTGGATGGCAGATAACTGTGTAGAATATAATAATGAAACTGTACTGCTTGAATACTTATGTGATCTCGCTGAAACGATTTCTTTGAGTTCCTTATGGTCCTAATATTCAATGGTAAAGAAGACTTTAATGATCAATAAGAATATTAACATCGCTAATTACCAATAAGTTAAACGAATATTTGATAGGAAAAAGGGTCAAAAGGAAACCAGCCAAAAGTCCTGTCTAGAGAAAAATGTTTTAAAATTTATCCATAAAGCACCGAATGAGACATTTTTAATGAACAAAGCTGCATTAATCTTTGGTGTATTTGCGGGATGTCGATGGCAAGAACTGATGCATATGCTAATTAGTCAAGTAGAATATAGAAAATCAGTTTTGGTGGTAAACGTACCAGAGACGACTACATAAATTAGAGTGGTTAAAAGATTTTTTCTGACCTATAGACAAGGTCACTGTACTGTACAATTAGTTGGAAAAAATCCTTCCTCACAGCAACATATCTAGGTTTTAGCGATCCTGACAAGTATACAGTCTGCGCCGAGCATCAGCAACTCTTCTTTCTGGCAGACGCTGGAGCCAGTACGACAACGTTGAAGCGGCATGGTGGATGGTTGTATGTCAGTTGCTGAAGGATATATAGAGTGTGGTATTAAAAGAAATTAAGTTTCAGAGATGCTGGTAGGCAAATCTGGATCTGACGTTTCCTTACACAAACTTGATACGCAGACAATGAAACATGAATCAACATTTGCTGCTGGAAATCTATCTATCACCGGATCTTTTGCTAGTTTTATGTGAATATCGCTAAATAATATTAAGTATTCGATTATAATAATTTAATTCCATATTTTGTAACTTTAATAATAAATGTAATTAGGAAGTTGTCAAAATTTTTCTTGTTTTTATGCCTGTGCTTGCCATAAAGTACATTTTATGCTCGTACGGGCATATAGTATACTCTTATGTAGTTGGTAACTAAGCAATAAAAATACAATAATGAATTAATATGACATAAAATATAATCCGCCAAAAAAGTATCGCATAACTTATAAAATTACAAATATTCCTGACAGTATTTGGTTAATTTAAATTATTTCTTTCTGGTCCTTAAGAATATTAGGGCTAGAATAAATATTAAAAAGAAATTTGTAAATACAGTTTACTGTTTAAGAAAAAAAAATGTTAATTGCTATTTTGTCTGGTTTTTATATTATCAGTCTTTATTTTACTTTTGTAAAAAGTACACAGTTTGCGTTTAATTTAAATTTAACGAGAGATCAAGTGGTTAGAATAATTTCCCTCATTGAAGACGGAAAGAGTCAGAGATATGTGGCAAATTTAGTGGGTGTAAATCAGTCGACAGTATCCCGAGTGGTAGTAAGGTACCGAGAGACTGGTATTTATGAAAGACGAGCTGTAACAGGTGAGCAACTACGCATGTGGACAATATATTTTTAGTCCTTCAGGCTTTGCGTCGAAGACATTGTGACTGCAAGTCAACTTCAACATAACTTAGCCGAGATTCGAAATGTACGTGTGTCTTCAGAAACTGTTAGGCACATCTTAAGACAGTCTGGAATTAAGGCCAGAGTAGCTGACACTGCCCCGAGAGGTGTCGGGTTTGTAGAAACGCACAAGAATGCTTAGGCGTCACGGTCACCGGTCTACACTCCTAGTATCCAAGACGAGACTCTCTCGTGGGACCACTCTACCCTAGAATAACAGAGACACATAGAAGCGACATAGCGGTCCAAAAGCGTGTACCATTTTTGTATACGCATGCCCGATTCTGGTTGTATTACTGTCAAAAACACGTGCTTATTCTTTAATTCTGGTTGTTTTCGATAGTCCGTAGGCGTCTATGGTAAATACTCGACACAAGTGCATTTGACCATTTATATAATTTATTTATAGTTAAAAGGTTATAGTTATAGTTTAATTATAGTTATAGTAAAAATAATAGTTATAGTAAAAAATAGGTTCTCGTTATAGTAAAAGTTTAATTTATATTTAAAATGTCTGTATATATTTGTGCGATTCGCGGATGTTCATCTGTGACAGGAAAAGGAATAAGTTTATTTAGATTTCCTAAGAATAATAACAGGTAATTACTATTGCTTTGTAATTATTATTAGTTATTACTAATTACATAATAGTATTGGTTTGACTTTCGAACAGTAAGCCGACGCAGACGTGTCTGTCCGAGCTATAAAAAAATAAACTTTGGTCTGCCAAGGGATACCTAGTTCAAAATGAAAACATTAAATTTGGTGTCAGTGCTATTTCTTTTATTGAAAGACGCAAGTCTCCGAAGGCTCAGGTCAAAAAATCAACAGATGGTGGCCAAATGTCGGCGCGCTCGAAGACAACAATACGAATATAGTATTTTTAAGAAATAAAAATATATAGAGGGTTTTATACACGAGAATATTTGATTTAAGAGCGTAGGCGCAAAATTTGGGGCAAATGTTTTTTAAATGTATTCATTTTTTTCGAATCCTGAAAAAACTAATAAGTATTTTTGAAAAATTTAAACGCAGAATGAAAGACCACATTATTACTGAGGGCCAAAAGTCCCCGAAAACTTTTATAATGTTTATTTTAATAAGTTACAGGGGTGAAAAAAAAGAGAAAATTTAGTGTGATTTTTAATTTCAAATATCTCATTCAAAAAAACTTTTTGTTTATTCTAAGGGACTTTCGGCCCTCGGTAATAATGTAATCTTTCATTCTGTGTTTAAATTTTACAAAAATATTTGTTAGTTTTCTCAGGATTCCAAAAAAATGTTAAAAAGCATTGGCCCGAAATTTTGCGTCTACGCTCTTAAACGAAACAAAGAAATTACTAAAATGCTCAAACTAAAAATTGTTGGAAACATAATTAGACCGATAATTGGAAAAATCTTAAAATTCCAACAGAACAAGACTTCAAAATTGCAAAAACATGGTTGCAAATAAACAAACTTACATTAAATTATGAAAAAACTAAATAGGTACTCATCTACTTTTTATAGGCATCAGGCATCATTTGGTGGCATCAGTAAATTACCTTTTGTAAATAAAAAATAATTACACCATTAAGAATGTCAACAAAAGTCGGCCCTGCAGGTAACTATTTAGTGCAATATTTCATATTTATTGAAAGTCAACATAAATGCTCAATTTGGTTTAAGAGCGTAGGCGCAAAATTTCGGGCCAATTCTTTTTAAATGCAATCATTTTTTTTTCGAATCCTGAGAAAACTAACAAATATTTTTGAAAAATTTAAATACAGAATGAAAGATTACATTATTACCGAGGGCCGAAAGTCACTTAGAATAAACAAAAAGTTTTTTTGAATGAGATATTTCAAATTAAAAATCACACTAAATTTTCTCTTTTTTTTTCACCCCTGTAACTTATTAAAATAAACATTATAGAAGTTTTCAGGGACTTTCGGCCCTCAGTAATAATGTAGTCTTTCACTCTGCGTTTAAATTTTTCAAAAATACTTATTAGTTTTTTCAGGATTCGGAAAAAATGAATGCATTTAAAAAACATTGGCCCGAAATTTTGCGCCTACGCTCTTAAGAATTTATATTGTGTGATATGCCCACTGACTATTAATTTTCTGGTTGTTAGCTGTCATTGGCGGCTTGGCCACGTAACTTCAAAGAACTGTCGCTTCTCTGTGTTGGGTTGTTCTCTGACTCTACTCTCATTCCACCTCTCTTGGCCTTGCGTCAAGCGTGGTGTTGGTGTTCCGGCACGTACCCGCCAGGAGATTTAAGAGTGGTAGAGGAGAGATCCTCGGCGGCGATCTGTCTACGTGCGAGGTGGAAATTCCTCTGCCTGCGTCACCTATCCGCCTGTGGGAGGGGATAACGGGTAGGTGAGGTAATCGCAACACAGGTACTACGGGGAAGGTGGAGCCCCACGAAACGTGTCTTGTGTACGTGGCGTGGCACCTTCATTTTGGTGTCGGACTCGTAGGGGCAGTGGAGGCGCTAACGGTCGTATGCCGAAAGGCCAGGTAGACCACGGTCCTGCCAGTTTTTATAATTGGAGGGCACAAAGCTATAGCAATGCCCCGAGACTTACAAGGGAATACCGTATAGCACGTCTAACATTTGCAAGAGAGCACTTAAACTGGAATATCGACGACTGGGGTAATATACTCTTTAAGGATGAGTCAAGATTTTGTTTATACACTTCGGATCGAAGAATTCCAGTTTATAGAAGAGATGGCGGGCGTTATTTTTAATGCAACCTAAGACCGGCGACAAACTTTCGAGGTAGATCTATTATACTCTGGGGCGGAATATCTCTTAGGGGTCAAACCGAATTGGTACAGCTATATGGAGGATCCTTAACTGCTGATAGGTACATTAGAGAAATTTTGGAGATGCATGACACACGTCACAACAATCGTTACCGATTACCTTCAAGAGGTAAATTTACAAGTTTTGAATTGGCCAGTGCACAGTCCGGACTTAAATCCAATAGAACATGTTTGGGACAATCTCTACAGAAGGGCGAGATCTGGTAATATGACGCCAGCTAATCTTCAGGACCTGCAACGGTTGTTAACCGTAGAATGGGATAATATCGATCAAGATTATCTAAGAAGATTAATTGGAAGTATGCCACAACGTTGTCTAGATGTTATAAGAGCTAGAGGAGGCAATATGTATTACTAAATTATCATTACTTTTGATTTTTATTTTTTTTTATTCAATGCTGTTTGTGCGCTCCTAATTTATGAAATAAATTAATTAAAACCTTTGTTTTTCGTACATTCTGCATTTTTCTTTTAATACTTGTTACGTAAACAACAGTAAAAAATCCATGTTTTAAATTATTTTTAAAACAAAATTTGCAGTTTCATAGGTGATGCGATACTTTTTTGGCGGAGTGTATATTTTCAACTATATTTATTGGAAATAAATCACAATTATAATTAAAAATACTTAAATTATTTTGTTACTTGAAACAAAAGAAAAATTTAATAGGCTATATTCAAATAAAATATAACAACTTGTTCGGTATTGTTAAAAACTTTTATATAGAAACGTGACTTACCGATTAATATGTAAGCATTTTTCGACAGGAACTTAAGAAAATCTTCAAGGGCTCCAATGCAAGCATCGACTATTGCTTTGACTGCCTTGTTTTTAGTCAAAGATGTAAGAAGGGCTCTAATGATAGCAATGATTGTAATGATTAAAGATCCGAACGCAACACTACCAAGATGGTATTTGAAGACGAATCCAGCACTGGAGCAAATTGGACTGTCCAAGTTATTCTTGTTTCTAAAATAAATTTAAAATGTTAGTATATAATTATTAAATGTAGAATATGTAGCTGATGAAGGTTGGCGTATTAATAATCTTTTATTCAATTAATCAATTAAACAACTCATTTCATGTAAAATTCCTGGTTGTATCGGTCTGGAATTGAGAAAATAATTTAATATTATTCAAAAGTTTGGTGATTTTCATTGTTCAATTAACGCTTTATTTTTATTATTTTATAATACACTATACAGAGTGGCCCAAAAGTTTATAAACGACCAATTATCTCGTAAATAGCTAGTTATAATTTTACAAAATATGAGGTACACCTATTTTGGGATACGGAAATTCCATATTTGATATTTGTAATGTTGCCAGATTTGCAGTTTCTCTTATATTATTAGCAACTTTAGTTTTTCAAATTCATCACCCTGTATATTCAGTCATTATATTCAGTTTCCTATTCAATACGAGTTCAACCATTTGTAACACTTATGATTTTATGTAGTCTGGAAGGTCTTAAATACATAAAACAGTGCAAAATATGTAGATTTAAAAAATTTTTAATATTTAACTGTAGAATGCTGTGGTTTTGACATTTGTTCACCATTTGTATTATTAACTAAAACTGACAGTAGTTGTTTTTCGAAAAGTTCTACAAGATAAATTGCTTCTCTAAAACGGCTCTTAACGAAAAAGAACGAATTACTATTCTAATGATGAGAGAGTACGGTGAAGAAAAGGATCTTATTGTGAAGTAGCCAACTTGTTCAATGATACTTTTCCAAACCGTTCTCCTATTCATAAGGCGACAGTACAAAAAACAATAAAGCGATTTGAGGAATCTGGAGAAGTAAAAGATAGATACCGATCAGGTAGACCGAAAAGAATTATGAATGACAACAAAACTTTCGATATAATGCAAAATTTTGTTAAAGGTCCACATACATCCTTACGCAGGGTTGCACAAGTACATGATGTAGGTCGTCCTTCAGTATTACGTGTATTAAGTAAGAATAAATTTAAACCATACAAAATTAACTTATTGCAAGAATTAAGTGAAGATGACTTCAATCGTAAATTAGAGTGGATAAAATTGAAAATGATGAAAATTTCGTTAACAGAATATGTTTTTCCGATGAAGCAACCTTTACACTGTGTGGAACTGTAAATCGACTCAATTTAAGGTACTGGAGTGACGTAAATCCACACTGGATGCGTGAAAACCATACTCAAATACCACAAAAATTAAATTTATATTCAGGTATAGTAGGTACTCAGTTAATTGGGCCATTTTTTATCGAAGGAAATTTAACGTTAGATAATTACGAAATGTTACTTAGAAATGAAATTGTACCTACACTGAGAAAGTTGTTTGGGTCCAATTTTAACCAGATATGGTTTCAGCAAGATGGAGCTTCAGCTCTATTTGGTGTAAATGTTCGGCGTTATTTAGATGAGATATTTCCCGGACGATGGATTGGTAAACGAGGTAGATTTGAATGGACTCCACGTTCACCTGATTTCAATCCTAAAGATTATTTTTATTGGGGATACTTACAAATTCAGTTTATAAAACTAAACCAGCAAGTCTTACAGAGCTAAGGCAACGAATTATCGATGAATCTCGAATAATTTCTAGACAATCATGGAGAAATGTGGTATAGGTTATTCCACCAATATACGACTGTTTTGAATTATTGCGACAACGAATATTTCACTGTGCAAGTAGAAGTATGAAAGTAAATTGGTCTAATCATTGTTCCAATAAAAAGGATCTACTGTTAGTATGACATCTAAACTAAAATTATTTCAGTTAATAAATGTTCAGATAGACGCAAAATTGATTGTGAAATTTAATCCTAAAATAACAAAAATTGTTACTCAAACGCTTCTACAAATAAATAAAATGAGGTCTATGAAGACAAATGTGTTCATCAGACATTTGGGTTGGGCTTCGGTGAAATGTAAACACCAAAGAGGCGTGCCGGATTTCTTTGATATTACACTATGTTATTACTTTATTAGACACTACAACTGTAATAAAAAGAAATATACAATTTTTAATATAAATGAAAAGAAATTGGCAGAATGATGGTTCAGAAACCAGAAAAAGAATCTAATATTTCGCTTTGTTAGTTTTAATTATTTGTTTTGTGTGGATGTACTCTAAAAGTTCCGAAAGTAAAGGGTATAACACACCGGCTATTGATAGTTAAAGTACTGAGTCGTTACAGATATTAAAAAGTAACTAAAATTTACATACACGTTTCATATATCGCCGACTGATTTTAGTTTTAAAAACCGTCCGTATAGAGGTGTCCGGTGAGGAGAGGTGTCCGTTAAGAGAGTGTAGTTTATTTGTTTATTGAAGCCAAAAATGCCGAGACGTGTTTTAGATGTAGACAACTTTATATTTAATGTACTTTCTTATTTTACTGCTGAGAAAACCAACGAGGGCCCTTTGCGACCAGTTCAGTCCGTACATAAACGTGTGTGTGATGCACTCTGTATTAGTGAAACAAAACTAAAGTCCGTTTTGCAAAAAGCAAAAAAAGTGGACAAAGTGAACAAAATGTCGCACAATACCAATCTCGCCGACAACCAAAGACTATAGATCTTCCCGAAGGTTGCAAATTTGAAATCCGTGAGACAATATATAAAATGCCCAAAAAGAAAGAATATGTTTCTTTAGATTCAGTGATACAAAAATTAAAAGACAGAAATATATTTGAAATTTCCAGAACAAGTCTCTGGAGAGTTTTAAGACAGATTGGCTTTAAGTTCAAAAAGAAAAACAATAGAAAGGCTTTGTGTGAAAGAGCTAGTGTCGTTCACAAAAGAATAGAATTTTTAAGGAATTATAACAAATTTAAAAAAGAATGTTCTTCCTTCGTATATTTAGACGAAACATCGATTTTTGCTAAAGGCGGTATCAAACGAATTTATCAGGACGAGAGTATAAAATCAATAGAACACATCGATAACGGGGGAAAGAGATACATTATAGTGCACATGATTTTATTGAGGGAGCAGGATTTGTGTTTTCATCAAAATCAAAATCAGTCAATTATCATGACAATATGATACCTAATAAAACAAAAGAGGTTAGTCTTTGTATGTGGGTATATTTTATTTTATAAAAACCCTTAAAAGGGCAACATTACAAGCACGAACGTTTTCGGAACAACTGTTCCATCATCAGGTTATACTTACAGGTTACCATGCCTGAGCCACCAAAATATTTGGGTAAAAACCCTTTAAAATGTAATGTGTTACCAAAGATTGTACATGTTGTTGATAATATTATATGATGTTTAATATTTTAATTAGATTTTACTTCAGGTAACATACACCCATGCTTAAGTGAGTTCCAGTGTCCGGAGAGTAAACCTCTTCAAAAATGAGGTTTACTCTCCGGACACTGGAACTCACTTAAGCATGGGTGTATGTTACCTGAAGTAAAATCTAATTAAAATATTAAACATCATATAATATTATCAACAATATGTACAATCTTTGGTAACACATTACATTTTAAAGCGTTTTTACCCAAATATTTTGGTGGCTCAGGCATGGTAACCTGTATTTTAACCTGATGATGGAACAGTTGTTCCGAAAACGTTCGTGCTTGTAATGTTGCCCTTTTAAGGGTTTTTATAAAATAAAATATACCCACATACAAAGACTAACCTCTTTTGTTATACGTGGTATACAGCCAGCTACAGGAATTATTTTCCTTGTGGATTTTACCTAATAAAACGGCTTATCGCTAGCGGCAATTTAATCTTTCTATCTCTGCACATGTTTCGGATAGCCACAATTCCTTCGCTTTGTAATGACAATGTCATAACTCATAACAAGGTAGAAAAATTATTTGTAAAACTTTCAATATTTTTATTTAAATTCAAAACAAAAGGACTATAATAAAAATATGCAAATCAGACTACCTTGTACAGCTGTACATTTATGCTGCCTCTATTTCCGAAAAATGTACAGAATTTTTCTCGTTATTTCTCGCATCTAATTTGTCTAACATTATTTAGACAAAAAATAAATAACATTGCGCTTCTGAAAGACTATGTATCCCGAAAATGAATACTGCTACTAATTAATTTTACACCTGTATGGAAGTAATCGATAATGATGTTTTTTTGCTGTGTTATATACCATTTTTACTTAATTTTATCAAAAAAAGATTGATAAAATATACGTCTCACATTACTCTAACCAAGTCAAATTAGAAATATTATATCATATTATAACTTTTTTCGGTAGAACGATATAGCAACTTAAGACATTTTGTGGTGGTAAAAACAAAATCAATGGAAGCAGACTCTTGAAGTCTTCAGTTTAAAAGCGGGGCATTCACGTTACGATTTAAAGTTCAACTTAGTAGGATTACTGAGTTGCTATCAAATTAGCGCCCCAACTTCAGTCCTAATCTGTTTTCATGGTGCTGTACATCGCTCAGTCAAAAAAATTAAGGAGTAAAGTATACGCAAAATATAATTAGGAGGTGGAAAGTGGCAGCAGCATTGTGTTTGTTAGCCTGACCATTTGAAAAGAAGGAAAGAAATGTTGGATGAAGAAATTATTCGTTGATCGTGTGAACTATTGTGATACGAAGAGCATTATTAATATTCCACGAACAGAGACTATTTCTGTAAATCTCAATAAATTCAGAAATTCCTTCCCTGTTCATTATGAAAGGCGTGCAGTAGGTACCCAAGGTCAAGCGCTGACTGAAGAAAGTTTTGATCCGAGTTCCGACTCCTCCATTCACGCTCCCACTGCGTCGCCAGTCGGAAGTTGGACCTTCGAGTCGTCCCTCTTAAATGTTCCGACTCGTACAACTAAACTTCTAACAATCCAGCAAACCCACTCACGGTCCGATATCTGATCCAACTTCGGAGGTTGGACCACAAGTTGGACTATATATCGAGACGTGAATGTCCTGCTTAAGATAAGGTAACATAAGAAGAAGCCACATTGTAGTAAAACATGTCATGTAGAAGTAAACCGTTGAAAATTTTTCAATAATATACTTTTGAACTTATTTATTTTGCTGGTATATAACAATAATGAATTAAATTTAATAAAACAATAATTCACAAATTATCAGTTATGGTCTGGTATTATTTTTCTAATTCAACAGAAAAATAGGTATACTTACTTCGACCAGTACCATTTAGCAACAGCTCCAGCGATAACCATGTACTGTACCCCAATGATAAACTGTGTACTCCAGAAAGCAATGATAACGTTAAAAATCATTGCAATTTGCATCACAATATTTTCTTTGTAGTACAAAAAGCTTGGTGTCAATTCGCTTAAAACACCTGATGTGATCATGAAGGCTGTGGTGAAAGCTAAAAGTCCCAGTATAATAAGCTCCACGACGAACGTCTAAAATAAACAGATAAATTAGTCATAGTTTGACAGGAGTACAAGCTTTTGGAGAGAGATGACGATGCATCATGACTTAATCTGGTAACGCCCTTAATTTTTTTTGTGCTGTTTGCGTATGTTTGAAGAACCACTAAAAATTGTTTCGAAATCAGTAGAAAAATATTTTAAAAAAATGTTGACAGTTCTAAATATTGAATTTATCCCGTATCCATATGGACCCCGTGGCTATTAAAATAATAAATCTATTAAATCGCAGAACTACGACAAAAAAATTAATGTATTTTTATTGAATAAAAAACCTATAAATATATATAAAAGTATAAAAAAAGTATAAGATAAGTACAAAATTAAATTCATTTTTAGTGTGATAGGTTATAAAACATGGAGCACATAATCCAACGTTACATTTGATGCATATTGTTCTCACTTTACTATTACAGCTTTCTAACCCGCATTTTCGTCTTTTACCATCTTTAGTAGAATCTACCAAATGTCAGTATCTACAATATTATTGTATCGTATGTCAGGTATTACTTTTCTTGATTTAGCTTGGGATTAGATTTGGTCCTGGTCGTAAAGTGATAGTTTGCTATTTTGTCAAAAATTCTTGTAACCAAGTACGCCTAAATGTTAGCTGGGACAAATTTGGGTCTTGAAGTGGCACATTAACCAAGCATTAAAGACACTAATTAATAAGACATGTAAAGGGATTCCATAACCACTTTTTCTCATATGTTTTTCCCAGACTCAGTTAAATTTTAGTCCATTTGGTCTGTTCAACCCTCTCTCTCTCTTGTTGTTTCCCCATTACTGAGGATCGTGATTTCTCCCAGTATTCCTAACAATGTTTGCCCATTGGTCTCTATCTTCAGCTGCTCTGAGAGCTTCGCAGAATGAGTTTCCAGCTAAAGTCTTATTTTGGTCGGACCAACTCGTTGGTGATCGTCCTCTTGATCTTCTCCCAGTATGTTTGCAGAAGCAATTAATCTCTCCAAACTATCGTCACATCTGCGAATCACGTGACCGAAAAATTGCAGAATAGGTTGCAGACATAGTGGACAGCCTTTTTTTAATCTCGGGTTTGTTTAGAATGGAAACGTTCCTATGAGCTGTCCAAGGTATGCGCAGCATTCTTCTCCAGCACCATAACTCAAAAGCATCAGTTTTTCCGTCAGTCTCTGTACCGTATAGAAATATTGAGAATAGAAGAGCATTCACCAGTCTCATCTTGATATTTTAAGAGAGATCTGCCTTTCTAAACTTTAGTTAGGCGACTCATTGCATTTTTTGCCATACCATTACGTCTCCGAACTTCTGCTTCACAGTTACTATCGTTAGTTCTACTAGACCCGAGATAGACAAAACATAACAGATAGTCCACTATCAGGTATTCCTGTAACATGTTGTCAGTTTAATAGTGTAGAATCTGTCGAACAACCATTATTTTTGTCTTAGCTATATTGATTTTCAGATCAACTTTATTCCTTTTGTACTCAACTCTTCACAGCAGATTAAACATTTCTTGCTCATTTGCTGCTATAAGTGTAGTTTCATCAGCAAATCTTAAATTGGTGATTTTCCTACCCACTGTTACTCCACTGGCTCATCCATATAAAGCCATCCTCATGACAGGTTCACCATAAATGTTGAATAAGTCAGTTTGAGAACTTCTGATCTAGTCGTACTGTTGCTATATTGGACTGGTACAGATTTTTAATAAGTGTCACCAGGTGCATTGGTGTGCCCATTTCTATTAAAATGGACCACAGATTTATCCAGCTTACACAATCAAATGCCTTTTGGTAGTCAACGAAGCATATAATCATAGGTACTGGAAATTATCTAGACTTTTCAATGAGTTGTCTGAAGTTCGCTTATTCCTGAGCTATTTGGTAATGTAGATAGATCTTTGACTTTAGCGAGAAAGACAGTAGGTTCTCTAGGGTAGTCAGATGGCCATTGATTTTCTGCTGGTACCTCGTTATTTTTTACCTTGTTAAAGGACTTTAATTAGAGGCAGATTAAGCGTGCGGATGGAAGAGTCTTAAGAACCAATATGTATTGAAATAAAGCTAAGATGGTATGAGTACTTTAGAAAGTTGCTAAATGAAGAACACCAGAGGAGAGACAGAGGACGCGGGATCTCAAATGAGAAAGTAAAGGAGGGAGCTCCTTGATCGATGCTCTTTGCTGATGATATATTAGTGGAGGAGAGCAAACATAATTCGGAGAAGTTGGAGGGTTGGCGAAGGGCTATTGAAGAGGGGAGGACTTAATATAAGCAAAACGAAAACGGAGTATATGTGGTTAGGAGGTAGAGGAATGGTTGGAGAGATAGAATTGCTTGGAGAAAAACTATGAAGAGTAGGAGAATTTAAATACCTTGGCTCGTAAGTAATGGAAAATGGCACACTACATCGAGAAATTAACCACAGGATACAGGCTGGTTGGGTTAACTGGAGGCGAATGAGCCGAGTACTTTGTGATCCAAAAATCGAGGAAAAGCTGAAAGGAAAATAGACGAAAGAAAGGAGACTAGAAGGGACAGAATCAGGAATAACTTGATTATAAAAAGAGCCGGGGTGAGTACAGTCTCAAAAAAGATTCAAGAACAAAGACTGTCATCATCATCATCACTGGCTCGACAATCCTTTTTGGGTCTTGGCCTGTTCCAGGATTCTTCTCCATTCTGATCTGTTTCGTGCTTTTTTTCTCCAGTTTTTTATTTTTAAGGTTGTTATATCATTTTCTATTTGTTCTAAGTATCTCAGTTTCGGTCTTCCTCTTGTTCTTTTTCCTACTGGCATCTGTTTGAATATTTTGTTTGGTATTTCGCCTTCTTCCATTCTTTCTACATGTCCTATCCAACGCAGCCGTCCTATTTTAATGAATGTGATAATATCCGGATCCTGGTATATTTTGTATAGTTCAGAGTTGTATCGTCTTCGCCATATTCCGTTTTCTTTTGTGCCCTTATATATGTGTCGCAAGATTTTTCTTTCGAAGGTGGCTAACAACGTTTCCTCTCTTTTAGTGAGTGTCCAGGTTTCTGAGCCATATGTGAGTACCGGTCTTATTAGGGTTTTATATATTTGTCATTTTGTCTTTCTTGCGACGTTATCTGATCTTAGGTGTCTAATTAAGCCATGGTAACATTTATTTGCAATAAATATTCGAATCTTCACTTCCTCCGTAACGTTATTATCAGACGTGACTAGGGATCCCAAGTATATAAAGTTTTTTACCCCCTCTATGTTGTATTCTCCTATTGTTATATTTTGTGGCTGCCTTATTTCTGCGTTTTTACTTACCTGCATATATTTTGTTTTGGTCTGATTGATTTTAAGACCATTATTTTGTGCAGCTCGTTCTATTTGGTTGTATGCCTCTATCATTTCTTTTCTTGATCTTGCGATTATGTCAACATCATCTGCAAATGCTAGTATTTGCACGCTTTTATTAATTAAGAGTTAATAAAGAACAAAGACTGTAATGGTTCTAAATTCCTATCATAATCCACCGCAATTTTAAAATCATTACCCTACTCCAACCTTTAATAATAATTCCTACTCCCACTTTAACCACACCCCTTTAGACATATAGACAGTTTTAAAATAGCTAACAGAAAAACTCAGTCTTGATTTTTGACCCGAGTGGGCACAAGATGCTTTTCGTACTGAAGTGCCTTTTCAGAATCTCTCTCTCCTAGCTGGGTTTAACGCGAACGGACGTCAAACCACAGACGGGTTTTTTCTCTCTTAGTGATAACCACTAGATACCACGCAAAAATACCGCGAATCCTCGTTTAACACAATCTCTTCGATCTTAGTGTTAGTACCGCGAGACGCGTGTGTAAAAACCGCTAAAGACAGCTCCCCGTTCGAGAAATAACAGCAATATTGTTAAGACTTTTTGAGAAACTTGATTTGGCTATGATTTTTATAACAATTTATTTGCGTCTAGGTTAGTATTAGATCAAATAATTTTTATTTAAATTTTTCTTACTTACAATTATTGGAATAAACAGTAATTGTGGCATAGCAAAAGCGGCCTTTGTAGCTTCCTTCAGTAACTGAATGACTAATTGGATCTTTCGGTACATGAATACAGCGACCAACAAAAATATCAATATAAGAATAGTAAAAAAGATAGCGAGAAATAGAATACCCTCTTTGCTGGATTTCACGTTACTGTTATTTTGTTGAACTAATTTGTCGAAATTGAAGTAGGCGTACCTAAAATAAAAAAGAAAATTAGACAAATAAATACATGTATGAATATTTGAGTCTTGTGTCATCCAAGATACATGGCGCCTACATATTTTTATCCACACCTTAATGGTTAAAATTAGTAGGTGAGCGGTCTTTCTGCTTTCGTTTTTGTGTCCAGTTTACTATAACATACTCGAATTTTAATAGGAATGTCAGAGATTTATTCACGTCACAAAGCTTTATTCTTATTGTAGGACGGCTAAATACTAATTCATTTATTACTACAAAAATTTGAACGTTAATTAAATTTTTTTTCTGCTAACATCTTTTATAGACAAACTATCGCGTACAGCTTAAGCATCTAAACACAAGAGAGCAGGAAATCACAAAAGAGTTTGTAGAAAAAAATATAGACATCCAAAGGAGTCGTCCTGTTAGTACACAGAAAATGTTTACATCAAGTACAAGAATGTAAATACACTACCGAGCATAAAATTAGGGTCACCCCGTAATTTAAATTTATTTTAGAAATTATTATTCTGTTTTAACTATTTTCGTAACATAGTTTACTAACGGATTGCTTAAAGAAAACAACGTTTTTGTCGTTTAAAGTTTATTAAAAATAATGGAAATGAAGAATTTTCCTTTGATATACTAAATATTGAAAAGGGACAATTTTAATTTGATGTGCTTTTTGTTAAAAAAAAGAAATTTTAAGAACTTCAGTAGCGAGTATTCCCTCCTCTGGCAGTGATAACAGCTTGCAAACGACGAGGCATGCTGGATCAGATTTTGGATCACATTCTGCGGAAGATTATTCCATTCTTGCACCAATATGTCGCGAAGCTCTCTCGAATTTCTGGGGTCCGGCACATGACTCCGTAAACTTCTCTTCATCTCATCCCAAAAATGTTCTATGGGATTGATATCTGGACTGCGAGCAGGCCAAACAAATCGTGTGATTTGAACCTCGTCAAGATACTCTGACCGTGGCCATCTTCTAACGCCGCCACAATTCTTGCCGCCACAACAGAATTTATGCTCATTGCAATACAATGAGGATGATGAGGCAGGATGCCTTATTAACAGTATATGGCGAAACAGACACATTAACACAGATAAAGTCAAGAATTTATAAAGCCAGTGTAAGACAATAATGACATATGCCTCAGAAACAAGACCCGACGCAGCCACAAAACAAAGGCTACTTGAAGCGGAAGAGATAAGAGTACTGGGAAGAATTACAAAAAATATGCTGAGTGATCTAAAGAGAAGTGAAGACATTAGAAGAAAATGTAACGTACCGTGTATAAACGAATGGGCACTAAATAGGAAAAAAAAATGAATGGAATAACTATTTAAGCAGAATAGGGGAGACCCGTGTCGTCAAAATAACAAGAGATAAGTCACCAATCGGCAGAAGTATAGGACGACCGCGCAACAGATGGACCGACAATCTTCCATATAGGTAATAATCTGCCAATGAACAAACAGAATAGCTTATAAAGAGGAAGAAGAAGAAAAAGAAGACCTTGTGTTCGGGATATACACTGGCATCGGTTGTTGCATCTACCATATTGATACGTTTAGTTAAGTCGAACTTTTCACATTTAGGGCACTGTATACTTATTGTTTCGTTTATATACGTTCTGTTACTAGAACAAGCCACACAAAAATGTAAAACTTCTAATTGGCAGTCATACACCAAAAGACGAAGCTAAAATGTTGAATGTACAGTCGACACGTAATTTCGTGAGAAAATTTATAGGAACCAGAACGGGTAAAATACTAGAAAATGGCAACAATGTCAGAGTGGTCACTACTTTATTGAACAGTAGCGTAGATATCTAATTTTTAATTAAATAAAAGTTTTTATTTTTATTTAATTTTATTTAAGAAAAAGTTTCATTTTCTGTAAAGTTTAAATAAAAAATATTGGTGTTGTTAACTTCTGTGATATATCTAGGAAGAGATAACACTAACCGACTCGGCTAAATAGAACTTATTGTAAAATAACAATACCTACAAAAAAATTGTTAATAAAAGTAATTATCACATACAATTAAACAAATGTTTTATGTACAAGTATTTAAGTATACAAACGTTTTAATAACACAACTGCTCATAAGTTTTAAAACTTATGATCACATTTTATCCCTGATAACTTAGTTATTGTAATAAAAAAATAGAGAATTCACTTTTTAAATTATATACAGGGTATTCTATTAACAACTTTGGTTTGATACTGTGTGAGAGAAGACTGAGTACCTCAATAACACAGCCCAACAAAAAAAATGTTTGTCTTGCTGCCGAAAAAAAATCAACTGATTTTGGTTAATTTATATGTGCTGATTCCAAAAATACAAACCTTTTCTTTGTATCAGCTCTAGTTTTCTAGATATAACATACTCATCAAATACTTAAATATTATTACATTTCTGTATATTCCACCACTATAACTGCAATATGTTTATAAACCAACTTAACAAATTCTAATACAAATACATACTAATAACTACTAATTAAAGGGTACTTTTCGAAAATGTCCATAACTTGAAATTAGCGCTAATTGCTTTTTAACTATTGTCCGATAAGTAAATAGTATTTTCTCTGAAAGGGCCTTAATAAATTCCTATAAAGTCAACTGCATTCTATTGTAAAATTTAATTTGAACTTGAGTTTCGTTGCAAGAGTTTGTTTTTGACAACTGAAAACCATGGCTTCTACAAGCAGGCGTTGTTATGTGAATAACCCGGACGTTTTTTGCTACATATGTGGCGAGTACATTGCAAAGGAAAGTAGAAAACCAGTTTGTGATTTTATAAAAAGGGCATATCAAGCCTATTTTGGTGTTCATTTAGGAGATCAAGATAACTCCTGGGCTCCACATGTAGTGTGCAAAACTTGTCTTGAAAACTTGCGACAGTGGACGAAAGGACAACGAAAATGTTTAAAGTTTGGTGTACCAATGGTATGGAGGAAACCAAAAAATTGTTTTGACGATTGCTATTTCTGTCTTGTGAATATAAAGGGCATTCATCGTAACAATCGACATACGTGGACATATCCTAACCTGGATTCAGCAATAAGACCAACTCCACATCAGCTTGAACAGATACCCATTCCAATATTTAGCTGTCTACCTACGTTATCAGAGGATAATGTCGAAACGTTATCTGACGAACTACAGACTAATAGATTTGAGGAAGACGACAGTGATTTTGAAGAGGAGTCAACACGTCCTGAACTCTTTACTCAGGAAGAGCTAAGTGATCTGGTGTATCGGAATATACACCAGATCACTGGCATCTTTTTATCGACAGTTCCAAACGAAGTTTAAAGTGTGACCTTTTACATAATGGCAACAAATATGGAAGTATATCAATTGGACATTCTACAAAAATGAAAGAAGAATATAAAACAATTTCGCTGGTGCTAAAGAACATCAAGTATGATCAACATTAGTGGGCGATCTGTGTTGATTTTACAAAATATCCTTGTTTCCTGTGTCTTTGGGATAGCAGAGCTAAGGACCAACACTGGAGTAGAAGAAAATGGCATCGCAGAGATGCATTAGTTCAAGGAGAAGCTAATGTAGTTAACGAAGCATTGGTCGACCGAGAGAAAATAATATTACCTCCGTTACATATTAAACTAGGGCTGATGAAACAATTTGTAAAGGCCCTAGACCAGAATCGTCCTTGTTTTGAATACTTGTCCAGCAAATTCCCTGCACTTAGAAAAAAAAATTCAAAGCCCGGAATATTTGATGGGCCTCAGATACGACAAATTTCGATTCGCATTTTACAGAATCGATGACTGAAATTGAATGTAATGCATGGTGCTTCATATAAAAGGAAGTTTTTAGGTGACGCTGAATAGCAGATTTGTGCTGCGATGCTGGTTAGGTTAGATGAAAAGTTAAGTTTTTTTGGCAGATATGTGATATGATTTTTGTAAGTACATTATTGTACAATAAATATCTTACTTTTATTAGTATTTTGTTTATTTAATTGGTAGCAGCACTACATATATGTAGCTAGTGCTGCGTTAAATTACCCTATATGTTAGAAACGTGATCTGTTGTATTTCCTGAAAACGATCTGATGGAGCAAATCTGGTGCCATTTTTGGATTCAGCAGACCCAAATTACCTAGAAACAGTAAAAAAATTTCCGGCAGCAAACTGTGTGTTTACCAGTGTAATTTAAAAATGGGTAAAAGGTCTAAAACTTGTATGAACATCTTTTTTTATATATCTAGCAGGTATTTTCTAATAACCTAACCTGTACTTTGATTTAGAAGAAGAACTTACTAATCTACTCAGAATCACTGTTATCACTAGTATCAGTTGTATCTTCTATATTTATAATTAATTGGGTTAATGCTAGTAAATATTTAACATAGTCATTTTCCACTGCGATTACATGTTTGATTACACTTGTCCAGTCGGTTGCTGTGATCTTTGTGACTTCTCTTCTAATTAACTGGAGAGCAGTAGACAAAAATTTAGGAGCCACGTTTCTTCTTCTTCTATTTCCTTTAAGTTGTGTCCATATTAACTCTATTGGGTTCAATTTACAATAGTAAGGAGGAAGTACGATTGTAAATTGTAATACTGGGCGTACCAAGCACGGTATGCCCATTACTGCGAGTACAGTTATCAACAACATATTATTCCTTCTGGTACTGTCTACTGTAAACAACCTCCAACAATTGCTTTTTACTATATGATGCCTCAAAGTACAAATCTTTCTCAAATAAAAATTCTTGAATTTGTAATTTGTTTCAAGTAATATTTGAAATTTTCTCATTAATCTTGAATAATATGATACATTGTCCATGATAATCACGCTATATTTAGGTAATCTCGGAAGAAGAGGTTCTTCAAACCATGATTCAAAAATTAAACTTTCCATATCCTCATGATAACCTAGAGACGCGTTGTAATATTTTTTTGCAGATATTAATAATACATCATCGATCCATATATTTTCTCAACCGCAGTGTAAAATTATAATTCTCTGCCCTGTCATGAGTATCACACTAGGTCTCATCTAAATAAACAACATTTCGTTTCATTTTTTGATACTAAGTTATCTATCTGATAGAAATGTTTCTTAAAGAAATAATTATTCTAGTAGCTTCCATTATGGCGCTTGTCTAAAGTTTTGTACTTAAAATTATTGGCTTTAAGAAATAATCGAAGTGTTGTTGCTGAATATAAGAGAATATCCTTTCGAACCAGTTCACTTCGAAGGCTTTCAATAGTTGAAAAAATATTAGCCGCATCCATTTTGTATATTGTTCTGATTATAGGTTCCTTTAGGTGCGGTTTTATTTGTGTGAATTTGCACAATCCTTTCTCCTCTGTCTAGAAGATGTTTCTCCTATAGTCTTGTAGCAGATTGCTTTGGACACTCTGATAAATACGTTTCCACAATTGCTTCTGATTTAGACAATTTAGAACACAATCCTTCATAAACATGTTTCAGCATATATTTGGATGGTATCATCAGAGAGGTATTGGAAATGTCGCTTACATTTTACTACACGGCTTTGTAAAAATATTCCAATTGATTACAGGGTTCCACTGGCTCTTCAGCTGCAGAATTATTATCACACCACGGGTGCCACATTTCAAAAGTATTTTAGTAAAATTATAAAGTTTACTGTTCTTTTACATATTTTTACGTACTTCCGTTCTTTGTGAGTTTTATAAAAACTAAACGTTTACATCTATGGTTCCTGAGTTGAACTTTTTTTATACTTCATTTCCATCATATTGATAACTGAAAGCATTAAAATTGACGCTCGAACTTCTTTTTCGATGTATATATATATATATATATATATATATATATATATATATATATATATATATATATATATATATAAGAATTACTGGATATTAGTGACTGTCGATATAAACAAACAACACAGTTTATTACTTTATCTTACTTTTTATTTATTATTTTACTGTACCTAAACTATTAAAACTATTTATCTGTATCTAAATTTTAAAGAATTTTAGAATGTATTTTGTCCATTATTTTATATGTGTGTTATTAATGTTGAGTGTCTATGCATTTATAAATAATCTCAACGACTAGTAAGTTGCACTGAAGAATT
The DNA here is from genome assembly GCF_040954645.1 of Diabrotica undecimpunctata. Taxonomy (NCBI): domain Eukaryota; kingdom Metazoa; phylum Arthropoda; class Insecta; order Coleoptera; family Chrysomelidae; genus Diabrotica; species Diabrotica undecimpunctata. The sequence continues at coordinate 84,495,445 of NC_092811.1, read as the reverse complement.
GTAATATTTTATAAATATGTACATTTTTTTCTTATTACAGTGTCTTGAAAAATGAATAAAACCATTCCTAAAGCTAGACAAAAAGTCATAAGAGTGTTTCATTAACATCCCGGCCAATTTTGTGACTGCAACCCTAATAAACTGTGTTGTTATATATATATATATATATATATATATATATATATATATATATATATATATATTATATATATATATATATATATATAATTCTGGAAGAAGAGATTTTTCAATCCATGATTCACAAAAAATCCATCCACCCTCCATATCCTCATGATAATCTAGATTCACGTCATTTTTATTGCAGATAATAATAAATCGTCGATGCATCCATTTTCTACACCGCAGTATAAAATTATAATTCTGTCCTTTATTGGGCGGTACTGAATTAGAACAATTTTTGTTATTATTCGTCCAACTTTTTTTCACGGTGTCATTAGTACCATACCAGGTTTCATCCAAATAAACAATATTTCGTTTAAAAATAAAGTTTAAAATAATATAAAATATTATACTACCTACCCAAGTGTAAACCACTGGACGGTCGAAACAAAATTTATTGGGGTAACTTACTTTATGGTTTCGGTCGCTCAGGCAAATATTGTCATCTTACGCAAACAATGCATCGATGATAACTTTATCTGAGCGACTGTCCATATTTTACCAGGCTCATCTAAATGTAAATATCGAAGAGAATATTAAAACTTTGTATTATTATACATCTCAGTCATTGATAATTTCGCAGTTAATAACTACTCCTGGTAGAGTACTTTTATTTTAATTTGTATTGCCTGCTTTTATTACAGATAAATATATTTTTAATTTTTACACAGTCTCACCGAAATACGAGGCGACTATACACACGTATCAAGCCCATTATTACAGTAGTAGAATGAAGTATAATAGTAATAGTTAATTAACATTTTATAAATCTGAGAGAAAGTCAGCATAAACATATATTTTAAGAGTTAGATTTTATTTTATGGATCATAAAATAGAAGTCATTATTATATTTATGAAATTGTCGATTTATTTCATATCTTTCAAACACTTCTAATGGTAGATCACTATCTTTTAACTGTTTTTATTGACATAAAATATTGCTTTCCTTAAATATATTAACAATTGGCCATTTCAACTGTAAACATTCCTGTTTATGGATCAATCTTTATGTTCTCGATATAATACAAAATCTTAAATCATTTATTGATCATTAAGAGTTATATAGTCTACTGTATCGCCTACTGTAGGTATCATCTTTTTTGTGCAACTAGAGGATATTATTATAATTATAAATTTTACACTGGTAGAATAATCACTAAAAATGATCGTGAAGTTTTGGCAGTAAGATCAAGAGTAGGTAGTACTTGATATGTTTGTACTGTATTAGTAGATTGCATTTCTGAACCTGAAAGCCACTCGGTATTTTTTAATAATTTATTTATCAGCAGAAATTTATTATTTTATTTACAAAAATTTGGATACTGAACCTTGCCGGAAAATAGATTAGTGTCAAATTGTACAAGATACAAAAAGATATAAAAACTCTTGGTTAAGAAGCTCGTGGATCATATGATTTTAGATTTGATGTCAATAGAAAAATGGAGAATGTGAATGTGTGTTATACTTTTCTGAAGCTATTTTCTTGTGGCATTTTAAAGTAATTTCTATTTAAATGGAAATAAGCCACAATTAAAGGTTAAAGTAAGTTTATTGACGTTTCAATTTCCACTTCGGAAATCGTTCTCAAAATATTCTCAACTTAATTTACAAATGTGTGTTATACTCAATCAACAAACCTCCAGTTAATCCACAGTAGCTGTCATGTTCTCAGTTAATGCGCGGATTAGGTTATATATTATTCGCACATATCCAAGTCCTATATTATACCTATGGGAAGTTCTCAGTCTATTATGCGCTGAGTGGAAGCACATTCAGACTGACTCAAATCAGCACAGGAGTTGAGATATTACACATTAAAGGTTTTGTAAAGAGAAAGAAAAACACATGGCGAAAGAGAGAAATAGAAAGAGAGAAAGAGAGAGTGAGAGAGATATTAAGAGAGATTAAGAGTGAGAGAGAGAGAGTGTGAGAGAAAGAGTGAGAGAGTGAGAGAGAGACTGAGTGAGAGAGAGAGTGAGAGAGAGTGAGAGAGAGAGGGGGGGAGGGGGGACAACAGAGGAGGATCTAAATTAATCTTTCTATACTGTGTCTGTACTTCTAATTCTAATTAAAATTGTTTAATTCACTAGTAAATTGACTTGTAAAGTTTACAAGTTAATTTACTACATCAATGTAACTTAATTTATTAAGGCTGAAAACGAAAATTTATTTAATTAATATTTTAAAATATTAATTAAATAACTTTTCGTTTTCAGCCTTAACACTTTGACTGCGCATGGCTCTCATGTGAGCCGCATCGTTCATGTGTCAGATGCGCATGGCTCGCTGGTGAGTCATAAGCTCGTCCAAAATAAACACGTTAGTATAAAAAAAAATTAATCGGAAAATCCCAGTAGTTGGCTGTATAGCATCGTTTAAAAAAACATACAGAAGGTAAAACACTGCACAATTGTATTTAGGTATATAAAAACATAGTTAAAACTTTTAACAGTGTCGTCAAAATTTATACAGTAGCATAACGTTTTCGATCTAATCAGATCATCCTCAGTGCCGTATGTAGTTGAAGCTTACAATACATTTGTGGCTGTGACTTCCATATATGGGTTTATATCATTCCAAGATTAAATTATATGGTGACTCTAGGTCGATGACATTGGATAAAATTTAATACTTGAGGAGCTACGTGTCTCCCTGCCCGGTTTTTAACAGGTGGTCAACCACGTGTTAAAATCAACCACAATATATCATTTTAAATAGTAACACTGTCCTCGTAACAACAAATACATAAGCATTTTTACAAAAATACTCTTCCGCACCAGGCATACATTATCCCTAAAAAGTGCCCAATCAAAGTGTGAATATGTAAACAATGCTAAACTAATTTAGTATTATTATTATCTATCTATCTATACAAGGATTTTTACATCTGTCGCCGCCTTCCTTCTTTCAGCCAACGTCTCCAGTCCTTTCTGCTCTGCCATTCTCCATCTCTAAGGTCTCGTCTTTCCATGGCCTCGTCCACTTCATCCCTCCATGATCTTCGGGGTCTACCTCTTTTCCTCCTTCCTATTGGGCTCCTATCCGAAATCTTTGCTATCCACCTTGTATGATCTGTTCTTCTCATATGTCCATACCAAATTAAACGTTTTTCTTCGATGTAGCTGAGTATGTCTTGTTCTACTACCATTCTTCGTTTTATCTCCTCATTTCTGATGCGATCCATTTTTGTCACTCTGCAGCTTCTTCTCATGAACTCCATACTCCATTTCAGTTGCTGTGATTTTGGACCTGTTTCGTTTATTTATTACCTAATTCTCTGCTCCATAGGTCATTATACTGCGTACCAAGGTGTTATAAATTCTCTTCTTTGTATTTCTTGTAATCTGTCTATCCCACAGAACCCCGTTCATTTGTTTAATACATGGTCTTGTCTGTGCTAATCTGCTGGTTATCTCTTGCTCGGTGGTTCCATTTTTTGAGAGTATGAATCCTAAATATTTGAATTTGTCAGTGCCGTTAATTTCCCTATTATCGTCCATTTCCAAGTTTCTCACTGGTTCTTGCTCTGTTGTTAAATATTCGGTCTTTTCTAGATTTATTTCCAGTCCATTTTTTGTGTATTCCTTTTCTAATTTTCAGAGCATATAGCACAGATCTTCTTCATCTTGAGCCGTTACCACTTGGTCATCTGCAAAGCTTAATGTGTACAAGAAGTTATCCCGGATTGATATTCCCATCCCTTCACATTTCCTTTTCCATGGTTTTAATATTTGTTCGAGGAATATCTTGAATAGTGTCGGAGATGTAGAGCATCCCTGCAATAAGCCTTTTGTGATCTTAAATTCGTTGGAGTATTTATTGCAGGTTTTAACTCTTACCTTGTTGTCGTTGTAAAGGTTTTTTACGGCTTCTATTAACCTCTGAGTTATTCCGATTTCCTTCATCGTGTCCCATAGTTGTTTTCTGGGGACCGTGTCATATGCCTTTTTTAAATCTATGAATGCCATGTGTACTGGTTTATTTTTTGCCATTTTTTTTTCAATTAATTGTTGGAGTGTATAAATGTGGTCTATGCAAGATCTTCTTGCCGTGAACCCCGCCTGATCTTCTCCGATTTTATTTGAGACTGATTTTTCCAGTTTTTCTTTCAGTATTTTTCCATATAACCTGCCCATACATGCTACCCCACTGATGCCTCTGTAATTCCCGCATTTCTTCTTATCTCCCTTTTTATGTATCGAGGTTATATATGCTTTGGACCATTCTTCTGGTATTTCGTTCAGGTTTATAACGTTACTGAACATTTCGTGTATAATTATGTGTAGTTTGTCCGTTCCGTACTTAATTAGTTCATTAACGATTCCTCATGGTCCCCCTGATTTTTTGTTCTTTAAAGTCTTTATGGCATTCTTTACTTCGATTAATGTTATCTCAATCTGTTCTTCATTCTGATTTTGTTGTTGTTCCTGTTTTGTGTCTATCTCTATTAAATCTGGGCGGTTTTCTGTGAGTAGTTCTTTATAGTAGTCTTCCCACTCTTTTTCTGATATGTATTGTATTTGGACCTTTTCGTTGTTATTCTTCCTTCCTATAGTATTATTATGTATTAAAATAATAGTTTGTCATGCTTACCATGCCAGTCCTACAAGAATGGTTCCAAAAATTAGGACTCCTCCTAGAATGCCCCAAACAACTGCAGCTGTAGCGGTTTTAAACAGGAACAACATTAACATTCCAACACCTAAAACATAGACAAGTTGTTTATAATATGCTTATGTAAAAATTGATAAACTAGGTTTAATTTAACATCTTCTAACTGAAATCTACTATGCAAATGAAGAGTGTCCAAGCTAAGTGATCTAAGTGCCAAAACATAAAATTTTGTTTTTATTCAATCAATATGATCTATGTTCCTATGCCAATGTCCCCCTATGAGATCTACGTGCTAACTTCACTCTAGTGATTGCAAACGAAGCCCAAAGATGGAGCCGCCTGTAAGTCCGAGATCATGTGCTGATCTCAATCAATATGATCTATGTTCCTATGCCAATGTCCCCCTATGAGATCTACGTGCTAACTTCACTCTAGTGATTGCAAACGAAGCCCAAAGATGGAGCCGCCTGTAAGTCCGAGATCATGTGCTGTGCTAATTGATCTAAGTGCCATGTGCAGGTTGACGTATTGTCGTTAGAATCGATTGATGAATTTGTGTTTTAAAGTAAATACAATGGATTCTAGTGCGTTTGATGATAAAAAGAAAACAATATCGTCAAGAAAAAAACAGAGTGAAGCTAGATTGAGTGGAAAACCCTACATTACACAAAAATGTAAGCTGCAAAAACTTGGAAAGGCCATTCCAAAAAATGAGGTTAGTACGAGATTTTTAACAGATATTTCGCTTGAAATTTGTGAATAGCTACCTAAAACTTTTTTTATTGCTACTTTGGCTTTGTTGATATGATATATTATCATGAGATTTTTCTATTTTAGATCACGTGCAAATGTAAATTCAGCTGTAGAGACGTGGTTGATATGAAAATTAAGCTTTTCGACTTGTATCATGGCCTTGAACTCAACGAGCAAGGCAGCTATCTCATGGGATTATTGCAAGTTTTACCAATCCAACGTCGCCGCAATGGTAGTTCTGGTGATTCATCAGAAAGTAGACGACAGTGTACCGTAGCTTTTTTTGTTCCAGATGGGGAAGGTAATGTAAAAAGAGTCTGTAAAAAGACGTTTTTGGAAATATTTGCTATAAGTCCGCAAAAGATTACTACGCTTGTTAGGCGTAAAAAGGAGGGACATACAACCTTTAAGGATAAACGAGGAAGTGTTAGAAAATTTAAGTATACTCTTCATGACAGACAGATGGTAAATAATCACATCAATAGCTTCCCGAGGGACGAGAGCCACTACAGTCGTTCAAAAAGTGAAAAGGAATATCTCAGTCCAGACCTCAATGTTAATAAGCTATACAACTCTTTTAAAATAAAACATCCTGACAGCACCACAACATACAAATTCTATAGGAAAGTTTTTATGAAGGATTTTCCGAATTTTTCTTTTAGAAAGCCTAGAGTTAACACCTGTAAGACTTGTGATTTACTTTTTTTAAGAGGCAAGGACAAAGACCTTAGTATATCTAGAAAAGCTAAAAATGAGTTGGAATTACATCATAGAAAAACAGATAAAGCTCTTAATGTTTTTCAAGAAGATAGTACGAGCAGTACTCTTCCAGGTAGCGATACCTGTACCATTACCATGGATCTACAAAAAGTATTTTCGCTTCCCAAATTGACGCATAGTAGTATGTATTACAGCCGCCAATTGTCATGCTACAATTTTGGAATACACATGCAAGATACTGCAGGTGGGATAATGTGCATCTGGCATGAAGGACAATCGGGTCGTGGTGGGAACCAAATGGCATCATGTCTTTTACAAGCCTTAAAGACAGGAGAGCTTTCAACTTATAAGCGAAAACTATGTATATGGAGCGACAACTGTGCAGGTCAACTGAAAAACCGAATGTTTATCTTCTTATACATTTTCTTAGTAGCTAATGGACATTTTGATACCATTGATCATAAATTTTTAGTTTCCGGTCATAGCTTTTCATCTTCAGATAGAGATTTTGCTCTTATAGAGAAACGAGCAAAATGTTCCAAGCTTCAAACAGTAAACGATTTAAAAACTGTAATTGCTGCTGCTAGACCTTCCAGACCTTACAGACTTTTAGATATGGGAGAATGTACTTTCTTTGATTTCGATAAAATATCATCAGAATGTATAGATACATCTAAACTTGGTATTACTCAAGCATCGTGGTTACGTGTGACGAAAGAAGAGCCGGGAACAGTGTGGTACAAGAAAAATTTTAATGACTTAATTGGATGGGAGAAGTGTCGTGTATTGAAAAAAGGTGTGACTGTCCAAAAGTTAAAGTCGACAGAGCTCTTGGGTTTTTCTGGTGTTCAGCAAATAAACGAAAGTAAGAAAAAAGACCTTCGCGCCATGCTAGAATTCATTAACCACGAAAATAGAGCATTTTTCACCTCTATTTTAGATATTTAGTCAAATATTATTCCTGTGGACTTAGATCATTTCCATTTTTTCTTCATTTATTGAGTATTACTAAGTTTGTTTAGTATATTAACACCGAAAATTTGTTATACGTTATTTAGGTACTTGTTAATGAAGCGGAATTTCCATAAACAATTATATATTTGTTTTATTTTTTTGGTTAATAAAGTTTTTTTTGATTTCTGGCAATTGTTAATTTTGGTACTTAGATCACTTAGCTCGGCCACTCTTCAAATATTAAGAATATTTTCCTGAAATAAGAATCTAAGTTTTAAGCATCAAATCATAAGTTAACCACTTACGATTAAAATTCTTAGAACATATAACAAACATGTGCCTTAATAAGGATCTGAGAAATAACAGTGGATGAAGAGGGCAACATTGGGGCGTTATAGGTACTGAATTAATACGAAATGTAAAAGTTATATTAATTTAACAAACTTTGGCCAAGATAATGAGGGGCTAACTGATGACATTTAAGTTTTTCTGACAAGTTTTCAACCACGCTATAAAATTATTCATGTGAGTTAAGAGTTAGTTATTTATTAGTTAAATAAATAAAATGACATATATATACATATATATATATATATATATATATATATATATATATATATATATATATATATATATATATATATATATATATATCATATCATATATAGTAAACTCTTAAATATTGGGGAAATCTGCAAGAAAGACTCTAATGAGTATCAATTGTTTCGCCGACGTTTTCCAAAAAACGTTTGCCAAACGTTTTCGCCAAAGATAATTAATTTGGATTATTCAGGGCTGAGAGAGAAGAAATTATAATTAGCTACCATATATTATCAATTTAAAAACACTGGAGATTTTACCGTAACAGAATTGTAGAGTTAGGATGTTAAAACAAAAAAACTTAACTAGTAACAACATAGTGGTTTTTTTTGTTACTATGTGAAAAAAGGTATCGTTGGAAATGTATGGTAGCTATGAACTTGAAAAGTAAAGGTGTCCAAGGCTGACCAAAAAAACTAATGCAACTACATTTAAAAGTAAAGACTTAATTCTTTGAGTTGTCGGCAATAAATAAATTTCTGATTCTTGCAAAGTTCAAGTATATATATATATATATATATATATATATTATATCAATACCAATAATCGTTTCAAATTCTAAAACAGTGAAACAGATTCTCTCGTGAATCCTAGTTCTTCTTTTCTTTCATATCTTTAAATTTTAAATTTTATAGTTACCTAGTAAAGATTTTTGTTAGCAAACAAAAGCAGCTGACCACGGAAAGGTTATTATCCTGTTTATTCCCAGACATTCTTCATCATGGATGATTATCATTTCGCATTGAACATGCGCTAGCCTAACATACACTCTCTCACTTTTGATGGATCAATTGATGCCCATCTTTATTAGGCCTCCCCATTCATTCATTTCCTTGCTGGAACATGCATTCATTGTTCTTTTTTAGGCTAACTACTCTCAACATTCAGTGCTGTATACTATAGATCATCTTAATATTTTAAGAATTCATCAAGTTTTCATCATGAAGTTTTATTACAATTTTTGTTGCACACAATACACCACTCGCTTACATTTACTCTAACTCTATTGCACACATCCCCATATTTTTCCTTTAATGTTTCCTCAAGGTTTTAATTTTTAGGTTAGTTGTTGTGTTTTAAACTTACCTAGTGACAGGAAACATGCCAATGCAATTCTCCAAGCATTTTTGTTTAAATAATCAGACAGGCCTTTTCCCATATCTTCCAAAGTTTCGATTTCCTCGGCATCTCTCGTGAAACGGGAATTAAAACTATTATATCTCGGGAGTTTCTTGTAACAGGTATTTATTACTTGAACGCTAAACAAAGAAATAATATAAATATTTTTTGTATGAAGAAAAAAATATAAAAGATAAATATCAGTATTTCTAAAAAAAATGAATAAAAAGAGAAAAAATATGTATTTCTGGAATTTGTTTCTTGCACCCAATAGGAGATAAATATGGAACTTTCAATTATTAGAGCGCGAGTGGAAAGGAAAAAGCTTTGCGGTCATTAAAAGCCAAAAATCACCCGGTAAAGACAGTATGGCCGAGATAATTAAATCAGTGGAAGCAATAAATATCAACACAATCCATAAGATATGTGACATATGCCAATAGTATTGCTGAAATATGGAGACAATACTGCGAAATACTGTTATATGATCCCTCAATTCTAAGAGCGCATGCGGAAAGGAAAGGTTTTGTGGTCATTAAAAGACAATAAATCACCCTGCATAATAGCAGAAATGATTAAATCAACGGGAGAAATAGGGAAGGCTATACGAAATCACATGCGCAATATGTATTTGCTATATTAAAACTATATGAAAATTTGTTCAAACGACTAAGAAAACAGTGTTATTGTACATTATTTCCATTATTACAGAAAAATAATAGAACCACAAAATGGGAATAAAAGGTTAATATTATCAAATGTTAGAAATTTTCTCATACTGGTATTCTTACGCGTTTTTCTGGTCGTCGAAGAACAGTTTTCATTAATGAGGATTACATGAAAACTATATGAATTTTGGCATTGTCATTTTAAGGTTATATTAATCGACAAACTTTTTAATTTCCTGGATTCAAATTTAAGTGTTAAGATTTTCCAATGTGAACGAAACCACCACTTTTACCACATAACTGTATACCCCTTCCCAAAAATTATTAGCTTTGGCCAAGTTATAAACGCAGGCAATACAGCCTATTTCGATTATCCAGTTCTCAGTCATCCAGCGAAATGCATTGTGACTAAAATATTTCAGTTATTTTAAACCTGTAACCACATAAAATGCAGGTGGTAAAACCTGCATTTTATGTGGTAAGATTTGTCAATCTATCGTTAATTTATTCGATAGATTGAAAAATTTCTTTATCTTTAATAGGGTTCCTACACTGTCAATCGCTTTTAATACCACTAAGCACTCGATGCAATAATAATGATTCAAAAATTATATCACGCTTCCTTGGGGTCGAACTAAAGATTAATATGAAGAAGACGCAAATAATGACTAATCTGGTGCTAAATCGAAATATTGCTGTTGATGGAAGGGATATTGTGGAGACTACATCGTATAAGTACCTAGGACATGAAATTCGGTTGGGCAGAGATAACCAGACATGTGAGTTCCCACGTCGCATATTATTAGCCTGGGCAGCGTTTGGTAAATTAAACTATGTATTTAAATCGGATCTAAACATATGCCTCAAAAGAAAAATCTTTGACCAATGTGTGTTACCTGTAGGTACTCACTTATGGAGCGGAAACATTAACACTCACAAAAAAGGTAGTCAAGATTCGAGTGATTAGATGGCTATGGAGCGCCGAATGTTGGGTGTCTCTCTGAGAGACCGAATCCCAAACTAAGAAATACGTCGTAGAACAAAAACAACAGACGTCATCGAAAAAATCGCGTCGTTAACTGGAATTGGGCAGGACACGTTGCCAGATTATCGGACAACCGATGGACAAAACGTATTTTAGAGAGGAGACCAAGGCAAGAAGCAATACGAAGCAGAGAACGCCCACCAACTAGATGGACTGACGACCTGAAGCGTGTTAGCAATAACTGGATGCAAGCCGCACAAGACAGAGACAGATGGAAAGAGCTGAGAGAGACCTATGTCCAGCAATGGACGCATACAGGTTGATGCTGACGCACTCGAGGGCAATACACTTTCTTCTAACATCTGGTACCTACCTATTTTGAGATTCCGACCGAAACACACCGGTTTCGTCGCTTGGTTTAATGGAGTTCCCTAAGAGACAACAACCTGTTATTGTGAGTGCCATAAATAATATTTTGTTATTTTTGTGTGGTTAATTTTTCTGATTTTTACGGAAGTTTTTTAAAAGAACATAAATTTTTATAACTAGAATCATTAATGAGAGTACGATTATTGAATGTATTACGTTATGTGAGTTAGTTAAACAAAGCCACGTAATTTCTTTATGATTTTTAAGTATGTTGTTACTAGGTATAATTGTAATTTAATTCTAGTATAAACGAAACAAAGGACTTTTTTATTCGATTCAGGTTGTAGTCAAATATTCATTTGCCATTTTGTTAAATGAAATTTAAAGTTTTAATTAAATTAACTTGCTAATTAAGCTTTATTTCAATTTATTTAAAGACTGCAATATGTTTTAGTTATAAAATTAAAAACGACATACATGTTAACTAATTGCTGAAATTAGCATGTATTTGTGATTTTCGTTAAAACTTATTGAAGAACGTATGCTATGAAGCATTTCAAGAGAATGCAAGTTGCACATTTTTTATGCCATGACTGTTTTTTTTTGTTATATATAATTGTCAAATAAGTAACCATTTTGTTTAAGCGTGGTGTAGGCGGCTAATGGTGCGCGTCAATATTTCTAATCTCCTATGTAATAAAATTGCAAAACCTATATTATCCCGCCTGAGAAAATAAGCGGTAGTTTTTTTCTTGATAGAAATATAGTTTAAAAAATACATATACACGTTATTTATTTACCATTTTAGACACTGGTATAGGTAGTTTTGAAAGATTATTTTTTTCATACAATTTTGTGTTGTGGGGAAGTGCAAAGTCGTCTAATGGTGGGCGTTGTGCACCATTAGCCGACAAGGTATATAAAGGCATTTTGTTATGTTTTGTGCTAATCAGTATTCAATGAAATTGTATCTGTATTTGTACAAAAAGTATCAATCAAACGATCCTGATATTCTGCAACAAAATACGTGTAAACGTGCATATAACATGTTTTATTTAGAAAAGCCATTATTTTCCAGGTTGCAAAAAATATCAACGAAAAACCACAAAGACATCCTGGGATGTTGAAAGTATGAGCACTGCTCTACACTCCGTAAAAAATGGTGGTAAAATACGCACAGATGGGAGAAGGTTCAATATTCCAAAATCTTCTATTCGAAAATGTAAGAAATGTGTTAACGATTGACAGTAACATCGTAAATCTTCATGTTGGGAAGCGTTGCATCTTTTTCCTCGATCAAGAAAAGCAATTAATAGAGCACATTTTAAAGATGGCGAAATTATTTAATCTTTTGTCCAGAAACCAGCTGAGAAGACTTTATTTGCGAAAACTAGATATTAAACATAATTTTAAAGCTCAGACACAAATGGCAGGCAAAGACTGGTATTATGGCTGTATTATTAATTTAATAATTGTGACTGGCTTTATTTTAAGCCAGTCACAATTATTTGCTGCTTCAACGCATCAGGCACCTGTTACATTCCACCATTGTGTATCTTTTCAAGGATTAGAATGGTAGATGAATTAACAAAAAATGGTTCACCCAAATAAATTTATTCTTGTTCTAAAAGTGACTGGAGTAACAAAGATCTTTTTTTCAGAATGACATCAGTATTTCAAAAATACCGTAAAACCCTCGAAATACGATCCAGCCATTTTGATTTTGAATAACCACTCCGGTCACATTTAATGTGACTGGAGTGATTATTCAAAACTCTTTCTATATTTATATTGTGGAGACCATGGGATGTCCCATTTAACAACACCTCCTCACACTTGACACAATCTCCAATCATTGGATATAACTTTTTTGGTCCTCTCAAAATAGCATTCAATAGGCATTGTGGCTATCACTTGGCAGCAAAGAGGATAACTCAGTATCATTAAGCCGAGACATTTAATGAAGGATTTCAGGCAGCTGGCATCTGACCTTTCCAACAAGATAAATTCACGGATGATGACTTTTTAGCCGCAATTTATCATTTACATGCTGTAGTTTATGATGATCCGCTTCCGTCCACCTTTTCCAGCGACAACAAAACTCAAGTCTCTAATAAAAAAAATAATGATGCTGTAGTTCCAAGTAGATCTAGCAGCAGCATTTTTGAATATATAAGTCCGCTTCCGACACCACTCCAAACACAAAAAACTTGCTGGAAAAAAAGAAAAATCTCAGATGTTAACAGAAAGGCCTAACAGAGAAAAACCTTAAGAAAAAAGAACAGAAAGGCAATCTGGTTTAAACAAGCGTCAAAACGGACGAAAACCACGAAATTGAATAAAGGTAGAAAGGGAAGATTTTTGAACACAGCAGCTCCGAAGATGTTTAAGAAAGTGAACTGTGCGATGATGATGAGTTGAACGATCTCGTGTCTCGTCTCGATTATGTGGTGATGGTAGCAAAAAGGACGAGGTATGGTACAAGTGTTCGATATCTTATTGATGCGCTCATGGCATGTGTACAGGAGAGGATAGTCCAGAAGGATATATTTGTGACTTCTGCGATGCTTATACTTTTTTTAATATATCCCTAACTTGGTTTCTTATCTTTTTTCCGTATATTGGTTTGTACCTTTAATACTTATGTTCGATGAACTATGTATTCGAAGGTCATTTTTTAATTCCATTATTGCGCACAGTTATCCGACATATGCGCACCATTAGCCGTATAGGTAGGTTAATTATGCGCGTTACACTAATTGGAAATTTCGCCTCTCACTGTTCCACTGTTCAACCATTCATTGAATGCGGCCCCTACCAATATACCTAGCCCTTGAAGTATATCTAGAAAAAAGTTGAAAACTGAAATGTTTTAAGTTTTTGCAATATCCTGAATTATTCTTGGGTGCTCACCAATAGCCGACCCTTCCCTACATAGTTTATTCATTCATCATTATACACGACTTTTGTTAAAAACCGTGCGTACCATATTTTGACATGATCTTTCTAACAGGTTTTTTTGCAAAATTACAGTTTGTTATATTACATGATTTGTAACTATTAAAATAAAGTAATTTAACAAAAAATAATACACCCCAGTTTCTGTGAAATTTATAAAATATCAGGCCAGTTTGATTGTATAATATTTTGTGACTATATGAGACACACACAGCTGTGGGTAAAACTTACTGTGTACCATTTCTGGTACACACAGGACACAGGAGTCAACCGAAATTTCTCAGGTCGAACTATTTTATCCACATCCCAGTTACACTATATTTTTTTCTAAAAATAATTGCGTCTATATTCATTAAGTAACATTTGTGTACTATTGATATGCGATGCGGTAAACATACATTGATATGCTGCTTTTAATATTAGCCTATTGGGCTATTTTTACTTCTGGGAAATCACTGAACACTGCATTTTAACCTACATGCAATCTTTGCCTCAAAATTATGTTGTAGTCATAACAATAAAATTTATTTTGTTGGGATTATTTGCCCATTAGTTAATATATATTTCGTAATTTGTGACCTAATTGTGTTTGAAAAATATGTTTTTCCAGGAAGTTTTTTTTCAGGTAAATGGATTTCAAGGTAATTTCCTTGTTCGTTCTAGTGTGTTAATTTTTTATATGATAGGTCTTAAAAATTCTAGTGCACTATCTCTTTATAAATTAATAAATTGTTTAAACAATGTTTTTTCAATTTTTTTTGTTTAAAATTAACAAAAAAATTAAAAAATTACGTCACTATAGTATTTTTCGCACTTTCCGAATCTGTTTTTACTTTTAACATAAAGTGTAACACCAAGCTGCTATTTCGTTTAAACTTAAAAAAAAAGCTCGAAGCTCTTCTAATATAGTTATCTCTCTCCGTCAACACAGGCTGTCCTTGTTGTCGATATCTAGCTACCAGGTATATACCTCTTTCGGTAGGGTGATAAATAATGTTAAACGAAAACTAGAATTTAGTGCATATTAAATGGTCAAAGTGTATTCAGATTCAAACTATTGACAAACCAGAGTGTTCATAGTTTTTACAATGGTAGTTCACGAAGACGTTTATGTGCCCCACGAAAAAGTCGACGACATTTGGCGAAATTGTATGTAGACCAGTGGTAAGTACCTACCTATTATTTAATTTAATTTTTGTTTGAATAGAAATATTTTCTGTTGATTTGTGGCATTTTCTTTTTAAATTTCTTTAATTGTTTTTATAATAATATCATTGTTTAACTATTTGCTTATATAATAATAATATCATTGTTTCACTATTTGCTTATATAATAATAATGTATTATGTAGAAACAGCGTAAAATTTCATCCAATCAGCCAGTCCATTTTTTTTTATTTCAATCAGAATTCTTCTCTTTTCTTCGTTACATGAGCTCAGTGTAATGCCCAAATATTTTGCAGTAAATAGAAGAGAAGCTCATGGACAATTTTTATAATACAGCCATGGAATTAATGTTAGCTGCTGGAAAAGAAGAGGAAAGTCTGGCACGAGAATGCCAGACTTCGAAAAAACAGACAGAACTAAAACTGGATAAGCAATATTGAATTTATTTGATTGGAATTGGGTTGATTTACAGAATATGGAATTGCGAACGAACCCAACTTTCTTGCAGCTAGTCCTGATGGTTTTATAGTCGACTCAGGCATAGTCAAAATTAAATGTCCATATAAAGCAAGAGAACTTACGCCTAAAGAAGCCAGTGACAAAAAAAAATTAAATTTTGCCAACTAACGGACGGCCAATTGCATTTAAAAAGAACTGATTCCTATTACTATCAAATGTAAAGACTGTTATTTATATCAAATAGAGAATACTGTTAGTTTGCGGTATGGACTTCAAAACGTATTTTATTCGAAAAGATTGAAAAAGATATAGAACTATGTGAAAATGTGCTACCAAAATTGCAAGATTTTTATTAAAATGTTTATTTGAAATACCTTCTAAAGAACCATCACACATAATTCTATACAATATTTATATAGATTGATTTTATCGATTTTAATAATTTGTATATTTTTTTATAATTTTCCATTTTCGGTAAACTTTAATCTACGTTAAAATTCAGACAGTTAATTTTTCTGTAGACTGAGAAGACCGCAAACTAAGTTTATGGTTTTATTGCGTAGCCCCATTGTGTCACTTCAAGGGGTGTCCCGGTTGTATAATCGACTCGAGTACAAAAACAATTGTTACATTCTTATCTCGAACAGCTTTCACCTACACAAGATACGGAGTAATTACTCTGGAAAGCAACCAGGCAAATAGAACGTACTCAATCCTCCAATCCGCACTGAATATGGCGCATAGGCAAAAAGCAATAAAGAGACAGCCCAAAATTTTTGATGAATATGAAACGTTTTCCAACCATTTCCTGCAGATGAACGTATTAATATAGATAATGAAATCCAAGTTTATATAGAATCTCCCTATCTAACTTGAAACTCCGCTAAAAAAATTACATTAAACGAAGTCAATGAAGTGACACTAGATTAAACCCCAAAAAGTCCACACCGTATGACCTCATTACCATAAGAATCTTAAATCAGTTATCAAGAAATGCCCTACTGTATCTTACACAACTGTATAACGCCGTATTAAGAAGAGGATATTTTCCTCTAAGTTGAAAACTAGTCCAGATAATATTTAATGGCACAAATCGGAAAATCCTTGGAGGAAATAAAGTCCTACATACATATTAGCCTGCTCCCCATTATGTTTAAAATATTGGGAAAACTGTTGTTACCCAAAATAGAGCCAATTTTAATTGACAAACAAATAATGCCTCATCGCCAGTTTGGCTTTAGTCCACGCTACAAGCAAATACGCCAATCATTGGAAAACAGAAAATATTGCTTCTGATTCTTCTTAGATATCTCCCAGACATTTGACAAAGTCTGGCATAATTAATGGCCTTTTATAGAAAATCAAAAATCCCTTCCCAACAATTACTTCCAAATCTTAAGGTCTTTCCTTCAAGACCGCCATTACCTTGTAAAAAATCACGATGAGTATACCAGACTTGTTCCATTGGTGCAAAATGCACACTTGACTTTTATGAATAGACTATGCGTCCATATATGGTCACAAGTTATGGCTGAGTTCTAACACATGTGTGCATTAGACGGTCATACTTTCCATTGACATATGTGTGTAGTTCAAATTCTTTAGGCTGTAACTAAAACCTGGCCACATTGTTCAGCTATCCAATTGTAGATGACGCCACAATGTACAAAATTTAGTATGACTTATTTGGAAGTTAAGTTGTTGTATGTCAGTCACGATAAGTCAGTGTCAGTTACGGTAGTTACACAGATAGGAGTCTATTTTATGGGAGAGATTTAATTTCGATTCGAGCCTCTGCATATGTCGCTCTGATGATACCTAATGAGGTTGAAATACGTATAAGCGGATGGCAGATGCTGTTCACTCACAAGTTAGTCCATCAATTTGTAATCTCACATTAATCTTATGAGATACGCGGCAGAAATAAGCCTTGACACAGAGAGGACAAAAAGGATGTGAGAAACAGCAGAACACTTAGAAAAATTGATGGTAAGACACTATGGGACAGAGCTAGAAATACAGATATACGACGTAGATGCAAGGTGAAGAACATCAAGAACTGGGTAAGAAATAGAAGAGTAGAATGTAACGATTATATAAGCCGAATGACAACAAATAGAGTAGTAAAGACGGCAAGAGACGGTTCCCAATAGGAAGACGATCAGTAGGAAGACCACGAAAATGATGGAACGACAACTTACTGGAGGCACACTGAAAAACAGATAGTCATGTTTATATAAAAAGAGGAAGAAGAAGAAGAAGATATTAATCTTAATTTCCTGAATTTGTATAGTTTCACCGTGTATAATTGTCCTTCATCGGACGAAGATAATGTTACAAACAGTAGCTTCGATTAATTCTACAGAAGAAAGAATAAATGGACATTTAAATAGGTTCCGAGAAGCACTGATAAAAGAAACCAAGGAAATGTCTAAAGACCTAAGTGATGTCTTATATAGAGCTGACACATACTTAATATGCAAGAGAATATACGAACACATACGAAAAAATATTTAACCTTCATTACAATCATGGACACTTCATAGATATTATAAAATCCAGACAAATAGAGTCAATTATGTTGAATACTACAAAGTTTCTTCCACAAGGAGTAAATATAAGAAGGCAGCCAATAATAGATACAGTTGTACAAAATGAAGAAGAAGATATCGTCATTGTTGGCTATTTCCTAATAATTGACAACACTAGATAGAACCTACTGAGAGTCACAGCTCTTCCGTTGTCGGTGACAAATGGCGTTGTTCGTTGGTCCCAAAGAATCTACCTCACGGTAGGTTATAATAATTTATATTATTTTGAAGAGACGTATGAAGATAAAGAAAGGTGTATAGAATTAAACAAAGGAGAATTGTCATGTTCACCTATGGCAATCATTAATATGGATACCCAGCCGAACTATATCTTAAATGAATTATGTGATAGAACTTCCAACACCACCTGCAATATAGTAGAGTACATGATAAAGGAAGCCAGTTGGTTGAAAATGAGCACACCGAACCTCTGGCTAGTCATTTCATCATACGCTATAAATTTAGCTATAATGTGCGATGGTTCTCGATCTGAACATATAATAAATCAAACGAATTTTATAAATTTGTCACCAAAATGCGTTTCTCAGACCCAGAACATAATATTACTCACATCCAGTAATGGATTGGAAACAGCAATTGGAAGTTACTTAAAGACTCCCGCCAGCTTCATTGAAGAGCTTATGCAGAGGCCAATAATAAAACAGATCAACAGTCCCAGACATAATATAGACAATCGGGGAGGTGAGTTGCCAAATATAGTACTTGAGGCAGAGCAGTTGGACCAAGTTGATTGTCATAATGTGGAAGGTAGTCAAATATCTTCAGAATGCCAAGAGAGCCAAAAAACAAAGGTATCAAGCCTACATCCAACCTCATCCAGCGTCTCGAAGACATACGATATCATAACCAAATTTACGTAGAACTTTCGGGACAGTCCCACCTCGATCAGTTTCACTTAATGAACATTGAAATTAAATCTAAGGCCGTCTTTCTGTTATCACTAAATTTATCAAAAGCAGTTGTTAGATACCTGTATCAAAGAGTGTCACGAAAAAGGCTTTTTATTTGCTAACTTCTCTGGTCTATATGGTACAGAGATGCAGAGATGTCGGCCATCCAGTTTATATTGTGTTATATTACTTTAGCAGGTAGGTATTGATGATAAAGATATACGAATCATTAAAAATCTTTACTGGCATCAACGTGCAAACGACAGGATTGGCCAGGATAATTCTGAAGAGCTTCAAAAACATTCAGCCTATACCTGTGACGAAAGGATTGGGATTTATTTACCGAATAGAGATAACAAATCAAAATTCTACAACCAATTTTCTATAGTAAGTTAATATGAACGACATGAATGATTGAAAAAATAAAAAAATATATTCGTTGTTATTGTTTAGCAAAAAGTGTAAAGAACATAGCATAAATTTATCTAAAAGCTATAAAATTTCATACATTTTTATGAATATTATATGATGTGAAACATAAACCAACTTCAAATTACGTTTTAAATAGTGGTTAAATATTACGTAAAGCTAAAAGTATTTCCGAATGTGCTGAACATATTATGTTACTTACATTCTTTTTGTAGATATTATTTCTACACTGTTTGAATCAATATTTATTAAATGTACGATAACAGCAGCGTGGCGAGAGGGGCAAATTATTTTGCTATTAAAAACGTGAATGTAACCATTGAGAACGCCGGATATATCAGGACAGTAGAGGAGTCAGAGTAGACAGATTGTACTTTGCATGAGTATAGATAATTTGGTTTTAAAAATTTCTGTCCGGAGGGATTTATATAGGTATTTTCGGTTGAAGCTTCTATTTTATTTCAGGTAAGAAGAGATATAGTTATTTGGAATTAGAAAAAATGACAGACGGACAATTCAGTGAATTTTTTGAACCAATTCCATCTGATCAAGAGTCTGTCATCTCAGATGCAGATGACGACAACTCTGATTATGAGAATGAGCTTACAGAGTCTTCTGAGCATGTCAATATAAATACACTTATAAATCCTGTAGCCAACGACGACAAAAATTCTGACAATAATCTAGGTACGTCGACAAACCATAAGGACTGCTTCCATGATGACAGCAGTGACGACGAACCATTGCCAAACTACAGCAGTGCTTCCTGGAGTAAGAATATTCAAATTGAACCACTTGTTGACGAAACGTGCTTGTAAGGTGTGGGTTAGAGCTGATGAATCTGGATATATATCACAATTTGAGATATATACCGGTATATAAGTATAAAAGTTGGTAATGTCGCAGAGAAAAATCTGGGACAGCGTGTTGTCATTGATATGTCTAGATGCCTTACTGGAAGTTACTCAAAAATTTATTTTGATAATTATTTTACCACCTTACCACTTATAAACGAATTGAAGAAAGCCAACATATATGCCTGTGGTACTGTGCGTAAGGATAGAAAAGGATTACCTAATGACTTCACCTCTGATAATAAAATGGTGAGAGGGGGATTCGATTGGAGAAGCAACCAGGAAAATATTGTTTCGTTGAAGTGGAAAGACAGAAAAGGTATATACTTCCTTAGTAATTTTCATAATCCTGCAGATAATTCTATCGTAAATCGTAAGCTGAAGGATGGGTCTGTTGCAGAAATATGTTGTCCGCAATTAGTGAAGGACTATAATGCTCACATGGGATATGTAGACAAAGCAGACATGCTAAAGTCATGTTATGAAATACACCGAAAAACCAAAAAGTGGTATATGCGTATATTTTGGCATTTTCTAGATGTGGCACTAGTAAATTCATATATTATTTTTTGTAAAAGAGGAGAAGGATCTGTACTTACATTAAAAGATTTTAGATTAGCTGTGTCACGGTGACTAATTGGAATCGAAACAGTTAAAAAGAGAGGCAGAAAAAGTTTGGAACCTCTCGCTAGTAAATTTAAGAAATACAAAAAAGGAGCCGCATAGAAGTAGGTGGCAATGCTCTATATGTAATGTAGGAATTTGGCGAAATGACAAAAAAAAATTGTTTTGCGTTGTACCACAAACAGTGAACCGGTGTCCCAGTAGTTTCGTGATCAAACCCCCAAGTTTTTTTAACTTTCTGTACAAATACAAAAAAAACCTTTGGTCATGTTTATACTGTACCTGTAAACAAGTTTGTATCAAAAGTTATTAAAAAAAGTTTGAACTTTTATTTTGGGACTCAAAGGGTTAAAGAGAAAGTATTTTCAAGAAAGTCGTCTGTTGAACGTTTTTATCTATACTTTGTTTCAAGTTCAGAAAATAAAATTGTGCTTATGGAGATCAAAGTTGCCAAAACTCTCAGGCACGTGTTGCTATTACATTGTCGATATATAATTCATTCCAATCAGAGCCGTATTCAGCACTGTGTAGTTGTAGTTAATTAATTTCACTAATAAAAGGATATGTATATATCATCGAATACAAAATAATCCACTATAAATACTTGTTTTTTTAATTGAGAGATATATGTATGTAATTATTATAGGTCTAATAAAAATAGTTAAATTTTACTATTGTTTAACAAGGATGAATCACCACTAACGGAACGGAAGATTACAGCGAAAGAGTAAAAAAATTTAAAAAAATTTAAATTATTAGTTTGTAAGTAGATAAAAGTTACATTTTAAAATTATTTTGAAATATACAGGGTGCCCCAATAAATTTCGGCGTATCAAAGTTATATTTTATATTCTTATTCTTCTTCCTCTTTATAAGCAATTGGCGGATTGATACCTCTATGGAAGGTTGTCACTCCATCTTTTGCGCGGTAGGCCGATACTTGGTCTACCGATTAATGATTTATATGTTGCTATTTTGACCATACGTGTCTCCCTCATTCTGCTTATGTGGTTATTCCATTCGTTTTTCTATTATATGTTATATTATATGAAATTTTTCTCACTATTACCTAATATTCACTTCTGCCTATTCACTATTATTTACAGACTTTTCGGATTTGGCACTTTCTGTCCGCCGATTTGCACACAATCACATAATTTACTCAGTGCATGTTAACATCATCCTCATCTTCTCTATCATCGCTATCACTTTCATTACTGTCACTGTCAACTGTCACATTTATTACTACAGGATCAATATCGTCCTTAGACTAGGAAAGAGAGGGGACGCGTAATCGTATGGAATTGACTGAAGCCAAACCGGTACCAGAAAGGTTGCCAGCTCATATTTTATTTCTTCAGTAGATTGAGATTAATGGATATATATATCAATAAATAGATTTTTTTCAAAATTTATAACACTGACATAATGATCATTTTTTGAACATGATTTTATCATTACATATTTTTTAGTGGATCGATATAGTGTTTTAGTAAATCAGTAAATTGAAGTTGAAATCGGTAGATCTACTAAAAAATCAGTAGACCTGGTAACCCTGCGAGAGGTAGTAATGAGCAACGTACAGGCACCAAAACATATCGGTCACATCGAAATGGGCTTCACTTTTCGAAGGTTTATTAAAAATGAGTGTTACCTGTCCTCTTTCTTTCCTTGTCTAATATATCGTCCATCAACCCGTCAATAACATAAAAATTTTTGCTCTTCCTTGATAGGGAGTTTACAATAGTTTTTCCAGTTTTTCACTGTTACTTCACCAAATGCATTTCTTATTAATTGTTCCATAGCGGCGGTCTTAAACTCTGTGTTGTGTGAGGCAATATGTCTTTTTACTTGACTCCATACTATTCAATTTGATTTAACTCACAATGGTATGGAGGTAGTCTCAGAATGGCAACATTTTTTTCTTTGCACATCTCGTCGATTTTATATTTTTTATGTATTTTTCTTTGTATGTGTTTACGACTTCCATGAGCTCTGATTTTAAATATTCTTCTTCAAAAAAGATATCTTTCTCCAGCAACCATGTCTTAATTTGATCTTTATTGAAGGCTTGTGTCGGAATCACTTCTTCTCTCCTCGAATGGTACGAAGCGTTATCCATCACCACAACAGTTTTCTCTGAAAGATTAGGAAGCAGCTTTTCCTTAAACCATTGTTCAAATATAGGACCATTCATCTCATCTTGATAGTCCGCTGAGTTTTTTAGCTAAAAACCAAAAAAGCAGCACCTTCTACAAAGCGCAATTCGCTACCCGCATGCACTATAACAAATCGGGGACCTCGTTGTGCCGGCTATTCTAGGCATGTGGACAACCCCTTAATAAACGCATCCCTGGTTGAAGTCACTGAGAGGTCCTTCCATTCTTTGGAAATACTATGTCCAACATTCACCAAGTTTCGTCCAAATAAACGACGGTGTATCCTTGAGAACGAATTTTTTTTTATCTCACGCAAATGCTGATGTCTCTATTTTAGAATATCGGGAAGTTCAATGCTTGACCTGCTTGACTTTACTCCTCGTTTGCAAAAAACAAAGTTCATTTCATGGAGTACTCTCCACATTGTTGTGCGTCCAAATAAACGACGGTGTATCCTTGAGAACGAATTTTTTTTTATCTCACGCAAATGCTGATGTCTCTATTTTAGAATATCGGGAAGTTCAATGCTTGACCATGCTTGACTTTACTCCTCGTTTGCAAAAAACAAAGTTCATTTCATGGAGTACTCTCCACATTGTTGTGCGTGACATGTTTGCTAAATCTTTGTCTTTTTTATCCAGTGCAAAAACTTTGTTCAATGTCGGCGGTAAATTTTTAAAGAATAAACTGCACGTATGAACTACTGCACCGTAAGTGAACTTTCTGCTGTTCACTCTACTTTTGGTACGTTTTCTTGTTTTTTATTTATGGGCCTTAGTCCTCGTTCCGCAGCTTCTTTGTGTATTTTAGAAATAGTACTAAAACTAATGTCCAAGATATTCCCTTGGCTTAATGTTTAAATTTCCATTTTTAATTAATTTTTAACGCAAAGTCAGAATAACTACTAAAGTACCAGAAAGCCTTACTATCATTATGTAGTCAGAGAAGGACATAAACTCGCTGACATACGCACACCGTATTATTTTAAGTTAAGTGATAGCTGGACAACCGGGCTACACAAAGCGGTCCGTTTAATTGCTAAATAAACAAATAAACTGTCGTTACTATAATTAAAATAAAATTATCTTTTGTTTTATTTAATTAAAATTTACTATTTATTTAATAAAAATCATTTTCCCTACTTTTCATCTTTTGTTTCGAATGGGCACTTTTGGCCAATTACGATAAAAAAACATTCATTTTAATTCACGTCTGCGGTAACGAAAATACAAATAATACAACCCTGAATCGTGCTTGTGTTCGTCGTGGCATCGCCGCGCTTCTATCGTCCATAAGAAATACATGGCACTATCTCCGCAATGTTATTTTCTTAACGTGGAACGCTTATTAGAATGCTTAGTTTTTTCACAATATTAAAATTAATGAAAAAAGTCCCTTTTTTTGCTTAAATGTCATGACGCAGTAAAAGTTTCGATAACCACGAGATAATACGGCTTTTCTATTAACTTCCCACAGATATTTCAGATAAAAAATAGCGCCCAATAATTTTTTAATTTTTTAAGTGATTTTTCGGCTTTGTTTCACGGGATATTAAACTATAAACAACTTATAAATTTAATTTAATTTAAATATTTATTTCTCTTAATAAAAATATCAAAAAAATAGTGTTCATTGTTGATGTAGATAAGTGACTTAATTGATTGTTGTATTATTGTTTACTTATTATTTAGCTATATCCCGAACGTATGCCTCGCAGTTTACATTAATAAAAGTCTGGGCGTTTCCATTTATTTATACACTGCACTTGAGAAATTAGTCAATGTTTTATATACTTACTATCCTGATTCACATGTTTGAACACATTTTCTATTAGTTAACAATAAGGAGTCCCATCCTAAATGTCTATCACTGGTTTCATACTGTAAATACCTGAAACGAAGTAAACTTTGTTAAAAAAATGTTGAACAATTGTACATTATTTCTTATCTATTTTTTATCAATAGTCTTACAACCAAATGCCACAGAATTCCGTCTCTTCCCTGAAAACACGATCAAAAGAAAAAGATGCATATCCCTATGCTTTATAATGCATTCACAGGTTCACTATCGAGGTGAAGTGTGCTAAAACAGTATATTAACTAAAAAGAACTCACTATCTACAAATCTACTATTTTTAATTCTAATACAAGTTCCGTGTAAACATTTAAATCACATGAAGAGTCCATATTGTAGGTAGCCCATATAACGGTCGCATCTCGAGACGAGGACGTATGTTCGGGAACCTTTTGGACGGGTGGGAGATCGAGACGTCAAATAAAACCGAGAATAGAGGTGGAGTATTCCAGATTATTCTAGTACATAATAACTTGTATATATAAGCTGCGCTGTTATTAATTGGGAGGTAGTTGACAAGATATTATCGTGCTGTAAACATAAATAAATACATTTATATAAATTAGAACCGCTCGTTTTATTGAAACACGCTACAGTTGGTGTGACGGTGTGAAATATTTGAAGTAATTTAAAAATAAATTCAGCAGTGACTTTTGAACTTTTGAAAAGTTATGTTCGTCGGGAACATCCGCGTAGTTCATCCACGTAGTTCGGTAATGATCTTTGTAAGAAAGAACATTTACAAAAAATTTGTGTGTGCCTGACCAAAGATGAGGCTTACAGTATTTTCAGTAAAACAGTTGCGTGAGCAACTAGAAGAATGCAATGAAGACTGCATCGGGTCCAAGAATATCCTCCAGAAGATCGACTGAAGAATGTTCTCAACAAGAATGGAGATGACCCAGAGACATTCCAGTTTCAATCAGCAGAAAGAAAAAGCAGTTTTAACGAAAATAATTGATGGAAAATTCGAAAATATTTTTCAAAGATTCGATGAAACGTTTCAAATTGTTAAAGAAGCAGCTAGACAAAAGAAGAGAAATTTGAAAATGTTCCTAGAAGATTCGACGAATATAGTCAGAACAATGAGAAATTTCAAGAAGTTTCTAGAACATTCGATAAAGTAGAAGAGAAGATCAAACAGAGACCATGATAACCAATACAAAAGTGCTACCACCAGTTAATGCAGTAGTAGTAAAAGAAGAATCACCTAGAGACGAAACGACACATCATATAGGATTCAAATTGTCACCATTTGATGGAAAGTCTTCTTAGACAATTTGAAGCTATTGCGACAGCCAATCATTGGATCTTCTTCTTCATGTGCCTTGTCCGTTCCGAACGTTGGCAATCAACATGGCTATTCTGATTTTGTTTACGGCAGATCTGAATAGTTCAGCAGATGACAATCCGAACCATTGCCGCAAGTTTGGGAGCCACGAGTGTCTTCTCCTCCCTGGACCCCTTCTGCTGTCTATTTTCCCTTGAACGATCAGCTGTAGATCATCAATCATCAATCATTGGATAGAACAAGAAAAGGCTATTTCCTTGACTGCTGCTTTACGAGGTGATGTTGCGGATATCCTAAGATCGATTCCTAAGGGTCAAGAAAAATGTTACCAGACCTTGTTCACTCGACTAGACAAACGTTACGGAGATGCCCATCTACAACAAGTCTACAAGGCGCAACTAAGAAGTAGAATACAACGAGCAAGTGAAAATTTGTAAGAGTTTGAAGCAGATGTTGCTCGCATAATGCGGTTGTAGGTATTTTTGAAGAAATTGCTGTAGATACCTTCGTCAATGGGTTGAGAAACAGAGAACTACAGAAAGCTTTACGACTAGCAATACCGAACGTTTTAGATAAAGCGGTCGCCATTGCCTTGGAACACGAAACAACTAGTCAAGCTTCACGAAGCTATCGAGTACGAAACTCTGAAGAGAGCGACGAACACAACGATGAACGTCTGGATGAAATTATACGGAAAGTAGTTCGTAACACAATGCCGAAGAGACGCGAACCCAGATGTTGGAATGATGGCGACATAGGTCACATTAGCCGTAAATTGCAAGAAAATAATACAACAGTCAGAAAGCTAGAACAGATCGAACACTGGGCTGGAAAAAATGATTGAAATGCGGCCTGTTTTTGAGTATGGCCCCTATTGAAAACGACGGCCATGCAGTGCAAATTGTAATCACTGTCTTAAATTAGAAGAACGAGTTTGCCCCTTAAGACGAACTACTGTCATTAATGATCAATGGCAGCCTCAACAGCTACAAGACGTCCAAGCAGATGATCCATATATAAATACAAAGAGTATTGGATTGGGTGCGTCGAAGTGAAAGACCTTCTTGGCAAGACATTAGTGCATTTAGTCCAGAAGTCAAGTCTTACTGGATCCAATGGAATTGCCTAGTGTTAAAAGATGATCTTCTGCATAGAACCTTTGAGAACGATGATGGTACAGAATTTAAGCTTCAGTTGATTGTACCTAAAAGTAAAGTGTCAGAAGTATTGCGTCAGTTGCATGCGGTGCATCAAGTGGAAACTTTGGTATTACGAAGACTCTGCAAAAGGTTCGAGAACGGTTCTATTGGCTGAACTGTAAAGATGATGTAAGAAGATGGTGCCGGAAATGTGAACTGTGTGCAACCAGTAATGGTCCAGTTGGTTAAAAGAGGGCACACATGACATAGTACAATGTTCATTTCCAGAGACGAATGATGGAAATAAATATATCCTGGTAGCCATGGATTATTTTACTAAATGGACTGAGGCCTATGCGATACCAAATCAAGAAGCTGCTACCGTTGCAGAGGTATTTGTTAAAGAATTCTTTAGCCGATTTGGTGTTCTCTTGGAGATCCACTCCGACCAAGGGCGAAACTTTGAGTCAAACCTCTTCCAAAACGTTTGTAAATTGATTAGCGTTAATAAGACCAAAATGACACCTCTGCATCCTCAATCAGATGGAATGGTCGATAGGATGAACCGAACGAAGGGTAAACACTTGTCCAAAGTTGCATCAGAACATCAAAGAGATTGGGATCAGCACATTCATTTATTCCTAATAGCCTACCGCTCGGCCATGAATGAAAGTCGTGAAGTTAGTTTGCTCTGCGACTTAGAGTTTATCCGCAAACCTTCCGAACAACATGTTACAATCGAAGAATATGTCGACCGCCTGAAGTTAAGAATGAACAACATTCATGAACTTGCCCGACAACACATCCAGTTAGCCAGTGACACCGTCTTGCACCTTATGCTGGCTCAAATGAAACAGAAGAAGCACGAACCCTTCAATACGAGATCAAAGATGACCGGCGACCAAGCTTTCATGAATTTATGTCAAATTACGCTGAGAGAAAGAATGCTAGATTCGGCGTGACCATAGAAGTTTAGCAGAATATTTTTAGTGTTACGCATAACGTCTCTCTAGCCCACTGTGTTGTCAAAGATCTTGAGATGACTAAAGGAATCTCGTCCGTATTCTATAAGAAGTTCGGTCGTTTGCCATTCGATATATGGCGTGCTCTAACTAATTTGAAGAAAATCGTGTGCAATTATGAAATGAAGAATTTGGCCTTACGCAAGATAGGCCATGCACTAGAAAATCTGGATTGGAAGATTGTCAGAAGCAAGCTTGAAGTGATCTTTCGAGAAACCGGCGTACGAATTACTGTGTGTTGCATTAATCTGCGAATGCAATTGCAGTACAATAATGTTGACAATCGGATGGGTGCACCCACGTCCCGATTTTGCAGTATGGATTTTACTTTCAAATCAGAAACATGTCAGATAACTATATACTTGCCGCGAAAAAATACAGGAAACGTAGGTGGTGGTGCAAAGATTGGTTTCTGAAAAAACATACAGACTGTCACGTACATTTATTAGAAGAATTGCGATTATATCCAGATAATTTTAATTCCCTTTTGTAACATTTTCGAAAATTATTAATTTTCTTTTTTACCAACTCTTCATTAGTATCCGCTTTCACTTCTTGAAATTTAGGAACAAAAATCTTCACAGCTTTTTTTTAGCGGTTTTATCATGATATGATGTTGATTTTATTTTCCACAGACACTTTCTTTATAAATGTCAAAAAATCTTTTAAAAACTTCTAACTATAAGCCGTTTTTGAAATTTACCAGCAAATGATTTTTTTGCAGTCGTACCATGTTGTTGTCACAATATACACGATCAAATTTACGATCAAACCAACTCTGTCATACTGCTGCAGACTGACTTGTTAGTCGACCGTCAAATCGCGCCGATTTGGTCGAATGGTGCAAATACACGACCAAATTATGTTCAATTTGATCATGTAGGAACGTAGGATCGAGCGGCGTTGGAACGTGAGTTTGTATGCTTAAGTAATAATCCGATCCACATTCACCGAGTGAATGAAGAACTTGCCATTCATTCACAAAGGAAGGGTCAGGTGCAGGAATTTTCGTTAGTGGTAAAAATTTAAACATTTATATTCCACTGTAATACAGGCAGCTTTTATGAAAAACTTTGACACTAACGACCACCTCCACTGCATAAAAACGGATTATAGAAAAATCCATCGAATACCATTGGTCCTGGCTTTCGTAGACTTTCGCAAAGCATTCGATACGATAGAAATTTAAAGCGTAATGAGAGCGTTGGAGGAAAGTGGGATCGATTATGGGTACTCCAAACCGATCGCGAATATATACAATAACGCAACCATAACTGTAAGACTACAAAAAGATACAAATTGTATAAAAATCAAAAGAAATCAGACAAGGAGACACGTTATCTCTTAAACTCTTTCGGCAGTTCTGGAACATGCTTTAAAAAAATTGCCTCGAGAAGTCAAAGGAATCAATGTCGATGGCAAAATGCTCTCGCACCTACGATTTACGAACGACATTGTTCTGATGACAGACAACATAAAAGAAATTGGAACTATGCTTAGTGAGTTAAATGCAGTCTATAATGAAGTGGGTTTGAACATGAATTTTGGCACAATACATGACAAATTTGGTACCGAGCGAAAATCTAAAAGTCGACTGCAACAAAATAGGATCAGTTCATAAATATAAATACTTATGTTATCAAATCCAAATTGTCAGGGGCAACTAAACTGCTGGACTGCTAAGAAGAATCACATTAGCATTAGCCGCATATGGACCTCTATCAGAAATCTTTAAGAGCAGCATGCCAAATTATTTGAAAAAGAAGAAATTCGACCAATATGTGCTGCCAGTCATGACTTACGGCACCAAAACACTTTTCTTAACTCAAGCTACAGCAACCAAACTCAGAGTAGCCCAAAGAAGAATGGAACGCTCGCTACTTGGACTGACTCTCAGAAACAGAGTCAAAGAAACACAAATAAAAAGAAGGACAGAAGTCACAGATGTCATAGATCATAGAGCGCATAGCATGATATATATCATAGAGCGCATAGCATGGCTAAAGTGGAACAGGGGAGGGCATGTGGCCAGAATGAATGACTGGCGGTGGACCCAAAAATTACAGTGTAGAGCAGATAGAATAAGCAGAAGTAGACCATCTACACGAGGACAGACGACGTCGAAAAAAAAAAAAACGATGGGAATTGGCTGCAAGAAGCTCAAGACCGACATAACTGGAAGAAATTAGGGGAGGCTTATGTTCAACTTTGGAAGCAGAAGACTGGATGACGTTGATCATAATAGTAGAATATACCTCTGTATTTCAGACAGGGATTTTTGCAATCTTGTAGTGTGCAAAAGAAAATAACGAGGGCTTTCGAACTAAACCGGATCAATATATACACAGTTAGCCAAACAGCCATGAGCGATGTCATAACCACTAAACTGGACTCTAGGTTAGTGTGGGAATGCTGAGAGCAACTAGACAGACTGGCGGAACATTACAGCGTCAAAGTTGTATACGACAATGAAAGAGTTGATGCATTTGCCAGAAGAATATCAACTACGAAATACTTCGGTTCAGAGCTAATCATGGGCGTGTCAAAAAGTCGTCCACGACAGGAAAGTACAGTGGAAAACAGGCAGAAATCAGCTCAATAGTCAACAGGATTCCTTACAGAAGCGTCTGTAGTAGAGAATCTGAAACAGTTAGACTGCGAGGTATTAGATCGCAGGCGGCAAACACTTTTTGGAGAATTTCAAGTAACTCCAATAAAATATGGTACCCATCCACTAGACCTGTACAAGTTCGTACAGGGTTCTAGAATCCTGGAGTGAATATAATCAAGGAATAAGAGATGTACCATGTGCAAACTAGTTGTACGATCGGTTTACAACAAGCTTCCTTCCATGAAAAAAGGTCCATAAAACTGGAACCTCTGGGCTGTGGCTGTGGGAATAAACCCAGACATGAAACTTTGTTCCTCAACAAGAATACCAAATAATAAAAAAAATGGATTACTACCATAGATTAATAGAGATATCTACTTACACCCCCACACCGGCAAGCCAGGCTGTCGTAAGTATTGCTAAACATTCAGCAAACAACACTGAAATCAAAAAACAATCCGTATCTACAGATGATGGTCTGCCAGAACTTTTGGACCCCTTTTGGTCGAAAGTTTTTTGTCAGCTCGTTAACCAATTCACGTACAAACTTTGCTCATTTGCCGAAAAAAAAATCGTTTATTACCAAGCGTCAATCCAAATGTTGATACAAGCGATGTTATAAATATAAAATTCATAGAATTGGAGTAAATTTTTGCTAAATGAAGAAATTGTTGCTACCTTAACAGAGATGGGATACATAAATTGGAAAATCACTGGAAAAATTGTATAGAACTTAATGTACTGACTAATAGTCGTTTTTGTGAATCATGACATGATTTTTCATTTCCGGCCAACGAACTTTTAACTAATCTTGTATATTTTGTTGCAATACTTACGGTTTGTTCGTGTTATCTTCTCCAGTACAATCCCACTTGTCGTACTTCTTATTTTTCTGTCCACAGACATTACCACATTGGTCGTAGCCCTTATAACGGCCAAAATCAGAGTATACCATAGTATATATAAGGAACGGAAACTGCAATGAAACAAAATAGTATAAGTAATAATAAACATAAGTAATAAATAATAAATCACGAAAGTAGAAATCCGAAGATTTCTATTGACGAAACCAAAATCCAAATTTTTGCTTAACCCATTTATGCCCAGAACTATTTTTTCTTTTACATATAGTTTATTTTGATATAGCGTTCGAATGATTCAAATTATATGGAAAAAATATTTAAAAAATTATGACGTCATTAATAGTAGACATATATACATGGGTCGTTATCGACCACTTGGGCAAATGCGGCATGTAAAAATATGTTTTTGTATGTAACATTTATACAATGAATCCAAAAGTAAACAAAATAACAAATAAATTATTTGTGATATTCCTTGAAACATTTGTCATGCAGAGGTATATTGCAGCGTTGACATGCTGTAACTGTCTTATTTGTACACAGTTGACAACGACGTTTCGGTTGTCCATATATTATAAGGTGCTGTCCACTGGATTTTAGACTTTCTGGTATAATAGAGGAAGGTGATTGTCGAGGAAAACGTGGTATGTGACCATATTTTTGTAACAATGATAACACCACCATTCTTCGAAAATATAAGTTATCATGTTTGTAACCATATTGTCGAGCAACAAAATGGGTACATATCATGTATTTCCTCTAAATGGTATGTACCCATACCTCAGGTCCAATACGATATGTCCGTCTAATAAATCAATACCTCCCATGAATGTACTGTATTTTTTAATAACTTTAGGTTGGGTGATTTCAACTTTTGTTTTAGCTGCTTTGATATCCATCAAAGGTCTTAGTTTCCCCATTTTGTCGTTTCTAGGTAGATAGTTATTGTCCGCTACATGAATGTACCTGAAAATTTCTTCAAAACGATTTCGACGAATAGACTTTGCAACTAGATTATTATGCGTACCTTCTATCGTTTCCCAAAACATTCTTCTTCGTAAGACAGGTACATATCCACTCACGTAAAGAATGCCTAGAAATGTGTATATTTCATTTGTCCCCAGTTCAAGCCTAGGATTATTTTGATGTGCATACATCATGAGGTAAATAAGTTGTAGCAAAATCTGATTTTTCAGTTTTATCTTTTATTTCAAAGTTACGGATGGTTTTGCTCAAATTTCTCTTTACTTTTTTTTGACCACCTTTTTCTTTTTTGTCCTTTATCATCAGCTTTCGCTTCTTCTATAATCTCTTCCCCTTCAGATTCACTTTGAATAGGCTCTGCAATATCTACTTCGGCTGTTGCCTGCAACTGACGTTTATGGGGGTGGTCAAAATGTTCGAAACATACCTCAGTCCTAGAAGGTGGACAGAACCGTCTTCCAGCCTTGGTTATGCAGGACTCCTCCAGCGAGGCCACGACGATATCCGAGGCCGCCCGCTAGGGTTATTCGGACACCATCGTCGTCAATGCCAAAGACTTACCTGCTAAAAAAAACACCCTCCTCAGCGGTGAATTACCCGATCTCTTATTCACGCCCAATTCTCAGGCATTCTAGGACTTTCTCGCTACGACTGAATTCTTCTCTACCTCTATTCCTCCCTGTTCATGTTCAATCTCGCCCCTTCTTATTCAGCCTTATCTTCTTGCTTGCTCCTGGGCACCCGTCTCTCTTCGGGTAGCCTTTCTTCTTGTTCCTTTCTCTCCAATATTCTTCTCACATATCTCTGAACTGCTCGCCACCGATCTGACGACCTAAGAATCTCCTCCACCAGTTCCGTGATTGATTGCACCCTACTTCCATCTATCGTATACCAATAGAGTGTGTGAGACAGCGTCCGATATTTCACAATACAGGCATTCGTCCTTTTCTGCCTTTCCAAACCTGTAAAGGTATGCCCTGAAGCAACCATGTCCTGTGAGCATCTGCGTAAGGAAGTAATTCAAACGGTGCCCGCAATCCATCCATCTTCTCATATTAGGAATCAACGACTTCGTGCTATGTCTTCACTTCTTCTCTCGTATATTCTTCTTCTTTCCTTCACTAGCACGTACATCGGAATACACCGGGTGATAACTCCCAACGCCTCAACAGAGACTGTTCTTTATGCACACGCCACCCTCAATAGTCTCTGAGCTGCTTTCTGTACGCCAAAAAAATATTCATAATAATCTATAAATAAAAACTTACCAATAATGTTGTTCAGCTTTCAAAAATGAACAAAAGTTCAAAAGCTTATCGATTCACAAGTTACTCTCACAAATGTTTAGTCTATACTAATCAATAAAGACACTACTTATAACGCCGGCTCCACACATACTGACCAACGTTGGCCCCAACAACGTTCGTCCAATGTGTGTACCGACAAAACTGTGTTAGAGCCAATGTTGACGCCAATGTTTTTATGACTTGCTCCAACGTTGGGAGTTTTCCGTGGAGTGTCGGTTTTTGCGTACACATCAAAGGGATTCGCGCTAATATTGGTGTTGCCGTTGATGCCTCAACTCAATGTGTGGGTGTTCCTCACCGAACGTGGGAACACAGTTGACCCAACGTTGGTGCCAACGTTGGATCCCATGTGTGAAGCCGACCTAAAGAGTAAAACAAACAAAGATATCCAGTCACACATTTAAACTCGCCGTGAAGGACCTTTAAGTGCCATGGGTCGTTCGACCATCTGGGTATAAATGGGTTAATCTGTGCCTTCTAAGAATTGCAAGACAAAACAGGCGTTGCTAAAGATGTAAAGAGAGAAATGGAGAATTTAAAATTGCATTCTACAACATATTTCCTCAACTAAGCAAAAATCCTTGGCGAATTGGTTTCTTGTACTCATAATTCCCCATTTCTCTCTTTACATCTTTAGCAACGTCTGTTTTGCCTTGCAATTCTTAGAAGGCACAGATTAAAGCAGAAATCTGAATTTTGGTTTCGTCAATAGAAATCTTCGGATTTCTACTTTCGTGATTTATTATGAGATGTCTCTATAGCGTCCATACTGAAGCCATTTTATTGTTGCTTCTTTTTCGACATGAAAGATTGTTTTCGCGTTCGGGGCTTCTGTAAACGGTCGCTCTGAAGAGTCCTTTTAGGATGAAATACGTATAAGCTAGTATACAGAGGCGCTATACGTGAAATCAAATCTTAACTGTCGTTCTTTTAGTAAATAATAATTACTATTGATTTAAAATTACTGATAAATTAATTTACGATATACGGCTCCTTCATTTGCTTAATGGGTTTTACCATTTCCAAGTTTACTATAATTTTGTATGCCATTAGCACAAACATTTTTGTGATTAGTGATAAGTTTTTTTATACTTATCATACTTATTATAAGGTCAGTGGAACATCTATTCCAATGATACTCTTTTTATAAACGATATTGTTCGAAGTATAATAAACAAGGCAAGAAAAGCCCGGTTTCATTCGGAAAAATATTGTAATGAGATTATTTTGCATAATTACTTTGTTCAACATTTTTAAGCCACTTTTTGGCCCAGACATTTTTTTTTTTTAATTTTTTGGATCATTCTGTTCTAAATGGGTCTTTTGTAATTTTTCTGTAAAATTGATCGTTTTCTAGTCATAAAAAATTCAAAACTGAAGAAAACACAAAATGACGATTTTCAAGGGTCAAAAACACAAGTAAAAATATTATTTTTGAATTCACCAAGTACCTAAATTCAAGTTAAAACCTTCATCGGGAAATGATAGAACAAGGTTTGAACTTTTGCTTTTGGGCTATTTTGGGCTTATTTATTTTCAAAACACTGTTTTTTAATCCTTAATGAAGCGCTCATAACAGGACAAGCACTCGGGCTGCAGCGTGTATAAGAGAGAAAACAAGATCTACGGCACACATTTTTTGCTGAATTGCTTTATTAAGAATTAAAAACAGTGTTTTAAAATAAATAAGCCCAGAATTTTCACCTGGAACTGATGAAGAAGTAGCCGATAGTTAGCCATCGAGTGCCTAACTTATTTTGAACTTAAAGTTAGGCACTCAATGATTTTAAAAATAATATTTTTTACTCGAAAGAATATGGAAAATGAATATGCAATATGAATATGTCAAAGACAGAGTATCTTAAAATAGGAGATGATGAAGATGCTCCAGTT
The DNA here is from genome assembly GCF_040954645.1 of Diabrotica undecimpunctata. NCBI lineage: Eukaryota > Metazoa > Arthropoda > Insecta > Coleoptera > Chrysomelidae > Diabrotica > Diabrotica undecimpunctata. The sequence goes on along the minus strand of NC_092811.1, from coordinate 84,459,368 downwards.
AGAAATTAGAAACACAAAAACATGCAATGAATATAACTATCTCGGATCTATAATATCTAAAGAAGGCACTACCAAAAGAGACATCGAAAACAGAATGCAGCTTTGTAGAGCCTATTATGATTTATGAACAGAAGTTTGGCAGATCACGAAAAAAGATAGAAAAAGAATAGAAGTAGTAGAAATGGATTTTCCAAGGAGAGCGTGTGGTGTATCCAAAAAATATCATATCAGGAATGAAGATATTAGACGGAGGACAAATACTGTATATTCCAGTGTAGACAGAATTGAAATGAGAGATGGCCAAAGAAACCAACTTTAAATTTAGTGGCCGCCCCGTGCTCCGGATTTAAATCCCATCGATCATGTATGTGATATGATAGAAAGGAGACTGTCCACCTTGCACCATCCTCCATATACTTTGGCACAGTTAATACATGAAGTTCAAGTTGCTTGGTACGAGGTGCTACAAGCAGACATCGATCATTTCATTTTGTCAATGCCTAGACGTATACAGGAGTGTATTCAGCTACGGGGTGGCCAAACACATATTCATTTTTTTTATTACTTGGTAATAAAAATGCTTGACAACGTTATCTTTCATTCTTGATGTAAATCTACCATGTTGCCAAAAAAAAAGTTCAAGAAATTCATTCTGGGTGAAACACTTTTAATCTCATTGAGTATATGTGTATATGGATTAATCCCTGAGAATCGATACAAAGTATATATATATATATATATATATATATATATATATATATATATATATATATATATATATATATATATATATAATGAACGTTTTTTTAAACTATGGCATACAGCCAACCACTGGGATTTCCCGTTTATTATTTTAAAAACTGTGTTTTTTTGCATTTTTCTAATTATATCAGCAAATTCGAATCAACTCGCTAGTATATGATTCTACTATAAGATACTGAAACCTGTGTACGAATTCTACATGTGTTTGTTGTATATTACGTAAATATTAACAACATACTGTTTACTTCATTTAACTGTTGACATGGTGATTTAGAGGACATGCGATTGCTAGTAATTTTTTTGTCTCCAGTCAACCCTGATAACAGGCACACAATATATTATTACCTATTGTTAAATTTTGTGATTTTTATAAAGATACGGTTTTCTTTAGACTAACACTTTTTTTTTCGAAAGTTAACTTTTTGGTAAAAATGCTACACAATAGCTAAACTAATTAATAATATAATAATAATAATAATAACTTTCTTTCCCAGACCTCTACTTTCTTTTTTTTTCTGTTGGTTCATTATCCACGTTTCACTGGCATATATCACTGTGGGTCTGATTACTGTTTTGTAGACTCGCAGTTTAGCTGTTCTTGACACATTTTTTTGCTTTAAGTAATGAATTTACTGACCCTATCGCTCTGCTTCCGTTCATTAATCTTTTGTCTATCTCTTTTTCTTCTTTTTCAGTGTTCGTTATGGTTACTCCTAAGTATTAAAATTCTGACACTTTTTCAAAACTCTAGACAGTCTCTGCTACTTTAATTTTGATATATTTGATATTATTTGTTATGTCTCCTCTCATTTCTATATATTGGGTTTTTGTTAGATTTATTATTAATCCGCATGTTTTCGCTTTTTCTCAAATTTCTGGAAAACTTTTTCTAATGTTTTTGTTTTCGCTAGTATCACCACATCATCCGCGTACGCTATACACTGTTCCCTGCTATTGAAAATAGTCCTGGTTGTGCTCACATTTGATCTTCTTACGATTTGTTCTAATACTAGGTTGAATAAATTCGTTGATAGCAAATCTTTTTTGTTTTAAACCTCTATTCACTGTGAACTGTCTTGAAAAGCTTCCTTCTATTGTTACCCTATTCATCTTGTTCCTAAGCGTCATTATTCCTAGCTTTATAAGCTTTTCTGGTATCTCTAATGTTCTCATGACCTCATATAGCATCGTTCGGTTTAGGGAGTCATATGCGTGTTTAAAATCGATAAATAGTATGTATATGTAATCCTAAGTTTTGTTCATAGCTATTATTTTGTATTAATTTTATCACACTTATTTGATCACTAGTTATTCTTCCTGATCTAAAACATCCCTGGTATTCTCCAATCACTTTGTTATCATATTTTATTATTCTTTTCCTAATAATTCTTGCAAGTATTTTATTATAGACTACTTCTAATAGCACTATACCTCTATAGTTTTCCCACTCTGTTTTGTCTCCTTTTTATAGATAGGACAAATAAGAGCGCTATTCCATTTTTTCGGCATTTCTTTCTTTTGCCAAATTATTAGTGTCACGTGAAATATCCTTTCCTTCAATCTTTCGCCACCTTCCTTAAAAATCTCAGTTAGGATACCATTTTCTCCTGCACATTTGATATTTTTTAGGTCTCTTATTATTTCTTTGACTTCATTCAAAGTTGGTTCCTCGCACGTCCCTTCTTCATCTTCTTGCCAATTCTGATTTCCCTCAAGTTTCTCTTGTTGGTCTGTATTTAATAGATTTTCGAAATATTCCGCCCATCTGTTTAATTTGTCTGTTGTTTCACCCAGAAGTAAGCCTTCTTTGTTTCTGCAATACTGGGTATTATTCTTTGTAGTTTCTCTGGATTTCTTAACTTCTTGGTAGAAATTCTTTATTTCTTTGTTTATATAGGTTTTTTATATGTTTTCAATTACTTTTCTAGCTGTTCTCTTTTCTTTTTTCTGCAAATTTTTTTCACTTCCCTTCTTCTTGCCACATAGTTTTCGATCGAATTTTGGGTATTTTCTTTATCTCTTTGTAGTTTTGCCCTGTTTCTTCTTGCCAAAAACATTCCTACATTCTTCATCTAACCAGTCATGCGTCTTTTTATGTGCTCTCTTCCTATACTTTTCCGCTGCTTCCGACATGACTGTCTGTATGGTCTGCCACTCTTCATCTATATCTTGTTTGACTGGACTCTCTAGTTTTTTATTTATTTCTTCTTCTAGTCTGTTTACAACCTGCTTCTCTTGAAGGCGCTCTAATTGGTAATTTAATCCATCTCTAACAGGTTTTGGTATTATTGGTAGTTCTTGTTTTAGTTTTGCTATTATTAGTTTGCTGTTATTATTGGAGCAGAAAAGAAGAGCAAATCAGATAGACGTCAGTCATTTATGTAACCTGGAGGTAAAGGAGAAACTGCAAAAATGTATTAATAATAATTTCAAAATACTTCGTGAAAAAGAAACATCTCAGCCAACGAACAACATAGATAAAAAATGGCAAAACGTAAAAAATGGCGATAACAGGTCCTATGAAGAAAATTCTGACTAAAGAAAAACCAAAAATAAAGCAAAGGTGGATGACTGATAAGATCCTTCTTCTCATGGACAATCGGAGAATAATGAAAGGAAAAAACGAACAAACGTATAAACAAATACAGAAAGAAATCAAAATAGAAATCAGAATAGCAAAAGAAGATTTTTATAAAAGAAAATGTGAAGAAATAGAGCAATTGCAGGCAAAACATGATATTTTTAATGTACATAAAAAAGTGAAAGAACTTGCAGGTACACAAAAACGTAAGCAGCCAAATACCCTGTATAATGTCAACGGAAACATAATAACAGAACTAGAAGAACAGTTGAAGACATGGAAAAACTATATTGAAGAACTCTTTGCAGATGATAGACAACAATCTGAGCTAAGTAACATACAAGGAGACGAAGGTCCAGAAATAACGGAAGAAGAAGTAATGTACGCACTAAAAAGAATGAAAAATGGTAAAGCCCCAGGTCCAGATGAAATACCAACGGAAATCCTTAAACTAATAGAAAAAGACTCGATTCACATTTTGGTTAAACTTTTCAATAGCATTTATACATCAGGAAAATCTGACTAAAGAAAAACCAAAAATAAAGCAAAGGTGGATGACTGATAAGATCCTTCTTCTCATGGACAATCGGAGAATAATGAAAGGAAAAAACGAACAAACGTATAAACAAATACAGAAAGAAATCAAAATAGAAATCAGAATAGCAAAAGAAGATTTTTATAAAAGAAAATGTGAAGAAATAGAGCAATTGCAGGCAAAACATGATATTTTTAATGTACATAAAAAAGTGAAAGAACTTGCAGGTACACAAAAACGTAAGCAGCCAAATACCCTGTATAATGTCAACGGAAACATAATAACAGAACTAGAAGAACAGTTGAAGACATGGAAAAACTATATTGAAGAACTCTTTGCAGATGATAGACAACAATCTGAGCTAAGTAACATACAAGGAGACGAAGGTCCAGAAATAACGGAAGAAGAAGTAATGTACGCACTAAAAAGAATGAAAAATGGTAAAGCCCCAGGTCCAGATGAAATACCAACGGAAATCCTTAAACTAATAGAAAAAGACTCGATTCACATTTTGGTTAAACTTTTCAATAGCATTTATACATCAGGAAAAATACCACAAGAATGGCTTTTATCCACCTTTGTTACTATACCAAAAAAGATAAATGCCAAACAATGCAGTGATTACCGTACAATCAGTCTGATGAGCCATGTACTGAAAATATTTCTGAAAATTATACACTCTAGAGTACACAGAAAACTGGAAATGGACATCAATAATACCCAGTTTGGATTCCGAAATGGACTTGGAACAAGAGAGACGTTGTTTGCATTGAACGTTATGTCCCAAAGATGTCTTGACATAAATCAAGATGTATTCATGTGTTTCATAGATTACAACAAGGCCTTTGATAAAGTGCGGCATGATCACCTAATCAGACTCCTGACAGAAAAGAATTTAGATAAACGAGACATCCGACTAATAGCAAATATGTACTACAATCAGAAAGCAGTAGTGAGAGTAGAGAATAATACCACTGAAGAAATTGAAATAAAGCGAGGTGTGAGACAAGGGTGTACACTGTCACCAACCCTGTTTAATCTCTATTCCGAAGACGTAATGAATAGAACACTCTCTGAGCAATCCGTAGGTATTAAAATAAATGGTGTTAGATTAAACAATCTGAGATTTGCCGACGACACCGTTCTGATCGCAGAAACACTTGAAGAGCTACAGACATTGGTGAATAAGATAGCAGACTGCAGCGAAGAATATGGACTATCTTTGAACATAAGGAAAACTAAATTTATGGTAATATCTAAATCAACACAAAATGTCCAAAATTTATATTTACACAATGAAATTATCGATCGAGTTAGCAAATACAAATATTTAGGCACTTTTATAAATGAAGACAACGATAGCTCAGCAGAAATCAAAATACGAATAGAAAAAGCCAGATCCATATTCACTAAAATGAAGAGAGTGTTCTGCGGAAGAGATTTGAGCCTTGAAATGAAACTTCGCCTGATGAGATGTTATGTACTTTCTGTGCTGTTCTACGGAATGGAGTCATGGACGTTGAAAAAGATTGATACCAAAAAATTAGAGGCATTTGAACTGTGGATGTATCGCAGAATCCTGAGAATATCATGGACCGAGAGAGTCACAAATGTCGAGGTCTTGAGAAGAATGAATAAAGAAAAGGAAGTCATATTTACGATCAAAAAACGAAAACTGCAATACTTGGGACACATTACAAGAGGCGAAAGATATGAACTGCTTCGAATAATTATGCAAGGGAAAATAGCAGGAAAAAGGTCCATAGGAAGAAGACGAAACTCCTGGCTAAAGAATCTACGGGAATGGTATAGCTGTAGCAGCAACGAATTGTTTCGGTCAGCAGTTTCGAAAATACGTATAGCCCTGATTATCGCCAACCTTCGGAACGAAGATGGCACTTGAAGAAGAAGAATTATTAGTGTATGGTCACTGTTGATATCTGCCCCTCTGTAACTCCTGCAATCGATTATTGCCTTATCATGTTTGCTTTCAATCAGGACATGATCTATCTGATTTTTTATTTTTCCATCGGGAGAAGTCCATGTTACCTTATGAATGTCTTTGTGATCAAACCTTGTGCTAACTATCTTTATTTTGTTCTCTGTAGCAAATTCTATTAACTATTTCGCGTTTTCATTAGATACCTTATGTAAACTTCGTCCCCCTGTTATTCTTCTCTATATTTCCTCTTTTCCGATTTTAGCATTCATGTCACCAATGTATGGTGACATAATTGCTAAATTATTATATTTGTATCGTATTTCTGTATATTCCCTATTAGGGTGTTTAGCTTTTCGTAGAACTCTGTTTTGGTTTCTAAGCCTTATATTCCTATACTTTCCACTTACTTTCGAGTAACATATTCTGTCTGATATTGGTTGAAAATTTACAACTGCTTTGTTTACTTCCTCCGACAACATGAATCCCACTCCAAAATATTTCTTGGTCCCCTCACTCTTGAACAGTGTGCTTTTTCTTATTTTTATTTCCCAGTTGTTTCGTTTCTTGCAGGGCAAGGATATCTATTGTATATTTTTCCATAATTTGGCTTGGCTAATTTTGATTTTAAAATTTTTGTATGAAATAAAATTACATTAAAAAAATTAAATATAGATAAATAAAACTAAATAAATTTAAACAAAATTAAATAACATTAAATTAAATCAAATTATATCAAATTATATAAAATTAACTAAAATTATAAAAATTTATAAAAAGTTATAAAAAAATCACAAAAATTTAATATATTTGAATAAAATTAAATAAACTAAAATTACATAAATTTAAATAAAATTAATTAAATTAAATTAAATAAAAATAAAATTAAATTAAATTAAATAAATTATATAAAATTAACTAAAATTATAAAAATTTATAAAACATAAAAAATTACAAACCAATAATCAAATTTAATAAATTTAAATAAAATTAAATAAAATCAAGCAAAATTAAATAAAATTTAAAAAAAAATAAAGAAAAATTAAATACAATTACAAAAAATTTAAAAAAATCGGAAAAACTTTTAAAAAATTATAAATAATTAAACAAAATTATATAAAATTGAATAAAATTGTCGGTCAGATAGCCAAGCGGGTCACGCTTCCGACTCTCATTCGCTTCACTGTCGAATGGTTAAGTGGATGCGCGTTCCAGCCCTGGCTCGGTGTACAGAAAAATAAAAAAGGCTAACGTTATAGTCCTCCATAGATACCTACCGGAAGGAGGGGCGCCTAATATACCGGCGTATATATATATATATATATATATATATATATATATATATATATATATATATATATATATATATATATATACATAAAATTAAATACATAGAATTTAAAAAAATAAGCCACAGTCTATTTTAGAAATTTTATAGTCGTTTATAGATAAGTATTTATAAATTAAAAGTTTTAAATGAAAATTATTTAAATTGTCTTTATTCATGATTATTTTTAGAATCTAATGAATGAAAATGAAATATAATTACTAAAATCATATAAAATCTTTAAAGAAAAAAATGAAGATTTTTAAAATTTTATACAATTTACTTGCTATTATAAAAGATATTAACAATTTAGTAATAGCAAACACAAAATTTTATTAACCTATATTATAGTAATACCACGCTACAAGATGTTATCACTTCTGTCGGCAATACCCAAGTGCCACGCTTTTTTTTAGTGATTTTACTCAGCATAATGTCCTAAAAATTGTTTATACATGAAAACGTTACGTATACTTTATATATATTAAATTAATACCGTGACTTCAAATATTAAAAAAAAATTAATTTCATTTCATTACAAAGCATTATATATCAAGAGTAATTTATGGACTAATTCATTATGTTTTATTTCTTTTTATTTTTTATATGCCATTTTCATTCCCCGTTGGGAAATTAAAAAAGTTAAAATTTCCTTTTTTTTATAATAACTGACTACATTTGCATAATTAACTACATTTGAATTGTCTCCTACATGGTTCTTTAAATAGTTAGAGTGTCCGTCGACCAAAAAGTTTATGATAGATACTTTCTCCAAACTTTGAGTATCGCTTCATTAGGCCGATTCTGACACGGTTGTTCTCTGCAACTTTTTTTGGTTCTGGGACGGGTTTCTTCTAATTTTTCAGAAACATGTCGATTTTACGACATACCGAAAATTTATATGATACTGCCTTGGTTTTTTACCCATGCGTAATTAATACCTGGCGAGATAAAACACATAATTTTTGAACAATTTGTGACGTCTCTGGTTTTTTTGGTTGTGACTGTCAGTTTGTTGGATTTTTGCTGTTTTTTTGTCCTGTTTTTGCATTTAGAATTTACTTATATTGCACAAACAGTTGTTTTCACAACTAATTTTATATTGGAGTTTTGAAATTTTATGGTAAGTGTATTATTTTGCCATCAATTTACATACAGTTTTGTTTAATTGTCAGCAGAAGTAAAAGAGATGAAAAAAAAAACAAATATTTTATTGATTTTTTTAGATTATGACTGGAAAAACTCTTACCTCACAAACACATGAACTCGTTTTAAATTTAATCGAGTACTTACTTTGAAATAAAAAAAAAAAGGAATGGGGGACGCTCCGGTAAAGAACCATGGTCAGAAAAACGACTGTGACGAAATTCACAGAAAACCAACTATTTTTCAGGAGATACTTTCATTAACAGCAGAAAAAACAATTTTTCATATTGTCTGACGGAATTTGTTGTCTGATTTTCCTGCCTGAAGGGTGAAAGTGATCGATTTTATGACTTTCAAAAAATTTAGTAATAATCATTTCGTCCAAACATTTTTGGTTTTTAAATAAAACAAAGTATAATAATTGTCTGATAGTAAGATATGGTCGTTTTCATAGAATTAAAAAAAAAAATAAATTTAATATTGATTTTTCTATAGAAAATGGTACCTTGCGTTCATAAGTATATATTGTTTTCATCCATTTTACAAATTAAAAAAATATATTGATAACCTTATCCACGTCCGTCTATCCGTCCATCCGTCTGTCCATAAACACAATTCCTCCGTTAATAAAATAGATCGAATGACAAATGAGGTGCTGAATGAGAGCTTATAACCCAAATATGGTATTAACGGTGAAAAATTTGACCTTGGACTTTCGGTTCTAGATTTGCAACCGGAAGTATTGTTATAAAGTCGCCGAAATAGTAAATGTTACACATCAATCGATGCATATTGAAAAGTCAAGCTCGAATATTTAGTTTCCATTTTAATATCATTTCCATTTAAAAAGTTATGACCATAAGTTTGGCAAAAATGATTAAAAATTAGTGAAATGGTACATCAATCGACGCCAAGTTACACAAAGAATTCAAATATCGACTTCTGATCACGTTGGGTGAAAACTTAGAACTTCGGAAGTCCAATGCTTGTGTGGTCCATATTTATTAATAACCAGCTGATTTTTCCACCAAAGTTTTAAAAAAATAATAAGAATCTAGTATTTTAATTAGCTGGGCACTAAGACTATTTACATTTTTTTAGTCTGGCAGTTAAAATAAAATTATAAATTAATTAATTTTTTTTGAAATACTATTATTAGTAAAACTTTTATATGTGCTCTTTAAATGTAATATTAATTATTGAAAAACTAATTTGATACTGTAAAAATCATTTATAAAACAATTACCTATATTGAATATATTACTTTCTTCAATGATTCAATTTTAAATTTCCGTGCTTATTCATAAATACACTCATCAACTCATTTACAACAATAACGTATACACGTGTGTCTCACATATTTAATAAAGAATTCTAAAAAATGCATTCGAAATGGTATTCGAATCACGGTGAAATAATTTCATTTAGCATTCCATTAAATATATGTAAATTATTAATAGAACATTTGTAAATTTAATTATTTTGTAATTTTTGTTTCTATTTTGAAAATGTTGAACAATTTTTATATTACTAATATAACTAATTAATACGTTTAATGCAATATTTGCTATTTATTTATTCATATCCTAATATATACAGAATACATGGTTGAAACGCGAATTCATAAAGATTTGGGAGACACATTAGGGAAATCTGAACATGACAATAAAAAAGTGGTGTCGTGATTTTAAATATGGTAAACATTCGTATATAGACGAATATGTAGGTGGTGCGCCTACAAAGATCGATGATCTCGTGCTGAAAGCTTGACGTGCTACTCTTAGAAAAATAATAATGAAGACGCGGTTCCCTCGTATCATGTGGTATATCATAATATACTTACTTCTGAATTGAACATGAAAAAATTGTCCATAAAATGAGTACGACGAATGTTAACAGATGCACACCATAAATTCGAAAATATACTTGCAGTGATCGTTTAAAGTGCAAGTTGAACAAACAAGAAAACTTTGCATCAAGATTAATGACAATCGATTTAGTTTGGAATCCATCACTAAGACGTAGAGACCAAAATACAGACAACCACAATTACAGGTACTTATGGTACTAATTTTATTTAAAAATTACTTGACGTCATACCATAACGGGTACACGTAAACTCATCACCAATTAACATAAATACCTTCGTACATAGTACAAACTTATCACCGCCATAAAAGAAGGGATTTTAAAATAGACCCCAAGAGATTGGTAAACTCATCACTGGCCTACCTGCACCCCGTGGCAGGCATAGACCATAAACCCCTTGCAAACCGCTAAGATTTGGTAATTAGACAGAATAAATCTAAAATAGATGTGTTACATGCAAATATAATTAATTTATTGGTTTCTATTTGGGAATTCCACAAAATTCAGTTGATAGTTACCTAAAACTATGCGAAAAGAAAATTTTCTCTTCATTTGCCCTTGTTCCTTTAACATGGATAGTGAACTGCTCTGTGATTACGTTTTGAGCAAGGCGGACGAAAAATGATTATCAATAATTTCAAATTTCAATTGCGAAAGACTCCAAAATCGAATTGCCTTTTGTGGACTTTGCGACGAAAGGGTGTAGGCTAAATGTCATACAACTGGTGAGTAGATTTTATATTGTTTCTTTTTTAGTTGTTTTGCACTGGTGTCGGATCATTTTGATCAACAGAAAAAAATTTGTTTTAAGTTTTTTTGGTCAACTGTACCAGATATTTCTTGTAGACAAGGCATAATATTACTTTATTGCTTTAAGTAGATTACCCTTTCTGATATTACATTTTTAGATTTCTGATTAAATTGTTAAAGTCACATTGACACGTCTCCATGTAGAAGGAAATTGAGAAAAGGCTAAATTGTCTCAATAAAAGAGATGACGGCATACGGTTACCTTTTAAATGGAGACCTCTCATAAAGAAAATATCGTCCGCTCCACCCGCCAATCAAAATCCTACTGTCAGAAATGTTCGCGCCAACCGCCGCGTCAATTCCCGCGCAAATCCTCAATCTAACCTTTACCCAAACCATGTCACTATCGACGGTATAAATGAACCGTCCTCTGTTCCCAGTACCATTGGTTAGTGATTTTCTTTTGCCTAGCCACATAGATCTCCTAATGTTTCTAATTTTCATAGTTTTCTTCATTTCCATATTGGGGAACAATTTTAAATTCAGTTCCATGTTTCAAGTTTTTAAGACATTTTAATTTTTAAATTTTTTTGCTGTTTTCGCAGGATAATTTTCATCAAGTAGGCTTTGACCGTTTATAAAAGCCAGGAAACTGTACTTCAGCATTTTGATTCATTCTGTCATAATAAATAGATTTCTAATTAGTTAACAAGTTGGGGACTATTTTCGATATAAACGGAAATAGCACATGCTCATATATATTTTCATTATAAAGTACACTAATGCAAATCTATGCAACTGAATTTACAGATCTCAAAACCGTTTAGATTGGCAGATTCGTCTAATAGGCCACACTGTAAGAAACACGATATTAATATCTATTTTAAAGCAATTTGCTTAAAAAAATTTCTGAATTTAATAAATTAGCACATAAACGAGAAGTGTAACAGGTAACAGGCAATCTTGCGTATTAGTAACCTTGGGGCAAAAATTCTGGTGATAAGTTTACCTATCTGCGGTGATGAGTCTACCTATCTCCAAAGGATGCCGGTGATCAGTTTACTATATCTCGGAGGGTCTAATAATTTTATGGGGGCCTATAAAGTGATGAGGACGTACACGTCCACAATAACACCGTAAGGAGCATTCGTGCAAAGGTGTTTTCTTGCATCCGTCCGAATGCATCCAGTAACAGGTCTGCTATTGCAACAGCTGCAATCACTCAATCCGGCTTTGAATTAGTTGAGACATATAATTCACCATATTCTCCAGATATCGCCCTCGTGGTGATAAAACTTGCGTGGTAAACAATTTTGTTCAGTGAAGCATTAGAAATGCTAAAAGATAGACCAGAAAAATCTGTTATTCTAATGCAGACTATGTTGAAAAACAAAAGTGAGATATTTGCAGATGTTTTATTGGAAGTAGTCAGTGGTGGATCAGAGGAATCTGCTCTCGTATATTTACTCCAAAAATAAAAGATGCTCCAAAACATTTCGAATTTCAACACATCTTAGTCGATTCCTTAAAGATGATATCGAGCTAATCGTAGATAAAACCATATGAAGAAAATGATGTTTGCTTATCCTAGTAGCAATGCTTGCCAACTACAGAACATATACGCTTGTTCAATTGAAAATCATCTTTGGTCAGGTTAGCCTTGGACACAATTGTAATCACTTAACAATCTCCATCAAGCAATAAGACGAAGACGCTCACAGAAGCTGTTTTGCATGACAATGCTCGACCTCAGGTTACCAAAGTAATGAAAGGAAATCTAAAATGAAAGAAATAGCGAATATTAGACCATCCATCCTTTGGTTCCAATTTATTGCCTAGCGATTTTCACATCTTTGGGCTACTGAAAAAGCGGTTAAAAGGTAATCGTTTTCAGTTGGACGAAGAAGTACAAAATTCTATAAAGAATTCTTCGATCACGATTACAGGAATTATTATAAGCAGGGTGCACATCGGTTAGTAAAACAATCAGAACAATCCTCCATTGATCCCTGTCTGTGGCAACTCTTCTCCATGCTCTAAATCCAATAGATTTTAAATCGGCATCTAGGTTGTCTTGATACCTAAGCCTCGGTCTTCCTCTGTTTTGTTATCCGATCGGCACTTTTCAGTCAAAAATTGTTCTGATTGTTACAGCTTCCTCTCACATTATCTTTTTCTTCTAGTTCCATGACCGTTATCGATCGTTGGATATCATGTTGGCTAAAATATTCGCTATCGTGACTTTATTGACAGCAGCTCTAAATAATGATGTAGTTGATTTTCCATACCATTGCCTTAGATTTTTCAGCTATGATGTTCTTCTTCTACCAGGGCCATGATTACCTTGGATCTTTCCCTGAATAATCAGATGTAAAAGATCATATTTTTCAGGGTGTCTCATAATGTGACCGAAGTATTCCAGCTTGCGTTTCTTTATTATATTGACCAGTTATGTTGTTTGGTTCAGCCATCTAAGGACCTCCTCATTTCTAACTCTGTCGACCCAGCTTATTTTCAGTAGTTGTCTGTATACCCACATCTCAAAGGCTGTCAAGCGTTTAAGCATAGCCTCAGTTAGAGTCCACGCTTCCACTCCATACAGCAGGACAGAATAGATGTAGCAAGATGTCATTCGAACTCTAAGGTCAATGCTAAGATCGTGACTGCAAAGTACGTTTCTCATTTTTACAAAGGAAGCTCGGGCTTGTTCTATTCGGCTTTTAATTTCTGCGGTTAGATCCCAGCTCTCATTGATATTACTGCCGAGATACACGAGTTTCTCTACTCTGTCCAGTGTGGCATCTCCGACTTTTATACCGTCATCCTGTATATAATTTTGTTTGCTAACTATCATATATTTAGCTTTCTTAATGTTGAGTTTTAATCCATACTGATCACAAGTCTGTTTTATTTTGTTCAAATTGATGCACGATTCAAAAGCTTATTACCTGTTGACGTTTTTGAAAAATGTTTAGATGATGATATAATTCAGTTCATTGATAAATCAAATAAATATACAATGTTCTTGAATGACCCAAATTCTACCATCACGCTGGATGAAATGAAATGTTGTTCTGCTATTCTCTTTTTATTTACCTGGTCGAGACTTTTACTTGGACTCTCAAGATGACATGCGAAATCAAATGGTAAGTCAAGGTATGCGCCGAGATAGATTTCGTCAAATTCAAAGATACCTGCACTGTGCAGATAACAACAAACTGGACAAATCTGATAAAATGTGGAAATTGAGACCGTTGATGGATAAGTTGAAAAACATTTTTTTAGATAACTGGATTCCAGAACAAAACTTGGATTATGACGAATCCATGATAAAATATTTCGGGCGACATCCCTATAGACAGTTTATTCGGGAAAAACCAATTAAGTTCGGCTACAAGATGTGGTGTCTAAATACTCCATCTATATCATATATATACCAAGGAAAAAACACTAAAGTAAACACCACATTTGAAACAGAATTTGGAAAAAACATAGCTCCAATGGTGAATATGGTACACGAATTACCTGAAGCTTACAAAACTTTACCATTCACGTTTTATTTTGACAAACTATTTACGGGTTTTAATATTTTATTTTATTTAAAACAACTGGGATACGATGGAACACGAAACAATTCGAGAAAACCGCATACCCAAATCTTGCCCATTACTCCAAAAGAAAGATCTTTTGAAAAAGACTGTGAGAGGTGGCTATAGTTCAATACTAAACAAGGATGATGGAATAATTATCGTTAAATGGGTAGATAACAATGCAGTTGCTGCGGCGTCTACATTCCATGGAATAAATGCAGTTAGTAGTGTAAAAAGATTTTCAAGGACAGAGAAGAAAATTATTCAAATCAGTCGTCCATCAATATGGACTAACTAATAACTGAATATAACCGATTTATGGGAGGTGGTGATTTGTTAGATGAGAATCTTTCAAGGTATAGGACATAAAAAGTGGTGGTGGCCAATCTTCACACGGTTGTTAGGTGTTTCTACGGTATATGCATGGAATGTTTACAGAAAGACGGAATCTATATCTCAACTAGATTTTAGGAGACAAGTAGTACAAGCATATCTTACCAAATATGGGACTCCCCCAAAAGCCGTTGGAACACCAGCAATACCAGCAACGGAGGGTCAGATGATCTACGATATGATGGTCATAGACATTTACTTGTGCCTAATGAAAATAAGAAAAGAAGATGTGCCGGGGAAGGGTGTTTATCTAATGTACGTACAAAATGTTGGAAATGTGACGTTGGGCTATGTATAGTGTAATGAAATATTTCATACCAAATAATTTTGTATTACATATTAGGCTAGCGTTACCATATGGTAATAGTCCAATTTTTGTCAATAAAGTGTGTAGTCCAATTTTTGTCAATAAAGTGTGTTCATATCATATTTTTTTTAATTTTCCGAAAATATATAGTCTTTATACATCGTTGAACAATCTCCTTTCGCTAAAATAAAAAAATTAAATTTCGCCGTAAAAGGGTTTTAATGTAGATCCATTAAGATTACGTAAATTTACTCGATTAGCTTTTTCTCTAAAGTAAGACCTCATCAAAAATGTTTCGGTAATAAACACTTATTATGTTTGGAAAATACTTACCAGGATAACCACTGCGACCGCAAATACAATCAGGAATTTTCGATCGGTGGGTCTCCGATTTTCAGGCCTTTCTGGAATTTCGATGTTGTCCAAGAGAGTATTCGTCGGCAGTTTCTTGAACACAGCCAACTAAAATAAAAAAAAAATAAATTTATTATATTGAAATGGTAAATATTGTAACTATCCGTTTACAATTAACAATACTATGATTTTTGATCATAACTTATCTTGTACTGCACCAGTTTCGTTAAAATTTTTGTACTGTAAAATGTACTACAGTGAAAAATGGAAAAAATAACCAACGACCAAATACTACAAAATATGCGAGTTGGAACAACTATTATTAAAGAAATTAAACGCAGATAACTTATTTGGTGTAGCCACAGAATATATGTCCAAAGAATAGATGATAAACGACTTAATAAGCAAATAATACAATGTGTAGCAGTTCATAGACGAAAAAAAAAAAAAAGAAAAAAAAAACACGATATAATTAGGAAGCGTTCAAAAAGCAATGTCGGAAAGGAATTTTTAGGCTGGAGATGGAAACGAGGCGAGAATGGAAACTAGGAAGGTGTAAGGCGCTATAAAAACCGGATGAAAAAAACAAACAGTAGACCTTGTTATTAGATTTATGTTAGGATATAAATTATTAAATATTATACCAAAAAAACTAGTTTATTTATTCTGTGGTTTTTTTACCCAAATATGCCAAATAACCTATACAGGGTGCTCCTTAAGTAATTGTACAAAAAGAAACCGTAGGTTCTATACTTTAAAATATTGCGATTTAAGTCAAATTGCTTTAATACAATGTTGATATTAAGAAAGATACAGGGTGTTAAAGTGAAAATTAAAAATTTTAATTTTCACTATAACTTTCATGTTTGTGAACATTTATGTATCAAAATTCATAACTGGGTACTATTGATCATCAGAAATTATAATCTGATGCATACTTTAATTTAGCTGATAGAGGGCGCCACATATGCCACATATGTGGCATACATTTGCACTTAACTTTTTTGCTTTTTAAGTTACCGGTGTTTGTGATAAAAAATATTAAAGATACATTATTTTACAAAAAAAAAGGTATACTTGTTAATAACTTCAAAACTCAACAGTTTTCGAGATAATCGCATTTTACAAATCAACTACATAATTCAGATTTAACGCAATTACTCCAGGCAACGAAAGAAAATTATACAAAAACATCAATACTTCTGAATTTTGGTATAAAATGCCTTCAATAAAGTTAATAGTTAACGAGATATTAAATAAAATAAATATATTAGCAGGATAGAATAGTAGGATTTAACAAAATAACAGAATAATTGGATTTTACATCAAACATTTTACGTTTTGTATTAAATTAAAGTCATAATCAAAATATTTTATTAATAAACCAAATTAAAAAATAGTTAAACTTAATAACATTAAACTTTTTGTCAAAGTAAATGTTCGAATATGTCCACCATTTTCTTTAATTTATTTGTCAATACATTCCATAAAAGATCGTCTCATATTAAATAGCATCACTGGTTCTAAAGAAACTGCTGCAGTATTTATAATAAGTATTATAAGTATAATATATAATAAACATAATATAATAATAAAGTATTCGTTTTGGAATTTTATGAATTAAATAATTATATTAATATCTCATCACATGACCAAGGAATATGACTACCACGAACAATCCAACGTTCAGGAAAGTTGTATTTAATTGTGTTCTCACTGCACTTTTCTCTATAATGTGGTGGTGTACCAATCAATAAAATCATTTTATAAAAAATGTAAATAAATCTCATCATTCAAATTACAAGGCAATTCGAATGTCCATAAAAAATAATTACAAATGGTACCAAACCATACGATATGCAGTTTAAACATTTAAATAAACGTATGATTTGGAACAATTGGTAATTATTTTTTACGGACATGCGAATTACCTTGTAATTTGAATGGTGAGATTTATTTACATTTTTTATAAAATGATTTTAGTTGATTTATTGGAAGAATTGTCATCAAACTTAAGGCGAAATATGTGGTTTATGGAAGATGGTACACCACCACATTATAGGGAGAGGGCAGTGAGAACATACTTAAATACAACTTTCCTGAACGTTGGATTGTTCGTGGTAGTCATATTCCTTGGTCATGGGGTGAGATATTAATATAATTACTTAATGCATAAAAATCCCAAAAGAATACTTATTATTATATTTATAATACTTATTATAAATACTGCAGCAGTTTATTTAGAACCAATGATGCTATTTGATATGAGACGATCTTTTATGGAATGTATTGACAAATGAATTAAAGAAAATGGTGGACATATCAAACACTTACTTTGACAAAAAGTTTAATGTTATTTATTTTAACTATTTATTAATTTGGTTTATAAATAAAATATTTTGATTATTTCTTTAATTTAATACAAAACGTAAAATGTTTGATGTAAAATCCAATTATTCTGTTATTTTGTCAAATCCTACTATTCTATCCTGCTAATATATTTATTTTATTTAATATTTCGTTAACTATTAACTTTATTAAAGGCATTTTATACCAAAATTCAGAAGTATTGATGTTTTTGTCTAATTTTCTTTCGTTGCTTGGGAGTAATTGCGTTAAATCTGAATTATGTAGTTGATTTGTAAAATGCGATTATCTCGAAAACTGTTGAGTTTTGAAGTTATTAACAAGTATACCTTTTTTTGTTAAATTATTGAATCTTTAATATTTTATATCACAAACACCGGTAACTTAAAGAGCAAAAAAGTTTAGTGCAAATGTATGCCACATATGTGGCATATGTAGCGCCCTCTATTAGCTACATTAAAGCATGCATCAAATTATAATTTACGATGGTCAATAGTACCCAGTTATGAATTTTGATACATAAATGTTCACAAACATAAAAGTTATAGCAAAAATTAAAATTTTAAATTTCCACTTTAACACCCTGTATCTTTCTTAATATCAACATTTTATTAAAGCAATTTGGCTTAAATCGTAATGTTTTAAAGTGTAGAATCTACGGTTTCTTTTTGTACAATTACTTAAGGACCACCCTGTTTGTAGAAGGCTTCAAACTTGCTCAAGCGCGTCATGTCCTAACATTCGATATCGGCAAATTTTACTGTTTCGTAAACGCTGCACTTACATGAGGTTTAGACCAATATTTCGATTTTTAAACAAGTATCTCTCAATCTGTAAAGTTTCAGTTTTTAGTTTGCCGAAAATGAGCGAATACGAACTTAAATTTGCAAAGTAGTTTATTTTTTGTTTATTTCTGAGTACGTAATAATAACTTTTTGTTAGTTATTAGTTTCTTAAGATACCAAATAAATGAATGAGGTACAAAAACGTAGTTAATTTTGACTTTCTCTATTTGCTATTGTAGTAAAAAAATGATGTCCTATATTTAATACATTGGAAAAATGTGATAGTTGTGTGCGTTATTTCTCCAACTAATTATTGTTCGTTCTAAAGCTAAAAGTATATTATTTGTTAATATACAATCTAATAGTAATAATAATTATTATTATTATAATTACCAATATTGTTGTAAACAGTAGTAATACATTTTCCAGGGGCTTCTCTTTTCATGAAGACGATGAAATAAGTGATGACATCTTATTACCACCTAATAATGCAGCTTAGTACGTAACTGATGAAGATTCAAGTGAAGAGAAAGAAATGAAGTGGATATAAATACTTAACCTGCTGTCCAAATGCAAAGCCAGGTCGAAGTATCTTTAAAACGTAATCCAAATGACTATGAATCGGACACAGAAGATGATTTGTCTTTATCGCAGCGTCAAATAACAAAAAAAAATGTTGAGCGGTAAAGAAGAAGAAAAAAAAAGTATAATTATGTAAAAGTAGATATAACCCCTATTCAAAACCATTTTGAAAAATCCGTTACTTCGCCTCATAATCCGCTAATGTCTGCTAACATTTTTTTTCTTTTTTGATGACGAACTCACAGAAATGCTTATAGAAGAAACAAATCGATACGCATTATAGAAGAACCAAAGAATCCGTAAACTCGACTGAAATGAGATGTTTTATAGGAGTGCTTTTTCTCGGTAGTGGTTTAATTCCACTTCCTAGAAGGAGAATTTACTGGAAGCAGTCAAAAAATACCTACAATAAACTTGTTGCTGAAGCCATTTCTAGAAATAAATTTGAATTTATACTATCCCACATTCATTGCTAAGACAACAACACGTTGGAGAAATCAGACAAATTTACTAAAGTTAGAGCTACTTTTACACAACTAAATAAAAAGTTTTTGCAAAAAAGCTATTTGGAAGAAGACCATAGTATAGATGAAGCGATGGTTCCTTATACAGGAAGACATGGATGCAAGCAGTACCTCCATGGTAAGCCTATCCGTTATCGATATTAACTGTGGGTTGGTACCACGCGACAAGGCTACATAAATTGGTTCGAACCCAACCAAGGAGCTTTCACAAGTATTGGCTAGAAATATAAAGATCTAGGTGTCTGTTGGCTTAGAATATGCCGATTCTCTTAAATCTAGATGGACTGACTTGAAATTTCACTTATTTTTTTTGACAAAATTTTTTCTTTCGTAACTCTGCTTGAACTTTGCCAAAACAAATTTTAGGAGTGGTACTATAAGGGAAAACCATATTTCATCCAGATAGCACCCTGTATGGCTCTAAACTTTTCAAGAAATCACACCGCGATAGTTGTTATTAACTTGCCGATAATAACATCATATTCACAAAATGGCACGAGAATAATATTGTAACTTTTTATATCGTAAATTTGTATAATCAAAGCGGGGGGGGGACGGAGGGAGGGAGGTGTACCGATCTGATGAGAAGAACATCAGTCTTTACCGTACAGCCATGAGGTAAAAAAAAATGGTATTTTCCTCCAATAACCCAAAGTGTTGATATGGAGAACCACAAAATGTTTGGCAATTGCATATTGCATAAAAACACCGTTGGAACAGTGGACCAGCTTTCGTTTAGACGTAATATTGCTAATGTCTTACTTGTCCAAAATAAAAAGCAAATCAATTTACCAAAGAGCGCATTTTTAAACGAGAGTGTTGTACCTTAAACCTACATGTTCATTGAACCCAAACTGATTGTAATGCAATCTCTGTGCTGATAGCAACAACAACCTTTTCAGTACTTTAGCTTACTCCAACAGTTCAGTGAAGGTGTTTGTTGCTACGTGGATGCACCCTGCTGTTTTTAGAAAAATAAAAAGTGAAATCTGTTACCAAAAGTAGGTTTTAACAAAGTTGTTATTTTTTTTAATGATTTGTACTTAAACAATTAATATTATTACTTAGGTATGTTGAGCAATCCCTTTGCTACAATTACAGACGCAGAAAGCTGCTGTAAACCTAACGTACGAGATGGCAGCCAACTAATTTCATTAATCGGCCAAGTAGTGTACCTTGAACCTAGTAGAAGTATTGTACATTGAACCAGTTTAAGGTAGAACACGCTTTTCCATTAAATATATTTAGGCTAAAAAGTATGACTTTTGTACAATGATTAATTATAATGGCATAAAAGTGTTTAATGTAGGTAAATGTTTTGTTGTAGTTAATAATATAACATTCAATAAAGCATAATAATTGTCCTAATAAGCTTGGTTAAATTTATCAAAGAAATCAATGAAATCAATTTAAATTAAATACAAAATGATTAAGTGACATTCAATAATGAAATTATCCAAGTGGGCCTATAACAATATTAAGAAAAAGTGAAGAAAATGTAGGCCTATGCATTATGCTCTAATTAAATCAAACAAAGACCAAATGATATTGACAAAGTTATCATATTACAATTATAAAATTAATAATTTAAAATCTTGTTTCTAATTCTTTCTTCTCTTTTTATAGATGAATATAAAGAAAGCCAATATCAAAAAAGGATATGGAGAAGGCAATGGAAATGGTAGTAAAGAAGAAACGCACTGCTTATGCTGCTGCTAAAGAGTGTGGGGTAGACAAAGCTACAATTAGACACATGACACTTGACAAAGACACATTAAAACTTTTAAATCATCAGGTATGATTATGACTATAAGCCAAATAATTACATAAAAAAAATTTTTAATAAGAAGGAGGAGAATCTTCTTTTCAAATACATACCCATTGCATCACATCTTTATTACAGCTTTACTTTAAAAATGTTGGGGAATTAGCCTATCAACTGCTAAAAAAAGCCTATGATCCCTCACGGGAGACTAACAAGATGGTTGGTAAAAAATGGCTTCGTAATTTTCGTAAGAGACATTCCACCTATATGTCTTTAAGAAAACCGGAGGCAACAAACTTATTCATCTCTACTGCATTTAATAAGTCCCATGTGGCAATTTTTTTCCTAAACTATAAGAAGGGTTTAAACTATAAGAAGACTATAATCCTGCAATATCACCGTTTAATTATGGAATTGTAATAAGACAGGTATTTCAACAGTTAACGTCCCTTCACAAATATTAGCTACCAAAGGTCTCAAGCAAGTAGGAAGCATGACTAATGATGAAAGAGGTACTAATGTTATAATGGTTGCAGCAATAAATGCTGGGGGTACGTTTATGCCACCAATGTTAATTTTTCCCCGCAAAAACGTCAAAGACCACATGTTACAGGGTGCTCCAGTAGGAACCATTGAAGGAGCTAATCCAAGTGGTTGGTCAAATGAAGAAATATTTTTTGATTCCATGCTATATTTCATTAAATTTAATTATGCTAGCCAAACAAATTAATACTCTCAATGGACAACCACGAAAGAAATACTCGTATATATGTTAAGAAATGTTTACCATTAGACTGGCAAAGGAAAATTGAGTAACTTTGATTACATCCCATTTCCACACCAGGCATAGCATGCAACCACTTGACAGGGAAGTTTATGGGCCCTTCAAGGCCTACTATAATACTGCCATGAATGACTGGATGGGTACCCCAGGAAATACTAAACCAGCTACAATTTATAGCAGAACTAGTAGGGCGAGCATTCTCACTGGCTTCTACACCGAGCAATATAGTTTTTGCTTTCAAAAAAATAGGGTTATATCCGTAAATGAAAACATATTCCTGACAGTTCCTGACATTTACCTAAAGGTAAATCTGTCATAAAAAGATAAAAAGGTAAAAAAGTTCTTTACGATAGCTCAGATTCAGATCCAGATGACATCACAGATCTATTTGAATGAGGGTTTTCAGAAAATTTTTGGTGAACTATGGTAAGACCGAGATGGTACACATATAGAAATTGGAAGTGAAACTGGCTACAAAAAAACACAAAAATAAAATATTTTGTTGCCGAAATTAAAACAATCAATAAAGATAGTTATGAAGCTAAGTAGGTATCTTAAGAATGACTTCAAGACAAGAAAGTCTTCTTTCTAAAAAATTCAACAAAGATTTGGCAACATAACTGCCACAACTTAAGTTCTAAAAAGCAGATGCAAAAAATAACATTTAGAGTGAATTTATCAAGTTATATAAAATTTTAATAATGTTTTGTGTTGAAATTATTTTAGTTGACTACTTCAATAACTAGCTTATATTCTAAACGATGTTTTATTACGACCAATTCGCATTTCAAATAATATTTATGAATGCAGATTTTGATGAGATGTGCATACTTATACATTTCATACGGTATAATAATTAACGAAAACATTGAAAGTGATAAGAAACGTGAGAAACGCAATGTAATAATAATAACGAAAACATTTAAAGTGATAAGAAACGTGAGAAACGCAATGTAATCAATACCTAAATTACCAAATGAATCATTTAAATAATATCCTTTCTTCATAACTCCGTCAGTCTTTTTGCTAGCCAGCAATTTCACTGTACTGTGCTTAATCAGTTAAGTCAAACGTTTGGTTAGGTATACTCCGATCTAAACCAGATATAAGGGCTTGATTGGTTATGTTCATCTCTAAAATGGATAAAATTGTGAGTATGAAAAAGATCACTATTTGATAGGCAACCACGGGTATAACATTTGAGATTTGTCTTTTTTATTCCAGCGTTAGATAATATTTTCTTAGGTGATTTTAATAAATACAAAAATTTTCTCAAAAATTTACTTGTCTGTTTATGTCCGCCGACCACACATATATATCTAGGTTCAAGGTAAAAAATACCTAAGTTGTTATACCTTGAAATTTGTGTAGTTTTTTTTTAAATGTTATATAAATAGGCTTAATGTAGAAAAGTATGAAGAATCAATCATATAAAAATGACAAATTTATCTTAAAATGTTTCAAAATAAAAAAAAAAATAATTTCCAAAATTAGGCTCGAGGTAGAACACCCTCCTGAGACTGGATAATTGGGTTATCCTTCAGGAAAAGTAGGCAAGGTGTGCAGCATGTCATCAAAAAACTATAAGGTGAAAAAATGCGACATAATGTGACTTATAATGTATCATACTAAATAGAACTGTGAAATTGCACTATGTCCTATATATAGTACGGTTTCTAATTCATGTTTTTGTAAACAATTTTTTTTTGCAATAAACTTTTGTATTATATTTCGCTGGTGTTACCCAAATATCAGAAAAATAACCACCAAATAGTTCTAATATCTTTGGGTACAGCTGGGTTAAAAAATATAAATTGTACTTGTGCGTTCTTTAGTGATAACTCAACAATTACATCATAATCCGGGTCAGGTCGAAAGCGTAAACAAACGACGGTGTCTAAACTCTACTAAAATAATAACAATAATCCATCGTATAACCAAAAATAGCTTTAAATAGTAATTCTGTGACACATAAATGCTGATTCTGACCTGTTACTCGACCTTGTAGAATCAGCATAAATGCTGATTCAGTAACAGGTCTTTCTATTGTAAATTCATGTATTGTTTATTTGACATTGAACTAAATCACGAAATTTTTTGGTTAATAAGTATGATGATTATTTCCAAGCTTCTATTTTAATAATTAAATTTAACCTGAATATTAAAAAAACATGTGTGAGATATTCTACAAACCATGGCCATTTTAATGTATTATTTTAACGGGCGGATACAATACGAATTTAGCTATAACTCCGAAATCATGTCATTTAGATGTAGAGAATATTGCATGAAAAATATTCAATATTTTTTTGAGGATTAAAAAAATATATACATGGTGATCTAGTTAAAATAACAAAGATTATAATACTTGCAGAAAAACGGAAAGTCTGACAACAATGTAAATAGATCGGTCGTATTAAAAAACTGTATAAAAGAGGTTTATAAATATTTTCTAATACATAGCTTTACAATATCACCATGTTGATTTGCTGCTGGTTGGGGTTTTTCCACTAACTCTTTAGTCGTTATTTTAAAATATCTTCAAATGTGTATTCATATTATTTGAATTTGAGGTTAATTCTGCATGATCTTCAATCAACTAAATATCCTTTTTAATCTTCCTTTTTCATTTTCATTAAATATTCCAATTCCTTTATTAAGACCCTATTAGGTTCTGTGAGATGATAAAACATATATAAATTTTTATGCCTCACTTCAATAGATACGCAAGGATCAAAAGAAGAAATGAGTTTTTAGTAGAGACTATACAAATCCAACAGAAGTCGCCAAAATCATCAGGAAACTAAAAGGAAGCAGAGCAATAAACGTTTTTATTTTTATTTTTTATTTTATTCTATAGGCAGAGAACAACCGAACACATTGTGTTCGGTTTTTCTATACTATAGGCAGTATATCTGATACTTGGCAACTCTGCTGTCATTTCACTTCTCTGTCACTGTCACAATTCTGTAGAGGTGGATTATACTTTTTTCATATTGTCTTTTGCTTATTTAAGCTGGTACTTCAGTTCAAAATTCATTTACAAATTGAATATTTTTTTCGGATGAGTACTTACATTTCTAGTTGATCATTTTTTATGTATGTGTCTTTTTATAATTTCCTATTTACCATACCCTAAGACTACACCACCAGTTTTATTTTTCAATGTATGCAGTTAGTATCTTTGATATAATTTAACTTATTTATCAATAATAATTATATTCATTGTATCCTTGCCAATTTGCTATTTGTTATTTAATATTGTAATTATTTTCAATCTTCAAATGGCACGGAAATAAAGTCCATAAAGTTGTTAACGCATGGTTAATTTTTCTAGTTTTTTTGGCCTAATTCATGTCTATCTTTTTGGGTGAAGAATTCCACAGCACATGGTTGACCATGAAGTATTAACTGCTGCTAGTTAAAATCCAATGGCCACCAAAAGATACAAACATGAAAGTATCTACATTCAAAACCACATCTAACCTCTACATTCTACCGCAATCTTGTACAGCTACTTGAAGACAACATCTGAAGCCATACTTAAGTATTATTTGAAAGTATTTTTATTGTAAAGCTATAGGCAAAATTTGCTTTGTGATTTTGTACGATTTTAATTTAATATTAAAATTTCAATTTTTATATTTATTTATGTACAATAAATAGGATTAGTTAATATCTTAGTTTTTTCATATTTAAGTACTTCTAAGATAAGACGTTCGCACACCTAAGAGACTGAGCTAAATGAGGTTAACAATTGGCTCCCAAAGAAAGTTATGGGTTTTATTGATCTAAATTGACTCTCAACTTTCGGAGGTAGTTATATTGTTGCCCATTGGCATCCACCGTTTCTGATGTTACACATTGGCGCCCAACGCCTAAAACCTAGACCTAAATAGTTACGTTAGTTACAAAGCCAAAATAGAACGTTTAAAATTAAAAAATTAAACAGTTTTCCAAGTAAACTTTAAAAAATGTCGCTGACATCGGTTGATCGATTCGTTTTATTGTCAAGTTAATGGTAGTTATTGCTTGCTGATATAATTTGTAAATTACTTTTGCATACTGGTAATAAAATCGGCATTATTTTAACGCTTCAACTATCTTGACGTGCTTCGTTATTACATCAAACGTTTCAACTGGAACTGTTTTTATGGGAATTTTAAGCTCTGTAAATATGATTTTTTATTTATTTTATATTATTGTTATTAGTTGAATTCCATTCCTTATGAGTTGAAGTACATTTATTTATTATATTTGCACCTTAAAGCACAAGATAAACAGTTTTACCGATTCATGGAAGAGTTTGTCTTCCGGGCTTTATTGCTTTAAACCAATTTACCAATGTTTAAAGTGATCTATTGTCCCTTATATAATAAATAATCCGATAAACGAATAATATACTAACAATAACAAACAAACACCACCGAAAATTAAACAGAAAAATATAACGAAAAGAAAAAAATCATCAAAAATCGAAGCTATGCATATGAAACGTATTCCCACCATAGACATAATTACAAGATAGACTGATCGTTGCAATACCCTAGCCCGTTCCCCCAGTGCGACAGAGAAAACTGACGCAAAGCAGTCCCTGCATTTGTTTCTAATTTGTCAGGTTTATTGATCACGTGACCTAATTGACCAATGAGAAGGTCTACGACTCCCATAAAGGGAATTTAAAACAACTAGAAACATAACATTACTTTTAGACATACTTATTTGATTACTTCAAAACACAAATTTAGAGATAATAAAGTAATTTAAAACACGTTAAAGTTCTTTTGGTTACTTTTGTAGCATATAAAGGAGATCTATTTGTCAGGAGTGTAATAAAACCCATGCACAAGGCCATTGTGTTGTCTGTTTTTATGGCGGGCGAACTTTCGACACCAAATTGAGTTTGTACCCGAGATCCTTGAAGTGTCAAATTTTATTACAGGAAATTTCGACACCGCGACAGAAAGCAGGTCGGTAATTAAGTAGGTAAAGACTGGCAAATATTAAATGAAACTATAAATCATGCGTCGTAAGTAGTCAAAAGTAGCCGAAATCACATGTCTCTCATGCATTCTCGGAAATGTTGAATTCGATCATTGGTGGCGCGTAGGAAAATATGTTTCCTTGCTGGTCATTTTACATTGTAACAATTGAATATTATAATTCTGCTTATAATAAGAAAAATAATACAAAGATCTAGTTTATAAAATAAGTTTTCATTCACATTAATAATGTGTAGACTGAGCGGATGTGCAAAAGTCGTCTATATATCTAAAGACGTAAAATACTCAAATTAGTGTAGTATAAAGAAAGTACAAGCTGAATATAGCCGCAAATGTCAACCATGAAATAAAATATTTCGGTTTGGCAGTGTTGGGATGTTTTTATGTTGTATGCTTCAAATATAAAGAGAGAAAGCTGTTAAAAAGTACATTTTGATTATACTATTTTATGAATTCTGCAATTTTTAATTTATATTAACAATAACGAGTAAATATTTGTCTCTTTCGAGATTAATTGCAGACATCTGTTGTAATCTGGCAACTGCTGATTTGACGACTGCCAAATCTATCCCCTAATCTATCAAAGGGCAATTGCCAAAAAAAATGTCTAATAATTAACTGCAATTAATCTCCAAAGAAACAAATATTTACTCATTCTTGTTTTATATAAATCAAAAATTGCAGAACTCATAACATAATATAAACAAAATGTACTTTTCTAAAGCTTTATCTTGTTATATTTGAAGCATATCTACATTATAAAATCACTGCTAAACCGAAATTTTTTGTTCGATGTTTTGACATTTGCGGCTATAATCAGCTTGTACTTTGACTTGTGCACGTATACGGATATTTTAAAAATGAGTGATAAAAAGTTCCCGTGATCGAGATTTATTAGTGGTGGAGCGTCACTATTTCTCGAAACAAAAAGGTGGAGCACCAATATTTTGGTGCTGCACTAAGTGTTCTGCAAAAGTATTTAGAGGGCTGTGATGCCTTCACCATCACAAGAAGTGACTTGGTACATAATCATAAAGCCGATCCAAAAAAGCTTGAAATGCAATGCATGTAAAGGTGGACTCCCACTACTAGTGTATTTGGCAAATAGTTGTCACTTGCCTATATTTGCCATGTAGGGGGAGTGGTCCACTCGGTCATTACTTGTACAATTTGCCACAAGGTGAACTTCCACTTGTTTTTGGCAAATATTTGTCACTTGCCTATATTTGTCACTTACTGGGTGGTTTACTCGTCCATTACTTGTACAATTATTTGCCACTTGCTTGGCAAATGTCATGTCAACTGAAGACCGAGAGGCGAAAAAAGCGGCTGTAAACCAGTATTCGCGTACTTGTCATCTTGTCAAATACACGAGTAGTGGAAGCACCGTACTTGAAATTGAGTTCAAACCATTTGGTGTATTTGGAAAGCACGCAAATATTGGTGTAGTTGGCAAATACATGAGTAGTTGGAGTCGGTCTTAAAAGCAAGGCCGAAAAGGACATATCAGAAAAGCCTGCCAAAATTATAAGAACTGCTGTTGCTAAGTGCGATGTAAATTTGTTGACGGCCCCTGACATAGCATAACAACAACTGTCGTCGTAAACTGTTACCAGTTTCGTTACCAACAAGCATATCGACATAATACAGTTAGCAATCCTGTGGTGTTAAGGAAAAAGGGGATGAGTCAAAAAAATTCAAAAATGAGTTATTTGTAAAAACAGATTCAGTGCCTCAATATCTATATAAGGTAAACAGGAGTAGAGTCAATAACTAAAATAGTTTAGCATTATAATAATAGAACGAAGCCAAATGAGATATGTCAAAACATTTTAAATTATGATAATACAAAACGAGATGACTTGACTTATCTCACGATTTGTTTGAAGACTAGTGAAATCGATAACACGGCAAAAGGAGTTAAGTAGTGTAATTTGCATATTCGAGGTAGATTTTAGAGTTCTTATTCAGTAAGTGGAAACAGTATGTCAATATTTGACAAATAAATTGAAAATTTTCATTATATACAACATTATTTGACGAAATTATGAACAGAGCAGATAAAATTATTGCATTAGTGCTTCCTAATCAGTCACCAAAAAGTGAGTATCATAATTTACTAAAATGTTTGTCTTATTAACGGTTATAACCTCAAAAGTATTTGAAATTATATTGATTACAAAGTGATCACGGTGTTAAACATTTATAACATACCAAAAAAAGTTTAACAACAGAAATAATATTTTTATGTATTTTTGCAGTGTCACTGGAGAAAGAGTGTAGTTTAGAACCACTGAATGCAGGCAGGGGTGGCTTCGGCGAGCATAATAAACAATCCAGTAATGACTTAGTTTTCACCTCAACTTCTAGTTTAATTTTGGATGGAGAAATTGCAGGTAAATATTATTTCATTTCTAAAAAAAATTTGTGGTAGCTCGAAAAAATATCTCCTGCACAAGGATTCTTCTCATTGAATCGCAAAGAATTTTAGAATCTAGTACAAAACTTCATAAAAAATTAGTTGTGTGTAAACTGTTTCTTAATATAAAAAAATAGAATATTTGATTAAACAAAATATAGGTAACGTACCTGTTGTCCTTTCCTGTCGAAAAAACGACAGCTTCTAAAGGACATAAATTAAAATAACTAAGCTCTAATCACAGAAGTCAAGTATTTTCAGAGAATTTATCCAAAGGGTCTTACAAAAGTATTGTTCTATTTAATTGTATTGTAATCAGAGTTATTCCAAGATCAAAAAGCGAAGTCCTATAGGCTATAAAATAAATCTGATACCAATCTATCCAAATCGAACAAAATTTTTTTAGACCTTTTGGATAAGTTTAACTAAAATAATTTGATAGCCACTATACGTTCATTTTTCCAATACAAATTTGTGTCTACGAATAATAATAACTACATTTCTTTTTAATTTCAGGTTAAATTCCTATCAGTCAGCTATCATGCCAGAACAAAGTGCACATCCTCAACTTCCGAAGATGCATTAGTAGAAGAGACACATACTCTTATTGACGAATCTTGCTGCAAGAAAATATTGATCATTCGGAAACATTAATAAAAGGAAGCGAAGGGGATGTAACCTTCAAAAAACTATACAACAAAAACGAAATAAGGGTTTGAAATATACAACAAAGGCTGGTAAAACTATAACTGCGAAAAAAGTAATTGCATGAACAGGTAGCTGTCTGCCGTGAAAAATGTTCAGATTGGATTTCCTTGGAAAGTCAACCAACAAACACTTTTTGATGAAGTATGGGCGATTGGAGATTATAACAAACGCAGTGCTTATTTATCTTTTCTTAGACGTTCCAAAAAAAAGTACCACTTTAAAATCGACGGCCAGTTAGTTGAAGTATGCAAAGGATGTTTTCGGAAAACTTTTGGAGTATTGAAGTCATCATTAAAAAGCATGTAGAAGAAGTAGAAAGACTTCAAATTGAATATGATGCTCATTTATCAGAAGCCGATGCAGCTTATGTTATGAAAAATGATGATAACGGAAAATGCAGCGTGTCGAAAAAGAGTATATTGCTTTGATCTTCAGCAATGCCTTCCTACTCCTTATCTAAGGACCAATATTGTGTTTTATAAGCGACTGCTGTGGACATGTTATCTTTAAATTTATATGTGAACTTTATATTTCTACCTGCAAATAGTACATTTATTAGATAGTGTAATAAATCATGACATATTATTCTGTATTTACACGATTTGTGGCTGACCATTACGCTATATAATTTAAATTCAATATAAAAAATTTAAAGAACGTTTAATAGTGGTGTAATAAATATAGACAAAATGAAGACCACGCAAATGGTTGTTAAAGTTCTAGGAGAACACGACATTTGAAGAAAAAAAAATATTGGTGTTTGTCTATAATATTTTAACTGTTTGTTTTATACAATGTATACAAGTAAAGTATCTTGCTAACATTTCGGTTCCTGTATTAAATGTATCAAATTAAAAATATAACCCTTAAAACTGGATAGTCCTATTTTTATTGGTTTCAGAATTGTGGCAAATTGTTGTGGTAAAAATAATATTAGGTATTTCCCTGTCGTTTCTCATTTATTGCCATGAGAGATTAAAATGGGAAACAAATGTTTAATCTTTATTATTGCTACTAGTAAGATAAACGAGATTATGTTTTATATAGCTGCTTTAGTTACCTATAAAATTTCAATCATTTTATTAAACAGGAAGAAATAAAGATTCTTATGAAGTGAGTTTACAGATATTGTAGAGAAGTTATGATGAGTTCGCTCAAATTATTTCGTAGGTTAAACATATTGTAAACCAATTACCAAATGCAGTTTTGCAGAATATTGTGAGCCGTTTTGAAAAAGTGGGTTCAACTATAAATCTCTCTAAATATGGCCGAAGGATGACCGCAAATAATTGTGAAATATCCTTGTGGCATGATGCAAACACTTGTAGAAAGCCATTTCACATTCATTCGAAAAACTCCATTCTTCAAAAAAATTAATGTCCACTTATAAAGTAATGATGGTTCAACAATTATCTGAATTTATATCTCAAGAATGGAATTTTATCCATAATATGTATATATCCTCATTTTACAAATAAGATAGTCCCGATAAAGCCACGTTTATGTTAAATAGTAATTTTAATTGCCGTAACTGCAGATATTGAAGGGATACCAATCCCAGATGGATGCAGAACTATAAAACGGAAAGGTTTATTGTTTGCACAGGCCTAACATTGATTCATTTTTAAAAGGGCAATTTAAATAAACAAAAATATTGTTGTGAATTGTTCTGAAATCAGGCCATTAATAAAATAATAAATGTTGTTAGTAAGAATCCATATTATCTGGTTCCATACCGGTGTGAGACTGTCAGTTCAAGCTCGCCAATACACCATGCGGCCTGAATCGACGGAGAAGTTACAGCGCATCTCAAAGACTAATACAATCACAGTGGAATGTCCATTGTCGATCATATCCTCTGTACTGACAGAATACTACATAGATTTGACGATTAATGTTTCATTGACGATTCAATAACCTCTGACCTTTTGTCACTGCTAGTCAAAACTGACTTAAACTAATCTCCACAAACCACTACTGCTACCTATAGACAAGCTTATCGTAAAGCTAAATGGGAACTATTTCAAGAACATATCAACCACAACCACCCATAGTTAGGTAACCTATTAACAATCAACAAAGTTGACACAGGGATTTCAAAAATTGAAAGTCTTCTTTAAGAAGCTTCATTCCTCTCGATTCCAACAACTCGATACAGCATTGCTTGAAGCAGCAAGCTTCGTACCACAAACCCTCAATGAAACAAATAGATACGCCATAGGCATATGTCCAGAAAGCCTTCGAACGGGTTTGGCATACAGCTCTGATCGAAAAGCTCCGCCGTACTAGACTGCCTACCCCATTCCTAAAAATAATCCACTCCTACCTTTCCAATCGGACAATCCGTGTCAAAGTCGCTAACACGCTATCAATACCATTCACTCCATAAGCTTGAGTCTCCCAGGGCTCAATTCTCAACTAGGACATTGACATCAAAGACACACTAGACAGGGTAAGAAAAAGAGTTAGACTCCTGGGAGCGCTGTCTGAAAAACTTGGAAATACCTCCAATAAAACTATCTTGCACACCTACCAGCCTTTCAACAGGTCTATAATCGAATACAAGGCATCACTAAATCCTCGTCAAACAACGCCATTATGGCAACTGAGAGAAAAATTCTCAGAAAAATCATTAGGAAACAGATTATCCGTCAGCACGAATTTACCAAATTGCGAACATAACAGCAATAACGGACAGATTACGATCTCTCAACAAAAAGATACGTCCTCCGCACAATAGCTGACTCCATCAATAGAGCTAAGCAAACTTTAAAGACTCCCTTTCACCGTCGTGGGCACAGGCTTCCCCTAACAAAGAAGCTAGTCTAAGAAGAAGAATAAACTGAGAAGATGGCAAAGAGCTGCAGCATGAACATGACGCACACTCACGCATAAACATAAGCGACACAACCAAAAAATACACATACACATGCACATTTACGCCATGGTCAATTAGCAAATCACCAGAGAGCCGCACAATAACCGATTCATCACACGGTGCGAATGCTGGTGCAATTAATATCGGGTGCTGATGGAGAGCTTATATAATATATAACCGAAGGTTAATGGAAAATATACAATAAGCAGACTGCAGTACGATCGGAGTAGAGAAGAATAAAAAAACCCTTACTGATGAACACAAAAGAGGGCAATTGCAATTTTAAGAAACAACGTTAGTTAACTTTACCATTGAGAGGTGTACTTTTCAATTATTTAGTTTAGGTTTCGTCTACCCGTTGTGATTGTTGTCTTGGTACAGACTTCCCGGTGAACGGTACCTACCTGATACCATTCAGGAAGTAAACCGATGTGTAGGAGTATCTGTGGTTTTGACCCGAAACAGCTTACATATCTATAGACTGAAGTAATTCAGGATAATCTTGATGCTAAAAGTTATATCGATAATTTCGTCCTGAAGGAGCATGTACTTGCTTTATACGTTATTGAATTAAGGGTAATACCACATATCTCTCAGGTTACCTTGTATTTTCCGAACGCCAAATTGAAATTATATGGTAGCTAAATTTGTTCTGGCGTAAACTCTAGTGAGCACTTGTGAGATACTTAACCAAGGCATCGTTTTGGAAAATTGAAAAAATGTACCTATTAGGTAATAGGTAGTAAGATAGTTAATTAGAAGCTGGTCAGTAATACTGTTGAAATATACAAAAAAAACATTATATAAACAGCAGCACAATCAGCATTATTTTTAGAATAACATTATAATGCATTAAGAGGATAATATGAAATGTTTATAAAAAAATAATTTGAGTGTTACCCACTGATCACTTATATACATGCCAATAATACATGTAGTTTAAGACAGGAAAAGTTTAAGGGAATAAGAAATTAAAACTCGATGCTTGAACTGTCTCAAATAGTGGCACAAGAGTGGAAAGTGGAAATAATAGTAAACGCGGCAAAAACTCACGAAGAGTTGTAGCGCCAAAACAAACTACATTTTTATGAATTGATTTTAAGTGAAATAAAATGATGATAAAGATTCAATAGTTTTTAAAGGGTGTATTAACATGAATCCTAAAAAAAAAGTTTATTTACCGGCATAGTTTCCTCACTCATGGCACTCATGTTAGTTAAACTTACACTAAATATCAAATATGTAATTCTGTTAAATAACAAACAAATGAATACGGTTTTGGCATTTTTTATCAACCCGATAAACTCTAGATAAACTTAACAAATACAATTGTTTTTATTCAAGGTAATGCTGTTATTTGTTTACCAAATCTGTATTTGAAAAAACAGTGATATTATTTTTAATTATTGTATCGCAAGTTAGGCAACCAGTTAAACAAAATGAATCGCTGCTTGCAACTTTAATCATCTCACCGATCTATGCATATATTTACAATTATGCAAAAATTTTTATTTCCATTGGTTTTACTTCAATATTCGATTTCTGTATTTATTCCTTTTTGTTAAAACGTCTAAAGAGGTTTTCAGTCCAAATTTTTCTATGGTACTCCTTATTCGTTCTTCGCTGTTAGGGTCCACACTAAATTTTGCTTAACTTTGCTTTATCTACTAATGTGTGAAAAATTTACATTTTTTTATTGTCAAACTTAGTACTCACTATTTTTTTATGTTCCTGGTACCCTTTCCATATATGTGCCTTATAGTCTTTGTTGATACTTTGTGTGTCATAGTACAGTCCAGATTTTAGAACCCCTTTAGAAAACCAAAAAACGTAAATAAAAAAAAACATAATATTTAAATATTCTTCATTTAGACACTTATTGAGATGTCGTCTCGACTTAAGAACTAGATGGTTAGTACAAAATTTGACATTTTTTTATTTTAAAAATGCCTTAAGTTGCGTTAATTTTTTGTGAATCCAATATTATTAAAACTAACCGTGTTTTAACTCTATGATCCGAATCGCTACTGTCACAGTCTTCATTGAATTTACTAACAACTGATTCATTTTGTCCATACATTTTTTTTAGAAAGCCCCTATTATAAACCGGTTTTATTTCAGCCAATTGGCTTATTTTACATCTTCTGGAATTCTGAAATACTTTACCAGCTTATACAGGTCTATTGGATCGGTACCATATTTTTTTTAAGTCACTTTTTAGTCTCCGAAAAGTGTTTGCCGCCTGCGATCTAATGTCTCTCAGTCATACAACACAGGGTTGAGTGTTTCAGATTCTCTGCGACACAGGCTGTCTCCATGAAACAGCCCCAGTGTATGCAGGCGCTCTTTGACTGACGCATGTCCAGTCAGAAAGCCTGTTATGACTCTGGCTTAACTTATTCGTTCTTATTTCAGCAGTAGTACAGCCCTAGAGTATGCCCGACGACCATATACATCTTGTCATGTGCGTGACCGGGTATACTTTCCCAGTGAGTTATGTTGCCGTCGCATCCAGGCTTTTTCCAGTTGGCCACGGTGATTCAATCTCATTGGAGATTTTGTAGCTGATGGCAAGTGCATCATCTCTTTCATTGCTATGTAATCTCCGGTGACCTGTAACCCATATCAGTGTGTCATTGATATATTCCGCCAATCTATCGAGATCTCAACATTGCTACACTAATAGAGTCCAGCTTAGACAGATGCCCACTTGGAAAGGTCCACCTTAGGCAGATGCCCACTTGGAAAGGTACTTTATGCCTCTATCAGAGTACGATATGGTAAAAAGTCATCATCGCGATTCGGTATCCCTGATTTCATTTATGATGTTAATATGTCCTGACCTAACCAGTACGTTGCTCAGGTTTTCCCGTAGTATATACTATCCCATTATTACCACTCCCCTTATAACCATGTGCAAAGGAGGAAGGTCTAACTAATAGGGCCTCCATAGCTGCTGTCAGTGTGCCCCTCAGGGCAGTTTTGATATCAAGGTAAGCAAGTCTACAACTGGGACAGCCATCTTTTGGAATTTTGATGGTATTATCTTGGTCGACTATTTAGAAAAGGAAAAACAATAAATGGTAAGTATTCTGTCAGTTAGTTAAATCAACTAGGACAAAAAAGACACTACCTCATCTGATTTAGTTTAAGTCGTCTAGATCTTTTGTATTAAAACATGAATGGAGGGTAAAGTATACATAAAAGATCTTTCAGATTGCATTGAGAAAATGTCTACGAGACAAAGCGACACCGTGACCTAGTTCCAATTTAGTAAATTTGTCATTAATAAAAAGCTAAAGTGACATCACAGTACACAAACACATCAGCTGAAGTGAGCCTCACTGTTAAATGAAAGCGAAAAAGAAAAGGTGTGTGATTAAATATTTGTCGGAAAAGTAGATATTCCCAAAAGAAATCCAGGTAGATTTAACACTGACATTATAAGTGTCTTACAACGTAGCGAAAAGATGATATCGTTTAAAAGTAATTGGAAAAGAAACCTATAAAAATGAGGCGTAGGTCTCTCAAATCACCGTCTTAATCAAACAAAATGTTGAAAAGTTCACCATATCATTTTAAAAGACTTAATGCCAAATTGTAGAAGAAACATTTCATTTCATGTAGTTAAAAACATTAGCTATGAAGAGCCTAATGGCAAAGTGGGTTACCCGAATGCTTTCATCAGATCAGAGGCATGTCAGAGGGGACACTTTTCGCAGGAATAAGAACTTTATTGGTCAGTATGTGACAATGGAGGCAACATGGACACAGAATTATAATCCAGAGACAAAAAATAAGAGCAAGCAGTGAAAACATGGGGTTCACCCCCGCCTCGACAGTTCAGAGCTGTGGCGTTAGGCAACAAGGTTATGGCTTCCGTATTCTGGAGTGCGCAAGGTATTTTGTTCATTGTTCATTAGAAAGAGGAGCTATTATAATAGCCTCTTACTATAAGCAACTAATATCAACATTGCGTTAAGCCTTAAAAGAAAAGGGGTGGTGAAAGCTGAGGAAGCATGTGCTCTTCTATGAGGACAATGCACCAGCACAAGAGTCCTTGGTTGCAATGACTGCCATTCGTGATGTAGGTTTAAAATTGTGGAGCACTCCTCACATTCTCCAGATTTGACCATGTGTCCACTCTTCGTAAAATCGAAGTCTTCTTTTTTTGGAGTGACTTTCGGGTACATATATCAATTTTTGACTATTTTCACCTTCAATAATACGCTTGAAAAGGTGGGAAATAGCCAAAAATGTATATACCCGAAATAAATATATAAAATATAGGTCTCGACGAAAAAAAAATGAGAGCCCCAATAGTATTTTTGCGTTTACAGAAACTGCGTCACATTACACTAGAGATATTTTTATTACACAGCTTTCGAAACTCTGCTGTTAGAAACAGCAAAGATGAAAACACTTGATGGAAAATTGATGGTAAGACACTATGGAACAAAGCTAAAGGTACAGATATACGACGTAGATGCAAGGTGGAGAACATCAAGAACTGGGTAAGAAATAGAAGAGTAGAATGGAATGATCATATAAGCCGAATGACAACAAATAGAGTAGTAAAGACGGCAAGAGACGGTTCCCCAATAGGAAGACGATCAGTAGGAAGACCACGAAAACGACAACTTACTGGAGGCACATTGAAAAACAGACAGAGTCATGTCTATAAAAAGAAGAAGCAGAAGAAGCTTTCGAAAACAAATTATTTCGTAAAATTTTAAAGGCTAACTCAGAATTAACAATATACACATTTTTTGAAAGGTTTTCAAGCTGATATATTCTTTTAAGGAATGGAAGTTTTATAAATTTCGATTGTCAAAAAATGGCCAAAAAAAGTAGACCAAATAAATTTGATTTTAATAAATAAACTGCAATAAGTTTGTAATAAAGATATACTACTGTGACAGGGGATTAACCATAAATGCATAATATTTATAACAAGCAGCAACATATAAGTTGCCGTTTGTCAAAAAAAAAAAGGGATATCAATTTTTAAGCACCATTTATTTAACAGAAGTGTGTCTATCAAATGATATGAAAACCCTATCAATAACTTTGTTGGTTATATAATCTTATCACATAATTTTTAAATAATCTGGTGCCACTATAGTATACGGTTTACCCCGAGGATGCGGTCTACCTGTGCATATTAAATATTATCTATTACATTTCTGAAATTACTGAACGCAAATTTCCTGATTTGCGCAAAATAATGAAATGCAAAAAACTCTTGTAGAAAAAATATTTATTCACAAGTAATAAACATTTACAAAAATACTCTAATAATTTACAAAAAAATGCACCCCAAATATTTACAAAAAAATTATATGTAATGTATATCTGACGTCCGTTAAAAATAAGTGAAACAGATCCTCTTCATCTTTCCGCAGAATCCTCCAGCAGTAGTCGTCCAAATGAGACTGGACATGTTGGCGTGGTACTCATCGCATTCTCTTCATGATGCGGATATTTGCTTCTAACCACGACCACTCAATCCTCTGTGTGGGTACTACTGATACAGGATCTATGTAGTGCCTTTGGTGGTACACCGTCCGATGTTCGAGTCCTAGTTGATTTTGGGTTTGCATAATAAGGTCATATATATCAGAATAGATGACGGAACATGCTGTAACTTCCCTTTGGATAATAGGGACTAAAGTCGCCCTATCTCTCCGCTCGACGAAAAAACAACGGTAGTGTGTCTCATTTTTTAACCCGACTACAAGGGCCGTCGATGCCTGCTCCGTGATTTACGGGTTTACGTTGGTTTTCGACCTCAGCATCGTTGTCCTTTCGATCCTGTAACCCCATCTCCTTTCAGCATACGTCCTCGATTGTATTTTCGGCGACCAGCGAACCTCCCCTCATCACATAAGACTGTAATGTTATACGCAGTGCCAGTATGGAGTCCGAAATCCGAAACCAACTGGAGGAAACAAGAGGCCACAAAAACGTCATGCTACCGACTCATAGATGGATCAACATGACAGAACAGAATTACAAATGCAACCATTCAAGAAAAGCTCCAGTACACACTACTGAGGGAGTTAGCTGAGAACATGAGGAGGCACTTCTTCCACCAAGCCACAAGACGACTTCTTAAGACCAGAGACATCTTCGACAGAAACAGAATACAGAGGATGTATAGAGAAAAATACAAACTGATCGACCACCTGATCATGGTCTAGCCAGGTGGTTGCTGAAAACAACCAAACAGGGAAGTAGGTAGGTACGATGCCTTATAATAAAGTACCTAGAGAAGATATCCAGGAGTTATTAACAGGAAAAATCAGGACACGAGGAGGGTGCAGTTCCACAAGGAAAGCGGTGCATTAGCAGGACGCCAAAAAAGACTAAAATATCTTAAGCTAAAAATTTTAACAAGTGATATATTATATTTTATTATGCAATAAAAGTTTTTATTTTTTATTATATTTTAAACCAGTAGCGTCGCGCGCTAGCTGTCTAAGTAACAAAAGAAAGTGAATCCTCAGACTTCCCAAATGTTCTTTATGGTGATGAATCAGATATGGATACCGATCAAGAAAGTGACGCAGAGTGTATTTTCTACACTGAACATTATTCAAAGGAACATCATGGAGAAAAGTGGGTACAGTGTTCAAGTTGCTTCAGATGGTCACATGAATTGTGTGCTGATAATGATAAAAAGAACACTTATTATACGTGTGTGATTTTTTTATTGAACAATAGGTCCCTAATTTTAGGAACTTTTTTGGAATATGAAAAATGTGTCATTCTTTAGTTTTGCCTATTGTTCAATGATGAAATAAACATTTTAGTATGCATAAGTTGTTTTTATTGAGTTTACGACACATTTTAAGTAGAAAAAATTATTCTAAAATGTTTTTGTCGCAAAAAAATTGAATTGAAAAATAATATCCAATATTAGGAGATTTTTCGGTATGTTCGAATTGAAAAATAATATCCAATATTAGGAGATTTTCCTTTACATTTCCATAAAAAGGGTGTAAAAACCAATGTAACAAGAGGTTTTAGCCTTATTTAGTCTGAGTCTCCTCAGCGTCCTTTGATTATAGAAGTTAATTGTAAAAGTTAATTTTAAAGTATAATAAATTTCTTTTAAAAAAGAACACATCGAAACAAATTATTTATTTGTTTTCAACATTTCATCCCACATTTCGGTCGGTTTCCGACCTTATCGAAACCACATTTAATTGGGTTAGAAGAGTATTAGACCCTAGTAAAATAATAACAGGTTAATAAAAATAAAAAGAGAAATAAACATAAACAATTTAGATACATCATTTTTTCGCACACAAAAATCGATTCTCTACAATTATAATTCTTCTGTGAAAAAAGGTTTTACCCCACAACTATGTTGTCAAGCCAACGTTTCTACACAAGGGCAAATGGCACTACATTATCTTCCAAATATTGTTCAATATATCTTCAATATATCTTTCAGCCTTTAAATTGCCCCGTTGAATTTTAACAAGTTATGTATGAGCCTTGGGGAAATATCTACTCACACCATTATACCACCTCCACCAAATTGAACCCTGGGAGTAAAACAACATTGCTGATAACGTTCACTAGCTCTTCTCTAAATCCTAGGCCTGAGTATCCTGACATCTGATGAGTATCCATTAAATCTTGATTCATCCGTGAAGACCTCCGAACCCCCTTCTGCAAAAACCCAATTAAGATGTTCGTGAGCGAAGTCTAAGAGGTCCCGTGACAGATATTCTGGACCTTAATCCATATTCATTTACGCCTATTTGAACAGTATAAAAGGAAACTGTTTTTTATGGACATCATTTAATCGTTACACAATCGTTTAACATAACTTGTGGTTCTTTATATACTTTGACTGGCCTCCTGGTGTATTGTTCTGTTATCCGAAATCTTTCTTTGTATTGCATCAAACACCGACTTTCGAGAAATTCCTAAAACATTTGCGATGGAACGAATGTACCGCCCGTTATCCTGTAAAGCAACACGTTGTGCTATTTCTCCTGGTGCCATCATTTTGTTATTGCAATATTTGAAAGGGAGAAAACAAAAAACTCTAAAGCCAAACTTGTAAACACTTAAAATAATAAAATAAACTTAAAAAATGCTGTTTAATCACATTAATAAAAAAAGTTTGTGTAGAACTGTTGTTGTTCGCAAAAATCGTCTAAATAAGTTCAAACAAGTAAAAATGCTACCGTTAATAAGGCATAAAATAAAATTCAAAAAAATTAAGTGAGTTTTTTATCTAAAAATGAAAAAATACATAAAAATCTGAGTGTCCGGTTAATTTTGCACTCCCGTGACACTAGGTCGGTAGAACATAACATATATAAATAAAAATGTTAATACATATAAATAACTACAAAATGAACTGAACACTTTGTCAACACTATAAAATTATACCTACTTCCGCAACAATGGTCGGCTACATAACAATAATTATTATACAAAAGATACCAAAAATTGGCAATGTTCCATTAATGACTGCTGGCATAAATTATAGAATTTTAGATTTCGAAACATACCGCAAATATTACACTTTTGTTGACTGCGGTGATCAAGGCAGTTTGAAATTTAGTGTCAAGTTAAATAATATGAATATTAGAATTATTGTCACCGAGCCAAAAAATTAGCCATAAATAAAAGTTAAACTGGTCATTAAAATATGCCTCTTTAAAGTTAGCTTTCGAGTTTATTATAAAATGAAGTTGTTGTATCTACAGGCTTACCCTTGTGAAGATGCTACTATCAAATTACCAGTATAATCCAACATGAAGAAATTTTATATGCTATTCTTTTTCCTCTTTCTAAATTTATCCCTCCCTATGTTTTCCGTGTCGCTTCTATTTTTACTACGCACATTTTAGGTCAGTTTGACAGAGAACAGAAGAGAACTTATACTACGAAATAGAAAACAAGACCGTACCTTGCATTGATTTATCTGCCTCTGCTCCTATGCTTATGCAAACTTCATAGCACATTTTGGCATAATAGGTAGAACTTTTCAGCACGATGAAGATTCATCTACGATGAAGATCAATTTAGTACTATATATGAAAAGTAGAATTATAACCATCCCGGCCGTTACATCCTGACTATAGCACAGCTGGTCTTACAAAACTAAAAACAATCATGTTGGAGAATTCATTCCCAGCAAACCTTCTGAACAGACTTATTGTTGGTGTCTCAAAAGTCAAACCGACAGATCCAATAGAGTCCTTAACAAACAACGAACGAACGGTGTACCACTCTTTACCATATTCCAGTCTTAACAAATAAACTTAAAATACATTTAGAGAA
Source organism: Diabrotica undecimpunctata (assembly GCF_040954645.1). Lineage (NCBI taxonomy): Eukaryota > Metazoa > Arthropoda > Insecta > Coleoptera > Chrysomelidae > Diabrotica > Diabrotica undecimpunctata. The sequence continues at coordinate 84,416,688 of NC_092811.1, read as the reverse complement.
GTACCTAATATCAAAATTGGGACCAGAAATATAAAAACGGTGTCGAAGTTACACACCAAACTAAAAACACCTTTAAATATTTAAAGAAAACTACAATGTGGTGTACTGTCTGCCCTGTAATAATTACAACAAAGTATATATCCAAAAAATTTAAGTAAAAATCCTTTATAAAAGGTATATATAAATTAAAAACCCAAACGGGCTATGTCATGAAGACAAAACGTTTTCGGAAACCATGTTCCATCATCAGTGTCCTAAAAAGTATATAACCACTTTAATTAAAAAGAACATGAAGTTAAAATCATGACCAAGGTTAATACAAAATGTGGTTAATACTTACTAGGTGTACATGTTTTGAGCCCATAAATATCAGGGTAAAAACCCGTTAAAATTTATCAATTACAATTTGGTTTACATTATTTGGTATTATATGTTATGATGGAGTTACCAGTGGATATGGTAACATGGCGACGTATTGCTCTAAGTATGGCGGAAGTTCGAACAGAGCAGTCATTGTAAGTTAATGTCTGTGTTTAAATATGACAGAAGCCATCAATATTTAAAAATTTTGAATAAAAGTTAAAATAATTTAACAGTAGCAACCATCAATGTTGTAGTATTAAATTGTGAATTTGTCCTGAATTTATGTTAAGAACCTGGAGAAAAGTGTTTTATTGATTGATGTATGTGGAATAAATTGTAGTGACAAATAGTGTGGGTACTGATAGGCAACCAACTATACCTAGGTCCAATGAATTGTTGTGAAATCAGGATTCTAATAAAAGGCCCTTTATGTTTTGCAACATTTGGTACCTGGAAAATGCAGAATAGACATGTGGAAAGTTGGATGCTTGAGACTTTATTGTTGATAGGTGAAATAGGAAAAATATTTTTTGAAAATGATATTCACTGAATGCAATAAAATACTTTTGTAATGTGGTGTTCATGAGGTAAATAACTTATATCTTGAGCATAGAAGGCCCTATATGTTAAAAGACAATATTTGGTACCTGGTAAATATAAAAGAATTCTTAAGTTACAAGTTCATGAACATAAATAACTGGTTATGTGTTATTGGATACAGTTGGTTACTTGTTTTATGTTAACAACTACATGAGACGATTAGAAATTGATGGTTGAAACGTAGTTTTATAATAGGTTAATAGGACGTTACTCGGCTTATAACTTAAGAAGAAGAGGCCCTATCTGTTATAAAGCAACACTATGTATACTTTATTCACAATTATAAGAACTGACTTATGCAGAATTTAAAAGTACCCCGCTGATAAAGTCGAAGCCATAAAGGGATTTGCCTCTTCAGGTAAATAGTAAAAAGGGCCGGCTTAACGAATTTTATATTTTATTTGTCATTTACATTACATATTTAATTTAAATAAATATCTAGATAATTAAGGGAAAAACAATTTTTGTTTTGTTAAACAAATTGCAAGTGAAATAATAAAATGGTGAAGTGAAAATAAAAATGAATTAATGTAGGTATATACATATGGCTAAATAGCTAAATATGATTATATTTTATAATTCATGTAAGGGAAGAAGTGTTTCAATTGTTAGTAAGGTATAAACTATGTCTGAAAAAGTTGGCAACAAGTGGGAAATTTCTTTATTATTAATTTCATGAAAAAAACTATTCTTCATAAACATTTCTGCATTGCATAGAAATCAATAATCAATAATCAAATTTATAAAATTTTAAGTGGTATAAAGCGAAAATCAAAAATATTGATTTATGCTTAAAAGTGAAGGGCTTTTAAATTTAGGTGCAGCATAAAATGTTATTTTAATTTGGTTGTAGGAATTAAAAATTATTTTTAAATTTAGATTCATTGCCTTTTAATGATGTATCAGTAGGTGCATTAATTTTTAATTTTATTTCTAATTTACCTTATTCAATACACAAAATCAACAAATGCAAAAGTAGTTTTTTATTTACTTTTTACTTTAAATGCATTATTTAATTATTAGAAGGCCATGAATCTAAACTTGGACATAATTTTTAATACCTACAAACATTTTAAAATTACATTTTCTTGCATATCTAAATTTAAAATCACTTTCCTCTTCAGTATTAATTAATAATTTTGATTTTTCCTATCTACCACTTAATATTTTATGAGATTATAGGTTAATGATTTCTATGTGATGGATAACCTTTAATGAAGAATAATTTTTTTTCGTGAAATTATTAATAAAGAAATTTCCCATTTTTTGGAAACTTTTTCAGACATGAAACGGAAAACTTACACATTACAAGTCAACATGAATAAATATGAACCTTTTAAAACGAGTAAATCGGTACTCACCGAAGGGAACTCAGACGTTCAGATACAATTAGCGTCTCTTTGTAAAGACAATAAAGTCGACTTTACTAAAGCAACAAGACATTTACTCAACACAGACACTACACATTACTCCCCTGAGTTAGTGATAAGTTATAGTCTAAAAAAATCATTATGAAATTGACTGGCCAGTGTGAAAACCAGTGCCAATAAAACACAAAACACACAATACATTTTCTTCGTTGAGACTTAAAATAATGATTAATAACAATAATTATGCGAAATTTGTATGTTTATAAAAAGAGTTTTTTGACATTATGCTTGAATGATAATCTTTGATCTGACTATATATACCTATATACAGTTGTGCTATGCTTGGCTATTATGCCGGTCCTGGCAGCTTTGGTAGTTGTGATAATTATACAGCAATAGAGTATTTACAAGGGATTATTCAGTTTTACAGCTGTTATTAAAACAACTTTTATATTGTGACACTAAATTTCTGGATACAGTATTCATGAGAAGTATAAAAGGATAAGTTATAAGTTCATGAGTTTAAAGTGGGTAGATAGAGTTAATAAAATGTTGTATATTGACAAGATATGTAAAAGAACTGCAAAAGTAGAATGTTTGTAGGTGGCTCTGTTAAATTTAAGTAAAAAGGGAGAATGAGTAATTTTGAAAAGTTGTTGAGAAAAGGAAAGACTCTACAGGAGGCTGGGGTCTCCAGAGATCCGAAAACCAAATCCTGAGGGAGCTATATGGATAAGTAAAGTAATATGAGGGATGGAAAGGATGAAAAGATGATGATCTTGTTTAAACAGATGTGTAGGTGGTTTTTGTGATAGGTGGACTCAACTTATAACTTAAGGAGAAAAGGCCTTATCTGTTATAAAGCGACACTAGGTATATAAGAAATGTAAAAAGGATAAGTTATACGTTCACGAGCTTGAGGTGGGTGGAAAAAGTTGATAGACTATTGGTGTATATAGACCTTACGTGTAAGAGCTGCAAAAGTAGAATGGTTGCAATGACTGAATTCGACAATTGTGTCGAAAAGAAGCAAGGAGAACATTAAATATAGGGATCAGATCTGAAATGTAGGTTAAATAGAAAGGAGTAGGGAAAGATAGAGATTTTGATCTATTGAGAAGTTTTGGAGTGAACTAAGGAAGATGAATAATTGACGAACGAATAATGATAAATGTAAATTTTATTGTGGAAGTAAATTAAGGATGTGGGTTATGAGAATAATTGGCGATGGAGTGGGAGGAAGTCTCGATTGAATGAGACATGACGATTAACACAATTTGGACTTTTTTGTTTTTCTTTGATGATTTCAAGGTCTTCGTATAGGTCTAGTTTGAGAAAGTTTTTTTGGGGGATATTGTGGATAAGTGATACATCTTCTGGGATATTAAGTGTGTGGTTATGTTCTTTTAGATGTTGAGAGAAGGTGGAGGTGTTTTCTCTTTTTGTGTGTTCTAGGGAGATTGAAGACAATGATCTACATGTTCTTCCTAGATGGCATCACAATCTGAACATTTTAGTCAATAACAACAACTATGGTTCATATAATTGATGGGATCTTTAGAATTAGATATGTGTTGACCCAAATTATTGGGTACTTTAAAAGAAACGTGGATATTTTCAACCGAACATTTGATGAGATTTCGAATATCTCCAGAAAGACTCTCGTGATGGTATGGAAGTGAAACATAATTGGGTTTGGTGGTAAGGTCTCTGGGGAACGCAGTCTCCTGCAGGGTTTTAAGTACATGTACATGTAAGGTGTAAACATGTACACCTAGTAAGTATTAACCACATTTTGTATTAACCTTGGTCATAATCTTAACTTCATGTTCTTTTTAATTAAAGTGGTTAGGTATATACTTTTTAGGACACTGATGATGGAACATGGTTTCCGAAAACTTTTTGTCTTCATGACATAGCCCGTTTGGGTTTTTAATTTATATGTATATACCTTTTATAAAGGATTTTTACTTAAATTTTTTGTGATACATGGTATACAGCCAACTACAGGAACTTAGTTTCCTTGTGGAAAGTATATATCCCTTTCAGACCCGGTGTTCATTACAATGGACATACATTTACATAAGCCCTACAACAAAATTAAACTCCTGTAAATAGCTGACAACTAATTTTTCTTTTTTATTTTGCATATCTCAGTTACTACTAGTCTTAAAATTTTCACTTTCAGTTTAGTTTGAATCATAGCTGTGTTAAGTGCTTTTAAAGATAGTGTGCCATGGCGAATTCACGATACCCCGGAAAGCGTAAGTAAATATAATGTTTCTTCGAGTCGTAAATTTATTATTATGTAACCACATATTATTTTATATAATAGTAGACATATCAATTTTTATACTGCTTATTCGACATAATGATTTATTGTTGTTTTTTGTCGATATCAAACATTAAAATATGATGTCCATTGCAATGGACTACAGGTCTATGTTGATATTTTTGTTTTCGGATTTAATCCGGATCATCCAAAAGACCAAAAGATTCTAAGGTCGTTTTTAGATGATGAGGATGAATTTGAACAATTAGCTAATGTTTTATCTCAAATTGAAGATCAATGAGACATAGAAGATGTCTGTAATGAAAAAATTGATGAGGACATTCCTGTTTTGTCTATGAGCGATGTTCCAGGCTCTTCTCATGAATTATCTAATGTAGGTAAAAAATATTAATTAATACTAAACAACATTCTAACCTTTGGTATTTTTAGAAGAAGCAATTAATATACAACCCTGTTGATAGCTTACAGAAAAATTTAAAATCATCTACAAAAAAAAAAGAACAGACCAAAACTAGAAATGAGATGAAATAAACGCAAGTTTAGTACAAGGAAATGTCATTCAAAAACTGCAACAACAACTTTAGGAACATCAGGTACAGGAGAAACAAATCTCATAAATATCATAAATAATAAACATATTAATAAGTGGCATCATGCAAGAAACTCAACCTGTAAATACGCAGCAGGACAACAGCGAGTTGCACGATAGCCTTGTAAGAGAAATGGCACGTGCCGTACAAGAGTTTAATGGAACAAATCCACTTAGCAGACCACAGCTACCAAAAATAAACTCTTGTAAGAAACTAGGTGCGCTGTTACAATTTATGAACACTGAAGTCCTATCCAATTATATCGTGGAAGCTCATACATTAGAATATTTGCATATGCTGATTTACTGTGCAGCAACAGCAATTGCTAATGTAATGGGCATTAAGATCAGAACACGACGGGGTACTAATATCGAAAGGACATATAACAGAGTTGCACCTTGGGAAAAACGGCTGCTTATTAAAATTGAAGCATTACGTAGGGACATTGGTCAAATCACGGAATATCTTCGAGGGACAACAAGTAGAAGAGTAATCAGAAGAGCTGAAGAAATAATGATAACCACCGCAAGACACTCACAATATAATCCAGCAAACAACACAGCACAACAGTGCCTGGATACATTAAAACAAAAACTTTCCGTTTACTCAGGCCGACTAAGAAGATACAAAATTAGTAACAAACGAAAATCCGACAATATGCTTTTTGAGAATGCCGAGAAGGCGTTCTATCGGAAACTCAATTCTACTGCAGAAAGTGCCAATAAATCGTACCCAAGCCAAGAAGAAATCCATGAGTTTTGGGGAAATCAACTTTCCACACCAGCTGCTCTTAACACCAATGCTGGATGGATTGAAGATACGGCGCACAACTGCCAACACTACGTTACTACTCCCTACGAACCCTTTACTACTGAAGAAGTTTCAAATATTATCAAAGAGCTTCATAACTGGAAATCTCCTGGACCAGACGGCATTCAAAACTTCTGGCTTAAGAAGTTTTGGAGTATTCATGAGTGCTTATCAGCATTAATTAATCACATTATTTCTAATCCGCAGGAAATACCATCTTTCCTAACCCAGGGAACAACTTATTTAATACCAAAAGATCAAAATAACACCCAAGATCCAACCAAATATCGCCCAATTACTTGTCTTCCAACTCTGTATAAATTGCTCACATCCTGTGTAGCCCGGCGTATCTACCAACACTGTGCTCTAAACAATATCATAGAGCCCCAACAGAAAGGGTGCGCTAAGGGTTCCATGGGCTGCAAAGAACAACTTATCATCGACTCTGTCATTTCTAACCAAGCTTATAGCAAAAAAAGGAATCTCTTTACTGCTTTCATCGACTACAAGAAAGCGTTTGATTCAGTGCCGCATGAATAGCTTGTAGATATATTAAAAATATATAAAGTCGATGATAACATAGTGACCTTTTTAAAACATATAATGTCAGATTGGAAGACAAAAATTCACCTCCAAATACCTGGTGAAAACAATATCGAAACTGAAAATATTGCAATCAACCGGGGCATATTTCAAGGAGACTCGTTGAGCCCACTGTGGTTTTGTCTAGCGATGAACCCCCTATCCCAGCTACTGAACTCAACTGACACAGGTTTTAGCATCAAAAATAACACTACTGTTGTGGCAAAGCTCAATCATCTATTGTATATGGATGATTTAAAACTATTGGCTTCTACTCGATGCCACCTGGATCAGATGCTGAAAACAGTGGAAAATTTCTCTAATGACATTAGTATGCACTTCGGCCTTGATAAGTGCCGTGTCTTAAATATAATTAAAGGAAAGGTTCAGCCCGGTGGATTCGATATGCAAAACGGCCAGAACATCGAGGCCATGGGTGAAAATGATATGTATAAATACCTCGGAATAAAGCAAGCGCGGAAGATTGACCATAAGCAAATGAAAACTGAGATAACAACTGAGTTTATACGAAGGGTAAAACAGCTGCTTCGTTCACACCTTAATAGTAAAAATTTGTTTAAGGCACTAAACACCTATGCATGTTCCGCGCTTAGCTACTCGTTTGGTATTGTTAAGTGGACAAAAACGGATATAGAAAATCTTCAGCGGAAAGTACGAACACACCTCACAAAGGCACAAAAACACCATCCTCGAAGCGCAATAGAAAGAACGACATTACCGCGGTATTTAGGAGGACGAGGACTTATGGATATAAGTGAGCAACTAGAAAAACACATTACTAATTTAAGAACTTATTTTCAGATGCAGGCTGAGACATCTACTCTATATCGCGCGATTTGTGCAGGAGATGATACAACACCGATCAAACTGAGGGAACCAGAAATGCGCATAAACCATCTTACTAAGGACGAAAAAATGCGCACCTGGATGGGTAAACCTCTTCACGGGCGACATCCTAATGAGGTCAGTCAAGACCACGTCGACAATAAAGCGTCGAACTATTGGCTGACATCAGGAAAGTTGTTCCCTGAAACAGAAGGTTCATTACTCGCCATTCAGGATCAGGTTATACCAACAAAAAATTACCTGAAATATATCGTCAAAGACGGGGGGGTTGCCAGGCATTTGCTGCAACTGAATATAAGGAACGGCACGACTCAGTAGGAAAGATCCTTCATCAAGAGATAGCCATCAAACTGGGACTTCTCCAAACAAACCATCTCCCATATTATCAATACGTTCCTGAAAGTATACTTGAGAATGATAACTACAAGCTATACTGGGACCGCACTGTGCTCACAGACCAAACAGTGGCACATAATAGACCAGATCTCATACTAGTTAATAAACTAAAGAGACAAACAACACTAATTGATGTGGCGATACCCAACAACAACAATCTTCGTATTAAACAAAACGAAAAGATCGCCAAATACAGGGATCTGGAAATTCAAATACGAAGATAGTGGAGAATGGAAAGTACCCAGACAATACCTATTATTCTCTCTACTACTGGAGTTATTCCGAAGAACCTCCTAGAAAATATAAGAAAGCTAGGTCTGAATGAACATCTCTACAAGACCATGCAGAAAGCTGTACTTCTCTCAACATCCAGATGTGTACGAAAATTTTTGGGAGATACTCCAGCATACCAAGTCACCTAGGGCTCGATAACACGGAAAGAGTCCCACCAGAGCTCAATCCTTTTGATACCGTAGGTATCTGGGATGAGTGAATTTTCCCCTTAGAGGGAGTGAGAGCCGTATGGCTAAATCTGGGAGTGGCATACATATATTTTTTAGTTAAGTTCAACAACATCGGTTTGAGGCAAAATAAGGGTTTTTTTCTTCTTATAATGTCAACTACTGGTACATTTACCTAAATTACTTTACTAAATTACTAAATTAATTTACTAATTAAGACAGATTTTTTAAGCTTAGGAGTATTGTAAATATTGTTAACAATCTAGAGAAACCTAACGATTGTATAGATAAATTGTACAAAGTGAGACCATTTTTTGAGAGTATCCGAAAACGTTGTACTGAGTTGCAAAAAGAAACAAATCTGTATGCCGATGAGCAGATTGTACCGTTCACTGGGGCATTAAAATTTTTGTTCTGTGTGAAGAAAGTGGAATTGTTTATGACTTTATAATCTACCAAGGTTTAACAACCGAAATTCCAAAATAGTTAATCGACGAGTTTGGTTTAGGTTCATCAGTTGTTCTGCACCTGGCCAAAGATATTCCAAAAGAAAAATATCTTTAGTTCGACAATTTTTTTTCTAGTTACAAACTTTTTGAAGACCTCTATAAGAAAAATATATTTTCTGTTGGAACTATAAGAATTGACAGATTTCAGAAACCTTCAGTCACAACAGATAAACAATTACAAAAAAAGAACGGGGATATAGCGAAGAAGTGGTAAATGATAAAGGAACTGTGGTTTTATGCAAATGGCAAGATAATAAGTCTGTGCTTGTAAGTTCGAATTTTGTTGGAAAAGGAAAAGAAGACTTAGTAGAAAGATGGGATAAGATGGGATAAAATAACTATACCCAAAACGGACGAGATATGCTCAAATAGGTAAAGAAGAACTTGTGTTAGGAAGCATTAATATTCACTCCATGAAGACACCAATGAAAATAGAGAATTCCTAATCAACTTTGACAGTAGAAAAAACAGGAACAAACGCCAACCAAATTGATCATGTCTTCTTGATAGATAAAAAAGGGCGCAAACAAGCCTATAAGATGCAAGGAGCCGAAGAGGAGCATGCGAAGGATCTGACCATTTCCTAGTACAGATAAAATATAGATATAAAATTCAGAGAAACAGGAGGGACAAGGAACAAACTACAAAATAACTAGATATACAAAAATTAAAGACAAGATATCAAACAGAACTATGAGACAGAAATAACACAAATACCGTCTAGGCATCGAAGAACATTGGGAACAAAATCAAAACCAAAGTAATGGCGTGAGTGTAAGAGTGTAAAGAGGCTGTACAGAAAAGAAATCATACGTCGAACGAATAAAAGAAAATACAAAAACGGTATTATAGGTACTATATAAAACAGGAAAGGGGATAACATCTTCAAATCAAAGATATAAGAGAAGCGTATAAATATCTATGTAATTAAAGAGAAGCTATGCAGAAATCAAGAAGGGCTGGATAACCAGCTACAGGTATTGACAACTCGTCTGAACTACATAAATTAGGTGGCACGCCTAGTAGGACAAATGCATATGCTCATAAACAAGATTTGGAATAATAAAACGATCCCTAGAGACTGGAAAACTGGGGTTATAGGCCCAATCTATAAAAAATGTGATAAACTGTAATAAGAAAATTATCGCGGCATAACCCCCTTTTACACAGCATACAAAGTTTTTATTTACATTCTAAAGGTCGCGGCATATTATCATGCACGTATAGTTTCCGGCACGTAGCGTTTTCAGTTCAGCATTCGGACTGCGCGTTCACATTTTCACACATAGAACGTTTCAGTTTGGTGCGGTGAAGAGAAAAAAAAATGTTTATGTTTATGTTTATTTGCTTGATTTTGATACAGAATATTTAGAAATATAATTTTCGAGGCTATTTTGTCATTTATGCATTTGTTTTTTGTTTTGTGACAATTAATCACGGAAGTGATAAACAATTAGGACTTTTGCACGGAAGTGATACCTCTTGTTTTTTAAAAATACTCTTTGGTTTGATATGTATGGCTTCGTTAAATGTAGTATTTTGTTTTTTAACTGAAGGTGTAATTAAATTTAAAATATATTCAAACTGAAACCTATTCATTCTAAAATAGCCATAATATTTTTCATCGTCATCAATTAATTCTTTGTATAAAATCCAGTATTCACCTTTCTTTTTCCTTTCTCTTAGCGTTGGATGTACTTCAAACTTTCTTTTTACTACAGTTTTTCTTTCTTCATTGTTATGTTGAAGAGCAATTGCACATAACTTTTGTCGAGAAAAGCGAGATCATATCTTCACCGAACCAAACTGAAAGGTTCTATGTATGAAAATGTGAACGTGCAGTCCGATTGCTGGACTGGAAACGCTACGTGCCGGAAACTATACGTGCATGATAATATGCCGCAACCTTTATACTGAACGGATACGTAAGGTGTCTGATACGCTACGTTCCTGACAGTGTGAATTGTTCATATTTAAAACCATTTAAATTATACTTTTCGGAAACTAAACGCTACGTGCTGGAAACGCAACGTGCATGATAATATGCCACGACCTTAAACGAACGACTCACAATAATTAACTAGAAATATTGTCGGGGAATATCAAACCGGTTTCCGACAAGGAAGATCTACAACTGATTAGCGATTCGCAGTGAAACAAATTTTACACGAATCTTGGGAATACGACATTAGCGTACACAACATATTCATAGGTTTTAAACAGGCCTAAGACTCAATCAGTAGACACAAGTTATATCATATATGGCATAGCTTTAACCTAACTCAAAAATACATCCGACCAGTAAAAGCAACAATGGACTCGTCAACAGTCTGAATACAAAATGAGCTCACTGAGAACTTTTCCATAGTTAAAGGATTAAAGCAAGGAGACGGGTTTGCACCGGAGCTATTCAACCTGATTCTCGAATATGTGATAAGAAAGTTGAATATAGGAGGAGCTAACCTCATAAAAAATAAATCATTATAGATTGCCCTTTATGCCGGTGACATTGACATTATCTCTCGCAGAACGAAAGAGGCGACAGAAATATATTCACAGTTAAAAACAGGGGCAAAAGAGACCGGACTAGAAATAATTATTCAAAAGACAAAACAACTAACACAGGTAAGGGGCTAGGGGAAACATTCACACAGTTGAATTAGACGATGATATTGAAACTGTAGAAAGTTTCACATATTTGGGAGTTGCACGGATGGGACAGAAGAACCAGAAATTCGAAGAAGAATAGTAAAGGGAAACAAAAATTATTTTTCACTCGTCAATGTGTTCTGCTCCAAAAACATACACTGGAGATCGAAAATTAGTGTCTAGAACTATTATCAGATCAATAGTTATGGATGCGAGGCATGGGGATGACAGAAAACACAAAAAGAAAGCTGGAAGTATTTGAAAGAAAAGTCCCAAAGAAGATATTTGAACCTATTAAAGAAAACGGAGTTTGGAGATCCAGGTACAACCGTGAACTCTACCAACTGTTCAAAGAAACACCGATCTCAGAATTCGTTAAACCTCAGAGACTTCGATGGGCTGGTCGAAGATTGCCGAAAACAGCCTTAGAGAATACAATACAAGGCTCAAGACCAAAAGAAAGGCCACGGAAAAGATGGGACGATGAAGTGGCAGCAGACGCCCAAAATAACCTGAAGAAGATCGGCGCGGGACCGGCAAGCTTGGGGGCATAGTTTGTAGGAGGCCAAGGCTAGATATAGACTGTAGCGCCATTGGAGACAGAGAGATATTTTATACACGTTTCTAATTAAAACAGTTACTCCTATGATCTTACCTTATTGATTGCAACTTAATTGACAACCTTTGAACAATTGAACAACGGCGAAATTTATATTTTTTCTTATGCATTCCCATGAATTTGAACGAAAGTAACTTAACGTCAATACAAATATGAGCAATTATTCGATCATGTAGTATCGTGTCAAAAAAACCAGCATGAAACCAACCTAAACATCAGTCAGTTCGGTAGCTCAGAACGCTGGCAATACTAATTTCATTTTCAAGCGGGATACTATTCGTTGGATCGTAAGTAAATCGAGTCGACCAATGATGATGTATTACCATGAAAGATAAGATACCATGATTTAGTGAAGCTTAGGTTCCTAGATAGAAGTATCAACTCATTTTAAACGGGCTTTTGTAGATATGAAATAATTTTGTTTAATTTTGGAATTAATTTAATTCGCTGCAATCAAATTATTTAAAAAATATGGACTTTAACTGACAATTGAAGGTATTTAAACTTGAATAATGAAGGTATATATAAATTACAAAAATAGAAGTGACTGACTTTTCCATTTACTCGTATTAAAATAACCAACACGATTTAATCGTCGTGAGAAAGTAACATGTTGGTTTCAATTGATAAAACTGTACACATACGATTAAGAAACACTAAAAATGTAAAGAACAGATGTTAAGTGTTCTTATTTGATAAACCGGTTTCAATGAGATAATACACCGTGAATAAAATTGAATTGGGCTATTAACTTTAACCTTTATTTCTGTTATAGATAGTCACATTTAGAAACGCAGACTGTTAATGTACTTGTAGCTATTTTTACATGTTTAATGCAATTCTAATCAATTGTTTTAATGACGGTGTAAAAAAATGTAATAGAAAGTTATAATTATGTATATTACACTGTGTACTTAGTTTAAAAGGTCGTCTGAACAGAAGGTAAAATTTAATCATTTTTTGTAAGGCTTCCATATTTGATAATAGAAGGAAAAGTCTAAGACATTCGTAGTAAGCATTTGACACGACGAAGATTGATGTAACCTTACGTAATTTACAGTATTACAGTAATTTGTTAGTTGCTATTCAAGTAACACAAGTTGGCGCCACAAAGCGAGCCGACCCCATAAATTGAGAAATTTGGTTCATAATCCTGCTTTTCTTTCTCTAAGTCTGTCTTCAATGTACCACTACCACTGATAACTGACAAGCTGTAATTATTGTGCGAAACATGTAGATACTGGTAAGAAACAGACTGTTAGAGAAAAGGCAGGACTTACTTGTATGTCTTCTAATTCGTAATATCCGCCGCCCTCTGCATATACAGCATGCAAGCCATGTTCTTTCTCCCTAAAAGCTTGCCAAGAATTAGAATTGAAGAAATAAGGAACGACAGATGCCAGAAAGAATATAACAGAGAATTAAAGTAAATTTAAACTCTAAAGGCGGGTACACATATGCGAGCAGAACTGTTCGCGAACCGTTTGTGAAAGCTATATTCGTTAATTTGTACGACGGGACGAACCGCTAGCGAGCTGTTCGTTCGTTGCTCGTCAGGAACCACAGCATGTCGGTTTTTGGGACGAACACAAAGAATGTTCGCAGAACTATAAATTGTGTCTATAAATTGTTTCTGCCAAGTGTGCGATGATATCATTCTGTTAAACAAAATTGCTGAACGAGCGCTGCTTATCTAAGTAGCGAGAGAAATTAATAACAGATAATGTAAACAAAATACCGAAATGTTTAGAATAACGAAGTAAATTAATTCTTGGTTTGTTATTAGATAGTTAGGGTATTGGATAGCCTGAACATAAACATATTTTCGACGAACTCTTCGCGAACAGCTCACGAGCAGTTCGCAAACAGTTCGGCTCGCATATGTGTACCCACCTTAATAAGCAATGATCAAAACATACCAACTGATATTTTGACAGAAAGAAATACATCAGCATAAAGAAAAAAGACGTCCGAGAGAAAGGGGAAAAATATGGAAATTTTTAAAAGTTTTACAACAAATAGAAAACAAATTACTGACTACAAATTTGAAAAGTGCAATTTTTTAAATGAAAATACGTTGCAAAGAACATGATATAAAGGCTAACAAAGAACCGATAATATCAAACGGAATGCAGATTAAGTCTAAATATCTGTCAAAAAAATTACAAACACGTCAAGCCTCAGACCTGCTACAAGTGCCCAAGATAACTCAATAATAAATAATAATCGTATCTTTTTTCGGTTAGTTCGCCTCTACGTTAGTTTTTTTTTATCATAGATAAATTCATTCGAATGGAATCTCAGAATCTTTGAAAAGGTAACATTTGAATTCCGAACGAGAAGGTGCAATTTTTTTTCAAGTAGAAGGATGTAATTACATATTAAAACATTGTTTTAAATTCCAATAATAATAATACACCGCAACAATTTTCGATATTGTGAAATATAAAGGTACTTTTCGGTCTGGTGTTGTTATGATGCAAAAATCTTTTATTTTTTAAAAATTCCATTTAATTCAGAAAGCAGTACTTTTATGCGGCCCTGTATAAGGTTTTAATTCGATGACTTTCGCTTATGTATTTGAACGTTAGTTTTTTTTTATCATAGATATTCGAATGGGATCTCAGTATCTTCGAAAAGATACTGAATTCCTAACGGGAAGATGCAAAAATCTTTTATTTTTTTAAAATTCCATTTAATTCAAAAAGCAGTACTTTTATGCGGCCCTGTATAAGGTTTTAATTCGATGTATTTCGCTTATGTATTTGAACGTTAGTTTTTTTTATCATAGATATTCGAATAGGATCTCAGTATCCTCGAAAAAGTAACATTTGAACTCCTAACGAGAAGGTGCAATTTTTTTTTCCAAGTAGAAGGATGTAATTACATACTAAAACATTGTTTTTCAATTCCAAACAACTTTTCATAATAATAAATTTTTGATATTGTGAAATATAAAGGTAGTCTATTTTTGTGCGAAAGCCATAATTTTTGTAAATGATCATAAATTTTATAAAGAATCTTATCTTAAAATTAATAATAAAAAAGAAGTTTTTCTAACTGTTTTGAGTTTCTAAGAAGTTTTTAGAAACTCAAAGCCTCCTACTTCGAACATTAGCCAACCCGAAAAAAAAAACCTGAAAGAACTTCAGTCAAATCCAAATCATCCCGCCGATAAAGGCAATGCCACCGTCATCCTAAACACTTCTAATATGAATAAACTCTCAAATATCATTAATACTCCAGACTACAGACTAATTCCTGATAATCAACAAACTATCTGGAGAAAACAACAAAAGCCATTTTCAATAAAACCTCTTTTCCTGTTGGCATAAAACAATCTCTAATTCTTCGTGAAAAGTCTTTCAGAACACCTCGAATATATGGCCTACTCAAAATTCACAAACTCTATATTCCTCTACGTCCCATTGTCAGTGCACACAACTGCCCTACACAACCATTGGTCAAAACTCTACAACCTCTGGCCGAAAATGTTTATCCTTCGTCAAAAATTCTTTTCATTTCATCGAACTTTTCTTAAACAACACCCTATGTCACCGTCAGACATTCTAGTAAGTTTCGATATCGTTTCACTTTTTACAAACATTCCTATAGACGAAACTGTATACATTCTGAAAACTAAATACAGTATCCACCAAGACCACTTATCTCTCATTAAACATTGTATGTGCAACACTTATTTCATCTTCCAAAATCAATTCTACAGGCAAATAAGTGGTGCCCCAATGGGCTTCTCACTATCTCCAGCAATTGCCAATATCTTTATGAAAGACTTCGAGACCCGAGCACTATCCACATCAATGCTCAAACGATATGTTAGCTACGATATGTTGACGATACATTCGAAATTTGGCCCCCTGGCAGGGGTGCTTTGATGTATTTTCAGACCCATCTGAATGGTATACATCCTAGTAACCAGTTTACGATGGATGTGGAAACTGATTCATTTCTACCCTTTCTCGACGTGATCATACAGAAAAACCAATCCCAATGTTTTCACAACTCTGTTTATCGAAAACCCATCAATACCAATCGTTACTTGCATGCCAACTCTCATCATCCCCCTTCACAAATTATTCAGTCATTAATATGCTTGTCTCCAGATCAATACGCCTTTGTGATGATGCAAATAGATCCGCTGAGTTCTCTAATTTAAAACAAGCCCTCATCCAAAACGGTTACCGCGAAAATCACATCGATAGAAGCATCCACAGACATCAATCTCCCACACAATCTCAACCCAAAGATTCAGACCCTAATCATCTAAAAGCTATTCTTCCTTACATCAAAGGTGTCACTGACAATATCGACAAAATTCTTGAATCAAGAAGAATAAAGACAATATTTACCCCCAAAAAAAAACTTTCATCTCTTGTCCGATCAATCAAAGACAACATTCCAAATGAACAATACAGAGTTTATGAAATTCCTTGTGCAGACTGCCCCCCGACCCTATATAGGCCAAATAAATCCTAGAATCCAAAATAGGATTTATGAACATTCCATTTCTGTTCGCAATTCCGACTCAATTTCAGCTCTAGGTCAGCATTATCTTCATACAGGTCACAAAATTGATTTTGAAAGCCATAGAAATTGAAAAAAGGCCAAATTGTCTCAATGATGGCATACGGTTACCTTCGACTTATAGACCTCTCATAAAGAAAATACCGTTTATTTTAAACACGTTACAACATGGACTGTCCCCGATCAAGATTCAATAAACAAAAGCCATTCAGCCAAAACCAGCAGTAAACGATAATGGTAAAATAATTGGTGCTTAAACAGTAATACAAAAAAGCATAAATAAAAACAAAACAGACCAATAATATTGGTTTATGAAATTAAATTACTATTATTATTATCACGCATTACAATATGACGTTTGCGTCGATGTCTCATTAGCATTCTTAAACATGAAAACTGACCTTGTATGTTTCCTGCAAATAGCTATAATATTTATTATACAATGATCAAACTCTATAGGTTTGTTTTTATACTTTAATTAATTACTTGATATTGGTATGTAAGTACTTGGAATGTAACACAAACAAGACGACAAATTGCAAACGAAATAATGAATCATTTTCGTGATATTGTTATCGTGTTTTCTCACAAATATTAATAATTTTGTTGTAAGAAAAGTTAGAAGTAAATGGCAATACAAATTACGTCTGATTCATTTATGAAGTGGGTTCAACGTTTGAACCATACTAGTGAGCTAAATTGTGATGAATTAATCTTAGAATACGTTGCCCATTCCGGGTAGATGATGGGCGGGGTCGTTCTTAGAGGTTAAAAAAGTAAGGAAGAAAAGATACTAAACACCAAAGAAAGGAAATTAAGGAACAACTCTTCAAAAAAAGGGCGCCGCTATTTTTAAATGTTTGAATTCAAAAAAACAGAAATGGGATATACACAAATCAAAGAGAAAAAATGCAAATATCATTAATAAAAAAAGGTAAAATTCACTATATCGACTATATTCAAATATATTAAAATTATAATTATCACAAAATAGACAGATAAAATAGGCAAAGAAGATAAATATCGTATGAAAGATATCAGATATTGATAAAGTTATTATATGACATAATGTCTTATTGATCTCTTTAGAAAATTACCTACTCATGCCTTTCTTTTAATGGATTAACTGTGTTGCAAAAATGGAAAATATAAAAATATGTTAAGTTTAAAATATGCAAAAGAGCAAATAAAATTTACTGTCTAGTGAATCCACCTTCGGTTAAACATGTCTAAGCTTGAGACTACATGAATATTAGTTAACATTAAATATTAAATAATAAAAATAATGAAATATGCACTGTTTCAATATGTCTCTTTACTGTATTTAGTCTCTTTTCTATTTTTAATTTTCTTAAAACAGAATTTCACTTAAATCATCGAGCAAAAGAAGGGTTTGTATGTATGTGTACCTGGCTGTGTAGTCTACTTGCTTATGATGAAGGCTGAAGCTTATAGAAGAATTTGGCTTACACACCAGTCAAATGTTGAACCCAATTTAGGTAATTAAACCAGCAGAGACGGTGACAGAAATCACAAATTGCAGCACCTCCCGTAATGGGCAAAAAGGGATATTCTCAACTCAAATTCTAACGGAGAAACCATAGGATAGCCAGAGTTAGCCTATTTATAGGAAGAATATGCAAATTACAAAGTACAGTTGACTTGGGTGGTCTGAGTATTCTTTAAAAAATCATATTCTATATTTGCACACAGAAGGTAGAAATTCAATATTAATAGAAAAACAAGAAATAGTCGCTTGGAGACGCCACTTTCTCATGTAAATAAAGAAGCTGAGGAATCAAGGAGTCAATACCATTTATACGGACAAATCGTGAGTTTGGAACTGGAACTACCAATGGACGATTATGGCAAGAAGCATAAAAAATAGACGAGAGCTTTTCGTAAATGGACTTACCACAGGTTTAAAAACTCCGGACGGAAAGGAGACAAGATTTGTTTTAGTCGATGCAGGAAACAGATATATTTTTTGAAGGGGCTGACATGACTTTTCTTGCCAAAAAGATGCTGAAGATTACCATGAAGAGACGAACGGAAATCTATTTGAGAAATAGTTTGAAGACATGTTAATATAGAATCTCCCAAAAAATTAAAAGATTGTGATTGTAATGGACAATGCACTGAGTATATTGTTGAAAAATACAGGAATCACAGTGACGAACAATACCGCGTAGATGTCCACATCTTAAGATTTCCGGCTTATCTCTGTGAACTAAACCCAATAAAAATGGTGTGGAGTAAAGTGAAACGGTACGTGTTTTCTAGAAACTCAAGTTTTAAATTGATTGATTGATTTATGAACGGTATGAAAGAGTACAGAACAATGGTTCATTGTAAAAATTACCTCAACCATGTTATAAAATTGGAGAATAGTTTTTGGACAGTAGACAACATGCAAGATGGCATTGAACCTATTACAATTACATTAAACGATGACTCGGAAAATGAACTAGATTATGAAAATGAAAATAATTGCAAATTGTATATTTGGGGCATTCTCTTAAACCACTTTCATTAAATACTTATTAATAAGTGCTCGATATTTCGATATAATATCGAAATATTTGTCCTTTTATTCAATCGCATTTATGATACAGGTAAAATACCCCAAGATTGGTTGGAGTCAATATTCATCCCACTACCAAAAAAGCCAAACCCACAACACTGCAACGAGTTCCGTCTGATAAGCCTGATGAGTCATGCAGTAAAAGTCCTACTAAAAATCGTACATAATCGTATCTATAGAAAGTGCGAAACAATCATCGGAGACGATCAGTTTGGATTCAGAGCCGGCATGGGAACGAGAGAAGCCCTGTTCAGTTTACTAGTTCTCGCCCAAAAATGCTACGACCAACAGAAAGATATATTTATATGCGTTATAGACTTCGAAAAAGCATTTGATAGAGTAAGACACGACCTACTATTAGAACGTTTGCAAGAAGTCGGTTTAGATGGAAAAGACATCAAATTCTAAAAAACTTGTACTGGAACCAAAACGCCAGAGTTAGGATCGAAGGTTCCACATTCGCAGAAGTAGAAATTAGGAGGGGAGTTAGACAAGGATGTGTTCTGTCACCTCTGCTGTTTAATCTTTACTCCGAGTTTCTATTTAAAGAAGCATTGGAGGATTCCAAGGATGGAGTCAATGTGAATGGCGTAAATATCAACAGTATCAGATACAGTGTTAATTGCGGATTCCGACTTAGGTCTACAACAACTCATCGACAAGACCAACTCGACCTGTGAGCAATTTGGTATGAAAATAAACATTAAAAAAACCAAAGTGATGTCAATCCGAAAAAACCAAAACGTACCTCAACCTTGCACAATAAATGGGCACATTTTAGAACAGGTCAATAGATTTAAGTACCTGGGATGTTGGATCGATAGCAGCCTAAATCCTGATCTAGAAATAAGATCGAGAATAGAACAGGCCAGAAAATCTTTCGAAAAAATAAAAAAACTGCTTTGTGATTCTCATATAAAACTCGAAATTCGACTACGTTTATCAAAATGCTACGCCTGGTCGACTCTTCTATATGCAGTTGAAATGTGGACCCTTAAAACATCAACCGTAAATAAATTGGAGGCCTTTGAAATGTGGATCTACCGGAGAATACTCAAAATTTCATGGACATCGCATACCTCAAACGAAGAAGTGCTACATAGAATAGGCAAGGAAAGAGAACTTTTTACCACAGTAAAAGCTGGAAAAACATCATACCTAGGCCACATACTGAGAAATAATAAGTACCAACATGCCCAACTTATAGTGAAAGGAAAAATCGAGGGAAAGAGAGGCCTAGGAAGGAAAAGACTATCGTGGCTCAGAAACATCCGACAATGGACAGGGCTAAATTTTGAACAGCTAATAAGAACAGTTGAAGATAGAGAAGAGTTTAAAATTGTAGTAGCCAACCTCCATTGAGGAGAGGGCACTTTAAGAAGAAGAAGAATAAGTGCTCACTAAAGGTAACTATGTACTTAAAATTATTAACGTAGTTCAATTATAGTTTAATAGCTGAGATTAACCAACAAATTATCTTGATTATGTATAATAGCATTTTAGGAATTATGACCATTTATTTCATTCACGAAAATTCTATTAAAAATTGTAACTTACCTAAACATATGTTAGTCTACCCTGAGTTTAACCCCCTGCTTATTTTATAAAAGTAGCAAAATTTACAATGGCAGTAAAATTGGCAACGCTGTTATCCCATATCCCTACACTGCCATCTGAATGTGATTTCCACTATAGTAAGTTTTTTTGCTTAAATAGACTTGAATAAATTTCGACAAATTCGATAGGGGTCTATCTTTTAAATGCTTCTATATGTTCGAGAGATGTTGGCGACCACATTGATCCATCTTATTCTATTCACAGCAGCTCGAAATAGATCAGTTAACGTTAGACCAGTCCAATTAATCCTAAGTAAGCCAATTTTCTGTTCTTTACGGTGTTAATAATGTCTTTGTCTTTTCTTAGCCTCTGGATAATAGTTATATTACTTGTTTGGTGTATAAAAATGAGACCTTCAACATACGTCGGTAGCACCACATTTCAAATGCCTCTAATCGTTTTATGGCATCCTATGTAAGGCTCCAGTTTTCTACTCCATAGATAAGAACCCCTCGTGTAGTGACCCAACAGATAGACATCACCGACATGGAGTGGCAGGAGTGACAGGAAAACCAGTAAATCGGTGACAGATTTTGTTCCAATTTCCGAACGAGTCATGTTGATCAAAATGACAGGCAAACCAGTAAACATAAATCTGACACAAGCATATGTACCAACAGCAGATAAGTCAGAAGAAGAAATAACTAAGTTCTATAAAGATCTGGAAAAAGCAATAACACTAACAAAGAAAGAGGACATAAAAATAATAATGGGCGACTTTAACGCCAAGGTGGGTAAAGGAAGATATGATGACATAATTGGAGAGTACGGCCTTGGAGTTAGAAATGAAAAAGGCGACCTGCTGTGTGAATTCTGCCAGGAGAACGGTTTTGTCGTCATGAACACATGGTTTCAGCTCCCACCTCGTAAGTTATATACTTAGAAATCACCAGGAGACCGTCCAAATCGAATAATTAGAAACCAAATTGACTACGTTTTAATAAACAGAAGATTTCGTAACGCTATCAAAAGAATCGCAGCATATCCAGGTGCTGATATTGCATCCGATCATAATCCGCTAATAGCAGATGTGAAGTTAAAACTAGCAAAAATTAAGAGAACAAATACAAACACCAGCACGCCTATAAATACAAGAGAACTGATGAGAGACGAAAATCTGAAGAAGAGTTATGCAAATCAAAATAATGAAACAATGCGAATAATAGAACAAAATGATGATATCGAAGAGATAGTCAATGATATTAAAGGAACGATTCTGGCAGTAAACAGGGAAGTTAAAACACAGATCAGAAAGAGAAAGCATAACGAATGGATGACGGACGAAATTATGGATCTAATGGAAAAGCGAAGGCAACATAAACAACAACGTAATCAAGACAAATACAAACAGATACACAAAGAAATTCGCCATAAAATTAAGAAAGCAAAAGAACGTTGGATGGTGGAAAGGTGTAACGAAATAGAACAATTGCAGGAAAAAGGAGGTAGTTTTGGACTACATAAGAAGATCAAAGAAATATCGAATATCCACAAAAGCCACCACAGAACAAGAATACGCAACGACAGAAACGAATACATAGAGTCAGAAGAGGAGATAGCAACTGCGTGGAAAGAATACGCAGAAAGACTTTTTAATGACGAAAGACCAACACCGCCAACGCGCAAACTTCCTTCCGAAAACTTATCAGGGCCACCAATAATGCGAAGTGAAATAGAATATGCAGTTAGAACCACAAAGATGCATAAAGCAACAGGTCCAGATGAAATTAATATAGAAGCAATAAAACTACTAGACGAGGAGAATATCGAAATCTTGGTAAAGCTGTTCAATAGAATTTATTATACTGGTTACATTCCGCGAGAATGGCTGCAGTCATCCTTTGTGATGATCCCAAAAACAGCTAATGCCACAAAATGCAATGAACATCGCTTAATCAGTTTAATGAGTCACTTGCTGAAACTCTTCCTTAGGATATTACACTCAAGAATGTACAAGATACTAGAAGAACTTAGCGGGTCAACACAATTCGGTTTTAAGGGAGGACTAGGAACAAGAGAGGCAATTTTATGTTTGGAACACCTTAATACAAAACTGTTTAGATCAACGAAAAGATGTCTACCTCACCTTCATCGACTACGAGAAGGCATTTGACAATGTTAAACATGATATCATGATGGAACTACTACATAGGGCCAACATTGACCAGAAGAAGATCAGAATTATTCAGAATCTATACTGGAACCAAATGGCAAAGGTGAGGATTGATCAAGACCAATATACGGATGAATTTGAAATCCGGAAAGGTGTCCGCCAAGGCTGCATACTCACTCCGATGCTCTTTAATTTATATGTTGAAAATATATTTGCGAAAGCATTAGAAGACACGGAATTAGGCATTAAGGTGAACGGCATACCAATTAGCAACCTACGCTATGCGGACGACACAGTGATTATAACTGACAATTTGGAAGATCAGCAGTTATTACTTGATATGTTGAATAGCATAGGTAAAAAATATGGAGTATTTTAAAAAATATAAGTATATGAAGTTTATAAAGAATATAGAGAAAAAGATAGAGAAGTGAAAAAACAAATAACACAGCAAAAGAATGAAGAATGGGAAAGAATCTGCTTAAATATTGAAACATATATAGGAGGTACAAGAACTTCGGAGTCATGGAAAGTACTGAGAGGATTGAAACAAAACTCAAAAGAAAAAATTAAATTGGGAAATATACAGGACAAAGAATGGAAGGACTACTACAAGGAACTATTAACAGAACAAAGACCACAATTCATTGGAAAAGAAAACAGGCGAAGACGAAGCAGATTCCCACAACAAGAAATAGAAATAACAGATAAGGAAATGAGAACGGCCATAAAAGCAATCAAAAATAAGAAAGCACCGGGACCTGGAGGCATCTCACCTGAGCTTATAAAATACGGATCAAAAAAATTACACCGGATGATACAATGGATATTTCAGAAAGCCATAAATGGAGAACAGCTCCCAAAGGAATGGACGGCGGCATATATGACATCTATATTTAAGAAAGGAGATAGAAAATGATGCGAAAACTACAGAGGAATAAGCGTAATATCATCAATAGGAAGATTATATGAGAAGATACTACGAGAAAAGATAGAGCAAGCGATAAAAGGCAAAATCGGAGAGGATCAGGCAGGCTTCACGGCAGGAAGATCATGCATAGACCACATATACACACTGGAACAACTGTTGGAAAAGAAAAAAGCAAAAAATAGAGATATACACTTGGCATTTGTGGACCTGAGAAAGGCGTATGGCTCTGTACCAAGGTCAGAACTATGGGAGGCAATGTACAAATTAGAAATACAGACGGAACTCATAGAAGCTACAAAAGCTCTGTATAAAGAAAATAAAGTGTCCATTAAAATGGGAACAAGAATCATAGGAGACTTCACCACAACAAAAGGGCTCCTGCAGGGTTGTTCCACATCTCCAACCCTATTCAAAATATACTTAGAGAAAGCTACATGGAAAAGAAAATGCGAAGGCATGGGAGTACCGGTACGGAACGAATACCTATATACATTAAGTTTTGCAGACGATCAAGTAGTGATTGCACAAGACCAAGACGACCTCAGCTACATGATGAAAAAACTACAAGAAGAATATACCAAGGCTGGCCTAGATATTAACCTCGCGAAAACAGAGTACCTATCTACAAGTGAAGAAGACATAGAAGATCTACAGATTGATGACAACGTAACAATCAAAGGAAAGGATAAATTCAAATACCTGGGGTTTATAATCACGAAAAAGGCAACAACAGAGGAAGAAATTACACAAAGATTAGGACAAACAAGAACAGCAATCCGACAACTTAACTCAGTATGGTGGGATAGACACTTAAATATGAAGACAAAAACGCAGATTTATAAAACATTAGTGCGAAGTATTATGACATATGGGGCTGAAAATTGGATCATAAACAAGAAAACCAGCAGTAAGATAGTAGCAACAGAGATGGAATGCCTGCGAAGATGCTGCAGAGTAACAAGAATGGATAGGAGAAGTAATGACGAAATAAAGCAAAGAACATCAACAGAAACAGACATACTAACATATATAGAACAAAAAAGAATTAAGTGGTATGGACATGTAAGAAGAACTAGCGACAGCAGATGGATAAAGAAAATAACCGAATGGAGCCCCATAGGAAGGAGGAAAAGAGGACGACCCCGAAAATCCTGGAGGAACGAAGTAGACGACGCCATGAGTAAGAGAGCACTGAACGATGGAGAATGGAACAACAGAGAGAGATGGAAACGGTTGAGCGAGGGAAGGCAGTGAATACTGTAGAATCCCTCAATATATATATAAAAAATATGGCCTCAAAATCAACATTTTGAAAACGAAATATATGGTCATTAGCAGAAACCCTCCAGAAAACCCGATAATATGCATAGGTGACGATCGCATAAAACGCGTGAAAACTTTTAAATACCTTGGCACCACAATCAATGACCAATCGGATCCACAACAAGAGATAAAAACTCGAATACAAATGGCAAGACAAGCTTTTGTGAAGTTCAGACCGCTCATATGTAATCAAAACCTAAATTTCGAAATACGCTACAGAATGGTCAAGTGCTACATATGGTCCATCTTGCTTTATGGCATGGAAACGTGGACTTTGAAAAAACATCTATCAACAAACTTGAAGCATTTGAAATGTGGTCATTGAGAAGAATAATGCGCATACCTTGGGTGGATAGAGTTCGAAACGATGACGTCCTTAAGAGAGCCGGCGTGGAAAGAGAACTCTTTGAATTAATTAAAAAAACGCAAGATTGGTTACGTTGGGCACATATTGAGAGGAGCAAAATATGAAATACCACAGTTAATCCTACAAGGGAAGTTCGAAGGTAGGAGAGGAGCCACCCGCAAACAATTATCCTGGTTAAGGAATATTAAAGAATGGACAGGAATACACAATACAGGCGAGCTGTGTCACGCCGCCAAGAACAGAATTCTAGTAATGAGATAGTCGCCTACGCACTTTGGTGTATGGCATGTTAAGAAGAAGATAAGGACACTAAAGACGTAACATCTAAGAATGCTTATGCGTATATTGATACTTAGAGATAAGTTGCAGATAATCTTCCTAAGGTTGTTAAAAGAGCTTCTGGCTTTTTCAATACGAGTTTTGATGCAATGCAGCCCAAATAGCATATTTTTTCCACTCTTTCTAAAGGTGTATCGCCTATTGTAATTTGAAAGTTTATGTTGGTGTTCCCAATGATCATTATTTTTGTCTTCTTGCAATTTAGTTTTAGGCCATATTTGTTACATGTTTCTACAACGCTATCCATCATCCTTTACAGAAGTTGGCCATTCTGATTCGTCCAACGCCTTTCAAGATATTTTCAGAGTATACGTTAAATAATGCCGGTGACAATATGCAACCCTGTCGAATTCCTTTTTCGACTGTGAAGATCTCGGACAGTTCATTTTCTAATTGCACTTTTGCTTTTTGTTGGAGATATAAAAGTTTTAGATCAGTCTTATATGCTTACCATCGCGTCCTGATGTTTTTAGGATTTCGATTAGTTTCCCATGTGGTACTTTATCAAATGCGTTCTCAAAATCAATGAAACATGCATACACATCGCAGTTGACATCCCTGGCTTTCTGTATTAATACATGCAAACTAAAAAGTACTTCCGTCGTTCTGAGTCCTGCTCTGAATCCAAATTGAACTTCACTTCACTCAGACGTTCTTTTTATTTGGTGTATATGCGCGAGTGAATGATAGTAAGGAGTACTTTAAGTACATGGCTCATCAAACTAATTAATCTATGTTCTTCACATTTTCTAGCGTTGGCTTTTTTAGGAAGTGGAAGGCCAGTGTTTTGGTAAGCAACTAGTCTCGTAGATGTTGTTGAATAGCTTCGTAAGAGCTGTGATTTGTTGTGACTCTAATAGCTTTAAAATTTTACCATGCACTTCATCAGGTCCTGGTGATTTCCCATCTTTAATCCGCTTAATGGCCATACTTACTTCTTCGTTTGTTATTTCTGGGCCGTAGGGATTGTATATTTCAGTCGGACTTCGTGCTGCACTCAATGGTAGTCAAAATCTGACATTCAATGTCTATAACTATGCATGTATTGCGTTGTTTTCTAGTGTTCTGTATCTCTTTAATTTTTTTGTGCATATGGAAATCGTCAGGTCTGGGTTGTAGTATTTCAATTTCCGTACATTTCTCCGTCAGCCATTGGAGGGAGTCTATGGAAACCAAAAATATCAGTAAGTTCACTAGGAGACAAAAAGGTTTGACAAACACTTTGTTAGATAGACGTCCTCTTTGAACATTTCCATTTTAGTAAAATTATAGCAAATTACAGCTAATGATAAAATTAACTATTAACATATATAACAAACAGGTTTTAGAAACAACCCCGCCGATAAATTACCCGTTGATAGTCCATATCAATTTAAATTTAGATGAAGCTATCATTAAAATTAATGACTTCCCATGAGTAATGGAAAATGACTAATGAACACCTCTTTGAAAAAATGTCGATGGTGTGTGCAAAATTAAATTAAAATTAAAATTTTACAATATAATCAATAGACATTTCCGTTCTCGCCAGTACAAGAAATACTTTTGTAGATACGCGTGATCATTCAAAAATTTATTCATCATAGCAAAAACTTTTACTGGCTATACCCAAACCTACTATCCTATCCTACTGCATTCTCTCTTTTATCACATTCTACCATTCTTACCTATCTGCTGCTAAAATATCTTACCAACATTATGATTTCTGATGTCTTTGTATAGGCCTTGACCTTTAAAATATCTGAATAAAAAAATTAAAATGTGGCAAACAAAAAAAATTTGGTAATTAAACTTTTAAATTTTTACTATATCGATACGCCTCTTGCATACATCAGATGATTTAATAAAATATGTATTAGTATTCACCAGTTATTCAGTTCTGTATAATAATGAATAGATAATAATTTATGGTTACCGTTAGGATCTACGGTTCGCACTTCCGGTAGACAGTAGAGGAGGCAACTGTCATAAAAAATGCAGAATAGAATTTACCTTTCAAAAATTTAAGTAACCGTTATGGCAAATAGGCACACATAAAGGTGCAATTACATAAAAGGGGATTTATGGTTGTTTAGGTATAAAAATAGTTGTTGTTTACAGGCATTTAGACCCAGAAATAAACAGACGAAATTATTATGGAAAATGGTAATTTGTCAAATTTATGTCCTATAGGTACTAATTTTTTGATTTATACGATTTTAGGGCTTCATTTACAATATACTATACGTTATAAATCAGTGGAATATGATTAAGAAATATAAACCGATTAGTCAGGATTGTAGCTTAACATCATAAAATAAAAATATCAGATATTATATTATAGACAGTATACAAATATCGAGTTATCGAAACCTATACATAGGATCCTTTAATAAAGTACAAAATACTTGTATGAAAGAGAGTTATTGCTAACATGTTAAAGAAATCTTTTAATTTGTCAAATGACATTAAATATTTTTGGAAAATAATAACCTATTAATGCCTATAAGCTCCTGTGGGGGCCTTGTAACTGGCTACCTACATTCGAGGGTTGGAAATCTTTTGATTCCAAGCCTTACTTCAAAGGACTTGTGAATGGATGTATCTCCATAGGTTTGGTTCTTCAGTGACCGTTGAAGGATAAGGATTGTTAATGTGAGCAAATGTAACTCCAGAGAAATAAAATCACCTTTAGTTTATCGACTTATAATTAACTATTTTTAGAGTAGAGAGGTTCAAAACGACCGTAGCTGACAGTACAATATCAAATAATTCTTTCTTTATCACACGTAAAAGAGAAAACCGTATTTATGAGAAAAATGCCCGATTTCGGCGTAGAGAAATATTTTGTATATGAATTGAGAGTGTTTTTAAATGCACATGCCTCAAGGGCAATGCTTGAGAACGAACTAATAAAATAATACTTGGTGCGAAAAAGTGTAGATTATCCCTCTTGTATTTAGGTGTGAAAACTATTTAAGAGGCTGTGGTGCCAATCAGTCGGGTATCCCGAGCAACTTGATATTAGTGAATATTTTACTTATTCTACACTAAGAAAAGTGTAAAGAACTATATTTTTATTTGATATTTTAAAATTATATGTTCATTTCTGGAACATAGACTGCCCGCGTTGAAGTATTTACTTCAAAACGAAAGAAAGAGTGATTTGAGAAAGTAAGCAAACTTAAATGTAATTTAAGAAATAACTATTCCTAAACTAGAGTAATACATATAAATGTGACAAAATTTAAAATTTTAATTTTCTACTTTGTCCACAGGAAGAGGACAGAGTTTTGTAATGGGTCTGTTAAAATATCCATCTCTAGTCTTTATTTTAACACTACGGACCTTATCGTCCTTACCAGTGAACAATTCAACAATTCTTGCCAATGGCCAGTGTAGGGGTGGAACTTTATCTTCCTTTAATAGAACTAAGTCGTTAACTTCAAGATTCTTCTGTGGTGTTAACCACTTGGGGCGATTCTGAAGTTGATTAAGGTAATCAATTTTCCAGCGTTTGGCAAATGATTGCTGAATCTTCATGTAGCTCTGATGTAGCATGTAGCATGATGTAGCATGATGCTCTGATCGTTTAACAGTTCGAACCGTGGGAGTGTCAATATTTGCGCATCCACTTCTACAACGTGACGGCGTAGTGGTATTCAAACGGCTATTTAAGGCGTGTGAATAGCGGAATTAGACAGTCTTGTAGCTAGCGCTCTAGGCTCCCTGACTCGCCGGTGTAGTGAACCGGCGAGCCATTCTGGACAGAGAGAGTTCCGTATTGAGGATCGTACTCTGTCCCTAACCAAGCGGAACCCATCGGTGTTGCGTATTGAGCATTACCGCGGATCTGCACAGAACCAACCGGGACAGAGAGATTTCCGTATTGAGGATCATATTCTGTCCTTAGCCAAGCGGAACCCGTCGGCATTGTGTATTGAACATTGCCATGGGTCTGCACAGCTAAATATTTTGTTTTGCGAGCATATTCGGAGCTTTCGCTGAATTGAAGCGAAAGCGAGTATAAATCTGCGCGCGATCGATTTCCCCCATTCCGTTTCTTATTAGTAGTACTAATTAATTTCTTTTCTTTTATAGACGTTCGCCGAGGACTTCGTTCATCACGGGATCCAGTAGAATTCGTTTTAGTTTTATTTATTGTATAAGTATACAACGTAGAATTCCTTTTTATTTTTATTTATTGTATATACTAAATTAATAGATTTATTTTTATTTCAAACCTGTGTTTTACTGAGTCTGTCGCCCCGAAAGAGCTACCCATCACAGTTTTGCCAAATTGTTAATTTATTGTCAGGTATTTCCGTCACTATCTCTTCAGGAAATGACGTAATTGGTTTTCCTATTAGGAAATGTCCTGGAGACAATGTGTTAAAGTCATTTGGATCATTTGACATAGCACAAAGAGGGCGTGAGTTTAGTACTGCTTCTATTTGTGCGAGAACTGTGCTAAAGGCTTCAAAAGTTAAAGTGGTATTGCCTAAAAGCCTTAAAATGTGATATTTGGCACTTTTTATGGCTGCCTCCCAAATTCCACCATGATGCGGAGAATGGGCTACAATAAATTTCCATTGGATTTCAGAAGAGGAGAGAAAATTGACTATGGACTCAGAAGTTTCCTTTTGTTTAAGAAATAGTGCAACTTCCCTCAACTGATTTCTAGCTCCTAGAAAATTAGTGGCGTTATCTGAGTAGATAATTTGTGGACAGCCTCTCCTACTGATGAATCTTTTTAAAGCAAGTAAGAAACTTTCGGTGGAGAGACCTGTGAGTAATTCGATGTGCACTGCATGAGTAACCATACATACGAACAACGCTATGTAGGATTTTATTTTTTAAGCCATTCTTAAATTGGAGCTTTTTATAAGAAATGGACCACCAAAGTCTAGACCAACATTGGTAAATGGAGGGGAGAAATATGAACGTTCCCGTGGTAAATCAGACATTAACTGTGTGGCTGTCTTTGCTTTAAATTTAAAACAATCGTGACATTTATTAATTATTCTTTTAGTTTCTTTGAGACCATTTAGACACCAATATCTTAAACGAAAATTGGAAGGAGTATTTTGAGGCATGACATAATCTTATATGTTCTCTATGCAGCATTAATTTTACTATGTGATTATGAGAGGGTAGAAGTAATGGGTACTTCTGTTTATATGGGACGTCTAAGTACCTTAGACGACCACCTACACGAATCATTTGCTGATTATCTATGAATGGATTGAGTATTAAAATTGTTCTATTTGAAATTATCTCTTTATTTTTAAGACAATAAAATTCTCGAAAAAAGTGTGCCTTTTGCAAACGTTTTATTATTAAATTTTCAGCATTTTTTAATTTTGAAACAGAGAAGGGTCCAACATATTTTTCAATGTTTGGAAACTTGAAATTGTGAATGTACCTGAGAATAAGTGCGATACTGCGTTGTAGTTTTGAGAAGTTTGAAAATTTGAGAGATAAATTTTCAGTGAAACTTATTGGGCTTTCTTGTGCTAGATGAACTATTTTCTTTTCCTCGGGTATTTTACTTACATTTGGTTTTGAATCATAAGAAGTTAAATCTAAGTCATAATTAAGTAGAAATGAGGGACCTTGAAACCAAAATTTTGAGTTTAGAAGTTCAGGAGCAGACATGCCTCTTGACGCAATATCTGCGGGGTTTTGTTTTGACTTTATATATCGCCACTTAAATTGTGGGTTTCCTTGTATTTCAGAAACTCTATTTGCAACAAACTGTGACCATCTCGAGCTATGTGAGCCTAACCAAGCAAGTACGATTTCTGAGTCCGTCCAGCAGTTTATTGAGTCTATTTGAGTTAATTTATTATTTAGAATTTCAACTATTCTTTTAGTGAGTTTGCTGCATAAAACAGCACCCATAAGTTCTAACTTGGGTAAAGTTAATGTTTTTATTGGAGCTACCCTACTTTTAGAGGTGATGAGTGTGGAAGAGACATTTCTTGAGCTATAAGTAACTCTAATATATATGCAGCTGGCGTATGCCTTTTCACTAGCGTCGGAAAATGCGTGGATTTGTATACTACATACATAATTTTCAATAAAAAAAGGTCTGTGCATTTTTAAA
Organism: Diabrotica undecimpunctata; assembly: GCF_040954645.1. Lineage (NCBI taxonomy): Eukaryota > Metazoa > Arthropoda > Insecta > Coleoptera > Chrysomelidae > Diabrotica > Diabrotica undecimpunctata. The sequence goes on along the minus strand of NC_092811.1, from coordinate 84,384,672 downwards.
TGTTTTAGTGCTGAAATATGTTTGAGAAAATTTAACCATTCATTTAAGAGTGTAGAGTCTAAACTTTCATTCCACTGAATTTTTGAAAGCCAAATTTTTTGCATTATTATTTTTGCAGTTACTATTACAGGATTAATTAATCCCTTGGGGTCGAAAAAACTTGCGATTATCGAGAGCACTTGTCTCTTAGTGTAGGAATCTTTTATTTCGATTTCTGGTACTGAAATAGAGAAACTATCTAATTTAGAGTCCCAACAAAGACCTAATATTTTATTAGAATGATTTTCTGAAGATATAACATACGTAGAGTCAGTTGAAAATTGTGAAATATTTTCTAAAAATTGTGGTGAATTTGAACACCATTTGTGAAGAGATATGCCTGCCTTTTGTAGCAGTGCAGTGATTTGCTCATGCGCAAGTGTGAGTGTTTCAATACTATTTGTACCATATAGTATGTCATCAATATAGCAGAAATTAATGAGCATATCATGAGCGAGAGGATATTCTTCCTTATGCATGTTTGCGAGTTCAATTAAACATCGTGTGCTAAGGAAGGTAGCTGGTTTCGTTTTATAGGTAACCGTTTCCAACTGTATACATTTTAACGGCTCCGAGGGAGAGTTGCGCCACAAAATATTTAATAAGAAAGTTTGGTTGGGGTTTATTCTGATTTGTCTAAACATCTTTTTTATATCAGATGTGAATACATACTTGAAGAGTCTAAAGTTGACTAAAGTGTCAAATAGTTCTGGTTGTGTGGTATAACCCTTTAACATAATATCATTAAGGCTAAAACCAGAAGTGGTTTTCATGGATGCGTCAAAAACTACGCGCAAACGAGTTGTGAGAGAAGTGTCTTTTTCTACACTGTGGTGAGGCAAGAAATATTTGTTTTCTGAGTGTACATTCTGCAGAGACAACGGAACATATTTTGCATGTCCTAATTCAACATACTCATCTATAAAAGATTTATATTGTTTGTAAAGAGAATCATTTTTTGAGAATTTGTTTTCCAAATTTAGAAATCGCCTTCGCGCCATTTGGAAAGAGTCGCCCAATTTATTATTTTCATTAGGCGTGCATAGGGGTAAATCTACTTGGAACTGTCCATTCGGAGGATTTGTGTTGTGGCTTTAAATATTTTCTCAGCCTTTTCATCATCAGGACTTAAATGCTTTATTTCGGGAACTTCTTCAATGTCCCAAAACCTTTGGAGAAGATTATTTATATTTTCTTCTTCAGTGTGAGATTGAACAAATAAAGAAATATGATTCGAGTGTGAATAGTTACAGTTTGAACGAGAGTGCATCTTTTTCTTAGATGAAACTTGTGGAGATAAGTTACCGAACATGACATATCCTAAATGAGTGTTTTGAAGCACTGGAAGACCTGCTCCAATATGAATTAAACCATCCTATAATAGATCACAGTAAATTTCTGCACCTAATAAGAGATCGATTCTCCCTGGGGAGGAGTAAGAGGGATCACTGAGCTTTATGCCAGCTGGTATTTTTATTTTGCTACGATCTAGAGGTACCTGAGGTATTTTACACGTAATATTATCCAAAACTGCACATGATACTTCAAATTTCATATCATTGTTTTTATATGGGAAAAATTCAATGTTTACCATTTCATTTGAGATGGAACAATTTTGAGAGATTGTGGAAATTTGTAATTTTTTATTAGTGGTAGAGTAATTTAGTTTATTTACTAAATCTTTTGTTGCAAAGCTCGATTGAGATCCATTATAGAGAAGACATCTTGCGTGTACAGGTTGTCCACTCTTAGAGTAAATTGTTACCAGCGCTGTGGCTAGCAAAACTTCGTTTTTTGGATTGAAAGTTGAGAGAGAAGAGATGCAAGATGAATTTTGACTTTGTGTGTCTGAGAGTAGACAATATTCATTTGTCTGAGTGCTTAAGTGAGTAGAAGTGTTTGGTGATTCATTATATGAATGTGGAGAATTAATTCTTTGAGTAACTTGGGCATTATTACTCCTTTGAGGAGCATGAAAATGACTTTGAGAGATATGTGGTGCACTATGGCGAGTTTGTGAATCACCCTGTATACTTGCGGACGATTGAGAGGTTTTTGGTGCATTAAAGCGTGATTGTTACCTATTGGCGTGACTTTGATTACCATCATGTGAATTTGAAGCACTTTGATTGCTTCGAGTGGGAGAAAATAAATTATTTTCATGAGTGTGAGAAAAATTATTTTCTTCATGCAGAAGTGTATTGTGCTTTTTATTGCAAATTTTACATGTGTATTTAGAGATGCATTTATCAGTAAAATGTTTAGTGCCAAAACAGTTTCTGCAAAGCTGTGCTTGCTTTACAAAATTAAACCTTTCTCGAGAATTTGTGTCTTTAAATAAGTTACACTGATATATTTTATGACCAGTTTGTTTACAAAATATGCAATTTTCATAGCTAGATTTATTATTATTTATAGTGGAAATATGAGCAGTTTTTTGAGTGACTTTATTATTAAACTTTGACTTAGTTTCAGTGTAATTAAGTTTCTCTAAAACATCACATCTTTTTTCTAGAAATTCAAAAAATTGTTTGAGTGTTGGAACATTCTTAGAACCTACTTCATATTCAAAAGCCTTGTGAGAAGCAAAATCTATTTTTTCTAAAAATATTTCGATTAAAAGGAGGTCCCAATGTTCAATTGGAACTTCGAGATTACTAAGAGCTTGAAGCGTTTGCTTCGTGTGTACAAGAAAATCTCTTAGTACCTGAGGAGTGCATTTAACTAGAGATTGAGACTTTAACAGCTTTTTTATAAGAGTACTAATCACTCGTGATTTGTCATCATATCTTTCTTTTAGGGTTTTTATAGCGATAGCAAAATTTGCATCTACTACTTCGATGCTGCTAATTAAGTTTAAAGGTTCTCCTTTGAGGAAGGATTTTAAATATATAAACTTTTGTACATTATTTAAACTTGAATTGTTTGTGATCAGAGTTTCAAATAGTTGAAAAAATTCATTGAATTCTGAGAAATTGCCGGTAAAGGTTTTCATGCTAATTTCAGGCAGCCTCGCACTGGAAACAGCATTATTATTTGAGCTAGGTACTTTATTTTCTGTTAAATTTAATTCTATTATTTTTCTTTGCAAACCTTTGAGTGTGTTGAAGTATTTTTCTTCAACATTTGCTCGATCAGCTGATTGTTGGTCGCTGTCATCAGTCTGTTCGATTTCTAATTGAATTTGTTCATATTGTGTGAAAAAATTAAAAAGTTTTTCTTTCCTATTTTCAAAATCAAGTATTTCGTTTTCTGTGTCTTTATTGGCTATAAACCATTCTGAGATACGTGTAATTGATGCTTTAAGTGATTTGCGCTTTTTCTTTAAAGCTTCCATTTTTTATATAAAAGTGAATTTATTTGCAAATGTATACTGAACGAGAAATAAGAGCGAATGATTTTGTTTAGTGTAAATGTCTTTTTCAACTAAGACGCGATTTTAATTTTAATAGAGTATTTTTACTAGAGTGATAAATAAATATTTTTCTTGAGAGCGGGCTGTGAGACAATCTGTATAATAAATAATTGTCAGCTATCTTTAGCGATATTGAGAAGAAAGATCTGTTGTCAAATCAAAGCCATTAGTTAATATAAATATTAATAAACAAATAAAAGTCGAGACAAATATCTACCAATATAAATCATGTGCATGCAGTGACTATAGAAAATATAGAAAGAGTTTTAACCTCATCAAATGTTTTTCAAGTATCCAATTTAATTACCGCTGTCGCTTACCAACACATAACGCACTTTTCACAAAACACACGTGTCTAATCTTGAACGAAGGTCAACTTGTGCAATCTTTCTTCTAGGGACGAGAAACCATTATTCTTTCTTCCTGTTGCTCTCCGGCGTGTGTAATCCTTTTCTTTCTTCAGTCCTGTTTCATCAAATAATCCGGCTCGAAGGACCACGAAATGTGGGGGCCTTGTAACTGGCTACCTACATTCGAGGGTTGGAAAGCTTTTGATTCCAAGCCTTACTTCAAAGGACTTGTGAATGGATGTATCTCCATAGGTTTGGTTCTTCAGTGACCGTTGAAGGATAAGGATTGTTAATGTGAGCAAATGTAACTCCAGAGAAATAAAATCACCTTTAGTTTATCGACTTATAATTAACTATTTTTAGAGTAGAGAGGTTCAAAACGACCGTAGCTGACAGTACAATATCAAATAATTCTTTCTTTATCACACGTAAAAGAGAAAACCGTATTTATGAGAAAAATGCCCGATTTCGGCGTAGAGAAATATTTTGTATATGAATTGAGAGTGTTTTTAAATGCACATGCCTCAAGGGCAATGCTTGAGAACGAACTAATAAAATAATACTTGGTGCGTAAAAGTGTACATTATCCCTCTTGTATTTAGGTGTGAAAACTATTTAAGAGGCTGTGGTGCCAATCAGTCGGGTATCCCGAGCAACTTGATATTAGTGAATATTTTACTTATTCTACACTAAGAAAAGTGTAAAGAACTATATTTTTATTTTATATTTTAAAATTATATGTTCATTTCTGGAACAGCTCCTATATGTTACTTATATAGCTAATCCTAGATTAAAAATTGAAATAAGATAAGAGTAAAACGTTCGATTTAATTAATTGTGTAACCAACCAACCCCTGACACTGAGCCTCTGGGGGGCGAGCCGTAATATGATTTTCAAAACCCAATCAATATATGGCATCTCGAGAGTCCTGTAAGATGGACCAGTGACCTGAGTGTGTGGTCTGACCGTTTTGTACATATTTGAATTTTATAGTCGCCTCGTATTTCGGTGAGACTGTGTAAAAATATATTTATCTGTAATAAAAGCAGGCAATAAAAATTAAAATAAAAGTACTCTACCAGGAGTAGTTATTATAATTGGTTTCAAATGAGTGTAGAGTAATAAATCATGAAGTGTCATAAAATTTGCCTGAATTTCGGTGTCGTCATGGGCGTAGGCAAATGGACGGATGTCAACTTCGTCGTCAAAAATTGATGTACCTCAAAATATCATATTTTGGATATTTTGTGATAACCAATTTTATTTAATTTTTCGATTAACTTATTCTTCAAACTCGTATTCCATTATATGGTCATTAAAGCTAATTACATTTTTATTTATAAAAACAAATTCACTTCCTTACTGAACGAATAAAAGCATTAGAAGAAACTGATAAGGGTATGACGCACCTCCTAATATTACTAAGAACTAAAATAAATCAACATGAAGACTAATAACGCGTAATGAGGTTTTACTTACACTTTCATTATAATCCCTCTTTTATTTTATTATTATCATTCGACATTCGACATTCGAGTTAGTAATTGTTACTACACCAATTAAACGTACAGTAATATTGTGATATAGAAATAGTGAAAAAGTTATAAAATGGCGACATTTACTCCAAAGAAAAGAGGTGTAAAAAATTCTCCGCTATCTGTTAGTGAAAAAGTTATAATTTTAAATGTATATGATTGCATAAAACACGATCACCCTAGTTTGTCTGTGCAAGAAAGTGTTGAGCGATGTGCCCGAATGACTGGAATTGGACAGTCCACGATTTTTAAATTATTGCGAGAAAGAAAGATATCAGGCCAGTTAAGTCCATGCAAGAGAAAATCAGGAAGACCAATAAAAATCTTAGGTGAAGACACCAAACGTGACATTCGAAGAAAAGTTCATTCGTTTTATTTTAAAAAGGAAATACCCACCCTTGACAAAATACTAATGGAGATAAGCCAAGATAACGATATTCCTTTGATATCCAGAAAACTTTTATGGAAAACTTTAAAAAGTATGAATTTTTCCTGGGAAAAGCACAATCGAAAGGCACTATTACTGGAAAGTGATGAAATCATTTGCTGGAGACGAAAATATTTGAGAACTATAAAACAGTACCGCAGAGAGCACAAGAAAATTTTTTATCTTGATGAGACGTGGATAAACGAAGGTTATATAGTCCAAAAAATGTGGCAAGATAAAAATGTAACAAGTGCTCGCCAAGCTTTCATAGAAGGCCTTTCGACGGGTATTAAAGTGCCTTCGGGAAAAGGGAAGAGGCTTATAATTGCTCACATTGGAAGCGAAGAAGGATTTTTAAAAGAAGGTTTGTTAAGCTTTGAGTCGTGTCGGACGGGAGATTATCATGAGGACATGAATTCGGATGTCTTCGAAGACTACTTCGGGGAAATGTTAAAATTTCTTCCAGCTGATTCGGTCGTGGTTATGGATAATGCAAGCTACCATTCAAGGCGCATAGAGAAGGTACCAACTTCAGCTTGGAGAAAGCAAGAAATTATTAACTGGCTGTCAAATAAAGGTATTCAGTTTGAGACGAATTCAATAAAGAAGGAACTACTAGCCGTAGTAAAACAACATAAATCTCGCTTCATAAAATATGCCGTAGAAGATGTAGCAGAAAAGTATAAAGTAACTGTGCTACGCCTACCGCCATATCATTGCGAATTAAATCCCATAGAACTTATATGGGCACAAGTTAAAGGATATGTTGCAAGGCACAATACCACATTTAAAATGAAAGATGTCAAGGTATTGTTTGATCAAGCCATTATGGAAATCACATCAGAAAACTGGCAAAAAGCAATCCAGCATGTTTTAAAAGAGGAAGATAAAATGTGGGAACTGGACAACTTGGTCGATCAGGTGGTTGACCCTATAATTATAACACCAGGGGATGATGACAGTTCTTCGGATGAAGACTATAGTGATGTAGAATTGTAATAACGTATCCAGTAAAGTTTTTGTAGTTTTTGTGAATAAATTGATTTAAACTCCCCACAAGTGTTTCAATATGTAAAGTTCATTCGTGTGTGTTTGTGAGTATTTCCCGATTTCGGTTCGTATATATTTTATTGTTACATTTTATATTTTTTTAATAACACTGTTCTGCTGTATTACATTTTTATTTCCTTTAATATGATTTTTAAGAATGCATATTCTTTTGTCAATTAACCCACTAGCGCGCCTCTGGCTCAGTGTTTATCTGTCGATAACAATGGACTAATCCCTTAAAACAGGGTGATACCTACCTGCTCTTTATGAAACTACAGAATTTTGCAATGCGGACGGAATTTATTGACGGATTATTGACGGATTACCCTGTAGCGCTTTTGAATACTTCATGAGATTTTATTACTCTACACTCATTAGAAATAGATTATAACTGCAAACTTATCAATGACTGAGATGTATAATAACACAAAATTTTAATATTCTCATCGATATTTACATTCAGATGTGCCTGGTAGTATGTTTGAAAATAAGGGCAGTCACCCAGTTGAAGTTTTCATCGAACTGTTAAACAGCCCACGTGATAAAAACATCGGATATCGCTATTAAGACAAATCATAATGCGTTTTCTAGTATCGGCAGACTTATGCATCCTTCGGGTAAGATATAACAATATTTGCCTGAGCGACCGAAACCATAACGTAGTTTATCCCAGTTGAAGTTTTCATCGAACTGTTAAACAGCCCACGTGATGAAAACATCGGATATCGCTATTAAGACAAATCATAATGCGTTTTCTAGTATCGGCAGACTTATGCATCCTTCGGGTAAGATATAACAATATTTGCCTGAGCGACCGAAACCATAACGTAGTTTATCAGAAAAAATCACGATTCGACCGCCCAGCGGTGTACACTTAGGTAGGTAGGTATAAAGGTCGGTACACATATACGAGCCAAACGGTATGCATACGGTATGCGAACGCTATATTCGTTAATGTGTACGGCAGAAAAAACCGCTTGCGTACTGTTTCATCGTGACTCGTCGCGAACCAAATTGTTGCGGTTTATTCCACGACTTCAAAGGAAGCTCGTCTTTCAGTTTGGACGGCGCTTACTAGACGCAGCGAACATTTTTATTGTCTCATCAAATCGACATTGTGTGAATGACGTGTTCCTTCCTAGAGAGACGTGAGTAAACAGTAAAATGATTATTGTACATATTTTTATTTTTGTTAAACAAGCAAAAACAGAAACAAAAATCAGTACCCAAATTATAAATAAAATGAATCATTTCGCACATGTGTGTTCGTTGTTGGTTTGTCGCTTTCCATGGATCGAGATAAGTATGCGATCAGTACGATGTAGAATATGTTTCAAGGATCTGTACGCATACGGTACGTATACCGTTTGGCTCGCATATGTGTACCCACCTTAATATTTTATTTTTAAACGAGTGAAATCAGATTTTGGGAAACAAGTATAACCATTACTACAGCGTTCAGTTAAATTCAAATAGAGAACTGCAAGTGAGTTTGGTTGTGACTTCATCAGTGTTCTGTCTAAACTTCTTTTACCATTTTACGAAGATATTTTTAAAATGTGGCGTCCGTAGTGTGATAATAATTCTGCAGCTGAAGAGCCAGTGGAACCCTCTAATCAAATGAAAGATTTACAAAGCTGTGTAGTAAAACGTAAGCGACATGTTCAATACCTCTCTGTTGATGCCAAATGTATACTGAAACATGTTTATGAAGGACTGCGTTCTGAATTGTATAAATCAGGGACAATTGCAAAAACATGTTTTTTAACCAGAGTGCCCAAAGCAACCTGCTACAAGATTATAGGAGAAACATCTTCTTCTAGACAGCGGAGAAAGGATTGTGGCAAATTCAGACAAATAGAACCGCACTTAATTGAACCTATAACCAGAACAAGATACGAAATGTATGCCGCTAATATTTTTCCAACTATTGAAAGCCTTTAAAGTGAATTGGTTCGAAAGTACATTCTCTCATGTTCAGCAACAACACTTCGATTATTTCTTAAAGCCAATAATTTTAAGTACAAAACTTTAGACAAGCGCCAGGCACCAGGCACTGGAAAGTACTAGAATAATTTCTTTAAGAAATTGAAGAAAAATGAAACGAAATATTGTTTATTTAGATGAGACCTGGTATGATACTCATGATACCATCAAAAAAAAGTTGGACGAATAATAATAAAAAGTGTTCTAATTCAGTACCTCCCAATAAAGGACAAATAATTATAATTTTACACTACGGAGGAGAAAATGGATGGATCGAGGATGTATTATTAATATCTGCAAAAAAAAAAAATTAAAGACTCAGAGATGCGTCTCTAGATTACCATGAGTATAGGGAAAGTTCAATTTTTGAATCATGGTTTGAAAATCTCTTCTTGTGTGTATCATGGACAACGCATCATTTCATTCGAGATTAATGAGAAATATTCCAAATATAACTTAAACAAATTCAGGAATTTTTATTTGAGGAAGATTTGTATTTTGAGGCATCATATAGTAAAAAGCAATTGTTGGAGGTTGCTCATAGTAGACAGTATCAGAAGGAATATTTTGTTGATAACTGTGTTCGCAGTAATGGGCATACCGTGCTTAGATTTCCTTCATATTATTGTACATTGAACCCAATAGAGTTATTATGGGCTCAACTTAAAGGAAATATCAGGAGAGGAAACGGGCTCCTAAATTTTCGTCTACTGTTCTCCAGTTAGTTAGAAGAGAAGACACAAAGATCACAGCAACCAACTGGAAAATTGTGATCAAATATGTAATCGGAGTGGAAAATGACTATGTTAACCATTTACCAGCATTAACCAAACTAACTATATATTTAGAAGATACTAGTGATAAGAGTGATTCTGAGTAGATTAGCAAGTGCTTAATTCTAATCAGGAGTTATTTGAAACCTTTGTTTTTATTGTAATTGTAGATATTCTCATTTTGCTTAAATATCTTTGAAAATAGAGTAAAAACACCCTTCTTGATAATTATTGAGGTACTAAGTCTTCTCTAACAACGTGTCAAACCAGTTGTGGTTTTTTAATAGAACACCCTGTATTTAATTTAAAAAACGAATTCTCTATTTTTTCCTGATTACAATAACATAAAAGTTAACAGGGATAAAATAGGAAGCTTTAATACTTATGAGCATTTGTGTTCATAAAATGCAAATATTTGATCATACTGTTTAATTGTATGGGATAATTAGGTACTGTTATTAACAACTTTTTTTATATAGGTATTATTATTTTACAATAAGTTTTGTTCAGTCGAATCGATTAGTGTTATTACTACCTAGGTATATAAGAGTTGATAACACCCATATTTTTTATTTAAACTTTATAGAAAATGAAACTTTTTGGTAAAATAAAATATTTACTGATACCCACATAATTTGAACACATGTGACTGTTCCATTTACACTTAAAATCAAATGTTAACTTTGTTATGTAAATGCAAAATAATAACTTTTATTTAATTTAAAATTAGATATCGACGCTACTGTTCAGTAGAATATCATAATGGTCACTCTAACACTGTTGCGAATTTGCTAGTATCTTGCTCTTGTTCCCGTAAATTTTCCAACGAAATTACGTGTCTACTTTACAGATATGAATAAAACACAAAAAGACAGTATTCGCAATTTATTTAGAGAGTCAACGTTTAGCTTTTGTAAAAGAAACACGATTATACAGCTTTATCAAATCATCGTAATTTTTTCATTATAAAATGAAACCTACGAACTCAGAGATTAATTATTATTATCAGTATAACATCGTATTATATGTTCGGCTGGCTACTACTACACGTATTAATATGTTATAATTGCTATTTAAAGAATTCTATAATACATAATACTCATCTTACGATGTGGAAGAACCATTAGATATATCTATTTAGCTGGCGCAAAAGAAATAAAGTTGTTACTTAAGTAAAACAGTAATCATGAAGATTTACTAATTGAGCATATTCTAATAATAAAAACAATAATCATTAAATAAAGAACATCATACAACAAATTGGATCCAATATCCATATAAATATAAGTAAAGTTACACGTCTTTCTCCCTTCTACTCGTAATTTGGCCGGTGGTTACGTCAAAATAAGGGATCTTTAAATAAAAGTTCTCTGGCCTGTATTTAACTTAAATACAGGCGTCCTGTATTTTAAGGACAAAAATAAGGGACACAGAACTTGTAGCAGGTTGAATTTCTTTATTACATTTAATTATGTTTTGGGATTATTAATTTTTACCGCTTCGAATAGAATAGAATGAGTGTTTAAAAGACTCTTAAACTTAAAAGACCCTTTTAGTAATAAATTATATGTGGGCTTGGAATAAACGTTCTTTTAAACCACTTTATTCAAGTATTAATTATACATAATCTCTCTTAAATTTTTATTGGTTTTTAGTTAAAAGCGTTCTAAAGCGTATTATTTTCTCATGGAAACAAATATTTCGAACCGAAGTACACATCCCGTTCCCAAGAATTAATTAGCTTAGGCCTAATTTATAAAAAAACCACTATCCAATTTTAGTTCTCAGTTGCCAGTTATTTAATATGCATTCAGGCGTGCATATAATTTGTAGTTTAGTTATTGAGAAACTCACAATTTTTTGGTAAGTTGTTCACAATTCGTCTTAATTCACAATTCGTTTTAATTGCGATAGTAAGAGATCATTTTTTCGTTTATTTATAAAGTCCGACTGGTAATTCACTTGTTGCCGCTAGTATTTACACACAACCTCCTTCTGTCATGTCAAGGCCAACCGCTCTTATTAATATTTTTGCCGAAGAGGTAAAGCTAGTGTATTTCTACATCTAGAGGACTACCTATTTTTCTCCAGACCTATGGCCCTAGCTTCAAAGGTTGTAACATTTTAGTTTCACCCCGTATATAATAAAACACCGAAAAAGATTATAAAATGTTTTACGTCTCTAAGATTGATGATATAAGCATTTTCGAGTGTGTTTATACTAAGTTTAATTGCTATTTCGTTTGATCTTGATTACGCCTAGATATTTGCGCATCAAATAAACAGGAATCTTTCGGACTTTGGAGGATGAGATCACTCTTCGATGGACTAGCGGCGATATCAGTCTGTTTCATTGTTTCAGTCGGGATTGTCTTAAAATTCGTTATAGTTACTCGTTTTTATCATCGGAAATTCGTTAGTGAGCAGTCAAAGGGAGAAAGATATTGGGTTCTGAACGGAAAAAGATGGTTCTCGGCAGAGAGTTTTAAAAATCGGCAAATTTTTATTTAAATTCAATGAGTTTTGGTAAGAAAAAGGTGATTAAGCTCAATTGCTATTTGGCAGTCTTTGTGAAGCGAGATAATAACTGGTTTGTTGCTATATTCCGTGTAACGAGATTTGATAAAAAGTGTGTCTGAGGGCTAAGTGAGGCCTACGTGGTTTTAAGTGAAAATTAAGCAGCCGAGTTTTGAAGAATACATATTGTTATATTAGGAAAACCTGAAGCCCAATTCAATGTTTGACCTCCCCAAGATTTGTCCATCTTGTGTCTCAGTGGGTCGAATCCAGATTGTTTGAAGTTTGTGTATTACAGTGTTTTTTGTGTAACCAATTCCAAGGTAACAGACTTTTTTGATAACTTAAAAAGAAATAATTAGCCAGTAAAGCAAAGTAGTTTTGTTAAATTTTTCTAAATAAAATAAACATTTTTCGTTAGTATTTGATTTGCTTTCAAGACTAATTAAAAATTTATAAATAAATAGAAGTTTTATGGATCAGCTAATTGTCATATTTTAGTTTTCTTTTAATAAAGTTAGCACTGATAATTAATGAATAATTCAGAAGAGTTTTAGTAAAATTTTAAGCAAATAAAGACTATCTTTAAAATTTGAAGCACTTTTTTTCGTTACAACTTGAAGCAATTCATCATACGAATTTGGGGCGCTGTCAATTTTGTCCTTAATAAAACAGGGCAATTGACAAATTAATTTTCATGGCATACCTTGATTTGTAGAGAACAAGTTTTCAAATCGAATGATATGTATTAACAAAAAAATTTTTATTAAAAAAAGTGGAATAATAGTGTTTTTATTGACATTTTTAATCTGTTTATAACCGTAAAAATAATTTTATACTTATTGTAGCATATCCTGAAAAACCAAATAAATTTTGCGAAAGCTAGATACAGTAGACTCCCTCTATAACGAGAACTGAAATGACAGACTAATTACCTCGTTATAAGCCGATCTCGTTATATCAGACAATAATAATACTGTGCATACATATGAATCTGTAGTTTTCTAAACCATTAACTTCCTATAGTGAAGCCATTCGGAGCAATATAAGATGCTAATAAATATTGTTTTAATGGTGTTTTTGAAAAAAAGTTATTTACTTTTATTGTCAATGAAATATATTAAAACATAAAAGAGTTGTTTACTTTTATTATCAATGATATACGTTAAAACAAAAAATCTGTACTTATATTTTTTTCCAACTACATAATGTATAAATCGTATTTTCAAGGATAACATAAACTATTGCTTCTGCAATTTTAAGAACTCTGTCATTTTTAACTGCTTTAAATGGTCCAGTATCTTTCTATCATATTTTCTAAAGATGTGAAACAGTTGTATTTATTCATTGTAAAGAAGTTTATTGCGGGCTGCAGTTAAGTTTATTGAGGGGCTGTTTGAAAAGGTATTTATTTATAGCCACGACCCGACCAAAAACGTAAAAAACACGTTTTTGGATCTTATTTTCTCTCGTTATAACCAAATTTGCCTCGCTATAGACGGTTATAGTTCAATAGAAATTTCACGGGACATCTAATGTATCTCGTTATAAGCGAAACCTCGTAATAACCGTGTTCGTTCGTTCGTTATAGAGGGAGTGAGTATACTGTATTAATATAGAATAAGTATCCGTTAAATAAAAAAGCTAGAGTTAGGAAAATATGGCTGTGTGTTTTAAATAAATAACATTGTTTGCTAGTAAAAACTATGACACAGAAAACAGAAGTTGTAAGCAAGTATGTTTGAATTTAATAAGAATTAGGGGGGATTTTTGTATTTAATCCTAATAAAAATTACGAAGTATTTTGCATAATATGTTGATTTACTTGAAATCAACATAAGGTTGTAGAATTTGTAGCAGTGGAAATCATATATAATAAAGTCTAGAACTTCACGGTTTTAAAACGCAAAAAAAGTTTATTAAACGTACTTTTTAAACAATGACATTTACTAATCATATAAAATCGATGCATTTTAAAATATCCGCAACACTGTATTTATAAATAGAATTTTAGGTAGGTAGAAAGTGAGTGACACGTTAATTTACAACTACATTACTTAGTGTTGCCAGCTGTATAATGATAGCATTTATTTAATTTAAAAATCATTAGGGTTGATAAAAGCCATACGGATAAAATATTAAAAAAAAAACAAATTCGACCGAGCACAGAGAATTGTATTTATTCGATTACATGAAATTAAAAATAATGTTTGGTAATATTGATTACCAAAGATTGACATTGATTGATAGATAAAAAAATCTTAGCGGTTAGTATTATACAGTGTGGAAACCACTTATGGAATAAAATTGTTCGTGTCATTATTTTCAAAACCTATAAAAAACGCTGGTGAACTTTTAAATTTAAATGTGCACTTTATAAACATATATTTCAATGTACAGGGTGATTCGCGCAAATCCAGCAATGTCCATTTTTATATTTTCAAAAGCTGCTTAAAAACCCGATCTCAACAGCTCAACTATATGGTGTAGTGTCTGTCTATAATAAAAATAGTACTCTTACTGTAGTTATTAGATATAAATTTAAATGTACATGGTGATTCTCGCAAGCCTATTATAGTCCATTATACAGATAACGACATTGTTTTGTTGACCATAGGAATTAAGATTTATTGCAATCCCATCTCTAGAGTATATTTATTATAACGGTCTAAAACTAATTTTTTGGTTATTTTTAGCCTTAATAGCAATACAAATAAATAAGTAGGTAAATAAGTAATATGCTTTATTGTCACTGAAAATTGTACAAATTTTATGGACAAAGCTTATAACAATAAGACAAGAAAGAAGAAAAAAAATCAGAATAAGAATCGTTTGTACTTTTAAATAAAAAAAAAAAACAATAAAATTCTTCCAAACTTAAACATAAAAAATACTACCTAATTAAGCTCCTATCAACTTCGTAAAATGTACCTAACAAAAAATAAAAATTAGGAAAGCAGATTAATGAATTAAGGGCTCAAATATTCCACCTCCTTGTGCTAAACAGTAACCAAATCGGTCATACAGATTTCTCTTCATATTTTTGAGTAGGGCTGGTGTAATGCTTGCAGAGAAATGAAGTATTTTTGCCCTTAATTCGACTAGGTTCCCTTTCAAACTGATGCCTATAAATGTTTTCTTGGAGAAAACCCCAAAAAAAAAATCGTTAGGCGCTAAGTCACAGGATCTAGCGGGCCATTTAATTGTACCACGTGTACTTATCAGTCGATCAGGAAACGTTTGATTGAGGAAGTCAATAGTTACTCTAGAGTTGTGAGCCGAACACCCATCCTGTTGGAAATAGACCTGAAAATTAATGGGAAGGCGTCGAACCGCCGGAATGATCTCATTATGTAAAAGTTGTAAATATTTGGGCCCGTTCAGGTTTCCATCGATAAAAAATGGACCGACAATATGGTCGCCTAACATCCCAGTCCAAACATTTAACTTTTGCGGATGCTGCGTTCGCACTTCAACACTGAGGTGCTTATTTTTCCTAGAATAATACCTTGCAACGGATGGATTGTGTTTTTTATGTAATCAAAATTAAGATTCGTCAGAAAATAAAATATTTTTTAAAAAGTGTACATTTTCATTCTGTTTATCTAACATAAATTCACAAAACTCCATCCGCCTAAAGTTATCTTCCGGAAACAGTTGTGTTGGTTGTATCTTAAAACAGTGATACCTTTTGAGAAGTCGCTGGACAGTTCGAGCATTCACGTTAATTTCCCTAGCTACTTGTACACTATTGCACGGTTCACTAGCTTCCACAAAAGCACAAATATCGATATCCCTGTTTTGAGGCTCCTCATTGACAGGTCTAACACGTGGTTCATTTCTTTCATGACACTTTTTAGAACTGTTTACACATCCCAAAGTTTGAAAATGTTTAATGGTATTTTAAACTGTTGTAACACTGGAAGGCAACAATAAATAAATCAATTACTTCGCGTATCGAATGACCCTGAAAGTACCATGTTACAAGTTGCACTTTTTCTTGGACGGTATACAACGTAATAGGCATTTTATTAATTATTTGTTTATTCTTTCAGAACTTCGTTTGAAATTTTTAATGTCAATGTAAAAATTACGACAATTCGTACCTATATACTATATATACTATAATATAGATGTGGAAACGTGTAACACCACAGCGATTGCCTATGTGTTGTATGGTCAATAAAACAATGTCGTGATCTGCATTTATTTTTTAGAGTGTAGACGCAAAATTTCGGGCCAATGCTTTTTAAGTGCATTTATTTTTTTCGAATCCTGAGAAAACTAATAAGTATTTTTGGAAAATATAAACGCAGAATGAAAAACTACATTATTACCGAGGGCCGAAAGTTCCTTAGAATAAACAAACATTTTCTTTTTAATGAGATATTTTAAATTAAAAATCACTTAATTTTCTCTTCTTTTTCACCCCTGTAGCTTACTAAAATAAAGATTATAGAAGTTTTCAGGGAATTTCGAACCTCAATAATAATGTAATCTTTCATTCTGCGTTTATATTTTTCAGCAATACCTATTAGTTTTCTTAGGAGTCGAAAAAAATTAATGTATTTAGAAAAGCATTGGCCCGAAATTGTGCGCCTACGCTCTTAATGAAAAACCCTGCTTATTTTTATGTTTTTAAAAGCTCCTTCCAATCTCGACGAACTATAACACAGTACCACAATTGTAGCGGATGACACATATTTTCAATGTAGACCTTTGTGGGTTTGAGGTGAAAGGAAATCGACGAGTGATAGGCGTGCGGTTATTATTTAAAAAATAATCAAGATTTTAGAATGAATTGATTGTCATAGAAATTATTTTCTTATTTTATAGATGAAGAAAACTAATCCTTATTAAATATATTTTTTTGGGAAAAGTCCTTTATCTATTTACTATTTAAATTAACAAACTTATGACTGATTACCTCATATGAGTCAAATGAGATTTAATGACTTGGGATTAGAAAAAGAGTCGTCTAGTAACTAAATATTTATTTCCATAAATATAAAAAATATGTTCAAATAAAAACTAACAATATATATATATATATATATATATATATATATATATATATATATATATATATATATATATATATGTATATATATAATCTGAGTCATCTATGTCTTCAGATTAATCAGTAGTATCTTCGCCTAGATCGACAACTACTGGTTCCATGACAATTTCAATGAAGTTATCAAGGTTCCACATATTCTGCTCTTCTTTCACTACATACTCGATGCATTGTGATTGGCTAAAAAGTACTAGGGGAGGAGAATAGGACAGTCGACTTGATAATTGAACCAGGAGATTTGAATCATTGTGTTTTTAAGATCGAGAACGAGAAGTCCGCTTTAAGAACAGTGTGTGGAATTATTATTGTGCTTTTAACAGCCAGAACAAGAAGTCCAGTTTGAGAACAGTGTGTGAAAAATAAGTATAAGTTTTCGTGTGTGAGTTTAAGTTGGTGAGCAGAACAGTTGTAGACGAATCGAGACCCAGGTCGAGACTCTTCCTTGTGTCCGAAGAGACTCCTAAATCTGTAAGAAAAGGAAAAAGTTATATAAAGTTTGTACAAGATAACCATTACCTAGAGTCGGGAGACGCATTTTGCGGAAAGAGTCCCATTATTATTAGTGTGAAACGAGTCGAAGGTGTTTTTTTTTACTTAGAGAGAAACTGAACGAGTGCTGGTTTTTGTGCAACAGTTTTTGGAGGGAGGAAGCAGAGGTACACGTGTTTTAGAAAATTGGACAGTATTTCGGGAACACAATCCGGAGACTAAGTCAGTATCCGTTTGGGAGACATCGCAGAAAGAAGATAAAAACGTCAGTCAATTTGTTTGTGAAATAAGCGTTGTATGTACACCATATATTTCATTTAAACTCATATCATAAAGCAATTAATAAAAAAGAGTTGAATTCATAAGTCACAAAATTTGCATATAATAAAATTTGTTTATTTTTAAGAAAGTTAATGAGAACAATTTTGCAGTAAATCAAATAAATTGGAATCATGATTGTGTTGCTTGTGTGAGCCCATTTCAAATAAGTAAAAGAAATAAATTAGACTTACTCACAATCGATTTAATTTTACTACCCAAAACGACCAGTTTCGCTTTCTAAAATTTGCAAAGCATCTTCACGTCAAACGGTACAAAGTAAATTAAATGCTGAAATTATAAAAAGCCCATATTTGGGTGCTGTCTTATAAAGATAAAGATCAAAAAAAGGTTATAGTAATTATGCCAATATTACCTGTCTGTGTTTATTAATATGCATAAAATTGATTTAGCAGACAAAGTAACAACCCACAAATTGGTAAGAGATAATCTATTGAGTTGTAATAAATTAGAAATAAACAAAATACTACTTACATGCTTGTACAAGAATTTTTATAGTTCAAACTATCCTGTATTGCTGATAATGGGTGATCTTCGGTCAATGTTGTAACTGTTTGACAATTAACGAGGAAGTTTCTTGAGGGGAGAGATGTTAACAGATGATATAGGAGTAAGGTATGACCTAAGTCACGAGACACAAAGCACAGAAGTAATGATTTTACTGACAACTCAACAGTGACGTGATACTTCTTCTAATAGGCTGGGCTGGAACGACCTATGTAAAGTTTTGTAAAAAAAATACTAAGTTTTAATTTCGCATTATCGACTCATTTTATCTCCCCCTCAAGAACTTTCCCGCTAATTATCAAACAGTTACAATAAACAGATAATCACCCATCACCAGCAATCCAGGATAGTTTGAACTATGTTTCACAAATCATTAATTAATAATTCTTGTACCGGCATGTAAGTAGTATATAGATAAATAGATTATCTTATACCAATTTGTGGTTTTTTACTTTGTCCGCTTCATCAATTTTATTCATATTAATAATCACAGACATGTAATATTGGCATAATTACTGTAATTGTTACCTTTATAAGACAGCACCCTAATGTGGGCTTTGTAATTTCAGCATTTAATTTACCTGGTACCGTTAGACCTGAAGATGCTTAGCAAAGTGTAGTAAGCGAAACCGGTCGTTTTGGTGGTAAAATTAAATTGATTGTAAGTCTTATTTTATTTCTTTTTACCTATTTGAAATGGACTCACACAGGCAACACATTCATGATTTGATATTTTTCAATTTACATATTTCCGAATAAAATGTTGGACCATCAGCGTTGTATATTATGTTGATATCTCTATATTGAAATTGTACAACTATAAAATAGTACATGTATTTAGTAAAATTGTTTTTAAGTTGTTCTCTTTATTTCCCAATAAACTGATTACTTCCCTTGTACCAGTTGTTTTCCTGTACCTAGTGTTGTATTTGGTGTTTGACTAATATTTTTATCACATTGTTTATTTGCTTTTGATAAGGACAAATTAAACAAACATTAAGACTGACATTAATAAATGCGCAAACCTGATAACCACCGCATATTTCCTCTGAGTTATCAATGTTCTAAAAGCAATAAATAACATGATAAATCTTTAATAATCCTTTTCTCCAAACAAATAACTACAATATGACGTGTTTTTTCTTCAAATTGTATTCAATTATAAAAGTTTGATAACAGTTTCTATTTTACGTTTAGCAGTTTGTTTGGCATATAAACAATAATTTCAATTATTATTATCACAAGCCTAAAACACTGTTAAGGTACACTTCGTAATAACATAATAATTCTATTGGAATTTGGTTATAAACATGGACGTATAAACACAGATGTGTTTATACGTCCATATTTGGACGTAAGCGCATTGTTTACCGTTTTCGAAGGTCTCCCTTGAAATTTCAAGATTTATCTGCATTACGCAACAATATATAATCAATAGTAGAAACATTCAGCTCCATTTTCCTGTTTCAAATGCCTCATATTTGTTGCCAAATCTCAAAATCGAAATTTAATGTTTTTTGTTTTTTTTTGTTTTGTTTATTGTTTTTTGAATAATGGACTCTGCCAATGAAAATTCCGTAGCAGCTGGTAAAAAAAGGGATAAATTTTATTGATCTCATGAGAATCGTAAAAAATGGCAAATATCGCGCAACGTTTATTTATTTAACAGCTTTTATAGAAACTGACTTCATTTGCGGCAAAACACCTTTAAAACGCATTTTGATTTTTATCGATAGAATACTCTGATCAGAAAATATCGAATTTTTACCATCGAGTTCATACAAATTTTATTTAGAAAGTTGATTTCGCTCGCGTAACTGACATTCAAAATCACTGGTCCCTTAAAGCGCTGTTTCTGAGAAAACGGTACCTTCTACACAAACATTACTAGAAAATATTTTGTTCAAAATTACCTCAGCTACATTTTTTGTTTGAAACACTTTTTTCTACGGCGTATAGATTCTTAGGAAATCGACATTTTTCGTTTTTTTCCCTGTGAGGGGGGTTATAGAGGGGGTAGGCGTGGTAAACTTTTTTGCATCGTTTTTGGCGTGCCATGATTGACATTTACATAGAAACAGAGAAACAAAAAATTATAATTAGTTAGAGAGAATACCTCGACAAAATCCTAAAAGCAGACAATGATAAACATTACGACAACATACACTCCGGAGCAACACATTGGATTCCGAGTTATGAAGAAGTGGCCATAATTATTTAAAACACAATCGCAGAGATCTAATAAAGCTCCTCATAAGCAGGGATTTGTCTCTTCCCCTAAAACTACGTCTAGTTAATTGCTACATTTTTCCGGTCTTACTGTATGGTATGGAGGCCTGGACGCTGACGGAGACGTTCACGAGAAAACTAGAAGCATTCGAAATGTGGGTGTACCGACGCATTCTTCGTATATCCAGGACCGAACATGTCACCAACATAGAGGTAATCCAAAGAATCGGAAAGGAGAAAGAAATCGTGAATACAATTAAACAAAGAAAGCTTGAATATCTAGGCCACATATTGAGACACGATAAGTACCGTCTGCTGCAATTGATTGCCCAGGGAAAAATAGACAGTAAGCGAGGGCCAGGCAGGAGAAGACACTCGTGGCTCCAAAATCTGAGGAAGTGGTTCGGGCTCACATCGGTCGAACTATTCAGAAGCGCCACAAACAAGATCAGAATTGCCATGTTAATAGCCAACGTTCGCAACGGACAGGGCACTTGACGAAGAAGAGACCTAATCTAAGGCGTCTAAGGAACATAAGCTTTTGAATGCGTCTGCGCGTACGCAGTATCCACAAAAGTTAAATGTTTTGATTTTAATTTTGGGAGATCATGTTATTTTCTTTTTCATTGAAATAAATTAAATGCAGTAAAATATCTTGAATTACTACGAAATCAAAATTATTCCTGCACTTCATTTGGTTTCAACAAATCGGCTATCCTTCAAATAATGCATAGACAAATTTATGCATAAGTAACTTGGATTACATTTTTTGTACGTATAAATACTACACGTGTAAATACTACAAACGGTACATTAAAATGACCACTCGGCCACCAGACTTAACTGCCCTAAATTTTTTGGGGAATGCTAAAGACTTTGGGGAATTTGTACAGGCACAAATTCGAGCGAACCTTGTCAACTTGAAGCTGTGACAAAAGGTAGTTGAGCTTAGCCAAAACATATCAGCAAATAAACTCAACGCCATGAGAAAGGCGTTGTATAATAGAATTTGTTTCTATTTGGCATAAGGTGGTGGTTTGTTTGGACATTGCATTCGATACGAATTGTATTTGGTTTTTAGTTTCTAATTTTTTGGAATTATTTTTAGTTTAAGTAGTGGTTTTGGAATTAATTATTTTATTTCATTTTTATACAACCAATTTTATTTTCACGCCCACTACTTCTAAAAATAGTTAAATAAAAATATGGTTTCCAAGATATTCTTTGGAAAATACCAAATAATGTCGAATTTTTATTTAAACGGCAAAATTTTTCGCCCAGGAAGAATCTTTTGACTCTTGCGTAGAAAGAAATTTTCTAACGTAATTCTGCGCCGACAATAAATCATTTGAAAATTGTTGTGCTACTCAGTATGTTCCTAAATTAGTGTGTCTGTTTCAAAATGACGGCAGTAGAACTGTGAAATTTATCCTAAATTGAGTTCTTAGTTAGTTAGGAACTTCTCTGTTCCTAAGAACATATCCAGTGATACGGAAGCATTCAATAATATATCATAAGTTATCAAACTTTGAAAATAGTTGATCACCTTGTACAAAGCCGACTAATCGTTTTAAAACGAAAGGTCGACTGGACTAAACCAGATTTTGGCTGTTAACCTAAAAACAAGAATCAACGTCAATTTGTGATGGGAGGAACAGCGGGGGCAAATGCAGGATAACTATAACTATAGCAGCGGAATTCTGTCTCCATGGCTTGGAAAATCGATACATAAGCGAATATTTATTGCGTCGAAATTCTACTGTAGTAATTTTCCCTTTTTTAAAGTTCAGTTAACTTAATAGCGCTAGAGGAGCTTGTATGACTAACACTTTTATTAGGTTTTTAGCCATTACTGGAACAAACCATGAGTAAATTTTGTATCTTTCCATTTCGGCCATTACACAGCGTGATTTTTATTTATTGCTTTTTAACTATTTTCAGTGTTTTGTTCTCATACATTTTCCGTAAAATAAAATCACTGATAATAAGCCATCCAAGGTGCCTCGAATGGTAATTAACGTTGTCCATTACGATGACAGAACCTTTTGGACTAAACTGAGGCAATCTTTGGAAGCATTCTTCGAATGCAACGGCAACGGATCCAACTAAAATCCCTTCATGGTAATAATAACGTCGTTAAGTAATGTAAGCAATCTTCTTTTACTAAAACTACATTAGTATTATCTCCGCATTTAATACAAATTCCGCCAAAGCTTGTTACATAGTATAAAAACATTGTTTTCCGCCACATTTTTCTGTTATGTCTGGATTAATTCAAGTCTCGGCTAGGTAAAAAATTTGCTTCCGTCATGATAATTGGAAAATACAAATGTCTATTGTTTTCTCTATTATTTTTGAAAGTATTCGCATAAGATTGTTTTTTAATCTTAAAATTTTGCATTCGAACAAACCAATCGCTAAAGCAGTTATACCAGTGGCAAACTGTGAGACATTTTTAATAAAAAAAACTGTGAGACAAATTTTGCATGAAGAAGTTTGTGCTAAGCTTGTGCCCAGACTCCTATTTGCGGAACGGAAGATTCATTATGAAGACATTTCTTCTGATTGCATCGAAAAGGGCTTAGACTTGCGACTAAACTCTGCGATAGTCTTCAAATTCAAGGCATTTTTTATTGTGTTCTTCAATATACGGGACGTAGTTCACATGGATAACACAAAGCCAAGCAGTTAATCAATAGTACCATTTAGAGGTTTAACGTATTCGAGAAAAAATTCGCAATTCACCAAGAAAAAATGTGGAAAGAGGACTCCTGGATCCTTAATCACAATAACGTGCCTGCTATCAATTCGAAGTCACCATCATGAAGTGCCCACCCTATTCGCCAGATTTAAGACTCTGTGACCTTTACCGGTTTCTATAAATAGAATTCTGCAATGAAATGACCTGCAGCACTGCTTCGAACAGTGGAAGGTTCGCATGCGAACCTTCCATTGTGCGAAACAGTGTAGGGATGCGAAAGGAAAGTATATTGAAGAATAAAAAATGAAAAATTATAAAATTGCTAAATAAAGATGTTACATTAACAGTCTTAGTACTTTTGTTTTTAATTACGATACCTCGTAAAACCAATATAAAAACTCTTATACAAGTTGTCAGTTTATACTTCTTGTACTCACCTCTTCTGGTTGGACAGCTCTGCTAAAACTCTCTCCCATCGTGCCTAAAACAAAAAAAAAATAAGAATAAACAAATTGCAAAACTTTACACAATTCAATATTTCACAATTATCATGATTAGTTGGTTCCGGTATATTTGTAGATGATTTCGTATAAATTGTTCAAATAAATCCATTCGAACATATAAAACAATAAAATATAATTTTATTTGGGAATAAAAGTACTCCACTTTGGAAAATAATTTGCCAATAGATAATACTAAAAAGACCACCCACCCCACAAACTATTAGAGCGGCTAAGAGGAGTCTCACGGAGTGACAGTGAAAATATAAATAAATAGATAATAGTGACAAGAAAAGAGAAACTGTTACAGTGAAATTAATAAATATTTTGTAACCTATTTTATTTTCAGAATAATACAGTAAGTGTAGAAATTAGCAGAAGGATATATCTGGCAAATGGAACCTATTATGGATTAAAAAATTTTTTAACAACAAGCCTAGTTACAAACAGAACGAAACTAGTGATATACAGAACTCTTATCAAGCCCATCCTTACCTACGCGTCGGAAACATGGACGATGACAAAGAGCGATGAAGAACGTTTAAGATGCTTTGAACCTAAAATCCTCCGGCATATCTATGGAGGAGTACAGGAGGGTGGATTATGGCGTAGACGCTAAAATTTCGAACTTTACCGCCTGTATGACAGACCTGATATTATTAGGTCCATCAAAATAAACCAGCTGCGGTGGTGCGGTGGTAATCGAATCCTATACCTCGGTCACATCATGAGGAACAGCGAAAGATATGGGTTACTGCAATTACTTCTACAAGGAAGAGTAGACGCGGACCAGGAAGGCGAAGGATTTAAGTTCTACGTACCACAAATATTTTCAGAACAGCAGTTTGCAAAATACAGGTTGCCATGATGGTCGCCAATATCCGAAACGGATAGCCACTACAAGAAGAAGACTAGGTAATGGTAGCTGTAAATAGTTAATTTGAAATATCGTTTGAATAATTATGTTAATAAAGAAGAAGACTGTAAAAGGTTTTTGCGAGAAAAACTTGTCGTTTTGAGGCGTTTGTAATAAAAGTGAAGTTTTTCTTGTATCAACTTAGAAATACAAATACTTTTATATTACACATATCTAAATAATACAAAGAGAAAGGAAAAACACATGAATTAAACCTTTTGACTGATAGCCTTGAAAGTATTTTTGAGCCACCCATTGTAGTATTGGGTATATGGTATATTCCGTTCTATAGTCCCATTTAAACTGAAGCATGTATAAACCATGCATATCATAGAATAATTCAAGAGTAACATAATATAAAAACTCATACGACTGTATGTGTGCAACACTTTACTGGATCCTCTGTATACCAGTATCATATCTCTGTATATCTCTGACTAGCTTTAACTTAAATGAATTTTTTGCGTGCACGAAGAACTAGGTTATAAAATCTTTTGTCTGCACTGTACTCGTGGGCTTGGTCGATTTAATTTTAGATCTTCGCTTTATGGTATTTAGGACGGGCGAACGCAAAAAAAAAACTAGAAATCTCAAATGAGTTACTTGAATTACATCATCAATGCGTATAAAAATATTTGAACACACTTGTTTTTAAATTTTATTTTGATCCATGTTTTTATATATTTACTTTTCTTTTGTCTTGGTTAATGTTATTAATATTTAGCCTTTTTATATCCCTTTCATTTGAGAGATAGAAACTACGCCGAGGATAAGTTTGAAAATAGTATACTGTGTATCTACAAATAGTTTATAGTAATAAAAACAATACATTTTCTGCAACCCAATGCCAACAAGTTCGGAATTGTCTGTTTACTATGGGGTACACATACTATTTTTCCAGAAATAGCATTTAATATTAAGTATTTAAAAATGCATCATTAAAAAAAATACATAAAAAAATACTGGACATCTTCTATTATATTATAAAAAAACCTCAAACCAGTCCCCGACCTAGGTTGAAAATAATATTAACTTAAAACATTAAGGAATTGTGTATTGTAACGATTTAAAAAAACGAGCTGTTTATTATGAATAATTTATATAAATTATTTATTTACAACACTTCTTTTTCTTTTTATGTAGACATGACTCTGTTTTTCAATGTGCCTCCAGTAAGTTGTAGTTCCATCGTTTTCGTGGTCTTCCTACTGATCGTCTTCCTATTGGGAACCGTCTCTTGTTGTCTTCACTTCTCTATTTATTGTCATTTGGCTTATATGATCGTTCCATTCTTTTCTTCTATTTCTTACCCAGTTCTTGATATTCACCATCTTGCATTTACGTCGTATATCTGTACATTCTAGCTCTGTCCTATAGCGTTTTACCATTAATTTTGTGTTTTTATCTCTGCTGTTTCTAACATCCTTTTTGTCCTCTCTGTGTCAGGTCGTGTTTCTGCCGCGTATGTAATTATTGGTCTAATGACTGTTTTGTAAATTCTGCCTTTCATTTCTTCACCGATATTTTTAATTTTCCATGTTTTTTCATTGAGGCAGCCTGCGGCTCTGTTTGCTCTACTCACTTAATCTTCCGCTTCAGTTTCGAGCTTTGCGTAGCTAGATAATGTGATGCCTAGATAATTAAACTCCATCACTTGTTCTGTTATCTAACCTTCCAGCTCAAATTTACATCTTAGTAAATTTATTGTTGTAATCATGCATTTTGTCTTTTTTGGAGAAATTAACATGTTACATTTTCTGGTGCTATATTAAATTGGTGCAACATACGTTGTAAATCGGTTACCTTGAGAGAGTAGTATTGCGTCGTCTGCATAGCAGATTATTGTAAGTTGTTTTTCTCCCACTTGGCATCCTTTTTTAGTTATTACTTTTTTGATTATTTCAGCTATAATCAGCTTGAACAATTGAGAACTAAGGGAATATCCCTGTCTTGTCCCATTGACAGCTTCAACAGGGTCGGTTAGTTCTTCTACTTTTACTTTTATTGTGTTGTTTTGGTAGATATTTTCTACGATTGTTAATTATTCCTAGAGGTATCTCTCTTGAGTACAATAAGTGAATAACGTCCTATAATTTGACCCTTTCAAATGCCTTCTTAAGGTCCACGAAACAAAGGTATGCTGGTTTGTTGTATTCTAATGATTTCTCTTGCATTTGCCTCATTATAAATATAGCGTCGGTGCATGATCTTCCCGACTTAAAACCTTGTTGTTCTTCTGCTAGTGTTATAATTTCATTCAGTTTATTTGTTATTACTTTGGTTGTTACTTTTAGTTTTGTGTTTATAAATAAATTCCTCTGTAATTTTCTGGATCCGATTTGTCTCCCTTTTTGAAGAGAGGTATAAGGATGCTTAATCTTCATGCTTGAGGAATTCTGGTTTGTTCTATTATTTTTTGGATTTGTTTTAATAGTTGTTTGGTCAGATCTGGTCCTCCGTACTTTAGGAGTTCGTTCGGTATTCTGTCCTCTCCTGGTGATTTTATATTTTTTTAATGCTTCCTCCTCAATATTTTTATTTCTTCGTTTGTCGTCTCCTCTGGTGTTATTGGTCCATTATCGTCACCTTTAGCAAATAGGATTCGAAAGTAGTCTACCCATGTTTCCTTCTGAATGTCTTTCGTTTTTATTAGTTCGTTCATCTCTTTTCTTTGTCCTCTGATTATTCTCCATATTTCTTTTTGTGTTCCGTAGAAGTCGTGTTCCATCTGTTTTGAGAAGCTCTGTCAGTGTTCCCTTTTTATTTGTCTAACTAAAGTATTCGTTTCATTTCTGATTCGTTTATAGTGGTTATATTTTTCGTTTTTTGTATATTCATTCATAGGTTTATGCTTGTTGTGTTTTTTGTGTTCTGTATTGTAAAAAGGCTTTCTTCTTTTCTTCACATTTTGTCTTCACTTCCTCTCTACACCATGGTGTTTTCTTTTTGATATGGTACTGAGTGTTCGTTACTTTCCTCTCTCCAAGTGATTCTGCTGCTGCGTTAATTGTTATTTTTTAGTTTTTCCCAGCTTTCCTCGATGTTATCGTTTTCTAATATTCCATTCCCAGCGATCTTCTTTGATATTCTTTTTCTGTATAAGTATTTTGTATTTAGTCCTTCGACTTTGATTTTTGTTTGTGTCGGCGCCACTCTCCTGGGTATGAAGTATTTCAGGATGATTCCTATTTTACATAATACTAGGCTATGGTCGCTACCTATATCTGCTGAGTTGAGGCATCTTACGTCGATTATTTTCGATGGATGTATATCTCCGTTGGCTATAACATAATCTATCAAATATCTTTGTCCACGGGTGTTATTAAATGCATATGTGTGTTGGTCTTTGTGGTCAAAAATGTGTTGTTTATTCTAAGTTCGTTATTCGTACAGAAGTTTATCCTCAGTTCTCCATTTTCGTTTTTAACATCTTCGTTATGTTTTTGCTTAAGTCCGGGTATTACTTGATTGCCTATTAGGGCGTTAAATCTTCCAATATTATCATCTTCCCTCAGACTTGATCTACTACTTGTTGTAATTGGTCATAATAAAACGTTTCCCTTGTTGTTTGAGGCTTATTTACAACACGATATTCAAAACTAATATTCAAATAATAACAGCGCTCCTTACATACAAAAATGCTTATTCTAGAATCATCTCGATTAATCTATCTTTATTCGTTACTATGAAGTGTATTCTAGAATGCCACGGTCACGCATGCGTCATTGCATTTTCTGGAATATCTCGGTTGCTATTTCAAACGTCGCGAAGATTCTCGTATATGAGTTATGATTTTCCTTGTGAGGTGAGAATCTTCAAAAGACCTCTGTGAAGGTGTCTTAGGTGTGTTGGATTCGGACGGCTACGCCTCACCGTAGCTGACCGCCTACCAACTAAACTCACCTCCTCTTTCTCCAACCGACGGGCCGGGGACCGCTCTTAACGAGCATTCTGGAACCTTGCAATATCAATTGTGACGTAATAGAAAAGCAAATTTAGTGAGTGTATTTATTATAAATAAAGCATAGTAAAACCACCTTTGTTCAGTCTGAAAATTATATTGTAAATTGTAACTAAAATCCTTGCAAGTGTAAATAAAAGTTTATTTTCAGTGTTTGTGCTTTTTAAAAAGTGTTTTCCAAAAGAACATTTATAATTCCCGTCAGCTGTGCTCAGGATGGCGGAATCTACAGGACTCTCTAGCTCTGCAAAAACCCCTCAAGAAGAAATAACAGTATACTGTCTTTGCAGGACACGATCTCTTCGGGTTAATGTAATTCGTGTAATTACTCTACACAGTAATTCGTATGCCGACTTGTCGGAAGATTACGTCAATCATGCTTCTCATAATCTTCCAATCCAGATTAGTTAGAGCACGCCATATGTCCTCATAGCGTTTCCTGTCTGTATAAGACTGCCTGGTCACCATAACAGCAAAGATGAAGGACCATCTTCTAATTGCAATACTCTTCCAACTTTAAGCTGTTGAATTTTTAGCTCATCCAAACGACCGAACTTTTTATTGAATACGGACAAGATTCCCTTAGTCACTTCGAGATCTTGGGCAACACAGTTTGCTTTGAAGTCGTTTTACGCAACATTAAAAAGATCCTGCTCGTGGTCACGCGAATCTAGCAGTCTTTCTTTCTACGTAATTTGACATAAATTCATTAAAACTTAGTGCTGTTAAAAATATACAGGGTGTTTCATTAAAAATAAAGATGACGTACTGTGCTAGACTTGCGTGAATCACCCTGTACATTTAGGTTTATGTTTAAAAAGCACACATTTAAATCTAAACGTTGACGTGTCCCAGTGATATATTATGCAAAGAATAAAATTATGACAGCAAATATATTGCATACAGCTCTTTAGGAAGGCAAGGAAACAAATATTGTTTAGATATTTATAAAGATCAGAATATTCTACAATTTAGAAATATTTGGTTAACGTATTCGGTGGACTTTAATATACATTTATGCCTCATATATATGTTCCGCGGTTGTGTGGATGCGTGTAATAAACTTATTTACCACGGTAACAAAAATAAAAAATAATAGAATCGAATAAAACGTAGAAAAAAGTGTTAATAATATTTATTTTGTAAAACGTAATTAATTCTCGAAGGGACGGTATTTTTTGTATATGTATCGCGGACCGATGCAAATGGTGTCTGAATGATTACTGAAAACTAAAACTCAACACAGAATACGCGTTCTTTTTTTTTTAAGGCCATAAACTTTTATTATCCGTCTGGTCGTTATATTAATTTCGTTTCCCATAAATGCAACGCAATCAAAATGTATAATTAAAGTGTCGAGTATATCTAATATCTGTAGTAAATAAACATATTGAAAAAACACATTTCTATTTCTTAGATAGATGTATATGCATGTTTTATTGACTATCGAGAAGCATTTGACTGCGTTAACCATCAAAAGATGATCGAAATTCTGAGAACAACTGGAGTTGACGAATAAGACTTGCGAATTATCTCAGAACTATACTGGCACCAAACGGCAACAATTGAAATAGAGCACACAACATCCGAAGACATACAAATCCGACGAGGAGTGAGACAGGGTTGCGTCTTATCACCGCTACTCTTTAATTTGTATTCGGAGTCTATATTCAGAGAAGCATTAGACGAGGTCCAAGGCGGAATTAAGATTAACGGAATCAGCATAGACAACATCAGATATGCTGATGATACCGTCTTAATAGCAAGCAACGCACAAGAACTACACAATATAATAAATGCAGTAGTTCACCACAGCGAAATGTACGTTTTACATCTAAACGTTTCCAAAACTAAAACTTTAGTATTTTCAAAGACACCAATAGGAATATTGCTCTGAACATAGTAGCTAATACGTTTTTTAAATCGAGCTCTCATAATTAATTTAAAAACTAGTGAAATACTAAAAATATTTTCGTTAATTAGGGATCCAGCAGTGAAATAACAAAAATAAACACAACAGAGATAGTAAGTTACTTTAAACATAACAGTTTTTACTATTATCAAATATTATTTTGGATAACCTACAAAATCTAGGACAGGTATTTATATAAAACCTGTTCCACTACAGACTAAGAAGGTTGTATGCCAGGACCGTACTCTAGTTACAAATGATAATTAAAAATGGATAGTTCTATTCAATCTGAAATTCCTACAACTAACAATACACCAAACAGCTCCTCATCATATCAATTTAATGGATCACCTACATATTCTTCCGTTACCAATCAAACACCACAATCCAATATATTTCCATCAAGAAAACAAGCAATTATTTTTGATTCAATTGAAAATACCAAACTAGATGATTACTTGTCCGCTTTGAGTCATCTGATACAACCAACCCAGATATCCTTCTGTTCAAAATTATCAAATAATGGAGTATGTATTTATTTAGCAAACGAAAAACTAGCTGAGGATTTCATAAACAGAAATGAAAAAATTCAAATAAACCATCAACTCTTACAAGCTCGTAGACTAATTAGCCCCAGTCAGCGATTAGTATTGTCCAATGTCTGTCCCTCAATCCCACACTCAGTCCTAATATCCGCATTAAAATCACATGGATTAAATCTTCTGTCACCTATAACATTCCTAAGAATAGGCACATCAACACCACAATTCCAACATATTTTGAGTTTCAGACGCCAAACATACATATCTCCACTAAATAACCAGCCCTTACCTGATTCTTTCCTTATCACATATGAGGAAACGACATACAGAATTTTCCTTTCATTAGATAACCAAGCTTGTCAAACATGTAAACAAACCAACCACTTAACAAAAAATTGTCCAATGTCTACTGCGATTACAACAGATAATTCAACATCAAATAATCCAGTTCCAAATATAAACCCAATTGAAAATACAACTAATCTATCAACTCAAAAAACCCAGACAAACACTAAACAACAACAATCAAAAGAAGAAAGCACACAACAAGAAACCCAACCACAAAATAACCAACAAGAAAAACCACACATGCAGCTAACCAAAGAAGATTCAGAAACAACAAACTACCCAAAAATAGATATAGAAAATAAGGCAACGCATATAAACACAGGGAAAGCACAAAACAAACGCACAATCTCCCAAGTCTCTCCACCAGCTACTACATCTACAGAGGAACCTACTTTTATTACACCAAAAAATAAAGAGAAGAAAGTAAAATCAGATCAAAATGTCAAACCACAAAAAACACTAGAAGAAATGCTAAGATACTGTAAACCTTTATTTGAGAACCCAAATTCCAACTACCCTATAACTTACGAACAGTTATTAGACTTTTTTGAAAACTGTGAGTACTCACCAGACCCGTTAAGTGTCACCAAAATGTATACAGAAGAAACAGCAGAGGTCACAGATCTATTAACTAATATATACCCTTACCTAAAGGACCGAAAAATTAAAGTCAAATGCACTCGAATAAAAAATAAAATATTAAAGCAAATCAACTTAGACCTTCAAACAGACTTAGAAAGCGACGCATCAATAGAAAATTAATAACACATCATTTTCAACTCTCTAATTCAATGGAACATAAATGGGTATTACACCCATTTAGAAATGTTAAAATTACTAATTTCAAAACATAAACCTAGTCTGATATGTTTACAAGAAACCCACTTCAAAAACAACAAAGCTCATGACTTGAAGAATTTTAATTGTTTTTTTAGAAATCGAGAAAATTCGAAAATTGCAAGCGGAGGGGTAGCAATCTACATAAAAGATAGCTTTGACGCTAAACTGATAAAACTCACAACAACTATTGAAGCAATTGGAATTAGAGTCACAGACACAATTTCTTTTTCAATTTGCAATATTTACATTCCCCCAATAAAGAACCCGATTCAAAAGAAATTTCAAACTTATTAAATCAACTACCTGCTCCAAGGATAATAATTGGAGATTTCAATGCACATAATCCGTTATAGGGTTCAGCAAAACTAACATCTCTAGGTCGAAAAATAGAAAAAATAATAGAAGAAGTCAACCTAAATATTCTTAACGACGGACAACATACGCGCTTTGACACAAGAACAGGTGAAGGCTCTTGTATAGATCTATGTATTTGCGAACCATCAATTACACATACTCTTACGTGGGATGTGTTACCAGATCTATATGATAGTGATCACTACCCTATCATAATAAGCAATGAACTACAATCAACTACCCCGCAACAACTAAAATGGAATTTAAAAGGCGCAAATTGGACAGAATTTCAAAATTACGTTGAAAACAACCTGCAAAACCTAAATGACAATGTAGATATAGACAAAATAATATACTCTCTGACAAACGTAATCACAGAATCAGCAAAAAAGTACGTTGGAATAATTAAGTACGATCACAAACATCAGTCGGTACCTTGGTGGAATCATGACTGCAAAGAAGCATTAAAACAATCGAAACAAGCTTTTAATAAATTCAAACGACAAAAAACTCAAGAAAATTCTATAGAATTCAAAAAATTAAGGGCAGTCGCTAGGTATACCATTAAAAAAGCCAAACGTGACTCTTGGAGAGAATATGTCACCACAATACATAGTTTAACTCCTATAACAGCTATATGGAAAAAAGGCAACAAAATGTCTTGTTCCAAACCCCATAAATCAATAAACTTTTTAACTCAAAATAACACTATTTATAAAAGCCCAGAAGAAATATCCAATATACTAGCATCTACTTATGAATATAACTCAAGTAACTTAAATTATACTTCCAATTTCTTAAAAATCAAAATAAAAGAAGAAAAAAATCCTATAGAATATTACGATCAAAACAATAACGATCTCAATATACAAATAACAAAGGAAGAATTAGAAAATGTATTTCAGAATTGTAAGAACACTTGTCCTGGACCCGACAATATACCGTTTATATTTCTTAAAAATTTAGGCCCTCAATCTAAAGAACACCTACTCAAAATCTACAATATAATCTTATCCAGAAACGTATTTTCTAAATCATGGAAAAATTCAATCATAATACCTATTCAAAAACCAACTAAACCAAAATCAGATCCACAAACATATCGACCGATATCACTCACATGTAGCATAGGTAAAATATTAGAAAAGATAATAAACAATAGGCTTATGTGGTATTTAGAAGCAAACAAATTAATTATTCCAGAACAATGTGGTTTCCGAAAACATCGCTCAACTTTAGACAATCTCGTTGACTTAGAATCAGAAATCCACGAAGCATTTGCAATAAAACAGCATTGTGTTGGAATATTTTTTGATATAAGCAAAGCATATGATACAGTTTGAAAATATTCAATCATTAAAACACTCAGCAACTGGTTAATAAGGGGTAACATATTAAAATACATTTCAAATTTTCTTGAAAACAGACAATTTCAAGTTCGAGTTGACGGAACATATTCTCAAACAAAAATTCAACAAAATGGTATACCACAAGGATCAAATTTAAGCACAACTTTATTCTTAGTAGCAATAAATTCGATATTAACACAAATTGAAAACCCCGTCAAAGCTAGATTATACGCTGACGACCTAGTTATTTTCTGTAGAGGAAAAAACATAGCAACGATTCACAATCACATTCAAAAAGCGTTAACACACATTGAGAAATGGTCAGCTACAAGTGGACTTCAGTTTAACACTACAAAAACGAAAGCAATCTGTTTCTCAAAGAGAAATCAAATCCAAACAAAAGAATTATATCTACACGAACAAAAACTAGATTATGTAGAAGAAATCCGATTCTTGGGTATGACGTTTGATAAAAAATTAACTTGGAAGACACATATTCAACAGCTGAAAAAATCCTGTCTACCTGGTATAAATTTACTACGATCCCTTGCCTTTAAAAACTGGGGTGCCGATTATTCAAGTTTAATACTTATTTACAAATTCATAATTCGATCAAAACTTGACTATGGAGCCATCTTCTACAACTCCTCCAAAAAAACACATTTGAAGTCACTGGATATTATCCAAAATAGATGTCTACGTATTTCTTTAGGTGCTCACTACACAAGTCCCATTCAAAGTCTTTATTGGGAAAGTGGAGAACTTCCTCTTTCTTTCAGAAGACAATATCTAAGCCTAACATATGCAGCGGCAGTGTCATCAAACCGAAATAATCCAGTACTGCATAACGTTTTTGCTGATCGATTTACAAATAAATTCCAACAAACACATCAAATTGATCATCCTTTTTACTTTCGTATAAAATCATACTTATCCAAATTAAATTTTCAATTTCCAAAAACCTATGATACCTCTTCAATCCACAACCCAGCACCATGGACAATATCTATTCCTGATATCGACATCAGTCTAACAAGCCTAAGAAAATCAGAGATATCATCAACCGTCATTAAACAAAAGTTTTCTACACTATTAAACAGATATGGCAATACCTACAACGTATACACCGATGCGTCAAAAAATGAAGACAGAGTTGGAGCAGCAATTTATTCGGAAGACTCCTCAGTTAGTTTCAAATTGCCATCAATTACAACCATCTTTTCGGCTGAATTATTTGCAATCCTAAAAGCACTATTGCTAATACAAAACAAAAACAAAGAAAGATATATAATAATCACAGATTCTTTAGGTTCATTATCCTCACTGACTCAATTGTACTGTGACAACCCCCTTCTACTTCTTAT
This sequence comes from Diabrotica undecimpunctata, assembly GCF_040954645.1. NCBI lineage: Eukaryota > Metazoa > Arthropoda > Insecta > Coleoptera > Chrysomelidae > Diabrotica > Diabrotica undecimpunctata. The sequence continues at coordinate 84,349,151 of NC_092811.1, read as the reverse complement.
TAAAAAAGAACTTAAAAACATTGCAAATAAGAACATCCAAGTTCACTTTTTATGGGTGCCTTCTCATATAGGAATTGAAGGTAACGAAGTTGTAGATAAACTGGCTAAGAACGCACCAACTAACCCGATGTCCGAAGAAAGTAATATATTGGTACAAAACGATTTAAAACCATACCTAAAACAAAAAATAATTTAAAAATGGCAAGAAACTTGGAACAACACTCCATCAAGGCTATACGAAGTCAACAAACATTCACATCTTTGGAAACCAAAAATAAAAGACAGGAGAGAGCAAGTGATACTTACCCGTCTCCGTATCGGCCATACACGACTTACCCATGACTATTTATTACAGCGCAAAAATAAACCAGTGTGTGAAGTGTGCAACAGTGTTCTAAAGGTTAAACATTTTTTAATACAGTGTCCCAAATATAATAGTGAACGACTCAAATATAACATACCCAACTCCCTAAGAGATGCCCTAGAAGAAAATACAGACACCCGAAAAATATTTTCCTATCTTAAAGACTGCCAACTCCTTCAAAAGATCTAAAATGAACATTGTAACACACAAATATATTATTATTATTGTAAACTAATGTATATTTTACTTATTGTATCTATATTGTATTAATCTAAATACGCTAATGACCCTGCGTGATTGATGCGTTAAAAAAAACGTACAGGTGTGTGCCAAGGGTCAAATAATAGAACAGGTAAATTCCATAAAATATTTGGGAACAAATATCAATAGTCAGTGTAATCCAAAAAAAGAAATCCTATCAAGAATCGAACAAGCAAGGAAAACATTTATGAGCATGAAAACATTTTTTACAAGATCAGACCTTAGTCTACAGCTTAGAATCCGAATGATCAGATGTTACGTTTTTTCTGTCTTGCTGTATGGCTGTGAAAGTTGGACAATGGACTCTGAAATAGAAAAAAGAGTAGATGGCTTTGAGATGTATATATACAGACGAATGTTGACGATTCCATGGGTACAAAGAGTTACTAATGTTGAGGTACTTCGTCGCATGTGTAAACAAAAAGAATTACTAAGAATAATCGAAGAGAGGAAAATGCAATACTTGGGTCATGTGTTGAGAGGCGAAAGATACGAATTACTTCAAGTTATACTGGAAGGAAAAGTACAGGGCAAAAGATCAGTAGGAAGACGCCAGAACTCGTGGCTGAAAGACCTGAGGAGATGGTTCGACCGCTCATCCGCAGAGATCTTTCGCGCAGCAGTTTCCAAAACTACAATTGCCATTTGGATCGCCAACCTTCGCAAGGAGACGGCGCAATGAGAAGAAGATGTATATAAACCATTTGCGAAAATGTAAATTTTAATATGAGATTGTTTTATTTAATTTCTGAATACAAAAATTTAATTCGTAATAATTAGCTTGTCGCTATATATACTATATACTAATAGTAATTATACTAATAGTGAATTAAATCAATTACATATATCTAGCCAATAGTTCAATTTATTAGAAAGTAATTTTTTAATTAATTTACTTAAACTCAAAATCTGCACAAATGATAAAATATCCAAAAATAAGAAAGATATTATAAACATCGACCTGCAAACATACGACATTGACAAAACTTTACTACATATGACATTAACTACAGGTATTGACAAAAGTCAATACCTGTAGTTAATCTGGAAACCACAGATAATGTAACATTTTTTTATTTTAATTTAGCTAGAAATGTCACCAATTGATACAATGCGAAGGCGGCTAGTTGTTGGTAAACAGCGGGTCGTGGGTTTTTACCACAGATTAAGAAATTACCACACATAAGAAAAAGATAGGAAGAAGTCGCCAGTTAAATTGTTGTAAATAGAAAAAAAAAATTTAAGAAACCTTAGATTTCTAACAACAAATTACGTTATTAAAACCATTTTACATTACATTAAAAAGATAATAAATATAATTGTAACAAACTTTACATCATATAAAATAAACGAATAGTTTGGAAACGGTCGTAATGTCTTTATGAAGAATGTAGTACTTTAATATACAGCTCAAAGCAATAACAAATTTTTGATACGGAAAGAAATTCGTCTATTACCATGGCCCGGCAACTCACCAGACATGAACACCATCGAAAATATTTAGCAGTGCCGTAACAAGGAAATTAGCCGAGGAAGTAAAAAAACAAACAAGGTTTAGTAAATAGAGACAATCATTTTTCATTTGAACCATAATTACCATTTAAAAGAAACAGCACGATATTATGCTTAACAAGAATGCATTAAACTGTGGAAATAGTAGCAAAATGAAAAGTCGTAACATTAACGAAGTACTAGTATTGTAGTAAAATTATATGATACTTTTATTTTTGGATCAATATATATATATATATATATATATATATATATATATATATATATATATATATATATATATATATATATATATATATATATATATATATATATATATATATATATATATATATATATATATATATATATATATATATATATATATATATATATATATATATATATATATATATATATATATATATATATATATATATATATATATATATATATATTGAAAGAAAGTTTATATTGAAGTTTATGGAACTGAACACCAACCAGTATTTAAATATGAGTTCTTGATAAAATTTGTTTGTCTTTATGTATCACTGGAAGTGTTAAGTAGTAATACTCATTTTATTCATTAAATTTTTTATCATTATGTGGCGTCCATGGGATAATAATAATGGAGCTTCTTCTAGTGTTCCTATAAAGAAGAAACATTTATCTGTAGATGCAAAGCAAATTGTAAAAACTATATATAGTACCTTACTTAAAAGAGGACTTGGCACAACTTCCGCTACGAGTGAAATATGCGATTTGACGAAAATACCTCTGACCACAGTAAAAAGAATTACATCAAATCCCATAGAAACAAAAAAAAAACGTAGTTTTACATTTTAGTAAACTACATTAAGAGCTCTGACGCAACGGCTCAATGTTGACGAGGCCCAAATAAGCTGTAGCCTCACCAACTTATAGAAAACTTTGAAAAGTATGGGCTTTCGATATCGTATAATTGACAAAAGACAAGTAATTATGAAATCTCATAGATTACAAAAATGGCGTTATGAGTATATAACTTCGATAAGAAAATTCCGTTCTGAAAATCATCCGATAATTTACCTCGACGAGACATGGTTTGACACACATTCAACGCGACCTAAAGGATTTGCAGATTCCTCCGGTAAATGTAAGACAAAAGCTCGTCAAATAAAGGGAAAAGAATAACGGTTTTACATGCTGGATCAGAAAATGGTTGGGTTCCAAATGCCCTGTGGCTTTCTGCAAAGACTGCTGCGTCTACTACCATGAAGATCCAACGGCAGAACTTTTTGAAGAATGGTTCAAAAATAATCTTATGCCAAACATTCCTCAGAATAGCGTGATAGTAATAGACAATGCAAGATATCACAGTCGCCAACTAAGTAAGGTTCCAAACTCGAATAAAACTAAATTGGAAATTCAAAATTACATGGAGACGAATGATATGTATTTTGAAGAATGTTACACCAAACAAGAGCTTTTAGAAGTTTTAAAGGCATTTTCTATAAAAAAAAAGTATATGTTTGTGATACATTGGCAGAGGAAATGGGACATACAGTGTCTACAGTACTATTATTGTATGTTTAATACCATAGAACATTTTTTTTTATTTATTTTTTTTTTTAGCCCTTTTTCTATCCGAATTGTCGAATAAAGGCCTCTCCCATTTCTCGCCATTCATCCCGGTTGTGTGCTAGGCGTTTCCACATTGGTCCTGCGACTCTTTTGATATCGTCGCTCCAGCGCATTTGAGGTCTTCCTCTTGGTCTCTTCGCATCGTACGGTCGCCAGTTTCCGACTTCTTTGTTCCATCTACCATCTTCGAGACGTTCATTGTGTCCAGCCCATTTCCATTTTAATTTAGCTGCTTGTTTCGCGGCGTCCTTTATTTTTGTTTTGTTCCGGATTGCTTCGTTCGTTTGCCGATCTATTAGTGAGATACCAAGCATCTGTCGTTCCATGGCTCGCTGAGTTTTTCGAATCTTGTCCATGTTCTTTTTTGTGAATGTCCAGGTTTGAGCTCCGTAAGTGAGAACGGGAAGGATACAAGAATCGAACACTTTGGTTCGAAGGTTTTGGGGTATCTTTTTGTCTTTCAGTATGTATGAGAGATATATGTATTCTTCTACATGTTCCACTTTTGTTCCTTGGATGGTTATCGTCGGTTGATCATCTTTATTCGACATTAGCTTAGTTTTACTCAGATTCATTTTCAGTCCTTTTTTTATGGATTCCGTATGAAGCTCATCGATCATCGTCTTCAGTTCTTTCCAGCTGTCGGCTATTAGTACTACGTCATCTGCATATTTTAGATGGTTTAAATACTTTCCGTTTATCGACAGTCCCTTCGTTTCCCAATTTAGTGATTTAAAGATGTCTTCAAGTGCGGCAGTAAATAGTTTTGGAGATATGGTGTCTCCCTGTTTTACTCCTCGGTTGATTTTTATTGGCCTCGTTTTCATTCCGTTATCCATCGTGACTACCATTTCAGCGTGTTGGTATATATTATGTATTAATATGTTCTCATTAATATGAGAACATATGTGGCACGAATTGAAGTCTAACGTGAGGTCACAAAATATTTCTCCAACGTTAAGTAGTACTGCTGTAGAGTTAATAGGAAAATGTGTTAATAATATTCTTCCAAGTAGTTGGAGAAATTCAGTCCGACACGTAATAACTAAAGAAAATTCATATGTTCATGTAGATCATAATATAATATAATTGAACCGATTATAATTAATATAGATGAGGATAGCGATAGCGAAACAGAACTATGTGTGGAGTGATACTGTCATCAAATCTACAAATGTTACGATTAAAAAAAAACGGTTCATTTCAGGACCACAAATTATTATTGTTTATTTTTCTATAATCTTAGCAATTAAAATAGATTTAATTTATTTTAAAACATTAATTTCGTTTATATAAGGCAAAGCAAATATATTTTACATCCGTTTTTTTTTGTTTTTGTCGTCGTAATTATTGTAAATTTTGGTGATCCTTTGCTTTATTATAGGAGTACCGGAGTACCGCCTAGTCAGTGTTAATTGTCCAAAAGACTTCGTTTGCTTATCACTCCGGACCGGTCTTAACAATGGGCCAAGTCAGATAAATTTAATAATATTTACGACCGCATTAATGGAAGTCAACCATTTTCTGCTAAACAAACTTTACCAGTCGATGGACTTTGATAAAATGTATGTATCTATGATCTATAAACGTATGTTTAATAGTGAATTAAATAAATTATTTCCAGCCACTAATAATAAAGTACCTACCATCAATTAGAGGTTGTGTATCACTGTATAGTTCAATATTTTGGGAAGTCATTATTTTATTAAATTACTTCAAACTTTGCACAAATGATAAACTATTCAAAAATAAGAAAGATATTATTTGCATCGGCTTGTACACATACGTCAATGGCTCTGGATAAACTGCAAACCCCGATAATGTGTTAACCTTTTAATTTGATTTGACTAGAAAGGTCACTAAATTGATATAATGCACACGGCAGCTAGATCGTTTGTAGAGAGCAAGTCACGGATTTTACCACAGATTAACAAATTATCACAGATAAGAAAAAGATAGAAAAAAGGCGCCACCATTTAACTTTCTGTAAATAGAAAGAGAAATTTAATAAACCTTAGATCTTTAATAAGAAAAAGAAAAGAAGAGGGCGCCACTTACCTTTTTGTAAATAGAAAGTGAAATTTAACAAACCTTAGATCTGTAAGTAATTACGTAATGAATACAAAAATGCCACACGAAAATACTTTAAAAACCATATTAAATAAATTCATAAATCCAAACAAGAAGTAATCAGCAAACTAAAAGAAATATTAAAAAATTTCGTAAAAGAGTGGTAACAACTACAGACAATAGAAAAGAAGCACCAGAAACAATTTTACGTTACAGAGAATGTAGGTTGCATGAAAAAAAACTTAGTTGGAAGCGCAGGCACAAATCAAGATTAAAAACTTTAGGGAAGTCCAGTAATAAGAACAAAAAAGATTATAATATAAAGCCCAGAGAAGCAGAACAAAATATATGAAAATTTTTTCAAAATTTCAAAAAGAAATTTCTTTTTGAAGCGCGCAACAGTTAAAAAAGCTCTATGGCTTTACCAGATGACTTATAACAATTTTTTATAGCTCGATTTTTTTGTTTCTTAAGGTAAATAGTATTTATTTACATTCAAAACAAATCAAAATAATTATACTATAATATAGCGGTTCATTCGTTTTTGTTTTCGTTTTTAGATAGGCATATATAAGTTAAAAAGGGATAGGAAACATCCTTCGAATATGATAGGAAACCATAATACTGTGCCCAGTGACACCTGCTTAGAATTACCAAAAGAAAGATTAGAGAGATCTAGAATAGTAAGAGGTCCTTACCAACTAAAACTAGAACAGGTAAAAATAACAGGCAATGAGAAGAACATGAAAAGTCGGTCTTTTTACCCACTTGGTATTCCAAATAAAAATGGTTCGTAAAAATTCTCACACAAATGTAATTCTAAGGGATATTCAAAAGGAATGGAAAGGGTAGACTCTTTCTGTGATTTGACGATGCTTCTCACCACGAGCAGATTGCTATTGTTTTTAGATAGGTACGTTTCCAGTTAAAAGACTAGTATCATTGAAAGGATTAAATAAATATTTTCGATTGTTTGGTATTAACATAAGTAATTAGTTTATTCTTGTATTGAAGGTAGTCCGAAAAGGTGCACTATTTTTGAAGAGATTGTGCGAGAAGAGAGAACACGCTGGGCTTGTCGTGCTGAGGCAGTTGCTGTGGTCAAAGATCAGCTTGAAGCAATTATAAAAGCCATTAAAAAGACGGTTGATGATGCATCTGATGCAAAAGCTAGAGCTAAAAGTAAAGGGATACTACATCAAATAAAATCATTTGATTTTATTATGTGTTTGGAGATAATGCATCCAATTTTGCAAATGATTGTCAAAGTTAGTAAATTACTTTGGAAGAATTAAGGATACAACATCTAAATTAGATAAATATTCATTCTAAAGTAAAAGACGTTTGTAATAAGGTAACTAATGGTTTCTAATAGAATAGATAATAATGCTGGAAATGCATATATACAATGAACGATAAAAAAAGAAGTAACTCTTTGAATTTTATCCGCTTTTAGACCGAATGATACAGTCATTGAACGATAAATTTGACGACGAATCAAAAGAAATTATTTATTCAGTAGGCCAAATCATATTGTTAATATAGATGAGCTAGGAAATCAAGATTTAAATACACCCCAGAATATTTTGATTTGAATTTTTCAGAATTAGAAGATGAAGTAAGGCTTTTAAAAAGAAGAAAAATAAAAAAAAAAATTCACCTCCGAATACTCTTGACTGGCTCGATTGCATAATAGAAAATCGATGTTTGCAATGTTTAACCTACTAATGGCAAAATTTTGCCACAATTCCTATAACAAGGTGTCCTTCGAAAGAACCTTTTTTAAGGTAAGCATAATAAAATCGATACTTCGATCAACAATGCTTTGTAACATGTAATGGTGCCTTTTGCTGAACAAGAACTTGCTGTAAAAATAAATAAAGAAGTTGTAGTTGACGAAATTTAAAAAAAAATCATACCATTATAACGACGAATGATTTTTAATGTGTTGTTATAATAAATTTTCGATCGAGTTAGCAAATACAAATATTTAGGCACTTTTATAAATGAAGACAACGATAGCTCAGCAGAAATCAAAATAAGAGTAGAAAAAGCCAGATCCATATTCACTAAAATGAAAAGAGTGTTCTGCGGAAGAGATTTGAGCCTTGAAATGAAACTTCGCCTGATGAGATGTTACGTACTTTCTGTGCTGTTCTACGGAATGGAGTCATGGACGTTGAAAAAGATTGATACCAAAAAATTAGAGGCATTTGAACTATGGATGTATCGCAGAATCCTGAGAATATCATGGACCGAGAGAGTCACAAATGTCGAGGTCTTGGGAAGAATGAATAAAGAAAAGGAAATCATATTTACGATCAAAAAACGAAAACTGCAATACTTGGGACACATTACAAGAGGCGAAAGATATGAAAAGGTCCATAGGAAGAAGACGAAACTCCTGGCTAAAGAATCTACGGGAATGGTATAGCTGTAGCAGCAACAAATTGTTTCGGTCAGCAGTTTCGAAAATACGTATAGCCCTGATGATCGCCAACCTTCGGAACGAAGATGGCACTTGCAGAAGAAGATAATAAATTTTATTATTTTATTAATTAAATCTCATAATTTTTAATGTGACTGTGACGACCGATATTTTGCTTATAATATTTAACCCTCCGTTCATCGGGTGACCATTCTGAAACACTTTCGGTCGGGTGTGGTCTGTGAGGACCAAAATGAAATACCGCCTCCCGAGCAATAGCATACATTTTATTGCTAATTTCGCATCAACGTGTTTTAAACAAATCATTTACTATATAATGTTTATTACAGAAACAATTCCAAAATTTTTTTAAGTTGTATTGGTAAATTTTAAAAATGATTACAATTTCAAAGCATATTTTTTCAAATTTGTGAACAGCGACTAAATAATGACAAAAACAAAAAAAAAACATTTAAAACTTTAAATAGAAACAAACAAAGTACTACAAAAGATAGAATAAACTAAAAAATTCAATTGTGGACACAAACTACAGTTGTCAAACTTTGGTGGTCAAATTTTCTAAGCAATCTTTGCAGCATGCCATTATGTGGTCCATACTTAGCCAGGATTTGCCTCTTTTGCAATATTTCCTCTCTTACCTGACTGGGGCTCTGGTACAACGCCGACCTCAATGTCTGAGAGTCTCAAGGCCGAAGCACGCACAGCTTTTGTCAAATGCGAGTCAACTGCTCTCTGTCGTATACTCTCCTGTACTAATTCTGTGGGGTATTAACAAACAAATGTACTATTACAAATTAATAGTACTTAATTAACAGAACTATTCCTTCGATAACTCTGGCGAGAAAATAATGGACCTTTACTCATTGGTGCAAATAATTATTAAAATTTAAATTGTTGCAATAAACAATCAAAGACAATTTATAGGTTTAGGTAAAACTAGGTAAAAACTTACCGCTGGGTCTAATTACCAGGGTTTGCACTACAAAACAACGAACGAAATCAATTAAATATGCGTGCATGGGTTCACGTGCCGGGTTGCGTCTTTTCTTTTCAACGACTGGTGCTCTTCTTTCAAAGGGACGCATTCCACGAGCCCGATGGCGGTACTTATAGGGATCGTAGGAATACAGGGAGGACAAATGTATTGATTAATTTATACAACCATATTTGAATTTAAACATTCTCCCCCCTTTAAAGGCCATAAGGTCTTTAAAAAACAAAACGAATTCCAAATACTATCATTACTTAAACAACTAAAACGATAATTAATACAAACAATTCCTATACAAATCTCAAACAAATATTCAAAACTTAAACTACAATAAAAAAATTAAAATTAAAATAGTGGTTTCGTCGCGGTTATATTGACAAAAGTCGAACAAAACAAAATTAATAAAACGTTGTAAAGCGGCCAAAAAAGCTTCCGCGGTCAAATTACTAGCTAATTCAAGATTTAAAGCCTTAGTACAGCAACATACAAATAGACACAAATAGGCCTTTTGAGTTCTAACTCCCCTGTAACGAGACATGGTTATCGAAAACGGTCCATCATAATCTAACCCACAAATCGAAAAGGGTTTAATGACACCGAGACGAAATCTAGGCAAATTACCCATAGGGGGTTGTAAGTTTGTAGGAGATTGTTTCCAACATCTAAAACATTTGGACAATACCAAATTAACGGCTTGTTTAGAAGACATTATCCAAAACCTTTGACTAGCCAAAAACTGAGTACTCTTAAATCCAGCATGTAAATACTTCTCATGATAATGACGAACTAGAAGAGTAGTAAGGCGTGATTTCTTTGGTAACAAAAACGGGTGTTTTGCTTCATACGATAACGAAGACTGCGATAGACGACCACCTACACATAAACACTGAGTACTATCATCTAAACATACTCCCAACTTACGAAACGGTTTTGGAAAAGAATTTGATTGAAGATGTTCTTCAAAATACTTTTCTTGTGTAAATCTGACAAGAATAATCAACAAGTCTTCTAATTCTACGAAAGTCAAGGGTCCTGACCGTTTCGACCTTTTATAACGAGAGTTGTGCGCGAATCGCAACATAAAAGCCAAAATTCTTTGGATCGAGGTAAAAGACGATTTATTTTTTAACAAACAAGACAAAAAATGTTCCTCACGAGTGGAAACAAACACTAAAGCTTTCTTTATCTCTTCCAAAGAGGATTTTTCCTGCAATGAGGGAGGAACCTCTGGAAAAATGGAATATTATACAAAAACGAAGGACCTGTTAACCAGTCTAATTTTGATAGAAAAGCGGCCGGTAGCATGCCTCGCGAAGGCGCATCGGCTGCATTATTTCGAGATTCGATATAATGCCAAGAATAATTTTGACTATGGGACTGGATATACGAAATGCGATTTGCGACGAAAGTTTTGAATCTCGAGTGGGAGCTTTTAATCCAGTGCAATACGATTTGAGAATCTAACCAAGCATACACATTTTGAAATAATTTATGCTTCCACGACTCACAACACAAACGACATAAGTTTTACCAAATGAACAGCAGCTAACAATTCTAATCGAGGTATAGTAATCTGTTTTATAGGAGCTACTTTCGATTTGGCACACAGTAAATTAACTTGAACTAGGTTACGAGTATCAATACTACGAATATAAACGACACAAGCATATCCCTTTTCACTAGCATCGGCAAATCCATGAAGCTCTAAGATGGGACATGAGGAAATATTCAAAAAACGAGGAATTTTGAACTGTGAAATAAGAGATAGTTCGCTCTTATATTGTTCCCATACCCGAATTATTTCCGAAGGAGGACGATCATCTCATTTAAGACCGGTTGCCCAAAGTTGTTGGATTAAATGTTTAATAAAAAAGGTAATAGGTGTTAAGTAACCACAAGGATCATAAATTCGAGCTAATTCGGACAAAAACGATATTTTAGTACAAGGGACGTCGTGCAATTTGACTGAAAATTGAAAGACATCGGACTGTGCAATCCACTTCAAACCAAGGATTTTTAATGAAGGACCATTTGCTTCTGGATCAAAATTAATGGAGTGAGGATTAATATGGGATTCAGGAAATTGCGACAACAATTTGGATTCATTCGAACACCATTTCCGTAATTCAAAGCCTCCTAACTTTAACAAAGCGACTAATTCGTCAACTAAAGTTTGTGCTTCTTCGAGAGTCGAAGCACCAAAAACAAAATCATCAATATACGAAGCGTGACGAATAAGCGAGACGGCGTTAGGAAAACGAGAGCCTTCGTCTAATGCTAATTGTTGGAGAGTTCTTAAAGCGAGATACGGCGAAGATACTATTCCAAAAGTAACAGTTAATAAACGATATTCCTGAATTTCCTCAGCGCTAGAAAATCTCCATAACACGCGTTGATAATCCGTGTGTTCAGGAGCGACTAAAATATTACGATACATCTGACGAATTTCCGCACACAGCGCAAAACGATTAAGTCTAAAATTCAACAACAGCGAGACTATGTTCTGTTGCAGCTTAGGACCGACCAGTAAATAGTCGTTTAAAGATTTACCGCGACTGGGACTTTTCTGAGACGCATTATATACAACTCGAATTTTACTTGAAACACTATCTGGTTTCACAACGCAATGATGTTGAATATAATACTTTCCCCTTTTCTTTTCGGCATTAGAGACTAACTGCATATTACCTAAATCAAGATACTCCTGCATATGAAAAGAATATTCTTTTTTCAAACTTGGTTGACGAGATAAGCGTCGTTCTAATGATAGCAATCTATTTAAAGCAATATCATAGCTATCTTGCAAACAAGGCGGCGATTCACGAAAAGGCAAAGATACAACATATTTACTCGAGACGTCCCGATTATGCGTTTCCAGATAAATGTTCTCATACAGAACGTCTTCTGGTTCTGAAACTGGCTTTTCCGGTACGTTTTCCAGTTCCCAAAATTTCGTTAACGAAGAATTTAGTGGGTCTTCAATATTTGAAAGACAAACAAGCGAAGTCGACGAAAGGTTAGGTGTGCTAGTAGGTCCTAACAAAATATAACCAAAAACGGTATTTAGGGCATCTGGTTGTCCCGCTTTACCTTCAATTTTACCTTCTAACAACACCTTCGAAAATATGCTACAACCAATTAACAAATCTATAGATTGACTACAGTTAAATTCGGGATCGGCTAACTTCAAATTTTTAATATAATTCCACGTCGATATGTCAATTTTGGTGCTCGGCAAATCCGAGCAAACCCGATCTGTAATAATAGCCTCGAAGTGAAACACCGGTGACTCCTGATGACGAGGTTGGATAGAAAAACTTATTTGACCTTGATTCAGTTTCGTTTGCATCGAATTGAGTCCGTTAACTTCAAATGAACAAGGAGTTTTAGGCCAACCTAATCTACTGGCAGCTTTACGACTGATGAACGAACTCATTGAACCTGAATCTAGCAGACATCTCAAGGGCTGTTTACACCCCTTACTATCAATCGCGTGAACTAAAACGGTACCGAGCAAAATTTCCTTTTTTGTCTCGTTTTTCTTCCCTATAAAACTAGCAGCACAATGTGATATTTCAGGCGAATTTTGTTCGACTCCCGATGCCCCTGGATTATTAGTATTTTCTATGGACGACTGGCTATTGGAACGATTTCTATCAAAGTGCAACAAACTATTATGAAGGTGACTATTACATTTACTACATTTAAAGGCCTTTGGACACGACTTGACAGAATGATTAGCCTGATTAAGACACCTAAAACACGAGGAAGATTCTTTACAAAATTGGTATCTTTCTTTTGGAAATTTTTTCAAAAACAACGAGCAATGGTTAAGAAAATGACTTTGTTTACATAAAGCACAACATATTGACGACGAATTTGTAACAAAGGATGAACTACTATTATGCCTTGACTCATTGGAATGTTTATAATTACACTTTGGCTCCGTATAAGTTGGAGCCCTCGACGATTTCTTAGATTCACTTAAGCTACTATTCAAATTATCGTAAGCAATGTACTGAGTTTCAATAAACTCTACCAATTTTTAAAATGACGGGATTTTATTCGATTTATTTTCTAACTCAAATAACTTTACTGAATCCGCGTCTAATTTCGACAAAAGTAAATTAAACATAATAAAATCCCAATGTTCTGTCGGAAGACCTAATGTTTTCAATGCGGCTAAATTTTCTAAAAACGTATCTACTAATTTAGCCAGATTTTTCGAATTAACTACCGATATTTTCTGTACGCCCAAGATCGCATCCCAATGCGCGGTCGCACAACGACGAACATTTGTGGACGTGTACGAACTCATCACTATATAGCCCCCCATAAAATTATTAGACCCTCGGACATATAGTAAACTGATCACCGGCATCCTTTTGAGATTGGTAAACTCATCACCGCAGATAGGTAAACTCATCACCGGGATTTTTGCCTGGTTTCTAATGCGAAAGATTGCTTCTTACCTGTTATACTTCTCGTTTATGTGATAATTTAATAAATTCAGAAATTATTTTAAGCAAGTTGCTTTAAAATTTAACTGAGATATTAATATATCTGACGGTGTGGCCTATTAGACGTATCTGCCAATCTAAATGGTTTTGAGATCTAAAAATTTAGTTGCATAGGATTTCGATAGTGAACTTCAAAATGAAAATATTTGTCAATATGTGCTATTTTTGTTTATATCGGAAGTAGTCCCAACTTCGTTATTTGATTTTCATTGCATTTTTATATTTCTCATTGAATTCACGAGATAATTTGTTAAGCATACATTCGGCCTAAATCTTACTGTTTTGGCGTTATTTAACTATCTTTTAATAATAAAAGATTTTGGACAGTTAGTAAATATAAAATATCTGAAAAATAGGAAAAGCTAAAAACTTAAGTGTGCTATTAGTGCATTGAAGTCGAAGGAAACTTAATTTTTTACACGCGCAAAGCTTTACAGTTTTTGGCTTCATTGGCGGAAATTTTTAAATTTGAAGTAATCAGCAATGCATTCATTACGACAGAATGCATCAAAATACTTAAGTCCAGTTTCCTGTACTATATCTTTCAATGACTTGTACAAAGATCCCGCAATTAGAGTGCTTTTAAAAGCAATGTTTTTACATTTTTTGGTTAGTTTTCGCCATTATTTTTAGGGGTCAGATGAGTTGTTCATTTCATTTTATAAACATCATGACAACTAACCTCAATTAGTGTAAGATACAAAATAATTTTTATTCTGTAATTTGTACTAATTTTGTTTATTGTAGCACCCTGATGATGCAAATAAAGATTTGCGAAAGATTGGTAGACAGAAAAGAGTACTTCTTTATCCTATCTTCGGCTGCACACCCAAATATGTAGTTGTGTTTTGTAGTCAAACTGATCAGCGTTGACTACAAGCGTTTATCGCTTTTTCAGTATATGTATATAAGAAGTTCAATTAAGTCGGTACCATATGGAAAAAAATTTTATTTTTAGTTTTATGAAAAAAAATTTATTCTCTATTTCTAAATGATCTAGAATTTTAATCATCAGAATCAGATATTAGTATTATTCAGTCATTTACGCGGTTCGTTAAACAACATGAATTTTATTAAGACTTGAGAATATTCAAAATTCATTTTTTTTGACAAACCGCGTATACAATTAAAAAAAATTTAATATCTGATCATTGTATTATTATACATCATAATTATTTTATATAACAAAATTCATAAAACTAAAAATAAAAAGGTTTCTATGGTGCCGAATTAATTGGATACCCTGTATATATATATATATATATATATATATATATATATATATATATATATATATATATATATATATATATATATATATATATATAACAATGTGACTTTAACAATTTAATTAGAAATCTCAAAATGTAATATCAGAACAGGTAATCTACAGTAACAAAGTAATATTATGCCTTGCCTACAAGAAACATCTTATACAGTTAACTTAAAGAACTTAATTACGCTGATTTTTTTCTGTTTGTTCAGGATGATTCGAGAAAACCAGTGCGAAACAACTAAACAAAAACGGTATAAAATTTCTACTCACCAGTTGTATGACATTTAGCCTTACACCCTTCCGTCGCACAAGTCCACAAAAGGCAATTCGATTTTTTTAGAGTTTTCGCAATTGAAATTTGAAATTATTGATAACCATCATTTTTTGTCTACATTGGCTCAGGACGTAATCAATTAGCAGTTCACGATCCATGTTAAAGAAACAAGGGCAAATGAAGAGAAATTTTTCTTTTCGCATGATTTTAGGTAGCTATCAATAGAATTTTGTGGAATTCCCAAATAAAAACCAATAAATTGCAGTTGCATTTAAGACATCTGGATTTGGATTATTCTGTGAAATCACCAAAAACTAGCCGTTTGCTGGGATTTTATGGTCTATACCTGATCCGGGGTGCAGGTAGGACAGTGATCAGTTTACCAATCTCTTAGGGTCTATTTTGAAAACCCTACTTTTATGGCGGTGATGAGTTTGTACTATGTACGAGGGTATTTATGGTAAATGGTGATGAGTTTACGTGTACCCACATTTGTGTAGCGTTTAACAATTAGATCGTAAGCAATTTGATAATTATCGCTATTTATTGACAAATTACGAATCAAACTAAGTGGAGTCCCTTCTAAACATCCTTTCAAATACTTAAACTTTTCTACGTCTGCTAGGCCTGCGTTATTATGTACAACCGAATTATATAAGTCTAAAAACGAACTAAACTCCTTAAAATCACCCTTAAATTTAGGCAGCTCTATTTTAGGCAAGCGAATATTTGATTGTGGAACTACTACTGATCTAAACGGTTCTGGAGTTTCAAATTGTGGCTCAGATAATTCCGCACTAAATAGTTTTATTTTATAAAATTGTTCCAAAAATAATTCCCGAACATTTTCTTCAACCCTCGTATCCGCGTCTGGTACAGGAAGAATATTACTAATAATATTAGTGTGATGTTTTAAGAACTCTTCGCGAATCGAATCTAAATCCTCTAGTCTAATTTTAAATAAAGGGCGAATAGAAACGTCTGAAAGGGACTTAAAACCTAAATCGAAAATTAACTGAATATCATTTAACGCAGTTTTTCTTAAAAATTTGAGTTTCCTATTCTTTTCTTCAAGTTTTTCCATTTTAAATTTTTAACAAGTTCCAAAAATATTATACAAACGAAAGTGTACAAAAATGTGGTCTAAAACCCCGAAATTACCGATTTGTAATTCGATACTTTATTAAAACGACGATAATCCCCTTTTCAAAAGTCCCATATGGTCGACTTTACAAAAAGGTCATAAATTATTCTCGAGTCACGACAAGAGACGCAAACTTAAGATAAGAACTCTCAAAACGATAAAAAATACGACATTCGACGAAACCAACCATTAAAATTTAAATAAAACAAAATATTTTTTCAACAAATGAGTTCAAATCCGGCTAGATAGGCCAATGTGGGGTATTAACAAACAAATGTACTATTACAAATTAATAGTACTTAATTAACAGAACTATTCCTTCGATAACTCTGGCGAGAAAATAATGGACCTTTACTCATTGGTGCAAATAATTATTAAAATTTAAATGGTTGCAATAAACAATCAAAGACAATTTATAGGTTTAGGTAAAACTAGGTAAAAACTTACCGCTGGGTCTAATTACCAGGGTTTGCACTACAAAACAACGAACGAAATCAATTCAATATGCGTGCATGGGTTCACGTGCCGGGTTGCGTCTTTTCTTTTCAACGACTGGTGCTCTTCATTCAAAGGGACGCATTCCACGAGCCCGATGGCGGTACTTATAGGGATCGTAGGAATACAG
Organism: Diabrotica undecimpunctata; assembly: GCF_040954645.1. Classification (NCBI taxonomy): domain Eukaryota; kingdom Metazoa; phylum Arthropoda; class Insecta; order Coleoptera; family Chrysomelidae; genus Diabrotica; species Diabrotica undecimpunctata. Next base: position 84,332,063 of record NC_092811.1, on the reverse strand, counting down.
GGAGGACAAATGTATTGATTAATTTATACAACCATATTTGAATTTAAACAAATTCCATACCTAGGTTTTTTTGGAATAATCTTCGCGTTTTGGAAAATTCTCCATCTGGGTTGTTGCCTTTGTAAATTATAAATGCATTAATTGCTGTGAGATTAAGGAGATTATAAACTACTACCATTGGCCAACGTTTCGTATTTCTGGAAACATTATATGATGTGATCATTCTGTCTACAACATCTACTCCACTCTTTGTGGAATTATAAACAGTTATTATTTCTGGTTTTTTCTGATCACCTGTATCTTCATCTATCCGATCATCTCTGTGCACAGTGGAAACAGCAATCACATTTTTTCCTGTCTTCGGTATATATGATACGGCAGTCATATCGTTGCTAAATGCAAAAACTGAAGAATATACCTGCCTATTTTTAATTTGCGTTATTTCTGGCTAAGTGAAACAAGATTGCAAGAAAAATACAACTAAGAAGTAGTGCAAATATTGTAACCCATTTGATCGGGTGGGGTCTGTCAGGACAAACGGCCATGCAGCAGCTATTTAGAAATTTCAAAAACAGCTTTGTATAAAAAAAGGAATACGAACGGTATTTAGTAATATTATATATATATATATATATATATATATATATATATATATATATATATATATATATATATATATATATATAAAGAGATAAGTAAGATAATAAACAACAAACATTTCAAAGAAGGAAAGTTATTAAATTCTTGGATTACCTGTACTAAACAAAATGTAAGCTATACATAAATTATTTCTTTGTTATACTTGAGTGACCCGCATAATTTTAAGTGAAATCCAAAGACAATTGAAACGGGTTTTCCAAAATACATTAATGCAGTGATTAGAGACAAATAGAAGAGATTTTAGAAAGAGGTTTTTGTTAGTTTTTAAGAATTATAGAAAATATTATTTGTAAATAAGTTTTAGGAAATTTTATAATTATAGGTAAAAATTTGTTTGTTATCGAAATGAAAAAATGGGGGAATTGTGACGAGTTTTGATTGGCGGAGATTGAAAAAGGTGGGATAAGTATGTAGGAAAAAGTTTAGCGAGATGGAGGAGAGAGAAAGGAGAATCAGTTGGTTTTCCAAGTCTGTAAGACTTGGAAATGGTGGTTCCCAAAAAATAGCAAGCAGTAGTGTTGAATGTTAGTGAGTTTTTGTGGAGTTAGTGTATCTGACAGAAGCTGAAGCAGCAAAAGATTGTAAGTCATATTTTCCTACTTATATTCCAAGAGTCACTGTTCAGGCCAACGAGAGATTCAGTTTATCGTAAAGAGAAGATATTCCAAGAGTCATTTTTCACTCGGGCCAACGAGAGATTCAGTTTATCGAGAGGAGAAAGGCTATCATAATTTGAATGATTGTTGCTTTTGAAGGAGATCATTAAGGACGATATACTTGCAACAATCTGTTGTAAGATTGCTGATTACATAGGGAGCGGTTGAGAGGAGATAATACAGTCTACAAGGAACAAGGATTTGGACCACTCATCATCAGAGAGAGATATTTTTGTTTTCTGCAGTTTTTTTTTCTTTTATTGATAACACAATTTTTACACGTAATTTAGAAAGGATATAAATATTTTGATTAGGAGAGTTAGAATAGTTTGGGATTTTGAGTTTTCAATTAATATTGTTTGTACCATTAATTTTGATTGTTCACGTACGGAGAACAAAATTTTGAGAATCCTTATATGAGATTTGTTTATTGAAAACTTTTGAGTGTGAATTATTTCATTATTTTTATTTCAATATATAGTGTTAGATCATATGTGTTTTTTATTATTCCGGTATTCTCTGGACCTTACCTTTCACATGTAATAGCATAGATATTGAAGCACGAATTTAACCCTGAGATAAAAGAATTAAAAATTGTGATAGAGTCATAATCATATCATTTAAATAATTTTAATTAATCAAAAATTAATTAGCTAATTATTGCTTGGCGCACCAAGACTTTAAATATCACAATAACTGGCTTCCAAAACGTGGGGCTTGAAAATATCGCAGCTTTACATTTGAAGGAAGGGAAAGAGATCTGGAATAAGTACAGGTGATCCAGAGATAAAAACATATAACATTGAGGGAATTTGAATTTGAAAGTATTTTGACAATTTTTCCAGGGAATATAAATTTGATTTATTGATTGATCGTAGTTAGTGGATATTTACTGCTATTGAATTATTTGATTTTATTTTCTTTACCAATCGTACATTTGATATTTATTTTGAATTATTTGAATTTTACTGATTGCATATTTGATATTTGTCGTGAAAATTTAATACATTTGGGGAGAAATATTGTCGTGTTCTGAAACATATAGAGTGTTGTAAAATTTCACATTTTTCGGGGACAAAAACAGTAACGAAAAGAAACAACATGTCGACCACAAGGAGTCAAAGCAAAATGCAAGAAAGGAAGGAGGATAACAGAGAAGAGGAAACAATTATTGATGAAGGATCGGATAATGAAGGAAATGCCACAATAATGGAGGAAAGAAAAGAAACAGGAATGCTGGAAAAATTATTAGCAATGATGCAAATACAGACACAAACAATAGAGAGAAACCAACAAGAAACATCACAAAAAATGGATGAAACAAAACAAACAATGGCAGAAACGAAACAAACAATGGAAGAAAACCAACGGGAAACAAGGCAAGCAATAGAACTAAATAACAGGAATATAGAGAAGCGTTTGGAAAACTATGAACAAGAAATTAAAGGATGTGTTGAGGGGATAAAGAAAGAACTGATACAACAGATAGAAGAAATAACCATAAAGAATGCAAAACAAGAGACAGAGATTAAAGATATCCAAAATACAATGAAGGAGATACAAAATTGCCAGAGAAAGGAACTAGAGATGCAGAGAGAAGAAATAGAAACTAAAATGAAAGATAGTAAGACTGTCCAGAAAAAGGAATTAGAACAGTTAGAAGAAAAATTTGAAATGGCGCTACAAGAAGACAGGAAGGAAATAGAAAGAAGATTAAAGCAAAATGAAAAACAAATGGCAAGAAAATACAATTTGGCGGGGATATTCGGAAAACACACCCAGTACCGTTTGTTAAAAATTTGAAAACCAAATTACAACATATTAGATATTTTGACGAGTGCAAAGAAACAATTAGAAACCATTTGAAAGAAGGAGCAGCGTTATGGTATGAAAGCAAGGAAGATGAGTTTGAAAATTGGACAGATTTTGAAAATAAATTTCTCAACTATTTCTGGGGGAAAAATAAACAGAGAGAAATCAACCAAGAGCTACAGAATGGAAAATATCACGAAAAAATGGGAATATCTGAAGAAAGATATGCTTTGCAGATATATAACAATTCAAAATATCTAGAATACAAATATTCTACCGAACAGCTGGTAGAAATGATCAGCAGACATTTTGAGGAAACTTTGGAAGATCACGTGATTTTGAGAAACTATCAAGATATTGATAGTTTGTGCCAATTCCTTCAATTAAAAGAAGCGAAAAGAAAAGAAATGAGAAATAGAAGACAACATGACCAATATAATGGACCGGAAAAAAGGTATTCATCAAATTATGACCAGAGAAACCGACACCCCAGATCAACAAACGAATATAGGCCGAGAAATTACAATAATTACAATAGACAACAAAATTACGATAACCGGAATGATACACAAAATAGAACAAATGAAAATCACAACAGGAATAGAGATGCACAAAATCCTCCGAATAGGAATACGATCGAACAAAGGGACGATAGAAATAATCAGAGATTCCAACGACAAAACAGAAGAGAGATGAATCATGTGGCAATAGAAAAGGAGGAAGAAGAAGTATTCAATGAATCCAGACAGGATTTTCAATAAGGCATCCACTAAACAAAAGTAAAAAACTCTCCGGTATATTTTGTCACCCGAGAGAGTTTATACAGTTGGCGGGAAACGAAAAACAAAATTCTAATTCCAATCTAATTTTTTTAGATGCATTTATAAAACATAAAGCGATTAAAATTCTGATTGATTCTGGATCGGAAATTTCGTTAATCAATAAAAAACTAGTAAAAGAATTAAATATGGACAGATTTGTGTATAAGATTCCGAGGGTTGCTTTAGTGGGTGCAAATAATAAAAAATTGACGACAGTAAACGAAGGTTTAGGAGTACGGATCAGAGTGGGAGACCAATTCTATATTATGCAATGTGTGGTGATCGAAGATCTAAATCATGATATGATAGCGGGAATTGATGAATTGAGTGAAAAACATATCACCATCAATTTTTCGGAAAATCAACTGGAAATCAGAGCAGAACCAGACAACATAGAAGAAGAAAAGGAAACAGATAGGAGAAAATTTTCTGAAAGGATAAATGGACAAGAAACACATAAAGAAATCAATATGACGGTAGAGGATAAATCGAAAGCTCAAGAAAAAAATCAATCCGAAGAGGAAAAGAGAATAAAAAAAAGAAGAAGAGTTCGAAAAGAAAGCAGGAAAAAAAGGAAGTTATAAGCAGAAAAATGGAAGGAGCCGAAACATGGTGCTCGGAATACCAGATAGAAATTAAAGATAAAAAAAAAATAGAAGAAGAAATAACGGAAGAGGACAGAGAAGAAATGGCAATTATGGACGAGAATCCAGAATTTTGTGAAGAAGTAATACGGACAGTGAACACATGTGAACAAACTGAGGATGAAAGAAAAATAATATGTGGAGAAAACATGGAGAAGGAAATAGAGAAGATTTTAGAAAATTATGGAGATCTTATTAATGAAGAAAGCCGAGTGGCTAAAAATTATGAACATTCTTTTAAAGTTCAAAACTTAGAAAATTTTAAATCGAAAACTTATCCAATCCCGTATAAATACAGGCAAAGCGTCGGACAGGAAATTGAAAATATGATCAAAGACAAGGTGATCGAAAGATGTGACTCTCCATATATCAACCCGATAGTATGCGTAAAAAAATCAAATGGTGATTTGCGATTATGTTTAGATGCAAGAAACATTAATTCGCACACAATCGCGCAATACGAAGCGCCTTTGAACATAGAAGCCATTTTTGGACGAATCACAGGATCACACATTTTCTCCAAAATCGATTTGAAACACAGTTTTTGGTTAATACCTTTGGCAGAAAAGTGTCGAAATTATACCGCTTTTTCTATCGACGGAGTGGTGTACCGATTTAGGGTAGTACCATTTGGACTACAAAGTGCATGCGCTGCTTTGGTTCGCGCATTACACACAATTTTAAATAGGCATGGAGAATTTGTTGTACATTACATAGATGATTTATTAATTTTCTCACCGGATATAACAAGCCATCTACGACATATTCATACTGTTCTCGAAGAACTTGATCAAGCCGGATTAAAATTAAATATTTAAAAGTGTCAGTTTTTCCAAAAAGAGGTATTGTATTTAGGATTCAAATTAGACACAAAAGGGATTAGTCTTGCAGAAGATAGAATCGAAGTCATAAACAACTACCCTAGGCCAACCAATTTAAAAACTTTGCGGGGATTTTTAGGAATGGTAAACTATTTCAAAAAGCTGATACCAGACCTCAGTACAAAAGAAATACCGCTAATAGCATTACTTAAGAAAAATGTCAGATGGAAATGGGGAACTGAACAAGAAATCGCTTTCAAAAATTTAAAAGGAGCGTTTTCCACAGCTGTAAGAGTGCACCACCCAAGATATGAGCAACCTTTCATTCTCAGGACCGATGCTTCCATAAAAAAATTTGCAGGGGTGTTATCACAGATACAAGACGATATAGAGGTGCCAATATGTTTCGTTTCCCGTGTAACCAAAACGTATGAGAGAAAATACAGCGTTACTGAATTAGAATTTGCCAGTGTGTTATTTTGTGTAAACAAATTACGTTTTTACCTACTTGGGGCAAGATTCACCATTGAAACGGACCATGCAGCGTTGGTACACATAATGAAAAATAGGTTGGTAAATAATAGAATTCATAGGGGCATTCTTTTACTCCAAGAATATGATTTTGAATTTAAATATATCAAAGGAACGGACAATATTTTGGCTGATGCGTTGACGAGAGATGAACAATTCCGCAAAGAGGATCACAAAACTCTCCACGTAGGCATGAACATAATGAGAGAAGAAGCAGGCTTATTTTCTTTGGCCAAAATCAGGGAAAATCAGGAAGAATTGAATGAAAGAGAAAAGCAAAGGGCTGAACAAGAAAATAACCTATATTTTAAGAGGGTCGATGGTAAAGAACTCTATGTAATCACGGAGCAAATGGCAAAAGAAGTTTTTTTAAAGTTACACTGTGACAACGGACATATTGGAAGTAGAAAGGTGTGGCTTATGTTCAGGGAGAACTACATTTGTCGACAGGACTATACAATAGCCAAATGGGTGACTCGAAATTGTGTGACATGCCAAAAGTGTAAAAGTAGGAACTTTAAAAATGAAAACGTCACAAAAAACGTCGTAGCTCGGAAGAAACTGGATATTGTTGCTATTGATATGTTGAGCGATTTGATACCAACAACTCAAAGGAATAAACACATATTAGTTATGGTGGATCTTTTCTCAAAATATGTTAAATTGTACGCATGCAGAACCACAAAAGGAATTGAAATACTTAGGAAGATAGACAATTTTATAGAAACGGTGGGAAGACCAGACAATATTTTATTGGACAATGCGACATATTTTAGGAACGAACGTTTTAAAAGGGAATTAAGAGAGAGGGGCATCGATACAAAATTTATAAGCATCCGTCATCCACAGAGCAACCCATCGGAGCGTTTTATACAAGAAGTCACAAAATTTCTACGAATTGCCGCGGAAGAACATCATCGACATTGGGACAGAAAAGTGTTTGAGATCGAGACCTATTTGAATTGTGCTCCAAATACGGTTACCAAAGAGACGCCTTTATATATAATGAATGGAACAATGCCTACAAGACCGTGGGAAGACACCGCCCCCAGACAATACGAAGAAGTGATCGAGTTGGTTCAAAGAAGATTGAGACGAAGTGGAGAGAAATATCTCCAAAGACAAGAGAGAACCCGAAGAAGAAGGCCGATCAAATTCCAGAAAGGAGATAAAGTCTTAGTGAAGGCACTGAGGGTGTCGAATTTACAAAATGGTATTTGTGCTAAATTGATGCCGATATTTGAAGGTCCATATAGGGTCAATACGGAAAATGGGGTAAATAGTTATGAATTAGCGCACATAGAGACAGGAAATATACGGGGTATTTTTAACATTCACGACATTTATCAATATCATGAATAGATTTTAATAACATAGTGAAATAATTTGATCCTGGAAAACTTTTGTCATTTTAAAATTTAACAAAGAGTTTTCGGCAGATCAAATGGCGGGGATTTGTTATGATATGCAAAATCGAGAAAAATATTGGTTTGATTAAAATATTTCAAAGTTCAAAAACATTAAAATAATTCAGATAAGTAAGATAATAAACAACAAACATTTCAAAGAAGGAAAGTTATTAAATTCTTGGATTACCTGTACTAAACAAAATGTAAGCTATACATAAATTATTTCTTTGTTATACTTGAGTGACCCGCATAATTTTAAGTGAAATCCAAAGACAATTGAAACGGGTTTTCCAAAATACATTAATGCAGTGATTAGAGACAAATAGAAGAGATTTTAGAAAGAGGTTTTTGTTAGTTTTTAAGAATTATAGAAAATATTATTTGTAAATAAGTTTTAGGAAATTTTATAATTATAGGTAAAAATTTGTTTGTTATCGAAATGAAAAAATGGGGGAATTGTGACGAGTTTTGATTGGCGGAGATTGAAAAAGGTGGGATAAGTATGTAGGAAAAAGTTTAGCGAGATGGAGGAGAGAGAAAGGAGAATCAGTTGGTTTTCCAAGTCTGTAAGACTTGGAAATGGTGGTTCCCAAGAAATAGCAAGCAGTAGTGTTGAATGTTAGTGAGTTTTTGTGGAGTTAGTGTATCTGACAGAAGCTGAAGCAGCAAAAGATTGTAAGTCATATTTTCCTACTTATATTCCAAGAGTCACTGTTCAGGCCAACGAGAGATTCAGTTTATCGTAAAGAGAAGATATTCCAAGAGTCATTTTTCACTCGGGCCAACGAGAGATTCAGTTTATCGAGAGGAGAAAGGCTATCATAATTTGAATGATTGTTGCTTTTGAAGGAGATCATTAAGGACGATATACTTGCAACAATCTGTTGTAAGATTGCTGATTACATAGGGAGCGTTTGAGAGGAGATAATACAGTCTACAAGGAACAAGGATTTGGACCACTCATCATCAGAGAGAGATATTTTTGTTTTCTGCAGTTTTTTTTTCTTTTATTGATAACACAATTTTTACACGTAATTTAGAAAGGATATAAATATTTTGATTAGGAGAGTTAGAATAGTTTGGGATTTTGAGTTTTCAATTAATATTGTTTGTACCATTAATTTTGATTGTTCACGTACGGAGAACAAAATTTTGAGAATCCTTATATGAGATTTGTTTATTGAAAACTTTTGAGTGTGAATTATTTCATTATTTTTATTTCAATATATAGTGTTAGATCATATGTGTTTTTTATTATTCCGGTATTCTCTGGACCTTACCTTTCACATGTAATAGCATAGATATTGAAGCACGAATTTAACCCTGAGATAAAAGAATTAAAAATTGTGATAGAGTCATAATCATATCATTTAAATAATTTTAATTAATCAAAAATTAATTAGCTAATTATTGCTTGGCGCACCAAGACTTTAAATATCACAATAATATATATACATATATATATATATATATATATATATATATATATATATATATATATATATATATATATTAGTGGTGGGAGGGCGCGATTTTCATCATTGGAACCGATGATTGGAACCCACATGGATACATATAATTCCGCGTCATTGATTTTATTCTTGTATTTACCAATTAAATATAACCATAGCATTAGTGATTTGTAAGAAGTTGATGAAAAGTAACGATTTACCCTTACATTATAGATTTTTAAAATCTGAGGATTTATCCAATTTAAGTTGAGTTTCAATGCAATAAAAATAATAGTCACTTTTATAGATTTACATCAAACAACTGAAAAAACATGTAAAGTAGATACGGAAATAATACCATTATACCTATTCCAAACAAATATTTTGACCATTTTATGTACCCTGTAAATAATAATATAGGCTTCCACATCTGAATCTGTCAGCTTCTAGAATTTTGTTACTGCGTGGCGATTACGAAAACACTATAATGGGATGTTCATGAAATTAAATTACACTTTAATTTCCTAAGAGTAAAATTAGACGTTAGTGCCATTGTTATTGCACGAATTGACTTAACAATATAGTTAGAGAACAAAGTTTATGATAGCTCTCTCCAAACTTTCGAGTATCGTTTCATTAGGCCGAGTATGACACGGTTTCACGGAAAATCGAAAAACAAGTTCCTTTTGCTGCTGTTAATGAAAGTATCCTAAAAAATTAGCTGGTTATCTATGAATTTCATCACAGTAGTTTTTCCAACATGTTCGAGTCGCCAGTCGCGTTGAATGACCTATATTTATCATTCCTATTTCATTAAAAGAATATATTGTCTGACGCAACTTGTTTTCTGATTTTCTTGAGAGGACAAATGCCCAGAACCAAAAAAAGTCGAAGAGGGAAACCGTGTCAGACTCAACCAAATGAAGCCATACCCAAAGTTTAGAGAAAGTATCTATCATAAACTTACAGCTCACGTTATGTTTAGAGATCTAAACATCACTTTCGACGGAGTAGAGCAAAAAAATTGTGTGTTTAAAATTATTTTTCCACTGAGAAAGCTGATGATTCAGAGAAACGTGTTAAACTTCGTGGAAATTCAAAATGGTGCTGCTTTTGTTTTAATTGTGACTATACAATACATATTATGTATATAGAATACCTATGTATTAAAAAGTACTTACTCGAAATAAGATCAACTGTATCACAATTTAGTTCAATGTTTTGAGAGGCCATTACACACGGTACAAAAAATTTTTAAAATATCTAGAAATCATGAAGTTATCACTGACATTTATGTGAATATCCGCATTTGCACTACACTACGCGTTTATGCACTGCAAACTGAAAACTGTTTCGTTGTTTTGTACCATTTTACTACCTGACCCATTCTTGGGGACCCTTTGGTAATCCTGTCAGCTGTAGGTTTTCTTGGCAATTTCATTCATTCATTGTTATAATAACTAAAATTGGTTGAAGTAGATATGGATTTTATGTGTTTCGTTTTCAAAACTGGTTTTGAAATAAATAAAGAAAGGAAATAATTTTTTCATGTCCCCTCGGTACATTGACGCTTTTTTTCGATTTTTCGAGGGTACCAGCCTCAAAAACCCGTCAGATAATCTGTTATTGACAATTTAATTGTCTGAATGATTGTATCTCCTAAACTATTAGAGATATTTATATTTTACAAAAATGAAAATTGTTTTTTTTGACAAAATGAACAAAATGGCGTTTGGTAAACTTTAACCTGATTGTTAGAACCGGAATTATAATAAATTTCGTGAAAAACAATAATTGCAATATAGGCATTCGATGGGGCTTTTCCAAGTATAACTCAGCTTTTTACATGCGATTAACTTTCAAAACCCAATCATTTTAACGGTAATTGTTCAGATTTAAAATAAACTTTGCAAAATTATTTTATCTTTATTAATAAAAAAAGTTGTAACTATTAATTATAAAAAATTATAATAATTTGTTTATAAGAGATTGAAACAAAATTAAGCTATATACTTTGAAAATCTAGTTAACCCTTTAGCGGCCACTGGTTGATTTTTTAACCACTTATTTTGCTTCCTTGTAGGATTAAGTTCGTAGTCTGGTCAAAAATCTACCTCTGAACCTCTGCAGTTATCTATTATTTGTGGTTTTGCTGTATCGTGATTGTTATTATTAGTTATTATCAAAAAAATTTTGTTTATAAGTGAAAAAAAGGCAATTGTACCTAAATAAATATATAATTATAGTGTTCCGAATATTTTATTACTTTTTTATACAATTTGTTCTAGAATTCGATGAAATAATAAAAGTAGCCTCACTTTATTTCATAACAGTGTTTTATACATTTGATTTTTTTTTCTAAATTTCAAATGATTGTTGTATAATTATTAATGTCACACCGTTCCTAAAGGTTATCTGACGTCATTTTTTAATTTCCTTTATCTAGTACTCTTGGCGCTGAGAAAATTTAGGTAAATTTGTTCAGATGAATTGATGAATTTTGAAACATTGATGCAAATATATTTTTTCTGATAATATAAAAATAAAATAAAAAATTAAAAGGTTATTTAGGCCTTACCGACATATAGCTGTTGATGGAAGCATGATTGATTTCAAGGGCAGAACAACACTAAAACAATATATGGCGAAAAAACCAATCAAACGGAGAATAAAAGTATGCTTGCTTGTTCCAAGACTGGATATATGCTTTCATTTCAGATTTATCAAGTAAAACAAGGTACAATGCTAGAGCTTCACCTGGGAGAGTGGGTTGTTGTACAACTAAGTGAGCCTTACTGGTATAAGGGATACTGTGTTTATTTTGAAAACTATTTTTCCTCATTAGATTTTTTGAAAGGTTTATTAGAGAGGAACACTTTTGGTTGCGGAACTTTCAGGGTTGATAGAAACTATTATCCAAAAACAATGCTGAAAACAAACAAGATGATGAACGTAGGGGATTTAGATTTTGCGCAATCAGGGGAACTAGCGGTAGTAAACTTGAGAGATAAATGAAAAAAATCAGTAAACGTAATAAATTCTATTCATAATCCAGGAATCATAACAAAAGTGAAAAGGACAAACAAAATGGGACATCGAGCAGAAGTCAGCTGTCCAGAGGCTATTGCTGCATATAATTTATATATGGGAGGAGTCGATAAATTTGACCAATATCACTCTACATATTCAGTTTCTTGGAAATCACAAAAATGTGGGTAAAACTATTCCATTATTTAGTTGATTGTTGCATTGTGAATTCTTATATTTTATATAAAGAGTAAGTTCCTGCAAAAGAATAACCTATCTCACACTTAAAATTTCGAACAATTTTCGCTGATGAGCTAATTGCAGACTATAACAGTCGAAAAAGAAGAAACCCAGCTGCGACAGCAATTAAAAAGATTTTAAAAATTGGAGGAAGAGGTGTCTCCATAGAAAGTAATGTTAGAAAAACAAATTTGGGAGATCATTTGCCAGTAAAAGGAACATGTCGACGTTGTGCATATTGGAACACCGCAAAGAAAACGAAAAGAAGTCAAATTGTTTGCCGTAGATATAAAGTAGCTCTCTGTTTAGAATGCTTTGCACCGTTTCACGAAACATAAGAAAATGTTTGATATACTGATTTTTTAAGAAATAAATACTTTTGTTCATTACTTTTTGTTCTTATTTTGAAAAACGGAAGTGGTCGATATTTTGACTAGGATTCAAGCATAGAGTATATTGTCCTTGACGTGCGCTGGTCGAAAAATCGACCACCCCCTCCATCTCAAAGTACAAGCTTAAAATTTTTTTTAAACATGGCAATATGCTAATTTTTGTATATATAACTCGTACATAAAATATCGTTATTTTTTGAAAACACCGAAAAAAACAGTTTTGCGCGCTAAAGGGTTAATGGAAGTTATAGAACAACTCAAAACGAGTTTATTAAAATTTCTTTGAGGTTGTTTTTAGATTTTGTGTCACAGGAGCTTTTTTAATTTAGTTATTATATGTGTTTATAATAGTAATACAGAATAGTTTGTCATCTTACTGTGCAGTTAAAAGAATATTATCTAGTGTTGCATTTGATTAGCATAAAATTATATCTTGTATGTAGAAAGTTAGAGGATATCAGGAAATGGTTAAAAGTTACCAAAAAATCAGATTAGTTTTAATCGAAAAATTACATATTCAAACTAAACTGGTCAAATATTAAAAGGGCGAAATTCAACAACAGAGATTGCAGAATGCAGAATCTAATAGTTTTACTGAAGGATTTAAAGATTGGTGAATCTTATTAAAAGCCTTAAGCAATCCAAAATGCAATAAGAAATAAAATATTATCGATTCAAGAAAGTAAATATTGGTGATGGATTCGAGCGTTTGAAATTCATTTTATCTAACAATAAAACACTGAAAACTTTTGTTTTCAACTCTTCCACAAAATTTATTTTAAATTATTATCACTACAGCTGTTCCGGCCAGTGCCTTTCATAAGTGATCTATTTTTGGTATGTGTAAAACACTTTATAGTCTTTAACTTAATAAGTTGAGGAGGGGAGAACTGTTTGTCTCAAGTTGGTCATTCAAAATTATGTCTGTATTTTTTATTTGTTGGTGTTTATTTGTTGATTCTAATAAAGATAGCGTAAGGCCTTTATTTTGAATGTAAAGAATTTAAAAATCGTCTTTAAAAGAATGATTATGGTCTAGAAGGTGAAGTGCGTACGTAGAGTCTGTTTTTCTATTATTGAAAGCCCTTTTATGTTCTGCTTTACGTTTGATAAAAGCTCTACCAGTATGACCGATGTAAGATTTACCACTGTGTAAGTGCTTTTTCCTTTTGGCTCTTGTTATTTTTAATATATTTGCCTAAGTTGTTGTTTGTTCTAAAAGCTGGTGTTATTCCTTTCTTTTTTATGTGTTTGGCTATTTTTGTTGATATCTTGCCCGTATATGCAATTTAGCAGAAGGTACTGGGTTTTTTCTCTGGCGGTGAAAATACTAATTTCAGGGCTTTCTTATGTAGTTTTTGATTTAAAATTTTATTAATTTTGTGTTCGTTGTATTAATTAATTTCTATTAATCTATGTAACATGCTATGGTAGGCAGCCAATTTATGTTGTGTAGGATGGGAGGATGAATTGTGTATAGTCGTGTCAGTATGGATAGGTTTATGAAATACGGAGAACTCGTTTGTTTTTAAGTCTGATTTTTAGGGTACACGTAAACTCATCACCAATTAGCATAAATACCTTCGTACATAGTACAAACTCATCACCGCCATAAAACTAGTGATTTTAAAATACATACGAGAGATTGGTAAACTCATCACTGGCCTACTTGCACCTCGTGGCAGGTATAGACCATAAACCCCTTGCAAACCACTAAGATTTGGTAATTTGACAGAATAAATCTAAAATAGATGTATTAAGTGCAAATGCAATAAATTGGTTTTTATTTGGGAATTCCACGAAATTCTATTGATAGCCACCTAAAACTATGCGAAAAAAAAAATTCTCTTCATTTGCCCTTGTTGCTTTAACATAGATAGGGAACTGCTCATTGATTACGTTTTGAGTCAACGCGGACGCAAAATAATAGTAATCAATAATTTCAAATTTCAATTGCTAAAGACTCTAAAATCAAATTGCCTTTTGTGGACTTGTTCGATGAAAGGATGTAAGGCTAAATGTCAAACAACTGGTAAATAGATTTTATACCTTTTTTCTAGTTGTTTGGCACTGGGATCGGATTGATTCAGTTTTTTAAGTCAACTGTACAAGAAGTTTCTTGTAGACAAGGCATAATATTACTTTGTTAATTTAAGTAGATTACCCTTTCTGAAATTACATTTTTAGATTTCTGATTAAATTCTTAAAGTCAAATTGTCACAGTTTTAGATTTTAGGTAGATCATTCTAAAACATTGAATATCTCAAAAAGTATGTCAGATACTACGTTGAGTTTTCACCTATGGATGTAACGAAAAAGATTTTTGGTTTTTTTTATTATGACAGTTTTACATCAGACACCAATTAATTAATTAAGTTTGACTGTTGGTTAAATTTTCTGGATTTTAATTGAAATAAGAATAAGACAATTAATATTTACAAAACTGTTAACAAGCCAAAGTATGTATATAAAATATGTATGTTAGTTATGCCCACTTATGTATATCCATTTGAGAAAAGTACGGTAATTATAATAAGTGCGATTCGGTGACATATCGGAGATGGTGGTCTATTAAAAACAACCTAGATCATGCCACATACAACATCTAGTATACCCGAAATAAATAATTTTTGGTAATAGCCACTTAATTTTAGAGAACTTCGCTATTTTTCTTAATTGACACAATTTCCATGTTTCGTGAACGGTGGTAGAGTGAAACACCCTGCATATTTAGAAGTTTAAATATAAACACAAATGTATGTCAATATTGTTCTTTAAAGTTTGTTAAGAAATACTCTACATTTCTCTTGATAGATATTTTTCATAAAAATTCAAAGTGCCAGAATTGGAAAATTATTTAGTATAAATAACAAATTTCTTTGTAGAATTGCAATTATACTCTTAGAATAAGTTTTGCAATACCAGCTGAAGATCCAAATATTTTTTTGACTTAACCACAAATGGATCATTTTTTCTAATTCAATAAAGTAATTTTTCACATGAAACGTAAAAATATGCAAAGAACTTATTAAAATTTTAAAACTAAAGAAGACTTTATTTTATGGAATAAAGTCTAGTTGTCTGAAAATGACCAGCATGTGTTTATATTTCTATAATTATTTTAGTTGCGGAAAATATCCTGCACTGCGACTTGGAACACAATCAGTGACCTTAGACCTTAGAAAACTAAGCCGTCAAGTCATCAGCAACTCCTGCAAGATGAAAGCTCAAGAGGGCTTATCGGAGAGGCGATCAAAAATCATTCACCAAAAGATGATCGACAACTTCTTTCAACGAACACCTGACAACAACGGACATATCTTGTATTCGGAGGAATATGTGCAACGATCGTTTGCCTTTTATGCCAACTTTACTGAAGGCAAGGGGGAAGCGCATCAAGCAATCCGTCAGATGAATCTTAATACGGAGCGCGATAAATGTTTTGTATGGCATAACGATTCGCAACAAAATATTATTATTTTTGGCATTCTTTATATACATGGATGGTACATTTAACAAAATTTTCCAAAATTTTTCTTGCAATTATTTACCATCTACAGCTTATTAAATGAGCATTACGTGTCTCTTATATTCTGTGTTCTTCTCGACAAACGCATAGAAACCTAAGCCACCGTCTTCACTTAATTAATTCGTTGCTCCGAAGAAGTTGGTGTCGTTTTAAGTCCGTCAAAACTTATGGCTGATTTTGAAATTTCGATTCACAAGGCCGTAATTGCCGTTCGGCCATCTGCGAAGCGAATTAGGTGTTAATTTAATTTGACCCAAAGTTGGTTTAGCAAAGTCCAAAAACTTGGTTTGGTAACCACTTACAAGAGGGGAGATTGGCTGCACCACTTATTTGTAAAATGGCCGATTATATGGTAGAGAACTACATAAGTAATGAGTCTCTTTTCGCTCTAACTGTTTGGGCATTCCAGCCTAGTAACATACAATTCACCATAAATCCATGCTTATCCTTTCATTCTCAATTTTCCAACTGTTTTTAATAAATATATCATTATAAAGTTCACTATCGGAAACTATGCAATTGAATTTTCAGATCTCAAAACCGTTTAGATTGGCAGATACGTCTACTAGGCCACACCGTAAAAAACCCGATATTAATATATAATTTAAAGAAATTTGCTTAAAATAAGTTCTGAATTTTATAAATTACCACATAAATGAGAAGTGTAACAGGTATAACAGGCAATCTTCCGCATTAGAAACCAGCGCCTTGTGGCAAAAATGCTGGTGATGAGTTTACCAATCTCCAAAGGATGCCGGTGATCAGTTTACTATATCTCGGAGGGTCTAATAATTTTATGGGAGGCTATACAGTGATGAGTTCGTACACGTCCTAATTCGTGACGTTTCACTCCTGTTTATATTGTTTTGTTATTCTGTTATTGTATTTGTTTTTTTGGTTTTCAAATTACATACTTTTATTAAACCAACAGTTGTTTACACAACTAATAATTTACTGGTGTTTCAAATTTTCTAGTAAGTGCATTTTATTTTAAAATTCATTTATATGAAACGATTCACATATTTTAAACATTGGTCCTATATTAGAAACTTGACTAAAGTCAAATGGTAATTTTTAGAAATGTGTGTTTATATCGTGCTCGAAAAAGTACAAAAATTTGGGTGAGATAAATTTCCAGCATTAGATGATTAATTTTGATGGTGACAGTTTTAATTCGGAACAATAAAAACTGTCGGCTAAAGATAACTAAATTAATATAAACTGTAATTTATATACACCGCGCGTCAATTAAAATGAAGCACTGGGGAAATTATATGAAATATGTTCTTAATTTGGTCACATTTACATTCAATTCCTACAGGTTATTGTGCACAAAAGTATTGTAAAAATATGGATTAGTTATATAAAAAAAAATGTAAATTAATAATAGTAAAAACAAAAAAAAATAGCTACATGGACACTGTAGATTTTTAGTTTGTATATTTCAATATTATATTTACGGAATATAATATCAAAAGCTTAACATGCTGTTAAAACTTTTGAGTTCAGATTAAAAAATTTACTGAGAATGTTAGCAAATACACACAACGCAAAAGTCTAGGGATATTTTTATAAATAGACGTATTTTGTTTATCTCTAATCAATTTAAAAAAAGTAATACAAAATTTGTAGTTTAAATTATTGTTTAATATGTCAAGAACCATAAATTGCATAAAAAAAAGAAAATTGGAGCAAACAAAATATATTGCAAATCACCCATGTTTCACATATCACCATAAAATGTCAAAAATACGAAATATAAACTTAAAATAAAGTATGGCCACCACGTTGATTTATCACAGTTCTACATCTACTGTTCATGCTCCGAATCACATTGTTAATGTCTGCTTGAGGTAGTTGTGTCCATTTTTCTCTCAGAAGCTCTTTTCATTGAAACTCATTGTAGATATTGCCCATATGTGGAGTAATTTTTCGTTGGAGCATGTCTCATACATGCTCAATGGGATTCAAGTCCGGTGATTGTGCTGGCCACGGCAATACATCAATACCCACGTTATCCAACCAGTTTGTTACAATATGCGCAACATGTGGTCGAGCGTTATCATGTATAAAATTAAAATTTTCTCCAACAGCACCAGCAAACGGGCGCACAACAGGTTCAAGAATAGTGTCCAAATATTGCTGACTTCAATCATGATTCCGCCCCATACCATTAATGTACCACCTCTGTATGCATACACTTCTTGAAGATGTCGTAATCGTTTTCCATTTCCGGGTCGTCTCCAAACTCTTGTCCGACGGGAATCTGGATGAAATCCATATCTAGACTAGTCTCTAAACAAAACTGTGGCCCAGTCATTGTCAGTCCAATTCTGAAACTCTTGACACCAGATTAATCTTGCAGCGCGATTGCCTCTAGATAAAGGTGGACATCTCAGTGGTCGCCGACTACGAAGATTGGCTTCATAGAGACGATTCCTTACAGTACTGCTGCTAATTGTTACATTATGTGCAAGCTGTACTTCATTAACTAGCTCGGGTGCTGTGATTGTTGGCTGCCTTCTGGCATTTAAAATTAAATATCGGTCTTGAGCGACCACGTCCTGGATGTTGCTCGGCTGGACTCCAATGTCTCTAAACTGACGCCAAAAACGACTTACGACGCTTTGGGAGACACCCAGCTGGTCAGCAACTTCAGTTTGTCGCATACCAGCTTGAAGGAGGCCCACGGCCCTATTCATCTCGTCCAATGTTAAATGTTATCGTTGCATGGTAAAAAGACAATATCTTTAATTCACCTATTAAGCAAGAATGGTATAAAGTGACTAAAATTAAAAATAAACAAAACATAAAAATGTCGATTTTTTTGTCCCTCATAAAAAACATTCTAAAATACGTATTGCTATCAGTTTTACAATTTTTTTTTTTGATAAGAAGTGACTGTCTGTATCAACAATCAAATTTAGTACAAGCAAATTTATATGGCCATGCAATTTCTGTCATTGGTATTGTCAAATTATTAAAATATCCTTAGACTTTTGCGTTGTGCGTAGATTATCGCAGATAAATAAACAGGGAGGTATTAATACGAAGGTTACTAAAATCAAAAATGATGAAGATGTTGATGATTAAAATCAAATTTTCTTAAAAAAACATCAAGTGTACCTATGACGATTTTTAAACTTCTGCCATGTTTATTATAATTGTCGGAAATATCAATTTTATGATAAAATTATTGATTTTTTTGGCATATATGTAAATGATCCTAGAGGTGGAAACATGGCGTGAAATTTTTTTAAAAATCTTAATTTTTGGCGATTTTCTCATTATTGCCTAGTGAAAGTATAAAATTATTCATGTGAAAAAGCTAATACTAAATAGTAGCATAAGTGCTTCTAGTGCCTAAAGGAAACGGAATCGGAAAAGCTGCTGATCATTTTTTTCTTTGGTTCGTAATTTTCTCACGGAAATTAAGTTGATCATAGAAAAATAATACAAACACCTAATAACAATAAGTGAATAATCAACTTAAGGCTATATAAGAGAGGCCTAAGACCTCAGGCTCAGGAGGTTTTTATGTTGAAATTAGTTTTAAATCTTTATTAAAGTCAAAGTGGAGTTACGAATGTTGCAGTTTCGCAACGATATAAAAACATTTATATAATATTAATAGACTTTTTGTTAGTTTTGAGTCTCCCCGTAGAATATTTAAACGTGTACAAGGGTACAGCGGTTTTAAGAACTAATTTACAAGAGCGAGCCATCTGCAAAATAACACCAGACGTGTGTGTGTGTGTGAGATAAGGGATTCCATCATCTACAAAATCAGAGTTGAGTTTTATCTCTCAAACCACACAGGTGTGGGTTAAAGGTACCTGAGACACTTTGTATCGGTCTTGCGACCGAGAGAGTCGTAAAATACAGTAAGGGTGGGTCATTATCATGATACTACGACAAAGAAGATAAGGCCACGCGCATGAATAATTCTGTCTCTCTCTTCTATGCCTACGTCACCGAACGACAAAACGCCAAATGTTCTATTTTTACGTTGGGTTTGTTATGCAGTTTGCGTAAGTGAATATAGTGCTGGATGAGCTTTTCGGAATAAAATTCTTAAATATAATTAGAAGTAGATTGTGTTTGTTGTTGTGCAATATTTTAAAAATGGTAAACTGTGCGATAGTTGGTTGCAATAGCAATAATAATAAAAAACTGAAAAATCCATCAAAGTGTCGGTTTTTTACATTCCCGCGTAAAAAAACCTTGCCAAAATTTGGGTGGAGAAGTGCATGCAAAAAGAAAAAATAAATGTTTTTACAGCGAGTGTATGCTCAAAGCATTTTACTGAAGATGATTACCAGCTGAAAGAAAAATTGTTGGGTTATCCAGAAACAAAATGGAAACTAAATCCAGAACTATGCCTAATGCTTATTTACCAATTGAAACCCCTTCTTGTTCGGCATCGCAATGCAATAGAAAAAAACGGGCAGAAACAAAAAAAAAGGAGACAACTAGTCCAACACATATTGGATAATAAGTGAGTACTTACAATGTCACAAAAAAACTCGATTATTGATTTAATTTATTACATTTTAGTGTATCGCCGGTAGTAGAATCTAAAGACAACCCAGTAAACATGGAAATAGAAGATAACGACCAAGAAAATAGTTACTGTTGTCTTTCACGTTCAATCGGAACTCAAACTGGTTCAATTGAAGATGCACAAAAAATTAGACAACTTGAAGAAGAAAATAAACAATTGCGAATGATGGTGGAAAAAATGAGGTCAGAGGCAGATGCTATAGAAGAAATATTTGCTAAAGGCCAGTTGCGAAAATTAAAAACTAAAAAGCAAATCCAATGGTCCATTGAAGACGTGGCTTCAGCACTTTCACTGTATGCAGGAGGACCACGATCCTATCGTTTATTACGTAAACGAGGGTACCCTCTACCTGGAATACGTACTTTAACAAGATGGGCGTCCAATGTTGAAATTCGTCCAGGTAAACATTTTTAAAATTTATTTAAATTATATACATTCCTAACACGCAAATATTTTTTCTAGGAATATTGAAAATAATTTTAAGGCTCATGAAAAATTACGGGCTAACAAAACAGGAAAAAGCCTGCATCATTATTTTCGATGAGATGAAAATTCAAACAACGCTTGAATACGATAAAAAACACGACATTGTTTTGGGACCTCATAAATACGTGCAAGTTGTTATGGCCCGGGTATTTGCCACAAATGGAAGTAGCCTATCTTCTATGATTACGATCGGTCAATTACAAAAGAATTATTGTTTCAAATAATCGAGAGTTTGGAGAACATTGACTATCCGGTTTATGCTATAAACTCAGATTTAGGTGGCAGTAATCGAGGTTTGTGGAAAGCATTAGGTATTTCTGAAAACAAGCCCTGGTTTGAAAATCCATCATCTGGAAATAAAGTTTATGAATTCGCAGATGCACCACATATGATCAAATTGTTTAGAAACCATTTTTTGGACTCTGGTTATTTTCTGAATGGAAAATTGATTAATGTCAAGCCGATAGTCGATTTGCTCAAGCATACAAGATGTGCTGATTTGAATATTGCTCACAAAATCAGTGAAGAATTTTTAACAGTGAAAGGACCTCAACGCCAAAAAGTTAAATTGGCAACAAAATTGTTTTCACACACTGTTTCTAGCGCATTAACTAGATTGGGGTCTTTGGGAAAATTTGAAAATAACATCAACTGGTTAGAATGTGCTGAAATGATCAAAATAATTAATGACTGGTTTGATATATTTAATTCAAAAGTTCAACAAAAAGATACAAGACATCATATTAAAGGGTACGGAACATCTTTAAATGAGCAAAATATGATTCTAGATAAAATGGAAAATCTTGTGAAAAATATTCGTACATCCACTTCGAAGTCATTACTGCCCTTTCAGCATGGAATTATTGTTAGCATTAAATCTTTGCAATTACTTTTTCTGGATTTAAAAAAAGATTTCAACGTCAAGTATATAACAACATATAATTTAAATCAAGATTGCTTAGAAGGACTCTTCTCAGTAATACGTGCGATTGGAGGTTTACATGACCATCCGTCTCCTTTACAATTTAAATACCGTCTTCGTAATTTTATGATGGGTCGGAATGATGAAGTAATTTCACTATCGGCCAATGTAAGTAACGTACCAGAAACAACAAACATGTCGCTTCAAGACATGAAAGCAGAAAGCTCTTTGAATACCGTTTGTTATAACAATGACATAGAAGATTCGGTGATGATAACCGAACCACTTTTTAGTCAATTAAATCTTCCAGTAACTTCAGAAAATGAAAACCATCAAACAGATTTTGAGATGGAAGAGTTGTATTATGATGGACTAGAAAATTTAGCTGGTTTCATAGCTTTCAAGCTACGACATGAAGAGAGTTTGGAAAATTCTACAAATAGTAACACTTCTTTCTCATGGGTAAACCATCTCTCAGAAGGCGGTTTGGTGAAGCCTTCAGAATCATTACTTACAAACTGTCATGAACTAGAAAACATTTTTTGCCAATTCAATGGGGACAATAATATTAAAGTTGGCATCAAAAATTATCAAAAATCTTTATTGAAAAGATCAGTTCACGTTAAAACATCTGATGATGTGAAAAAACTATTTTTTAGATGTCGGATGTATTTTCGAATGAGAGTTTTAAATAAAAAGTTGAAAGAAAAGTCTAAAATACAAAAAAGAAAAATTTCAAAAATTGTTAAGTAAAATAAATCAAATTTGTAATATTGTTTTTTTGTGTGTTTTGTATTTTTTTTTGTTTTTTGTTTGTTTTATTTTTGTTTTGTTTTTTGGGGCCGAGAGATGTGCTCTTTTTCTAATCGGCGTAAAGCTGAGCGGGAAAAGAACTAATCTCAGGGGACGAGTTTTGCACGGAGAGTCTTAGGACTTTGCACCTCCTTAAACTATCCCAAGACCGCTGGGTACTCCCAACACTGATTGGGGGTGTGTAATCTTTGATTGCACCCTTCTCGTGGTGCCCTGTTGAAACTAAACTCAGCGGATATTTCTTAAACCACTCTTTTATTTGACGCGGTTTATTTAAAGTGCCGTATTTTTCTGCACGTCTAGATACCTCTTAAATTTTTGCAGTGAAAAAACTATCGAGTTTTTTATTACAGTATATATTGTATTATTTTACTGGTATGATTATAATTCACCAAAGTATAAATTAAACATTGTAACAAACGAAGAATAATTATTTCAAGTTATTTAAAAACACGACAATGTATAAAACTCATGCTTTCCCGTAACTCTCCGTACAATTTTGTCGTGCGCTGACGTCATGCGCGGACGGTCCCAAAGTTGTTATCGAAGTGGCTTTATCTTCTTGTCGTAGTATCATGGGTCATTATCAACTTTTTGTGATTTCTGTGCGTCAGTGAAGACGTCTTTTGCGATAGCGGTGGTGCTATCAATTCATTGGGTAAGGTACACTACACCATTTATCTTGTTGATGTATATACGTCAAGTACGCTTACTTGGTATATAGACTTCTATTTGTTTAGAACTTGACCTCATTTGTGCCGCGATCGCGATTGAACATGGTCAAAAAAGAACATTTTACGTATATAAACATTAATTTTAGCTTATGTACTGTATTCTATATTTGTATTTTGTTAACACCGATTTTATTTCTTGTATGTTTTGTATTAATAATTGTATTAATTATTTGTATGCACCGCATTATTAATTTGTTTTTATACCATTGACATATATATCCATATTTTTGTTTTTTTTTTGTTTAATATTTTTTCTCTTTATAACGTGGTATATATACGAAATTATTTTACTGCTTTCGGTCAGTAGTTTTTTTTTAGAATCGACATTTTTATTTTGTTTTGTTTATGGTTGTCTATTGGTGTGTCCTTTTGTATTGACTAATATTTAAGTTTGTATAAACTCTTGTTTAGTTATAACTGTATGTTTGGTTATGTATATTTATGTTTAATTTCACTTCTTTTTAAACTGGCTTTCATTTTTTTTATGTTAATGTACATACCCAACATCTTGAATTGATTGAACAGAATATCTTCTCTTCCCTCTCAATTGTTATATTGAGGTCATCGTATGTGCAGAACGCAACAACGAAAACTAATAGAAAATCGACACAATTTTCTCATGTAAGAGACTGAGTGCCACAGATGACCTTCATATTGAACATGACTAATCCGAAATTTTGCTTATAGAAATCATTATCTATAGCCAGATTCACGAGAAGATTTCAGCGTTGGTCTTTACGGAAAATGTAAATCAAATGGAAGAAAACGCTGCACTGTTGTGAGTTCATCGTCGGCCTTATCGCGGTAGAGCTGTCTTCAGGGGTTGTATTTTCAAATTCAATCGAATTTTTTCGTATACGAATTAACTCGAAAGAAAAATTTCGTATACGAATTTGAATCTATATTTTTGAACGTCCTTCGAAATTTTATACGTATACTAAAAGAATTTGCACCGGCAACACTGCAAATTCGAACAACCACAACTTAAATAATAAAAAAAGAAGAATAATTGGCAGTTTTACTTAACCTAGTTTATGGTGAATTTGTTATCTAAAACAAGAAGTAAAAAAGGGCATGAAATATGGTGGTTCAGTGTCTGCCGAACAAAAAAAGCCATTCTATCAACTCCATTGTGAGGGGCCTTGTTAATCTGTACAATTTTTGAAATTGTACATCCGAATAGTCCTCTAGTCTAGATGGTTAAGAATGGGTTGGTAAACTTGCCTCTTCGTTCCGCTAATATTATCGCCTCGGCAAGGGCGTTAACTATTTCTTTCTATTAAAAAATTATTTAAACCACCCATTAAAAACAAAGTTCAATGTAAAAATGTGGTATTAATGTAAATTGTATTGTATTGTTCAATCTAAAACAACGATTAAAAACTATCAGCTGAAATTTTATCTAAGGTACACGGGCCCAGTGACAACTGAAATGACAACAATTACTTTGATCGTATACTAGCATCGAAATTCGAATGATTGATACCCATTCGTGTCGTCGTATACGAAAAAATTCGTATACGCACTATTCGAAAATATAAAAAACTGGATTTCGAGCGAATTTCTTCTAATTTCGTATGCGAAATATGCTCGAACGAATTCGAAAATACTGCCACAGATGCGAGTAAAACGATAGTGGCTAGACAGACTATTTGCATTCGAACTTGAAACACTTCATTATACAAGGAGCTGTTGCATTTCTACACTAACATTTCCTGATTTGCCATGATGGCCCTTACAGAATATATTCGGAGGTCCTCGTAATATTTGACAACTACTGCAGAACTTCTTACATCTCTTTTTGCCATACTTACATAAATGGAATAATGGATGTTTGGAGATTTTTTGAAACCGAAGCAGATAAAAATCATACACAAATATCGGGAATATCGGGAATTACTATACGGAAATTGATGAAATACCAGATGTTGAAAAACTATACAAGATTTTCAGAATTTAGCCAATGTGTAACCAATTCAAATAAACTATTAAATTTATTGTTACTAGTACTGCACATAATAATGAAACAGATATTTCATTATCTACAAAAAACAATGATTTAGAGGTGAATTGTCTGATAAATGCCGATTAGTATGTGTTTAAATTTGTTTTAAAATATTTAATTTTATATAAATGTAAATTCTTAACCTTACGTTTTAATTTGTCCAGACGGCAACCCTGTAAGCCCTAATCAAAGCCGTTGCAATTTTATACAGGTAATATGTTTCCATAATATGTTACCATAAGAGTACAATAAAGAATGTGTGAAGAGATTTCGTCTAACAAGTTATTTCTTCATCCTATCGATCAATTATTTACAACCACGATTAACCGGCGACCAATCAATTTTAGTCAACAATTTAAACAGTATGTCAACAATAATTAAATAGAAATTTCTGTATTATTGTAATTAAATACCCATTTAGAATTTTCCTGATAATAGTATCTACTATCTACTACTGTTCCCCGAGTGGGTATTGTAATAAATTAATAAATAAGAAAATAGCTTACTGAAGAATGGCAGATTGTATAAACGATTTAGCAAAGGGAGGTTAACCGGACAAAAAATAAGTGCAATTTGTTTATACTTTTTTATCTTCGGTGTCAAAAACATGGAGCATTTGAGGTGAAAACTTTCAAACAAGGACAATGTTAGATTTATATGCGCGACAAATTCTTTTGAATATATTGATATATACAACAAAAACAAATTCCGATCTGACTTTAATACAAATTGTTTCTACAACATGTACAGAGCTGAGTGTTAGCAACAGGACAGCCTGGAAAATTTGCCAGGAAGGATTGGAACATCATAATAAAGACTTACCCAAAATTTCCAAAAACCCACGTAAA